>NC_092184.1:2525607-3163107 GCF_043641665.1 Enoplosus armatus | reverse complement strand
AATCATTTCAACCCAAACCGTGATCTTTCCTTAAACCGAACCTTTTTTTGTGCCTAAACCTAACCATAGCTGTGTAGTGTTCACAAATGGCTTTATTTTCTAACGTTGATTTGTTGATTGCATGTCAACCTGCTTAGAGCATCACATAAGCAGAGGACTTAAGGGCTTAGTGGCTTTAAGGTGTTCAGTAAAATGTTTAATTCTAATCTATTATTCATTATAAAAATATAAAAAATAACAGCTGTAATGAACCTTAGGCAGCACTTCCTGCTGGCTGTACCCTGATCAAGCTCTACTTATCAAGTGCTATAGGTTGTAGATAGTTGACGTTAGGGGCATGGCTGGATTTAATATGTGCCAATCCCAGTGACGCAGGCCTGGGAGAAAGGAGACAAATACATCCCCTGAGCTTGATAAACACACTGCACATTGGCCGGACCTCAACTGGCACGGCACTAACATGCTTTTTGCAATATGGCACAAGCTAACTGCATGCTAGCAGAGTGACACAACCTGCTAGCTGACCGCAATGCTGAATATTTATTGGAAGACTCACGTGGGCTTAATGGACTAAGCGGGCCAGGACCTATTGTTGCCATGGGGTCATGGCGTGTAGCCGGGGCCAGTGGGCCCGGTCGGCCGGTCGGTCGGTTGGGACAGTTGAGAAGTGGCCTCAGAGCTGTGGGAGCGGCCCGGCCCAGATGGCTGTCCTATACAGCCCAGGGATTCAATACCTTTCTTCCCCCCCCCCCCTCCCCTCACAGACCAGATGGAGGCCATTACAGTGGCCTGAAAGACCTAAGAGAGAGAGTGAGAGAAAGTGTGGGAGAGAGAGAGAGAGAGAGAGAGAGAGAGAGAGAGGGGTGGGGACGGTGGTGGTGGTGGTGGGGGTGTCTCGCCTTTCCAAAATCTCTAATTACCACAATTGTTGAAATCTTTTCAGCCTGCTTTTTTCTTGCTTTTTTGATACAAAAAGCTCCCTCTCAACATGCACTGCAAGCCCTCCTGAGAATTCCTATAAGAGACCAGACTGTTTCACACAAGACAGAAAGAGAGAGAGAGAGAGAGAGAGAGAGAGAGAGAGAGGGAAGGAGAGAGGAGAAAAAAGCACATTAAAGATATGCAAATCCAACTGTCTGGGGTGAGGAGCATTAACCAGCGTTAGTAGGATAGCTGCCTCTATTTTTAGTGTTTGCATGTGTGCGTGTGTGTGCGCACGCATGAGTGTGTGTGTGTGTGTGTCTGTCTCTCGCTGCCGAGGTGTGTGATGACTTCCTTAAGCCTGGGCTTTCATGTTCTAGTGAGACAGTCTGGGCGTCGAGATATGTCGGCAGAAATATTCCGCCTAATTGAGACACTTCACAAATGAAGCTGTCAAGCCGGGGCTTCAAACAGAATACACAACAGCAGTTGAAAGAGAATTTCTAGGACAGCAGTGTGAAGGAGTTTCTTTATTTCATTTTTTATTTTATTTTTTTTGGGGGGGGGGTTCGAAACAAGTACAGTGTGTTAAATGATTACAGGTTGGTTTCAGGACAATCATCAGAGTTGCCAAGGATAAAAAAAACTTCCACAGAGAGTGGAGGAGAGTCAAAAATAGCAGCCGTGCCAATCACGTCTTCAAGTCAAATAAAAGAGGTCAAGGGGAGGGAAACATTTAACTCATTTGTTTTGTACACATAGTTTTGACATTACCAAAGGCCAATGTCGAAGCCATCCAATGCAGAGGGCTTCCAGGTGAAGTAATGCAGTGTCTGGCAGCCATGTTTGGCCTTTCTTAACTCCTGGAAGCAGCATGGCCGTTTTCAAACGTGAAATTTTCTCTTTCTCTGCCTTCGAACTCGAGCAGGTCTGCGACATTTTGTTAAGCCGTAACACTCCTCAAGGCCCCTCTAAACTGTGTGATTTTGGGGAAAGTTAATCACGAGAGAAACGAGGTCAACAATCCCAAACGTCGGCCCGAGATCTCACATCCACCAACGGCCGATTTGGATCTTAGGCAACCAAGCACAGCCTGCTGCAAAATACAAATACAAAGCAATAGGACCGATGCTGGGACCCACGTCTACAAACCCACCGATCAGAATGACGAAATGACGCAGAACACACCGTCTGGCGCAGAAACCTGTGAGCAAAATGGTTTCAATTCAATTCTATTTTATTTATATAGCGCCAAATCACAACAAAAGTCATCTCGTGACACTTTACAAATAGAGCAGGTCTAGACCGACTCTTTATGATGTTTGAATAAAGTTGAGGGGGGGAAAAAAAAACACCCAACATACATACACACCTCTGACATCACTTCCTGTTTAGTCTCCGTTCCACTAGCTTCTGTGACTCAATACAATCTCTCGTTCAGCATTTCTTTCGTAGGCCCGTTTGAAAAACTGGGATGGAAACCTTCCTGATTTTAACAAAGTTAACAATGATTACTTTTTGAGCGCAGGCACTTATGTCATCATAACTTGGTCTCGTCCATATCCACTGACTCACTGTCCCGTATCTGGAGCGACACACCCAACATGCGGTTGAGAACTCTTTTCCAAAGCTGGATTTTTGTTGTTGCGTTTTCACAAATGTCAGTGGGATTTTGAATGAGGTTTTCTTACTTGTGGAGCAAAACAAAACATTTTTTATGCCTTTACTGACACTTGACAGTGGAGAGCTAACAGGAAGTGAGGGCGCGCAAGAAAAGTCCCCAGCCGGACGTCAATCTTAACCTCTAGGCTGCCAGGGCGCCCCGGAGTTCACTCAATGTTTACTTCATATCACACTCCATAACCATCAGTTTTTAAACAGCATGGCCTCCAACTGGGATTCCCCAGTGGTTTGGTGGTTAACATGGCCACCATGTCACGCATGGAATGCCTTCCTGTCTCCATCTCTACTATCAACTATCTAATAAAGGCAAAAACGTTCAAAAGTTTGTCGTTACTGTGAAATTAAAAAGAATGAATTCAACCTGAATGAGCAATTATTAAAGTATCTATATACAGTGTCATTGTTATTGAAATAATTACAGTATAATATACAGTATTAAGTCATTTGTTTTGAACTCAAAGTTTGTTAAATGTGTAAAAGCATTGCAAGTGAAGCCAACATCAGTGCTTAACGTAAGAAAGTGGTTCCATTCCTCTTATAACGCGCGATCCATTACGGTACATCAGCACAGTTCTATAATGAAGCCCTTATCATTCAACATATGGAACACAGATGATAGGAAATGTACTGAAAGGAATGGGACCGGTCTGAGAGTGAAATGTGTCTTATGTGGGGAAACGTGTAAACAATGTTGACATGATGTGAGCCATCTGGCTTCCCGTAATACAGACGGTTCCAAACATTAGGGCACTGTTTCCTATATCCCAAATTAGACACCGGGAGACATTCAAGTTAGAAATAATTGACCTCACTACTTTTTTACGTTACCATACAGGTAAAATGAATGCCAAATTATTAATATATATATATATATTTTTATAAATACAAGCATATTTTCGGTGTCAACAAATGCGCCTATACAATAAAGCCAGAACTGAAAATCCCTTTAGGCACCGAGTATCCTGGTATAATATTAAAGGGGCACTCAACTGATTTTACACATGAAGATCAGTTTACTCGTCACGATGAGTACTACTCAGCCTGTGAAAACGGTTACATAATGCTTTCTGTGGCTCTGGGGGGGGGGGGCCTTGATGATATCAAAGTGATGTCACCAGGGTTACTGTATCTGTAGTTTTGGCTTGACACTTTAAATCTATCACAAAAAAAACCCACAAAAGGCCTGTGGTAAAAAGCTTGAGTGTGGAGTTTGGGTAGGGTCTAATGAAAGATACTATTATGGGTAGGTTATCGAAGTGCAACACTATCCTAATCTTAATCTTAAATCCCTGGAGGAAGGCACAAACATGGAGAAGGCAGATCGACATCTCCAATAAGACCATCGTGCTGCAGTAAAACGCTGCACACACTGACAGCACACTTACATTTAATTACACACAAACAAGTTGAGCCATCTAGTGAGGTGAGTAAAAACAATCATATAGTCAGGGAAATGTGTTTGTTTTTTTTATTTTTCATCTAATGCATAGCTAATGCATTGCAGCAGTGGAGCACCGCGCACTGATTTCAAAAGGAAGGCGGCAGCCTAGCTTGGGGCCCACTGTGATGGAGTGCATAGCCGTGTGGAAAGTGGATCAGTAAAACAATATGCGAGCCTCTGCTCTGAAACTTTCATCGTGAACTCTAATACTTTACTGTGTTTGTCAGTGCAGTCTTTGTTTGGACAAGAGGAGCCGAGCCCTGAGAACAGCAGGCTACTGAGGGCCTGCCGCAGAGTGTGATACCAATGGCTACGGATAGCATATGGCACCGGGAACTAGATACAACACAAACAAACACAGGACACAGGGATGGGCAGGCACAGACGATGGGATTACATAGGCTGTATACTGTGTGAGTGTGCGTGTGTGTGTGTGTGCGCATATCCTCGGTGCTGCATGGTTGTAGGTGTGTGTCGGTGCTGTACAGTATGTGCACCTTATAGTTTTCAGCACCAAATGTCAGCGTTTTGATAATGCTGAAAAAGAAAGTCCCGGGCCAGCGTCACTTATCAAGAGCGGACACACCCGTGGACTGGGGTGGGGGGGGGTAGGTAGGTGCAATATTAATGAGAGGGATTGTAACGGACACATCAGCCCGTGGCTCGTGACACTTGACTGCTGCTGTTAGCGTCACATTCCTAACGCACAGGGAAGTGTCCAGACACAAGAAAAAAATAACGGATGAGGCAGAGGCGAAGAAATGTCATGATGCGAGGTGACGCCCGGTACAGTATCGAGTGTATCAGCACACATCAGAGAGTACTGTCTTAATTCGCCACGGCCACTCGCCAGAGTAAAGAAAAAAAACGGAAAAAATGTCATCCATCTTTTTATCGTTACTTTTTCGATTATTTTTCGATTGTTGAAAAAAATTGTTTTTGAATGTTGTGTGGCCCCATCGCCTCGCGTGAGTCATTTATTCACGCGTCCATGAATACCAATTCTGTCAGCTTGACCATTTATCTATCAAGCGTATAGCCTTTGAATGAAGTATTGTGATTATCTGATGATCCGGGTGGCGAGCTGCTGCGTACAAATCGCTCTTACAAGGATAAATAAAGTTGCGTTGAAATGAACCGAACTACCTTGAAGTAGGAGGGCGGGTCCCCATGTCATACGCACGTTTCTGCAAGAAGTCTTCAGGCCATACCGTTCACTGACATCAGTGGTGGCAACATGCCAAGAGATGTAACAATTGCGCCAAGAAAAGTAGAATGAGTAGACTGCACATAAATGCAGGATTTAAAAAGCAATTCTAATCTGTTAGACTTCAAGGACTAAACATTTAGTCAGAAACGCCGTTTACAAGAAAATTCCTCAGGGTCAGAATAGTTGCTATGGTTATTTGCGTGCATGACTTATGTACAGAATTTTGACTAAACTTGCCTTGTCTTGAACCCTAACATATCCTGGAAGTATCCCCCCCTTCCCACCATGAATTTGCAGTTTTCTGTAAATTACATGCTCAATGTTCAAAAACACTGACAAAGAGCCTCCTGGATGATTTAGATCATGGCCAGCCATTTTAATATTTTCACTTTTCTCTTGTAAGTATGGCATGACAGACGGCTCTAAATACTGCAATGCCCATGAGCCTTATCTGCCATTTCTACGTTGAAGTAGCTAGTTAGATGAGCAAATCAGAGCTGTGGCTGTGATTTGTTGTTGCAGTTTGGGAAATTCATCCAAAACTGACCTTTAATCTGGAAATTGAGTGATTTACTTTCTTACCAAAATGCACCGGGAAAGCGTTACAATTATGCAGCCGCTGCAGGCAGTGCACCGCTACATGCCCACGATGTAAAAATCTTAACAGTGACACTGCTGCTTGAAGTTTCTCCAATCCACCCGAGCTGGAGCCAGGAGCCAAATCAAATCCAAAGTATGTAGACGTTACTGACGTTTTTCTTTGTTGGTCAAGAGACAGTCTGTATTTTACACTGTCAGCTCGTAACAATCCTTTGACTGTCGGAATCAGATTTGAAAACGTTCACGACATCCACGACAACACCGGTGTAGCTGTTTAAAGGAGCTGTCAGGAGAAGGATTAGCATTCGCTGCAGCAGGAGTCTGGTGGATCGTAGCCAGAGGAGAGAAAGGCGAGTGGGGGTCTGACAAAAAGCAGGAGGCCTAAAGTCAGCCCGGCCCGGGGCGAAAGCAGCGCTCCACGGGGACGCGAGCACACTGAACTCCAGCTCGAGTCTCTCTTGATAAACAACGAGCGAGAAAACACACACACACACACACACACACATGTGGGCAGCACACATGAGCACACATGAAAATACGTGCAGCACACATTGTGTTTGTGGAGGAGACGTTAAAGCCACGGGCCTGTTGTACAAAAGGATCCTTTGTTCTGTTCCTGAAACACACATACAGTATACCCACACACAAATGTACACACACACACACACACACACACACACACACACACACACACACACCAAACAAAACACGAGTGCTGCATGCATACCAGGCAGAGCAGAGAGAGGCTGCGGGTTCAAGGCTGTCGGGGACTGTTGAAGTCTGAAAGTTGCATCTATCTCATACTGTCTGCGTTGTCTCACTGGAGCACAGCTACACTGCATATCACCCCGCACATGCATCTAGTGTTTCACGTTAGAGTGTGTGTGTGTGTGTGTGTGTGTGTGTGTGTGTGTTCACTGAGATAGAGAGAGTGTGAGTGCACGCTGTATGTGTGTGTCGGGTCACCTACAGCAGGTTCTGTCAGGAGGTGATGATGAGCGGTTAGGAGAGGGATGTCTCCCTGTGTCAGTATATCAGTCATGGCAGCCTCGCCCCTCCTCCACCCTGCCGCCTTACATCTCTCACATGCACTCAGTTTTTACGTTGATGTCTCTCTGGGAAAATGTGCGGAGGCATCACGGAAACATGCCGCGATGCAAATGCAGACCCTCCGATTTTTTTTTCTTTCGTTAAAAAAATGACACGTCGAACATTTTTTAAAAAGGAAATTACAGTGTACATTTTGCAGCATACAATTAAACAATTAAGACAAATAAGAGCCCCACTGAGTAGACCGGCAGCGTCTGCGAGCCACTGCAGTGCTTTTTACTTTATGTGAGTTGACTTTACAGGGAAATCTGGCAAATTGCTTTCTAGCACAGCAAAAGTATTTTTTTATTTTTTATTACATCAAATATTCATGACCAAATAAACAACAAAGTCAAAATTTGAAAAAAAACAAACAAAAAAAAAAAAACATGAAGAGCAATCTGCTTCATCAGGACTGCGTGTGTGTGGTTTAATCAGATTTGATTGACAGCTGCCTGGCCACATAAGCGAGCGACCTTAGCCTAGGGGCGGGGTACTTTGTTTTACCCTGACCCATCAGTAGCAAGTGCCACATCCCTCCCACGATGTGTGGCAGCGATTGCCAGGAGCAGCAGCCTTTTTCGAAGAAATACGGCTCGATTTAAGTTGGCCTACAACAAACTGTACCGCTGCGCCGCAACTTTTCATGGATGTCTCTACGTCTCTCGCTCACGAACAAGAAGACGACATCCCTATTCTTAATCCCTTCATTATAAACCAACACAGACTGGGTACATATCAACCTCGAAACCTTTTTTTTTTTCAGCACCAGATCTATGCGGTTCAGTAGGTTGGTTGATGATCCATCCAACACTTTGGAACAAATACTGGCTTGATAAGCCACCAAATTCTGGTGAGCTGTAAAACATTTGAACCAATACAATACTAAACGTACTGGGCAGACTGCCACAAAAATGTACTGAGCCTTAATGCTCCACAGTGGATCAAATCTGTGTTTTTATGACCTCATGACCTTTCCCTTTACATTCTGAGCTACATAACTTGTAAAAAATTGGTGTTCAGTGCAACGTTGTTTCTGTAGTCTTATACATTTGTAATGCAGGTTTCAGCCTTTGGGACTGCTCAGAGCTCCATGCTTCGTTTAAAAACGTACTTTACCTACAGCCAACACAGGACATGCTGTAGATTTCTGAAGCGTGCCGGGACAAAAACAGAGCATTTTCCTCATTCATGCTGGAGGCCGTAAGCAGAAAAAAAACATGTGCAGGCCTATATGAAGAAAGAGGTAAAAGCCTAGAATTTGAACAGATGGGGAGTGGAAATTGAGGAAGAGGCAGCACTGGGTCAAGGCCCAGACCTAATTGAATAGATGAGATGAAAGGCGGATAGAGCTCACTAAGTGATTTAAGGCCTACAAGGGCAGACGGACCAGAAAGGACTGAGCCTATTAATGATTAAAAACATCTACGTGACTACAATCACAAGACGCTAGAGCACGTCTTGATCTAATGTAAGATCATGGCACAATATGTCATGTCTTTTCATAAAAAGGGCTAGAGCATTTACTTATATGATGTCTAAAATCGGCGATTTGTTGCATCTAAAATGGACAAGCTGTCACACAAACCATTTGACTTGCTCTGAAGTATTTACTGATTGCTGACAGGGGCGTAGCACAAAAATCTGGACCCTGTACATAGGCATTCATTCTAACATGTTTGTGGGCCCTTTTGTCCCCCAAGTCCTACGCCCCTGGGTATTGACCATTCACTAAACCCCATCCCCTGAACAGCGACCGCCCAATCATAGCTTAGCAACCAAGCCAGTATAGGGCGATACTCTGCATTCAAAGAGTGTAGAGGGTGGTGTCTTTTAGCCTCTCCAAAACCAAAACCCCAAAAGTGAACGTGTAAGGATGGATGGACGGATTAAACAGTGTGTTTTTCTGCTCTAACATGAGCTGCAATCGTTAGCAGCTTGTCAGTTTGTATTTAACTTTAGCATATCTGTACACGGACTGTGATCAGTGGCTTTTTTTACTTGTAGGGAAAAAACTTTATCCTTTAAATGCCTGCTACCAACCGGTGAAGTCAAGGTCTTTTTTGATTACAGTACTCATTTAAAGTGCGGATATTGTATATTGAAGAGGTCCTCTGCCCGTCATTCTGTATTCAAGAGGTACTAAATCTAAAACAGTGTCATTCATCTGGCATTTAATGGGGAGTTTTAATGTCTATAGCTGCTTCACAGTTTTTTCCTGGTGTCTATGTGCAACTCCAAACCACTGTTCAAACATACTGCACAGTATATACGCAAGCAATATCAGCGCTTTAGAAAGAGACACGTATCAAATCACTGGAGCTTTTGTTCCCTGTTGGCATGTCAAAATAGCAAGAGCGCGGCTGTGAGCTTTTACTAATAATATAGATGGGATAATACATCTGGGGACGTGAGTTACTGACAATCAAAGACAGAGCATTTACAACAAGAGCGTGAGGTAACGCCTCTCTGTCTGAGTGTCCGCCTGACTCCGTCTGGTCCTCTTGTCTTATTCTTCTGCTGCTTGCCCCACCCCGTTCACACACCATCTCTCTCTGCGAGTGTGGCACAGGGGGTGGCAGTTGGTGGTTCGATCCCTAGCTCCTGTCCACATGTCGCAGTGTCCTTGGGCAAGACACTGGACCCCTAAAATTGCTCCCGGTGGTCGGGCCAGTACCTTGCACGGTAGCTCACTAGCTCGCCATCGCTGAGTGCGTGAATGAAAGGCAAAGCTGGGAAGCACTTTGAATATAAATGCAGCCATCTTTATGGATGTGCCCACATATAGAAAAGAAAAATGACTAACCTGGCCTTGCACACACACACACGCACGCACACACATGTTTCAAATACACAGAAATCTGTGCTTAGTCTGTAATTACCTTATTTGACACTCAAATGGCATAGATGGCATTGGCTTGCATGCATTCACACCTGCCCACACAAACACACAAGCAACAAACCCATATGCATCAAACCAAAGGTGCACACACGCGTTCACACCCTACCACACACACACACACACACACACACACGCAATCAACTCTGCATCCACCCTCAGCAGCCATCTCCAGTGTCTGAGACGTAAGGAAGACGGTGAAGGTCAGACAGACAGAGACAGGCCATTAGAATTAAACACTTGGATCTAATTGCTACTGGGAGATCGTCATTTTATTGCCGAAGACTGCCACTCATTCAGTTGAAATTGTACTGGCAATCATAATGTGTTTATATGCTGTTCTGATGTTAAAGTTAAAACCTTTTTGATCCAATTTATGGCTGGCATTCAGCAGCTGTTCAATGTATATGTATTCTGTAATTACCTCACTATAGTAGCTGTCACGCTGAACAGTAACGCTGAGCACAACATTCGACGATGAGCCTCTCGGTTGTTTGCATTGCGATCAGATGTGGCAGTTTTTTTTTCAGCGCATTTCCAAAAGAGTTCTGTGCTTGTCATCACCGCGAGGCTGCCAAGAAACCACAACTTATCATTTTCACATTTCTGTTTGTGCGTATGGATTAAACAAAACTAGATACACATGTTAACTAGCGAGCTTTAAAAAGGTGCTGGTGGGCCAGCTGTTTCCCCCCCCTGCTTCCAGTCTTTACGCTAAGCTACGCTCCACGCTACGCGCACAGACTCGCGAGTGGTAACAATCTTTTCATCGAGCTCTCAGCAAGAAAATGAGTAAGCCTGTTTCCCAAACTGACCTATCTGCACACTTCAGAAATGTCTGGCTCAGCCCATCGCCGTTCTGGGAACCAATCAGAATCGTCTAAGCCCAGGATGCTGATGATTAAATCCCCGCTAAAGAAAACGCCACAGAAAAAATAGTCAACTATGTGATTTTACAACTTTTACTGTTAAAAAAAGACAAACATTGATCATCACTGTCCTAGAGGTGAAGCCTACCTATACTTTAGCTCTGGGAGGAGCGCACTGGACCCGGTAAAACCACAGATGATCCAAATCTTTGTCAACACTTGTTTCACGCGGCGACGAGTAGTGGTTGACGGAATGGCGAGTGAAATAGTTGCCAGATTCATCGCAGCAGCCTACATCTGGCGAGTCAGACTAGAGTGGAGGCAATGTCAGACGAGTTGACAAATCTGTCTGATCTCCTCAAACCAATTTCTACCAATTACCTGCTCAGCACCAAACAGCAGACAAACAAAGTCAGCGACTAGCTGGCGAACATAGCGGAGCACTTGGCTGCTAAAGAGCTGGTGGAGACCAAAGACGGAGATAAAAGAGAGTGAATGCTGGACTCGCATTCGCCAGGAGACTCATTCAGTCCGTCAGTCAGTTCGCAAATGACTGTGGCTCAATGACTCTACTTCAGGCTGCGCCTAATGGTTTAGACAGCGAATCAGTCCATGTTTCGGTGAATCCCTTTCCTACTTTTACTGCGCGGAGGCGATGCGATCAATGCTTCGATTCTTGGCAAATACTGTGCGTCTCCTCCGCTCGCGCTCACCAGCACAGGATCCACTTTCCTCCACAGTTCTGCATGAAAAGTTTGCTTCTTAACTTCTCGAGTTATTAGATTTGACTAGCTCATTTTTCATCTTGACAGCTTCATTAAAGCACCCTGAAAAAGCTCAAAATATTTGTGTGTGTGTGTGTGCGCGTCGGTATGTGTGTGATCACGAATACAGTCTCCTTGCCCATTTCCCACAAGCCTGCTCGTCCCTGTCGCAATTTCAAAAGCTGTTGGGGTTTTTTTTTTTTTCTCGATTTTTCTTTCTTCCCATCTCTCTCTCTTTCAGTATATCCCTCCTTCACAGCCATTGTCCCTCTCTCCTCCGTCATCCATCTCGCCGTGCTTCATTACCCTTCACTCTTCCCATCATTTCTCTACATTTCTACCCCACCCACCCCCTTCACCCTCCATTTTATCATTCTTTCTTCTACTCCTCCTCCATGATGCTCTCTCTGTTTTTTTTTCCACCGGAGGAAAGAAAAAAAAACAACACTTGTCTGCTGGCTGCCGGTTTGTCTCCAGCCTCTCCAAATCTCTCCCTGCTTTGGTATTGGCTGGCTGGAGCATCTGCTGTATTGGTATTGGCTGGTTCCAGCAGGTGAGGCATAGCTGTGCCACTTAATCAATGCCCTGCAGTGGGGGAAACATGTGCCAGACGCACAGTGCAGCAGCAGCAGCAGCAGCCGTCAGCATTGGCAGCTCTCCATGAAGCTGAGCATGGGGATGGCATGACCTTCAGACGGCCGGGACCAGCAGGAGAAAGACACACACACACACACACACACACACACACACACACACACACATACCAGCCGTGCATATTTTCCTTGCAAATCACGTTCTTTCCCAAAATGTCCGCAGGCCACACCCAGAACTCCACCTTTCCTCTGCAGAGGCGAACGCTCAACTTCTCACAATGGAAGAACAACTGTGAGGGTGGCAAGTAGGCATGGCAGCGCTTTCTGAAGGTCAAGAAGAGGCCCCGATAGCACACACACACACACACACACACACACACACACACACACACAACAACACAGACTGCAGAGGCTGCCAGATGCATGAAACGCGACCGCTGTACACTCCATTGAAATGGGAAAACATCAGCAACAACAAAAAAACTCAAGAATATATTCATGGGGAAAGAATGAAAAGGATGTGTTGAGTTCAGTCATTGTTATGATGTCGTATGGTAAAACATTTTGGAAGACGTAAACTGGAAACAGTTTTGAAGTGGCATCGGAAATATATTTAACTCAGACACACTCTGCTTCTGTCAGGTGTGTGTCAAATCATATCTCCTTTTTTTTTTTATTAGCAAGACAAAAAAAAACCCAAATCTGTTCTTGTCGAACGGCAGAAAAAATTGCCACCACACCTGTTTAGATAAATGATGGTTCAGTTATGGCGGTTAAGTGAGGCAAAGATACTGCCACCACGGGAAGTCTGGCAGCTGATCTGGCCCCCATATTAACACGGTCCACACAAGACAAGAAAGAGGCTGTGATGATACACGTATTTCCAAATTCAGTGTGACTTACACTTCGCCAAGGTTAGCATTATCTCTGAGGTCCATCAATCTGCGTAGAAATTACTGAAAGAAAGCTGCTCCTTATAACTAACCTTACCATCTGTACATCAAGGGGGACACTGCAAACAAGACCTGCTAACAGCTCATTCGGCATGCTTTTAATGTTAATGCCAATTTGTCAAAATTTAAACAAATATGAGCTAAAGAAAACAAAAAAAAAAACAGGGCTCAAGTTGCGTCCCACGGCTAACTGACGAGATGGCAACATTATACTTCCTGCTTACATCCCCCAAATGCCTTTCTAATTCATTGTCTTTAGTTATGTAATTATTTAATCTATTCCTTTTCTTGATCATATATAGTTTTAAGGGCTGAGAGAGCCAGGGCACGAGCATTTCAGTGTAAATAATAAACCTTCACCAGTTGTGTTTGTTAAGTTAGTAGCTGTGGATGGATGCAGATATCTCGTCTTTTGTTTTGACCCTATACCTACGCAGGTTTCCAATGCGGCTGTCATCGTATCAACATCTATTCATTCGTCTACATGTTTGCTGGGTTTCAGCCATTTCACAGCAGAAATTGGCACGCAGTCCCAGAGCGTTCACGCTCTTTCATTCAGGAAAAGATAAAAAAATACACCCTACGCTGTCCACAAACTCATTTTCACTCCTTCTCCCTCCCTTCCCTGCTCCTCCTGTCTCAAACACTCCTCCCACATCTTGTCCTCCTCCCTAACCCCTGACCTCCCCTCGCTCTCCTCTTCCCCTCTCGTGAGCCCTGCGCCGAGCCGGCGGGCCCCCCACGTCGCGGGCCTATTAACAAGCCTTGGTTCACTGTAATGATGCCCCTCCTTATGTCTGTGCAGCTGCTGCAGCGCTGAATAGGGAGGATAAATGTGGGATCCTCAACATCCTCATCATTGTTTCGCTGCCACTCTCTGCTGTCATGTGTGGCAGACAGAGGAGGGAGACACTCCAGATGGATTTATCTGCCCACATCTATTTCATTTACACATTTTGATAATTGGCTTAGGCTCATATATCAGGATAGTATTTGTATTTGTATTTTTTTTTTTTTAAATCAGATGTCAGACTTGATATGCTGGATATATCAAGAATGTCTTACAGTAATATCGTTTTGTTAACACATCTGATTAATCTTTCAGACACCTTTCCACCAGAACACCGTCTCTGAGGGATACTTCAGACTTTCTTGGAATGAAAACAGTTATGCCAAGAATAAAAAAAAGCAAGAAAAAAAAAAAGATCATAAATCTTAGAATTCTAAAAAATAAGCCAAATTCTAAAAGATAAGCGACTGGCTATAATTAAATGTGTGTGATGGATTTTATGTAATCATACTAGCCCCGAATAATCCCATTATTCTTTTGACTCATGAATATAGTGAATTAGAGCCAATAATAAAACAGGTGAAAGTGCTCAAGGAAACAGGAATTGTGTGGCAGAAAAGAAAGAAGGAAAGAAAAGATGAAGAAAGAAAGAAATGATGCCGCTCAAAAGAGTCTGCAAAATGCTTTTACAACAACAGCGAACACACCGCATGTGCTTTTGGACACTTGTATCCGTGTGTACATTATGTGTCCATGTTGCACGGGACAGCAGGCAGCTGCTGCGGGGCCCATCAGTCAGCTGCCGTATTTATAGGGTGATGACCACAGAACGCTAACAGCTGCATCACACAGGGACAGAGACAGAAAGCGAGACGGAGAGGACGCAGCAAACCTGACGTGTTCAACACTCATCTCTTCAATTCTGTCTGCTGCTCAAAATAACCGCCGATCCTGTGCAAACTTGTGCGTCTGCAGAGGGGATAGTGTGAAACAGATTTCTGTGGCAGCTTCCACGCGGGTCTGGACACGGGCACGTCGGTAGAGCAGGAGCAAAGAGGGTATTGACAGTTTGTGAAAAATGTAAAAGAAAAATGAAGTGATATGAGCATTGTAGCATACATAGTGCACAAAAACAAGCGCTGTATGGGAGAAAGCATAAGGTGTAAGCACGATTCTAAAAAATGCAACCGCCAGACCATCTGCGACACAGTCTTATCCAGTTAAGGAAAGCGAACATAAATGCTAGAGTGAAATTTCTCCACAGCCAAAAGATGATGTGAGGTAGCAGGAACTGGGAGAAACACAAATCAACTGCTCGTCCCATGAAGCTTCACTATATATTAAGTTAGGCACAAAAAAAAAAAAACCCCAGCATGCTTAAGTTAAGGATGACAGTGAGGTTCAGATCAACACATCAGTTAGTTTTAGTCGAGTCAAAGGTGGCGTTTTTTTATTACTCTGTTTCATAAAATGTCCATTTCTATTGTGGAGAATCATCAGGCTATTGAATGGGCATTATCATCACACATGGCGTCCAAAATATATGGGCTAGTGGGGGAACCTACGGAACCTACAAGTAGGTTCACAAGGCTGCTATCACGCATTTACTTCAGTCAGCCAGTGCGGAGCATTCAGATGACGCAGAAAAAGTAGTGGAAAGTCTTTGAAAGAGGTGGCTGGGGTGGGCAGATGGGTCAAACACCGGACTTTCACCCAGGAGACTGGGGTTTGTGTCCCGTGTGAAACCAGAAGTTTTAAGTCACGTAGTGTAGTAAGTCATGTGACATGGAACTAGGAAGTGACATGGAACCTCACCCAGCAACACAAGCCGGCAGACCACTACCAGTCTGTCCTCCCCAAACCTCAAACTCCCTCATACAGAATGTGACACGTCAGTACTTACAGATTACTGCCAGTGGGTCGACTGTAGGGTCCCAGTCTGCTGGGCCGGAGTGGCTCCTGAGGCTCCTGAGGAGAGCAAGAGATAAGTCAGGTTAATATCTACGTAATCAAAGACTGTAACTGAGTCAACGAGGAGGAGGAATATTCTGATGGTTTAAACTTGAAGGGACAAAGTTAAAATGTTGAATTTCAACCTGACCTGTCCTTTCTATATGAAACCACGTTGGAATCCTTCCTCAAAGGATAACTATCTTCGTAACAATGGTTCTGTTCCATTTAGGTGTGCCAGTCAGCCAACATGCACCATACCAGAGCTTTGGGACACTTGAATTGAATGCAGCCATTTTTGTATTGTTGTGAGTTACGCCTGGGTTTGACAAGTAAAGAAATAAGCCTCGTCATTCTTGTGAATCTGCCAACACTGTGATCAGATTACAACACGGAACCTAGGTAGGCGGAGATATGAACAAACACGGTGCGTCCCAGGTGAAGGGAAGCGATGCGGGATACTCTCAGGGGATCCCTAAAATAGAGTTGCCAAGGCTGGATTACAAACCACCAAAACGGGCAGGATCCCAGAGCTCCAGGGATCCCAACTGTGCGTCAACTGCTTTGTGCAAATCTAATTGAAATTTTGTTTGAGTATCGGCCAGATGTGGCCGATCTACAGTTATTGAATACGGTTTCTTTGTCAATGTCATTATGAAATTCAGTGTTTCACAATCGTGGAAACTGCCAACTCAGTTGTTCGTACCACTGCAATCCCTGGCCTCATATTACCTTACGTAGAAGTGATTCCAATGAGTTCCACACAGGGAGGTACACAGATTTTATATTTGGGAAAAAGAGAGCACTGGTATTGGATCGGGGACAGGTATAGGAAGATACCCTGAGTTGAGGTATTAGAATTGGTATCCGGAGAGAGAAAGTCACAACAGTACATCCCGACAAACTAAGCTGTCTTATTCAAGGCTCCCTCCTGGAAATTAAGGGGGTATTTCACCACAGGAAAGATGGTCTTTTCATGAAACTGGGGTGTCTATGCAGTAGAGAGAGACGCAAATATTTTTGAAACTGGTGTTAAATGACCAGAGACGACAGACTAAAAAGGGCTGTGGTATTTCCTTCTGCTCAAAAGGTAGAAAACCTACAACAACCAGAATGCATTGGGCCCGTTACCTTCCAGGGCCGCTCTCGGGCCGCTGAAGTATAAACTTCCCCAACTCCTGCAAACAGCCGGTCAGAGCACCACACAGGTAACAAACTGGGGTAGTGTATGTGCTAAGCTAGCCTCGCATAGCCAGACCGTTTCTCCACACTTCAGAGAAACTCATTGTCATTCTGGGGGGGCGGCACTAAGCCCAGGATGCAGCGACGGTGCCCTTGCGAAAATGGTAACACGCAGATGGCAGAAGGCAGACTTATCCCAACAGCCTACATCTGGTGAGTCAGACTAGTGCTAAGCTAGTCTTGAACGGGCCTCATAAAAAACATGCATTGTGTGCTTTTTTTCAGGATCCTGAAGTATGTCTCGAGCACTCTGTCCACATGTGGCCCAAAGCTTTGGTGCAACATTACACATGCTTCATCCAAAAGACACTGGTCTCGACTCCAGCGACTCCACTTTCCAATGGTGCACATTCACCCCAGCGGCACCACCAGTTGTCCCTGGCACGGGGGGGGGCCACTATCTTAACCAAATGTCTGATTCCAGCATTACACTATTGAAAATAATTGTATTCCATATCTACAGGGACGTGGCCTTCTGTGGCTGTTCTAGCCAGTTGATTTTGGACAGGATGTTTTGATTTTGAATCATTTGGAAGTACAATTTGTAGTTCGAACGGCAGTCCTCGAGTCTTTCGCGTCATCTGGAAGATCTGGGTGCAGGCAACATGGGGGGGGGGGGGGTTAAACATTGTTCATCTGCATACACGACCCACTTATAATAATACAAAGCTGGTTGAATTGTAGCCAAGTGGACTGAAATCCCCAAATTAGTTACAAGTATGCGCAACACAGGTAAATGAGTACCCTGCCATACATTCACATATGCCGTCAAGGTGCCCTTCAGCAGAGCTCTGAACCCCCCCCCCCCCCCCCCCCCCCCCCAACGGCTCCTGCAGAGCTGCTCCAGACTGTGGTTGTGTTGGGCAGCCCCAGTGTGAATGTGTGCAGCTGTATGAGTGTGAGGCAGGATGGTGCTGGTAAAGAGCAGGGCTTTTACTCAGATTTCACTGCATAAATAAAGGTTGTAAAAAAATATATATATATTGTTCATACTCAGAGACACAGGCCTGCTGACACTGAGTGGACATTTCATTTGAGACGGAGTCAGTTAGTTGATAATTCAGTGCGCCACGATCGTGGAGGTGATGCTAATTGATTTCTAATCTCAGACTGCTCCTCTGCGGAGGACACAGCCTTTGAAAGGAGTGCGGTGCCTTGTTTACAATGTGCACTAGAGCCTTAATGAGGCTGATTACAACCACGCCGCCGCCGCTGCCGCCGCCGCTGCCGGCGACTGCAGCACAAAGACGGAGGAAGCCGACGAGAAAACGACCGCTGGAGGATCTCAGCCGGATCCGTCCCGGTGTATCCCATTAAAACATGATACATCCCATCGCACGCGCTCAGTCTACTCTGCTTAATTGCCATACGGTCAAAAGTTGGCTTTGAGGCGCTTTAAGGTTGGCAGAGACAAAGAGGCAGAGAGAAAAGGGGGGTGGGGGTGGGGGGTGGGGGGGGTTCATCCTGAGTTTGAGCTCAGCTGTGATGTAACTGTGGACGATGGCTGTGCCGCAGTCAATTTAGGAGGCGATATCCTCAAATGGCCTCAGCTCCCTCCCTCCCTCCCTCCCTCCCTCCACCTCCTCCTCCTCCTCCTTCCTTCTCTGTCTCTGCCTCCCTCCCTCCCTCCACCTCCTCCTCCTCCTTCCTTCTCTGTCTCTGCCTCCCTCCCTCCCTCTCTCCTCTGTCTTTTTTTCTCCTCTCCTCACACTGGTGCCATTTATCTCTTCCACACCCGATCTTTCTTGCTTTCTTTTTTTTTTTTGCCACAAAAATCTCCAGCTACCCTGTTTTACCCTCATGCAGACTCTAATATTATCTCCCCTTTCCTCTTCTTCCCCTTCTCTTCCCCCTCTCCTCTTGCTGTCAGCTTGTCCATGCATCACTGCCCAGCATCCCCTCCTCTCCTCTCGGGCTGCAGCACTAACCCTACACACACACACACACACACACACACACACACACACACATGCACGCTTGGAGGATGACATCTCCCGCTCAATTCATTTCAATAGGACTTGCTTGGCGTGAAGCACGTTAGCACGCTGCAAACTGTCCACCCCCACACAGTAAAGCTACTCATTGGATAACCTCACTGCTTTTAATAACAGTATATCCCCCAGACGTATTTAGCAGTACTATATGTTTATGGCCCCTCCACACATCTCAACCTCTCTCTGCACCACTCTCACCGTTGCTCGCCTTTCCACTTCCCTCCCTCCCTCATTTTCTTTCTCGCTCCCTTTCTACCTCTGCCGTCTCCCGGTGCCCGCCTGTCGATTCAGGTTTTTCTGTTTGCTGCTGCTGCTGGATCACTAATGCACAGGCGAACGTTTTAAGGGCTGACAAGCACCAGTTTACGCATTTAAACTGATTGTTTTGAATGTCAAATCATTAAAAACCCTATAGGAGCATTTTGGATGTTGTGTAACAATTTCACGCATACACACGCATACATTCCTGTATGTGTGTGTATGTGTGTGTGTGTATGAGTGTGTGTGTGTGTGCGCCCATCCCTCTCTCCTCTCCTCTCCTCTCCTCTCTCCTCTCTCTCTGACTGATGGAGGGTGGGGTAATCTGCACCGGTTGCCATGACACCAGACAGCCCTCGCTTGGTGAAGGCACGTAGCTTCCTCTCTGCTCTATTTCCCCGGAGCCCTCCACTAAGGAGTTTGTGTGCATCTGTTTCTGTGTGTGTCTATGAATCTGGGAGAGTCGTATATCATGCACATGATGCAAAAGGCTAAGTGGAAAAATAGAGCATGGAGAGAGCATATGTGCCGTCTCTATATGTTGAACCGAGGGGGAAAGCAAACAACACCCATCTTAAGGCAAATAGAGGTTTCCAATGCAAATATTTCAGGTACAAGTCTAGAAAATTGCAAATTGCCTTTAACATCCTCTCTAGAGGAAGACATTCTGGTGAATTATGGTGGACTTCATCCATCCCTCAGTATGCTTGGACCCCGGATCCCACTCAAGGACCTCTGTGCTTCCCGCAGCAGACATTCACTGCCACAAATCTTATTTTACGAACCAGTCGTTTCCCCTTTTAGCCATTTCTCATTTTTATTTGCCCTCACTTTCGAATCAACTTGTTCTGAAACCCAAAACTGTCGAGGGCAGCCGGGACGTTCGGGCTCCTGACGTTTTTCAGGCAACACGCAGCGTCCCGGATCACCTCATGCGGAGTCAACATCGGGCAAAATGAAGGACCAGGACATTTGCTAAAGATTTTCTTTTTCTTAATCGGCAGACATAGGCTTTAGGACAGAACTTACAGCAGCAATCACAACTACGGAGGGCTGAAACTTATTTCTATGCTTCACAAGTTAGGTATACACACACACACACACACACACATCTGTCCCTATTTCGCAGTTTCATTTAAAACAAGAGATTTAATTCCTCCAGCAAATAGCTGTTCCCAGACCTGATGCAATTACTTTTCTTAGTCTCAGAAGGCAATCATGGTGTTTTGAACCACTCTCCTCACAGCTCTTGGAATCCTAATAAAAGTGTCCATGCCAGCTCCTATCCATCTATCTATCTCCAGACTCCAGCCTAGATGAATAATTTAGCAGGCTATATTTCCAGCCATCTGCTTCCCTCTCTCACTCACTTACTGTACTCTCTCACTTGCTCTCTCTGCATCGGTCTTCTTTACCCCTTCTCAGTGAAGTCTCCCGGGGGTTTGGATTCTGCTCTCATTCTTGTGTATGTGGTGGTCGCTGATTGGTTTCCACATGCAAAATCCCAATTAGAAAATGTGCAAATATGTTTTTTGTTTTTTGGGTTTTTTTTCAAAATCGTAGCTTTCAGCTTTCGCCACCGTCGTTCTGATTGCTAGAGTGTTGACCGTTAGACATTCATGGTGAGAAAAATCAGGTCATTTAGTGCCAAAATTACACGCATTTGTAATTGGAGAGTATCTAAGGAAACCACAAAACACTGATATCGTATTTACTGCTGCTAAACTGATGCCCTTTGCCGGACAACAGCAGGATGCTGCACTAACTCTCCAGTGACCCCTAAAGCCGTTCTGCGGTTAATAGAAGCCAGAGGAAGCCTTGAGAATACCGTATACATCCTGGATCAAATCATTAACCGTGATCAACATCTGCAACACTGCCTGTCAGAGCCCAGCAGAGGTCAGCCAAGTTCCTCTTTCCTGTCAGCATAATGAGCAAGCAACCACATGTTCCTCCACCAGCGTCGCTTTCATTATCTGTGTGCAACCATTACGCCACCTGAGTGACTGACGATCCGCCCGCACTCGCAGTTACAGTACAAGGGTCCCAATCTAAGGGGAAAATGAATACATCATTACATATACGCGGCAAGTGGTTGATTACGAGCCGCCTAGGGATTCACCTAAGTAAATAAAAGCAGCCGAGGCGAACGCAGGAATGGTCTCAGACCGCTGAGCAGAAAGCAGGAAGGAGACAGGCAGGGAAGGTTAATGTAAATGGAGGGAAGATCACCAGAGAGAATGAAGTCAGGCTGATAATGCAGATGACAGCGAGGAAGAGGAGGAGGAGGAGGAGGAGGAGGATAGAAATGTTTAAAGTCCGACAACACCGGCTCAACAAGTTGGATGTTTGTGTTAACGGGTTTTGGTCCAAAGTGAGTCGATGACCCTTCGCGTTCTGCAATCAGTGTTTTCTTTTTCCAAGTACACGTCAAACACAATATCCATGTGAGGTTGTTTCCTTGAGCAGTCATGTGACCACCATAGTTACCAAGTATACAACACAACATTATCATCATCTTTAAAAAAAAAACATATATATACATATATATATATATATATACTATTTATAAAATACCATATTTACTGTCATTGGATACAAAACAAATAAGAGTAAGGGCAAATGTAGTTTCTTAACCCATCAATGGGTATAAAGGTTGAGGAAATAACAAATTCTGTTTTCTGTCTACCTCATTTTCCAAAACACAGTATACTCATATTTCTTCCATCCCCTCATATCAAGGAACGCACTGGAAGCCACTGTGTCGAAATTGACCCAATTTGGGAGCGCCAGTGCAATAATGGGTTAATGTCACCCAGTGGGAAGGCTGTGAACTCTTCCAATCTACTTTTAAACTTAAATGTCACTATTTGTTACTGATATGTTAATAACGTACGCGTATCCTTCGCAGATCTGAATGTCACGTGCGCACTGACAGTTTTACGGTAAAACCTCCGCCACGTCGGACCAAAATAGCCAGTTTGGGTCGATAGCCTAACAGCAGTGCGAAAGACATTCTCAGTGAGTGTCAACCTATTGTTGACCTTAACGCATCTATCCATGACCTACATCTTCAACTGTTCCCGAAACATTTCTGTTTGAAGTTTGAGAACAAATATAATCCAGTGGACTTTTCAAGTCTAGCTCCCCAGCGAGCCCCCTTGGGCTTACAGTGCCTCCCTCTTAAGGGGCGACTTACTCGAAATCTGCCCGTCTCTTTGACAAACGTACTGTCTCACTTCCTGTGTATCTAAGAGAAGAGACTGGATGATTGCAGCCGGAGAGATCTCTTTGCTTTTGACATCTTAAAGTACTTTTATGTTCTGACGTCTCTGTTTGAGTTCGGTGAGGTGAATAAAGCAGGCGTGCTGGAGAGGAGCCGTGCAATGAGTTTGAATTCTGATGGGCTTCAGTGGTGGAAAAGTACTTCTACTTAACTACAATTTGGAGGAAGTTGTTCTTTAATTAAGTGTTTCCATTTCATGCTACTTTCTACTCAACTACTTACAGTAACTACTACTTAAAACTGAAAGAAGTTTATTCAGTGATACACTGTTAAGGGTTAAACTACCAAACAGTAACTAACATAAAGCACAATAGCTAACCTCGACGTATCCTACAACGTAGTAAATCAGTAATAATAATCTGAGGATAGAATATATGACACATGTTACCATAACAGTGACAGAGGTACTTCTGCTACATGATTAATACTTTCTACTTCAAGTACATTTTGTTGCTGATAATTCTTTTACTTAAGTAAAGTTAGGGATGCAGAACTTAACGCTCGTAACAGAGTATTTCTACACTGTGGTATCGCTACTTTTACTTCAGTGGAAGATCTGAACACTTGATCTCGCACTGCTCCGCACCTCTCGAAGCTCGACGAGAGTCAAAGTAATGTAAAGGTGTAAAACTGTCCATTCCAATGTAAATGCATGAATTTGCACTAATGCTTTTGAGTGCGAGCGGATTTGGTTTGCGTGCTAAAAATGGCCAGCCCCCCCCCCCCCCCCCCCCCCCCCCCCCCCACACACACACACACACACACACACACACGCTCTCTCTTCTGATCTATCTATATTCATGCTATCTGTGCTGATCTGCTGGCTGGCTGGCTGCTGACCCTGCTGGTCAGGTTAGACTGGCTGGCTGGCTGGCTGGCTGGCTATAAAAACTGGCCGGCTGATTCGCCGGCCGTGACGCGGCTGCCCCTGCGTAGCCCCTGCAGCACTAGCAGCATCTATTACACATACACAAACAGTCTCTGATTCCCCCAGACGTTCGCATTCAGTGCGGCCTGTGATGACCGGCTGCATGTATTTATAATCTGCTCTATCCTGCGGCAATTAAACCCCCTGAACCTCGGCACGTTGAAAACGCCACAGTCAGGGAAAAACTGCGAGCAGCACATGTCTGCTCTGGCCATCTTGTCACCTCGGTAATCAAACCGACGAGCGGCCGGATGCACTTGTAACCCTTTGCTCTCTGTTCCCTCAGACACCTCGCGGCGCAGAAACACTAAAGCCTCCGGCTCTCGGTATCCTGTTTCTAGGAACCGCAGTCCATTGTGGGCTGAGGTGGGGTGGGGGGTGGAGTAGGGGAGTAAAGTGGGGCGGGAGGGTGGGCTAGGCGTGCAGAGGTGGGCTGTGCATGTGCAAGGCTTTGGACACAATGGCGTCTGAGCAAGGTGTGTGCGTTTGACACACAGGAAACATGAGTGCATTCAGCACGTTTGCATGCAGAATATGGTTAGCACAATAGGTTAGCACACCTCCTGCAGTCAATCTTTTACCTGCTGGAGGTTTCGACTCCACATCATGTCAGTTTGGATTCTGATCTGAACTGAAGCACACATAAAGAAGAAGATAGAAAAGAGACACAATCCACCGCTACACTGTGAAATGACTGCGAGGTAAACTACACAAGTGGGAATGGGCAAAGAAAGAAATGGGGGGGGGGGGGGGGGGGTACTGAGGAAGTAAGGAGAAAGGAGAGAAAGGAGAGAACAAGGGGAAGGGAAAAAAAGAGGTTGGGGGGGTGGCGGGGTTTGGGGGGTGGTGGTGGTGGTGAGGGACAAGGACAGGGAAGAAAAAAGGGGGTAAGAAAAAAAGGAGGAGTCAGAAGAGTAGGAGAGGCGAGATGAGGAGAAGGAGCGAGGCAAGGCGGGGGGAAAACAGAGAGAGTGGAGTGAAGGGGCTCTGGAGGGGGAGGTGAGGGGGAGATGGGGAGGGGAGGTGGGGGCTGCTGCTGCTGCTGCTGCTGCTGCTGCTGATGCTGGAGCACAGCGCGGCCAGGCTGAACCGAGTGAACTGCAGTGGAGGTCAGGGAGTCCAACATTCCTCTGGAACACTGTGTTTACACTGCGTAGCAGAGAGGAGGGAGGGCGGGGGACGAGGGGTCGGGGGTGGAGGGGGGGGGGTGCGAGGGGGACGACGCGCAGGGAAGGAAATCATCTCCCGGAGACACTCCTTTCAGGGAAGGAGTGCATGTGTATGAGTGAGTGTGTGTGTGTGTGTGTGTGTCGCTTATTCTGTAGCTGTATAGTGTAAACTTCATCCAGCTACGACGGCGGAGGGCTGCGAGCTGCGTCCGCTATCCAAATCAAAGTATTCAAGCTGAAATTTGAAAGTGTTGTTTCACCCCTGGAGCGATTTCACCTGCATCATTAACGTATGTCATTTACAAACGTGAGAGGGGGGGGGGGGGGGGGGGCGTTCATCTAAAAGTCTTTTTAGAGGGCATTTCAGATCTCAAGCTTTTAGAATAAAAAGGACAAAGACCAGGAACTGATAGTGACTTTGCCCCCTAAACCTCAGAATGAAGGCAAATAATAATTAGCAATGCTTTCAAAAGGAGACTCAGAGTTTGGTTTAATTAAGGACATTAAGAAATGTCAATTTCATACCAAATAACGCCACGCAGCTCTTAAAAACTTTGCAATTTTAAAGCCAGTGCTTTTTATTGAATTGTTCAGAGCAGACGTTTTTAGAGTGCTGTAATTTGAACTTTTGTCAATTATAGTTTAATTGAATGAGTAAGTTTTAAAGATTTGATCTGATTCATATTGTATTTACATTTAAAACAAAGATAAATACATGGAGAAGTCAACCAGAAAAAAAAAAAGCCCACTTCTTTCCTTTTAAAAATCGAGAATGTTTTGCAGAGAAGCTGTTTTACAGCAAAGCATTTATCATTTACATTTCACAAAACAATGGTTTAACAAGAACATGTGAGTGTTTTACTGCTTACAGCCAAAGCAAATATATATAAATCTTTCTACTTTTCCTTTTTTTTTACTGGAAGCATTTGTGACTAATCTGCAACAGCAGCTAAATTACAAAAAGCAGGAATAGAGACGAAAAAAACTCTTTAGACATCAGCCACACCAGCAAAAGTTTTGTCTCATCAAACAGCAGCAAGCCGGCGAGCGGTCAGAGCCGAGAGCCCTGCAATCATCTCCCACTATGCCGCTGCACACACTTCCACTCGTCCCATAAAGACGTTTCCTTTCCCCATCTGCTGGTACAACACGGGAACTACAGCGCAGCCGGGGACAGCTGACGGACAGACGCTGCTTGGAGACATTTAGAAATGACTGAGAATCACCTCATCGTCATGTTCAGTTTTTCAGTTTTGGTTTTTTTTTAATCATTCATAACCTATAATGTTTAAATGAAAACAGGAAACTTGTCATATGCAATAACTGGGTTGTTCTAAAATTGCTGGTTCATCATGAGAAAATAGAGGTTTTCATTTGTGACAGAACAGTGAGTGTGATGATTGTTTCTGTATTGTCAGCTTACAGCCACAGAAGCCACGTCATCTCCCGCACACATCCGTATGACATCAAGAAACGACTTCTTTATGTGCCACAATGCGTGCCGGCCGGTTCTTTTCCAGACCGCTTTGATCCAAATATTACCATTTAAATCAGATTTAGCCCGTGACTATTCAGGCTCAGTAAATATTTAGTGTTTACTGTGCCACTGAGGAAACTATCACCGCTGGCATCAGTCAGAATGACATTTCAGCGAATCAAAGCGGAGCAGAAGACAATTGGCTGTCTGGGCTCCGGACTGAATAATCAATTTGTCCCCAGACTGCTGCATAGCAACACTCGCCGCAAAAAAAAAAAGAAAAAAAAAAAAGAGCAAAATACGCAGAATCACCAACGCCAGACGAAAGTTTAGGGGTGTGAGAATCTTCAGCTAGATTAAAATCTGAAACCTCTGACCCTCTGCTCCACGTGTTGTACATCCTAATCCTGACACGGCGGGCGCTTTATTTCTGCATATCATCCACAACAGCTTCAGCTTCAATATTCAACTCATCATTCACACAGAGAGCAGATGAACTACATCAGTCGTCACCTCTGGTTCGCAGTCAAAGCGGAGAGAGGCTGAGTCACGGCTTGAACTTTCGTCTCTGAGAGCCGACTGTCACTTGGCAACAGGCTGACTGACATTTGACCAGGATTTCCCCAAACTTTTCAAGCTGAAAGACTGTCGTACAAATGCACGCCGACAGCAGGAAGTCATGTTACTGTAACCTTGTCAAAGTAAAGGGACTTCTATAGAGTACATAAAAAAAAATAAAAAAAACCAGGACTTTCATCTGCTGTGGATTCCTATTTCATATTTCTGGAAATTTGAGAGGTTTGCATTCTATGGTTACACACACATTACACATTACACATTACACGTGGGTTTTTGTAAGAACTGATTCTGACATTTTTTTTTTTGGACAAAAAACTAAGGAAGGAGTTTAATATTATCCACCAAAAAGTACACACACCTGGCACAAAACAAAATGGGGTGTGAAAGTTCATTCTTGAAAGCGCTAAACAAAAACAAAACAAAAAAAAAAAGCTAGTAAGTGGACCTTGAGTTGAGATTATTTTTTCAAACTCTTGTGGAAATAGAATTTAAAAGGTGAAAGTAAAACAAATACCGACGTTCAGCAGAGTTTGGTTGGGGGCAGAGGTTCTGCCGGCGGCCCTGCCAATCTAAAAGATTCAGTGGTGGGAGAAGAATTCAGGTTCTTCACTTCAGTAAAAATACGAATACAATACAATCTAGAAATGCAACACAAGTAAAAGTCCTGAATTCAAAACTCAACAAGTCCACAAGTATTATCAACTAAATGTACTCTCAGAAAAAGTCCTTGTGGCCCCTGTGACTGGTTCATTACTGCGATTGTTGTCGTAGCATTATTAGATAGTTACTCTCGCTGCGTATCAGTGGGTAAGCAGCATTTTACTGTTGTAGTTTTAACCACTTTATCGACAGTCAGTTACAGGCCAGACAACTTGTGTGTCGGGTCACAAGAAAAATCAGGGCAGTCGTGAGAGGATTAATGGGGCAGGAAGGAAGAAAAAACAGTTCCGCTACCCACACTTTCCTATAATCTCTGCTTCTTTTCTTTTTTTTTTTTTTTTGTCAAATCTTGGAACATTTTACGTAAAGCTGGCATTTAAATGGGACAATCTGAGAACTTTTTGAGGCCTCCAATGAGACACAGTTCAAAAGCCGAAAAGGCGGGAAGCACTGGTTTAATCGCTAACGATGCTTTGTATCTTATACGAAAGATTATCATGTGTTTTTTTTTTACCTAAAACTTCATCTGAAAAGTAACTAGTAACTATAGCTGCCAGATAAATGCGGTGGAGTCCTTCTGAAATGTAGTGGAGTAAAAGTATAGAGTAAAATACAACGGATATACTCAAGTACAGTACAAGTACCTCAATACTGTACTTAAGTGAAATACTTTAGTTAATGTACTTAGTTACCTTCCACACAATGACACACTCAAAAACAAAGAAATATATTCGAGAAAGACTTCATCCTCCACTTGATGCCAGACTTTATGTATCAGCAGACTGTAAGAAGGGGTCGGGGCACTTCACTGAACTGACCCAGAGTTTGCACCCTCACTGGAGGCATCAGCATCCCCCCCTGGGGTACTAACGACCAGCATCACGCGAGGAGGCGCGGAACGCCACCGAGCTTGAAGCGGCCGCGCCGCTAAAACAGGGCGAACGGCTCCGTGCCAGACATCTGTCGCATTTCCCCCTTTTTCTACGTTCCCATCCCTCGCTCCGGAAAAAAAGACAGAGGCTCGGGGGAAAAGGTGGGCAGAGAAGGGAACCGGAGACAGAGGAGATGGGCGAGGTAGGCGTCGGATCAGGAGCGAGCCCCCGAAAACAACAATGGATAGCCACAGCTTTGACAAAGCCTTTCCAACCCTGACACCCGGCCACCCCTCCGCCCACAACGCCCCCCCCCCCCCCCCACACACACACACACACACACGCACACACACACACACGCACACACCCCAACCTCCCCTCCGGAGAACCAAGACCTTTGCTCTTTCTCCATGACAGGCAGCATTCTTTTGTCTGGGTCCGCCAGATTCTGGACGGACCCAGACAAAGGCAAGAGAGGACAGAGGGGACAGAGAGAATGACAGAGCGGACAGCGGGGACGGTGGAGGGGAGGGGGGGGGGGTGATAAAGGGAGGGATAGATGAATGGAAGGGGTAAGATCGGCAAACCGTGCTCACCTTTTGTCCGACACTCTCTCCCTGTCTCTGTGTGTGTGTGTATACGTCATTCATTTTCCAGATTTTTTGGCACGGTAATCCAGCAACAAAGTTTTTTTTTTTCTTTCTTTAGGTGAGGGTCGCGAACGCCCACGGCATAGATGGTTATTAATGTTGTATTTTCATTATTCAATTGACTTTTCGCCACAACTGCAGAGTGTTTTTCTCCCCCCCCTCTCCGTCCCACCTCCACCCACCTCCACCCCCTCCTCCTCCAGCGCTGTCTGCCGTGTCCAGTGCGGTCCACTCCAGTCCTGGACGGTAATGGCATTAAGAACAGCAGGAGAGGAGAGCAGAGGAGAGGAGAGTCAGGTGATGTTGTTTAGTTGTGGCTTTCTGCACTCTTACGTCTGCTTTACCACCCAGTTACATCATCAAAAGTTCCCTTGCTCGCATGTTACGTACTTTTACTAACGCAGCACAACACTTTGCGGTGCGGTGACCGTGCGAGAGCATGCCTGAGGTAAAAAAAAAAAAAAAAGCGCAGTTTGTTCCTGAATACAGAGTTTATCACGCATAGCACGTCCAGCAACTACTTGACAAACAGGTGACGGGTGTTTTCAGTTGTATAAGCTCATGCAACCAGTTGAAAAGGAGAAAATGATTCACTCTCCTGTTTTATGCCACTTCGGACGCGGAAACCGGGAGAAAAAGGCGGAGCTCCATGTTGATTATGTTGCGTAAAATATTGCCTTAAAAGATGCTATGATTTTTGGGCTGCCCCATTACATCATATGGAAACATTCTAGGGGTCTTGCGCATCATTTTCCTCAGACATCCGCTTAATTCGGGATATTGGTTGTGATGTAAAATGACCTTTTGTGGGTTTTGAACAATGGCGAGCCACGCATGTGTTCGTAATCATGGACCACAGGTGGGTCCGGCAGAGTTGAAGAGGTTAACTCAAGCAGGCAATTTTGGTACTTTTACATCCCCGAAAGCTTTAATCAACAGACGCCAATTTACACATTCACAAGCGTTTCCCTGTTGCAACACAGATACACAAGTAAAGATTCCACAACTACCTGGAATCTAAAGCGCTTCGATCTGAATTCAGTCTTACCATGTAAATATGTAGGCGACTTCACTCGGGTTCAATATTTGACTCTTTTTTTTGTCAGCAATATGTTCCAATCACCGACACAACTTAAACTGCCAATAATCAACCTTTTTACATTAACAATAAATCAACTGACGTGAATGGTCTGCTTATGGTAATGAGCCCACAGACATACATCAGCCAACTCTGCAGCTCCGCAGAACCAATTAGCCTCCTTTACCCCATTTGTTTTGGTGTTTAGCTCAGTCTCACTGCGCTGCGTCAATTTTCGTCACCAGCACCACAAGGCAGATAAAAATAAAGTTAATGTTCGCAAAAGAAAGAAAGACCACGCCACGGCTAGAATTAGAGAGGTGAAAATGTTGATATTTGTTCTGTAAACGAACTAAAACACCATTTCAGTAAAAACACCAAAATATCCGATTAAGCATATGCTATACGTATAAAACAATATTTAGCCAACATGTAGGCTAAATAGTGTTCAAATAAAGCTGGCGGCAACGCCGTTTGCGAAAGCGAACACGCGAAGCTGTCCGCCATCAAATGTTTGCCGTGATGTCGCGCAGGCTGACTGATGTCTTTACAAGGTTGTCAGAAAGGAAGCGATGCAGGTTGGAGGCAGAGCTGGAGACTTGAGACTCGGACTTGGGGTCGGACTCGAGTCGTACCCCTTGAGGACTTGCGACTCCAATCGGACTCGTCTGCTGTACGCCACTTACTTGAGGCTTGCAGGCAAAAGCAGAAGAGACTTGGCTCGTTGACCTAGAAATACTGAACAGAAGCAATGTTTTGCATAGTTTTGCCTTTTGGAGCTCTGCCACGCCGTCATGGATAATTAATTAAAGAAGTTATCTTCTTTTCATTATTAAATGTATTCGTGGATACACGTAAACGAGTATCCACTGCAGACTGCAGCTGTGAAAACGATTCTGACGTTAAAATCCCTCATTTACGTGCTAGTTCCTGCTTTTAGTTATTTAAAGTGCTCCTTTTCGTTTTTTGTTATATATTCAGGATTATGATTCATATGTATTACGCTTGCCTATTGTACTAATTGCTAGAAATAACCTATTTCTCTGCCGCCCACCCTGTCTTAAACAAGACGTCAGAGGGGGGTGGCTGCCTACTGACTGAAAAGACTGAACTTACAGTGAACTTACCCGTCACCCATGTGTAACGGTACATGCATATTGTAAACACAGCAGGGACACTGCGCTCCATGATCTAACTATTTAAACTGAAGTTGAACCTAGTTAAGTTGAACACAATGCGTCCATGTGTGCGTGCAGCTAATTAGCATTTGCATATCAGGACTTCAGTCTAAGCAAATCACAATGTGCTCATTTGTTATCATGTCAAACATGGTGAGTCAACTCCACAAAAACAAACTTGAAGTGAAAGAGTGTTTTGGTGAGATTTTGGCGATTGTGCTATTTGTCATTTTCGAACTAAGCACTGCTGGGAAAACCTGCTTTTTGACTCTCAAGTCTCAGAGACTTAAACACGGCTCTGGTAGGGGGGTATGGACGAGTATGTGTCCTAAAACTGTAACGCCGCTTTGTCTTGTAAAAAATAAAATCTACATTACTGTGAGCTGAGGTGCTTTCACCTGTTCATTAACTTTCTCCAATCAATCAGCACTGCCTTATAGGACATGGGAAACGGGAGGACTGACGCATGGGGTCCACAGGGTAATGTTACACCCTGTACCTAGACACACACACACACACACACACACAGTGCAGTGACCCCCCCCTTCCTTTGAGTGTGTTCCAGCCCTGGGCTCTCTTGCAGGGCTATAACTCATAAGTTGCTACAGTTGCCACAGCATACTGCACCTTGTGCTGGGGCACATATAGAGCAGCACCGTCGGTGTTTTTTAACGGCTCAGCAGAGAGAGGAAGCTGAGAGGAAGTGTGTGTGTGTGTGTGTGTGTGTGTGTGTGAAACAGGCAGACGGACAAGAGACGACGTTCTCCAGCGAAGGCGGTAAAATAAATAGAGATGTCAGCCGAGAAGAAAATGGAGTAACACAACGACACAATGAACCCAATGAACTACGCGGGGGGAAAATGGCAGTTTCCAGTCTATGACCTGGACTGTCAAATCTGAGATGACAGGGGGGGGGGGGGGGACAATTGACATTATTGAATTGGTGAAGTCGTATTTACGGCTAAATTAACAGGATTCAATCGAAGAAATCAACAAACGCCAGACTCTCTGATTCCAAACCTGCAACGATACTGTATACGACGCAGAACAACGATACAGGGAGCAAAGATAAAGTAATGCAGTGAGAATAAGTTGTCTGAAAGAAGAAATATTGAGGGAGTTGTCTGGCGCCCAGAGGAACTGAGAAGCTCGATACTTCTAAAGCCTTCACTTGTACAGTATGTTTTATTTATGCTTTTCCTCTGCTGCTCTCTGCCAGGCTCACTGGCTGGCTGCTTGGCTGGCTGAATCATGAACTTGCCGGCTGAGCAGATGAAACACTGGCGGACTGGTTGGATGACCTGCTGGCTAGCTGACGGTCTGACTGATGTGTGATGCATGATAGCAAGCCGGTGCGAGAACACCTGTGCTCCTCACACTGACTCACACTAAAAGAAAAAGGTGTTTGTTTGCTTCCGAGGCTCTCTGTCAATCATGAAGACGCTGGAGGTTAACAAACAACTCTTCTTTTTTTTTTTTTTATTGAGTTCTGCATCTGTGGTATATTTTCAACATGCTTTTGTGTCTTCATACAGTGTTCCACTTGCATCCTTACTGTACTCTCGTGATAAAAAAATAAAAAAAAGCTTTTTGTATAGCTGTAGAGAATATTTCAGTACGCTTATACGTAGTACGCTTTTGTTCACGCTCCCTGTCGCTCCCCATTTTTAAAGCAAAAACGACTCAGAAACGTAATTGCTGAGATCTGGCAACATCATTAAAAATTCCTCCACTGGGGCAACAAACACAAGCGGCAACCCAACGGTTGGTCAAACTAATTTGGAAGACAAAACGAAGGCAGACGGTTCAGTTATTACTTACTGCTATCGCACTTGCTGATTGTCTGGCCGCTTGCGTTTCTGGCCTCGTTTGAACGTAGCGACGCTACGCTAAATGTTCTGACATTTGAACAATTACTTTTAGGTGAGCGTAATGTTATGATACCTGACAGATCCAACGGCCCGCGCCGTGAAAATAAAAGTTGTTACAAACCATAACGTTTCCTTCCACGTGAGACCAAGTGACTTTTGCTGAACAGCACCCACTGCAGCCGCTAGTTACAGTTATGGCATAATGCTAAATGCTAAACGGCTGCTGACAGCTAACCGTTAGCACACTGACAGATTCTGTCACAGCCCGTGGCGCCTGCCTATGACTCGTAGCCTAGCAAACAGCCTTGACAGCGATATAAGTGCCGAAAACAACCGGAATATTATAATTATTATTTCCGTTGTGGTTGGTTTTACAGATATTTGTCATACCTTCCAACTTCTTCTACAAGAACAAGGGAGGTTGTACTATGGCGCGTAATGTTCACATCAGAAGAATTCATATAGAGCCTCAATGATGTGTTGCAAAGAACAACTCAACAAACAACCCTCATGTTGGTTTCTTCTTCTTCTCTTTGTTTTAAAGTACACTTTTCAGCCGCAACAGTTCACTTTTAGCAGTCCCAGTTGTCTGTGAACTATACTAACCCATCACATTCCTCCTTAATGGGTTATTAAAGCTGTAAATCACAGATTAACAAAATGGTGTTTCATTAAGGCCTGGACTGACAAGCTGTATAGTGATTAAAGCGGTGGAGGATGCACCATACAAAAGTGCAAAGGTCTCATTGCACATACATCTACTTTATTTGTCTTTATTGCGTCAACAACTCCTAGAAGACTGGCAAAAGAACTGCATGACAGGAACCGCCAGCTTTATGCCGACATCGGGGCCCCTGATGTTTCCTCTTTTGTTTCAAAATGGCATATATCACTGTCACGTCTCATCTTTGTTTACACCCATATTTGTCTTGCTGTACATTGTCTCGCGTTTGATTGAGTCTTGTTTGCCTCGTTTAACTTCGCCCATCGCCTCTGTTGCGTGACTTCGTGCGTCAGTTCAGTGACAGCATTTGCGTTCATGCACAACGTCTGGCAAACTGACACGGACGTCCATGCACGTTAAACAGCAGTGAGGACATCAGACGGATGCAAATGCAGTATATGCTGCAAACCCACAAACAGAACTGGCACAAACAGCTTCATACAAATCTACAGTAACTACTTGCCCTTTCGTCCCACGCGTGGGACGTATATACAGCACTAGTGTCAAAAACAATTTAACAAATGCATTTTTCAGTGTCCGATTCATGCAAATTCCTTCATGAATTCTAGTTTTGCCGTTTAACCATTGAAATTCAGCCCAGCTCTACGTTGTTCCTCGTTGTCCTGTAGCAAGGTGACTAAAGCACTGCAATAATTAGCATGAGAAGCCACCGAGGTGGCCGCTGAGTGCTGATTCCATGCAGTGCTGACCTGCTTCTAGCTGTGCCGAACAATCAATACTATAATATAAAAAAAACGCAGAGGCAAGCTGCAGGTGTTGAAGCATGTCTTCAGCCTGCCCATGTGTCCGTGTGCACATCTAGGTCCTACACTTCCGAGCCGGCGAGCACAAATAAAGAAAAATATATACGTAGTGCACATGTGGAAATAATGCACACGTAGAGTCGGATTAATGGAGGTATGAGAGGGCTCTGCTTTCACTGGCTTTCTGCGCGCACAAGTTTGATCTTACACGTCAGACTGAAGCCAGAGAAGGAGGATACAAGTGATGTGTCTTCATTACAACAGTGAAATTCAATCTTGAGAAGCTGGTTAAATATTACCGCTGTTAACTGCCATATTTACAGATGTGCTCCCTCTCTCTGCTGAGCCGTTATGTTTCCAGATCGTCAAACATATAGAGGTTTCTGCATTGGAACAATTTCCTGTCATTTTTTTTATTTTTTTTTATTTTTTTTAAATCAAACTACTGCAGCTAATGCAGCTTGCAAAAAGTCTCTTCTTCTTCCTCAAATGTGCTGCATCAAAATTCTAGTAAAGGGTCACTTGCTGTAAATAATGTATGGTTGGTTTACATGCTAGATGCATGAAACACAACATCCTACATACGAATGTCATACAATTGTGTGCATAAACCTGTACTGGCAAATTCAGCTTTATTCACACTTGGGCCCAGTGTTATTAGGCCGTTCCACACAGAAAAATTACAGATTACAGCGCGTCTGGTTTTTGTATATAAATGAAATCTAATACTCAGGACAAAAAATCTTTCCTAAACATGACAAAGTCATTAACTTGGGAGCTATAGCTTCTAAGATTATACCTTTTCAAAAGTTACTTTCTTGTGTTAGTGTTAGCGACCCCTCTAATAAGACAATACGTCCACTTGCTATTGCCCCCCCCCCCCCCCTGCCCCAAACACACAGACACACTCACCCGCCACCTGCAGCCGACCTCTCCAAAAACCTCCTGCTGTCTGTCACGGCCTCCTAAACCCTTCTCCCTCCATTCTGCCATTATGTACAAAGTCCGGGTGGAGCCCCAGCCTCCAGGATCTAAGCTCCAGGCAAGCCCCTCACATCACAGCATGGCTGCCCCACATTCCTCTCACTTATCTGGGGTAGCTGAGCACAGATGGCCCCCTGAGAGAGGTGCAGATATCGGGTTGGCAGGGAGGCTTTGGGGAGGTCTGCTGGCCGCCAAAATAATTACCTGTCACACGGGGCGATAGTTTGTGGTGAGAAGCAGTCTTTTTCACACCATGAAATAAAGCAGTCTTGGGGATAGCCCCCCCCCACCTTAGCTCTGCTTTAATTTACTGCACTCTCATTCGCCTATCTCCCCTCATTGCACTTCCTCTTGCCGCGCTGGTCTCTCACATTTCTCCACAATTCATTACCAGCTGTCAATCATCTGTCCAGCTAGGCAGGCTCACACATGAAACACTCAAGGAACTACAGGCAAGAAGTATGACGAACAAGAAGCAAAACAGGACACAGAGCGGCCAGATGAAGGCTTCCAGCCTCATGTTTATTGTGACATAAACCTGGAACTTCCACTTCCATCTTTGGAACAGAGTTAGACTGTGTTTTGCATTGCTGGACCTCCAAGTTTAAACCAGTGTGATGCCGTTTAACATAGTGTATATAATTATCATATCAACTATTTTTAATTGACAAAAACCAGATTAAAACTAAACAAAAGTAACCTTTGAAAACAAAACAAAACAAAACAAAAAGTTAAGCTAACGTGATCAAACGTGACTTCAGGAAAAATCAAACAAACATGGAGGCGGACGGTCATCGTCAGCTGGTTGCACTTGTTTGTGCTATGTCTTGCACCGCAAAACAAAAACAAAAGACAACAACTGGGGGAAGTCATGGCTGAGAAGACGGAAGTCTGAAGATGACTGCAATGTCCTTTGTTGATTAAAACTAGACTCAAATTTACAACAATCCAATGACAAATGTGACTTCAACTTATTGACTTCGGTCAAAATGTTAAGAAAAATTTGTATTAATAAAAATGTTGCTGTGGCGAGTTCAGTGTGACACATGCTAAATACCAAGATTCTTGGAAAACAGATTTCCTTATTTTGTTTTGCGATAAAACGAACATTATCTGTGGCGCCTGGCCCCAAGCCAGCAGTGGAGGAGAAACGGAAGAACAGATAAATCCATCTCTCTCCATCAGGCCTGTGTCATGCTGCTGCTTATGGCCTGTCACATCTTTCAGTTTCTCTCAGCACCAAACCTTTAACTAAACATCCGATACAGGACCGCCACCTCGCCTCAGATGATTACAGGGCCTGGTGGCTACCACAGCTCATGCTAAGTAGCTAGTTTTTATTCTGCTTCATCAGTGGCGTGGCGTGACTTTTCCACTAGGTGGGGCTACTAAATCTCGCCATACTGTCACGTAAACCGCGCAAACTGTTGGTGTCATTTACAGGCGCGCTGCTTCTGTCAAACCCCGACACGCGCAAGCACGAAAAACAAGCAGGCTAACTAAAAACCAACCTAAATGACGTGTTCTGTCTATCAGTCTTCTTGCTACTTGGGCGGTGTCGCCAGGTTGGTGTTGTAAAATGTATTTATTAGCCAGCAAATAACATCAATATTGAAAAAAAGAAAAAGAAAGAAAAACACGTCCGCACCATGACAAGTCAGGCCAAAGTTTTGTCAACCCACCCAAGCTCATTTTCACCGACATGAAACCATCCTGCAGCCCGCTAAATGGGCGGAAAATCGCCCAATTTGGCAGCATTTCTTAGGGTGGAAAATTTGTCAACCAATCAGGGGCCACCAGGGAAAGCCGAAAATATAACACACACCGCCGTCGGGCGTAGATAAGTGGACCCCTTCGACACACAGACAAAGACTGTAGGTGGTACTTCTATGAGTCATGGCACGTTTCTGTTATAATGTATGATTTATGTGAGAGTAACAACACACACACACACACACAGAACACAACAAAAACACTAACGATTTTTCATTAAAATATGTGTTTCACAATTGGAATTGCAGGAGGGGCGGGCGCCCCAAACGGATGGACCACACGCCACTGACTTCATCCAAACCGACTGGAAATACAAAACAGATCCCTTTGTTTGTACTGTTGTTTGTATTTGAGTATTTTTTTCGAGGCGTTCAGGGCTGCAATCTGTGAAAGCTTTCAGCGAAAGAGGCATTTATCAAATGTTAAGTTGTTTGTTTAAAGCGGCTCCAATCCACATTTTAATATTACCGTAACATTTCATCAAATGACAGTGCGTAACGTGAGAGGCCAAGTCTGCAGTTCCCATTCGGCTCTAGGAGCTTTTTTTTTGTTGCATCTTTTAGCTCATCGTTTTTTCTTTTACGGCCCCACAACTTAACTGTTTTGGTTCACTACGACTGCTTTCATATGTGCCATTTTCATCAGCAGCAGGCAGCTGTTTCCAGAGACCAGCACCAAACTACAAAAAGACAAAGTTAGCAGCTAGCTGGTGTACATAGTGAAGCATTTAGCAGCTAAAGACACAAATATTCCGCCCTGTAATTGCTTCCATACTCCCCCTGCACCGTAAATACATTAGAATGGCAGGTAGCTCGGGCTCCTCCTATAGAAAACACAGGCTCCTACTGTAAACAGGATTGTTACCCTCCCTCCCTGACACCTAATATATAACGCGTGTGTGTGTGTGTGTGTGTGTCTCTGAGGAATGCTTTGAGAGGCTTGATGGATTCTACCCAGACCATAACTCCCTTTACTAAGAAAATAAACAAAATATGATTGAATTATGATGCAAGGCGCTTATGAATTTTCCAACACACTTTGGTCTTTTTTTCTTTTTTGTTTTCTTTTTTTAAACAGTCTGAGGGCATGTTGCTGCTCTCTCTGAGGCCTTCAACAACATTAGTTTGGCTGGAAATAGCCGTCTCCTATTTCCCCGAATTACCGCTGTGGGTGGACGTTGAAAGCGGTTTGAAAAATAGCACCTCTCATTTCTTTGTCTTTCCTGAAACAGGAACACTGAACAGGAAAATGCGGCGTAGTTAAGTAGAGCGACTGCTTATGAAATGCGTACACCTCGGGCAGTGCTTAAAACCTTCGCTGCTAATAACAAAGTGGTGGAAGTGTGTTATCATTAGACACATTCGACTCCCTGCGCGGCTGCATTTACATGTCCAATAAAAACCCTCATTCCTTTGCCACTCTAGATGTCACAAACTCGAGGTGTTTTATTGAGTGATTGTTTGTGTTGCTAACATCTTTTGTAAATGTGACAAATCTAGCCTCTGACTCATGCTTGTAGGAGGCCCCAAGGACACAAATATATGTTTTTGAGGGAGGCATGGCAAAGGGTTGCAATCACATCTCTGAAGAAAAAAAAAAAAAAAATGCTCTCACTGCTACTCAAGGTTACACACACAGAATGGAGTCTATTCATAAAAATTCTCTGCTACCTTAACAAGGTTATTCTCAAAATTGCCTTTGATTTATCTGCCTGCAACCTTCAGTATCTGATTACTCCTGCGTGATTACGTAATTTGGCTTTCTCAGACATGAGTGAAAGTTCTCACAATACACCATCTGATAGGCAGATCACAGGCGCACTTCGGTAGAAAATAGCACAATTTGTCCACAGATTATCATCAGCAAACATGTTTTTTTTTATATTTCAAACTGGCTGTTTGGTTATTTAAATGTATTTTTGTCACTGCAAGCATCGCAAACCAAATGCTATCGTACTGATGTGAGCTACAAACCTTCACGTGCAACTGAATAATTCAATTACCCAAATAAATAGATTTCGAGGGTGTACCTTTTAAATGTCACACAGCCCAAAGTTGGTGTCAAAGCCTTGGGTCAGCCCAAATCTCACGATATATTGGTTTGTCAGTAGAGACAAAGACTTCTTCCCTCAAATGGGTCCAAGTCTGTAAAACCTGCAACAAAGCCTGTTTCACCCTGCTAACGCACCACGTTTCATTAGTCTGCTTTTAAATCAGTGCAGCACACCAGGGAGTTAAGTTCATATTGGGCAATTCCCGATTTCACTATTTACATCCAGTGCCATTGTTCAGTGCCAATTCACAAAGCAGTGTGACGTTTGCAGAGGCCCGGAAAATATGGGTTTCGAGGTCGAGGCGGTGGATGGGCATTTACAAAGTCCCACTTTCGCGCAAGCCTTCGAGTCCTGACACAGGCTTGCAATGGAATTCGTGTTTTTTTGGCCATGCTAGTGGCTTTAGGGATCGAAATGTTTGTTTAGTTCTGTGCACCACTTTGGTCCAGACCGAAATTACTCAACAACTAAAGGACGAACCGCCATTCACGGTCCCCAGACGTTGAATCGTAATGACTTTGGTGACTTTTCCTGTCGAACCACCATGAGGTCGACATTTTTGGTTTTCGGTGAAATTATTGGATGTGAGGTGCCATGAAATGCAGAAACGCCTGTCCCTCTCATGATGATTTGTACTTTGCTGATGCCTCAACTTTTCATCAAGCGCCATCATCAGGTCAACGTTTTAATTTGTCCAATACTTTGGTTTATGACCAAATTCACAAAAAAACTGATGACGCTCCCATCAGCCTCATCTGTACTTCGGCTGTAGACTAGTCTTGTCTGTAACCACGATCCTTCACTTACCGTAATCAAGTGTTTTAATTGTCTAACCTTAACCAAAATCTATTTGCCACAACCATTTTTCCCTTACCTTAACCTTAACCATAACAAAGTCGCCATGTTATTGTAGAAAGAAAGAATTTTAAAATGTTACTACTGAAAGTAATCTGGGGTTTTGCCAAATTGTCCAATATCTATGTTCTTCTTCGATAATAAGGTTGATTTCAATTGACTGCTTTAGTTTCCTTTTGATTGATTGATTCCCATTCGATTATTCTAGCATAAACGTCAAATAATTGTTAAATGATTGTGTTTTGGGCACTAAAGACCCTGATATTGGAGCAATATATCAAGTACTGGCAGCTTCAGATCCAAAAGTCTTTGATGTGTTCTCGAACATGCCAATCAAACCTTAATGACAGGCGAGAGATGACACATTTCCCCTCGGCCCTGGCTCAGCCACAGGTTTACCAAGCCAACGTCCTCTGACACGCAGGAACTCCAGCCAAACAGAGCTCCGTGGCTTGCACCCTTGCACCAAGGCCAGTCCAGTCCAGCACAGTCCAGCTCAAAGCCAGACTCACTGGGGAATTTCAGCTGAATTCAATTTCACCTCTGGCCTCTGTCGCGGCAGCTTGAGCCGTGGCTACACAAAAGGCCAAGTTTCACATTGAACGTGAGAACCCCCTCATCTCCTGACCCCTATTACCATATGAATGGACCAGAAAATGGAACTGGGAGCAGAGAGAGAGAGAGAGAGAGAGAGAGAGACAGAGGAGGGAGCGAGTCCGGGCAAAATGGCTCATTTTCAGAGCACTTGGTTTACCTTTCCCGCTCGCTGAGTAGCAATTTGTCTCTCTGAGACAGACATTACATGTACAGATGTCACCCAAAGGTCATCTGGAGAGAATACTGTAGCTGTTCAGTGACTTGAAGCTTTAAAAACCAAAACCTGCGACCTTACATGGAAGCCTCACTTACCTTTAGGCTGAGCATTGTGAGCCTCCTCGGCCATAAGCTCACAGCACCAACAGTTCTACACCCTATCAAAGGGAAACTACAGGAAAAACTCCGACCACTCAATCCAAGGATCAGCACCTTCGTGTCTGACTCCTCGTGTCACCTCGCCGCTTCTTTCTCTTTCACTAGAGCTGTTGTTCTTTCAGCATTTGTCAGTACTTGCAGTGCTTCTCCTGGGTTTACGCTTCCCTCGTCAAGCATCATGTGCTCCCACTGACACGGAGCGCAAATAAGCAACAAAAAAAATATGAAGCCTTAGCAAGAATGTCCACAATGGCAAAGTGTTTTGGAGTGCAGTCCCTGACTGACTGCACAAACTCAACTCTTCAATTCAAAAAGAGCAACGGGCAGGATTTGTCATTTTGGCCAGGTGAAGTGTGTGTCTGTCTCTGGAACTGCACCAGTAATGCATTGGTTTGGTAACAGGCCTGCTCTTCCGACTGGTTTGAAGTGGGCGGGGCTCAGTTGGAAAAAGGAGATGTCACATACTTGTGTGCAACAATCAGAATTACAACATTTGAATCAGAATATGATGACAGTCAAACAAATCTGATCAAACCACATCCACACAGCCCTGATTGTTAAACTCTTAATAAATAAGATGTTTGTTTTTTTTTACTTCCACTGTTATTAAGTGAATATTTAATATTATAGAGAAAACCTTTTTTTTTTTTAGGAGTTTTACAGATACATTAAATAGCTATTGTGCTAAAATATCATTCTGCTGTCAATATTTACGTTATTTCGTTTCCTTTTTCACACAGACCGGTCAAATTAAAAGATAGCGAATACTGGCAACAACAAAAAAAATCAATAGTGTAACAACTATCAGTGCTGTCCTCCTTTAACCCCGGGGGATAGAGGAGGAGAGGTGAAAGTAAAAGGGAGGGCAGGGGGAGTGCAGGTGTGAAGATGAATAAATCTGGGGGTAATGGTGGTGGTGGTGGTGGTGGTGGGTTTAAGGCAGAGGAGCTGCAGCCACACCCAGGAGGAACTGAGCACGCTCTATAACATCACTACTGCTTGACGGGGGCAGCGTAACTGGGGCATATAGTTACAGTAAGTGCAGATTTAGAAATAGGACATGGTCATAAAAATGAAAATGGAATAGACCGTACATTTAGAGAGAAATGGAAGTTCATTGTCCCCTGTCAAGGGGTTTGACCGTAAATCATTTTTTAATTAAAACTGGAAAAATGTCACAGAAATTTGGGGAGGACATTGCGTAATCTTAAATTTGCCAGCAAAAAAAAAAAATCAAACAAACAAACAAATAAAATAATAATGGTGAATAAACAGCAATATTGACTGATTAGTTACACAATACATACAGTTATATGTATTCACCGACTTTCAATAAATGGCCAAGCCACATGTTACAACCCTTCTAGAAAAGGCTTGTGCTGCTCGTCTTTGTCCTTGGGCGTGAGGCCACCGGTGAAGTGTGGCAGCTAGAGAGGAGACACTTGATCTGTGGCTGAGATAAAAGATAAAAGGACAGACACCGATGGGAACAGCGCCACCTACACTGTGTGAACATACCATATGTTCCCATTACCTCTGATGTATAAAAACAGGGCCGTCAGCGGCTCCCACTTCTCCCCGGCACAGATCCTTGAAATCTCTCTCAGCACGCATCAATGCTTTCAGCTGAACAATCCAAACGACCGCCGGGTTTCATACAGATGCGAGACTGCTCCTCCTTTGAAGGCTGGAATAAATGTTTTTAACTTAAATCCATAAAGTGAGCAATAGCAGACTGTTCACTTCAGCTCACGCATATTCCTCACACACCAAACAACTTTCATGTGCTGTAAAAAAAAAATAAAAAATAGACCCTTTTTCATAGGTAGCCCAGAAATTTCAGTTTTAGTGAAATACGAAATTGTAGCCACACCTAGTTAAGATCAGACGACTTTGGGGGTGGAGGTCAGCTTTAGGTCTGAAACAATATCCATATATTGGAAAAACATTGGCATTTATTTCCATGTCAGTAACTATGAATAACCTGAGAAATCTAAAACCTACATTCATTCCTGTGTCTTGCTTCGATGGGCTTACATATATCTGGAATAAATGCCTGATTTCATAGCAAGCAGCATCAGAGTCTGTGAAGTTCTAAAGACAGGGAACATATAAATGCATATAAATTCATATTTTTTCGGAAAATGCGAATGAAACGCAGCGGTTCGCCTCATGCTGTCGACTGCTTGAAGGTCACATAGGACGCTAGAAGACATATGAGGGAGGTTTGGAATAAAAAGGTATAAAAAGACGTGTGAATTTAAATATATATATTGAGCAGTCGACATCGAAGGTAACTTTTTCTGCTGTTTGATTTCACACGAGGCAAAGTCATTTAGGCGGCACAGCGAGCGATCCGAGGCAGAGCGAGCGGCCAGACAGAGCCCCCCCTCCACCCCCCTTCCCCTCCTGCATCAGAGCCCGTGGTCATTATTGCCCTCCAGACTGCTTTTATCTCTATAAATCTCTGCTGGCTCAGACACGGCGTAATGAGGAGACCTGTGAGGCTGTCAACCTGCGACTCTCACCCCCGCCAAGGGAGAACGGAGGGGTATGAAAAAAGGTGGAGGGAGGCTGGAGAGAGACAGACGGAGATGAGGAGAGTTAAAACGAGAGAGGGCAAGAGTCGGTGATGCGCACACCCACCGCCACCGCCACCGCCCGCCCACACACACACACACACACACACCACGCAGCTTCGGTGTGAGGTGGGAGCACATTCAAACATTAGATTCTGCTCAGGGGCTTGAGTCTGGAGAAGTCGGTTTGAGAATAATCATAAGCTTTCGGCACTTAAAGGAACAATCTCTTGACGTCTTCATATAGCTGCTTGTCTCTGTCGCCTGAGTCAACCCGTTGCCAGCTCATTATTCAACACTATTTACTCACTATTTTGTCGACAAGAAACCCAACTACCAGACAATTTTTGTATGAGCAGTAAAAAAAAAAAATGGAGTGCCACCTAGAAAGCAAAAGGAGAAGCTACTGGACGCACTCTTTGACAGGTGATGCCTGAGGAGGGTGGTAGCATAAAAGGCATCACAACTCATTTGTTCAAAAAGCAGCATACGGTGTCAGGAGGGAAAGGGTCAAATGGCTTCAGTTAGCCAAGTGTTGTTTTCAAATGACTCATTCATACGTCAGTTAAGTCATATTTCTGCTCTCAAATGACTAAATTGTTCCGTCAAATTGCTGAATTCATTCCAGTTTTATTCCAGTTTTCCACGCAGTTGCTATGGCCTGTTGGCGCTGCGACACATCTTTATTTTGGGCTGAGAGACGCCTAGATGTAGCTCAGGTTTTGGCTTCTCTCGATCTTCTCCTCAAAGTATTTTATAGGATAACGAATGACTTGTTTATTTAATTTTTTTTATGACACTATGGATGTGAGTGCACGACTCAGCTCCAGAAGTAGCCTGAAACAAATGCACAACATGGAGTTAATGTTGCACGTGGGGCAGCGGCAAAGCACGATAATTTGATGATGCAAATGACACGTTTTCATTCGAGGGTTCGCTACATTCAGAGAACGAATGAAGTGCAGCGTACAGTATAGTAATATCAGGCCGCGATGTGTAAATGAGAGCAGGAATGGCTCATCTAAAGGGGACGATTTAGCCAAATCTTTCCTCCCTTGATAAATGTGAAGTGGCTATACTGATGTTTAAGATGCTACATGTAGCCCTTGACAGTTGTTTCTCTGTGACATTAAATATTCATGACTAAATAAGCAACAATCAAGTGTTTAAGCTTGGAATAAACAGCGTATTTATCATTATTAATATCATTATTTATTTCGAGTTTAACAGTCAACAAAGCTCAACTACTCTGCCTCCCCGGGACTGTGTGGGTGTATCAGACTGAATCGTCACCCAGCGACATCGTCAAACAACCCCCGCAGACCGCCGTCACACTCTAACTCAAACGTTGCTACGTTCCGATTGGTGCACAGACGTACATACGACGTCACCCTTTTTCTAACAGAGCTCCACCTACTTCAAACCAGTGAGAGGGGCGCGGACAAAAAACGAGGCTAAAACTTTTCTAACTTTGGCGGAAAATGTTTGTGTTCATGAAGGAGCCCATTCGTCATAGTAAGAAGCTGACTGAAGAGAAATTGGTTTTCAGCGCCTTTCGGGGCGTCTGGGGGCCACTGTGGCCACAAGTGGCAGTTACAGGTGAGTGGTGAATGCTAAAAATCATTTTAAATGTTATATAGTCTCACTGTACAGCTCTCGGTTGTGTGCAGCCTGAGACATTAAACTAAGCAGCCGCTCGGGGTCCCTCTGCCACCAGGGGGCTCCCAACACTAAAAGAGAAAAGACAATTTTTGCCATTTTTTCGCTGTGTATTTTACTCATTACCTTTTTATGTGTTCTCTGGTTGTACAAAATACCCTCGGTTAGTTTTGATCAGAATTATGGCATTTATTACGTTTACTTTTATTATTGTTACTACTATAGTTATATATCCTAAAACTGTAAATGATGTTTAAACGTCTTGTGCTACTTTTCAGCACATCGTCACATCCGTCAGAATCACTTACATGAACACATTTTCTGCAGCACCCTGTTAACTGGTTGTGATATATTACAGGTGACTGGGTTGTGACTACACAGCGCACAATTCATGGATGGGGGAGGGGGGGGGGGGGGGTTTGGAGGGGTCTAGTTCTGCCCTGGACCCAAAAAAGACTTAGGCCTGCCCTGCATATACTTATTCTGAGGCCTCTTTATGTATTTTCTTTGTTTGTTTTGATTCCTATTTTCTGCTCCAAAGGCCCACGTCAACTCATCTCGACTGCTGCACACAAAAAAAAAACACGTCCTGGAGAGCGAGGTAGTGAGGCGTGATTATAACATTGTCCCCCAAAAAAACCCCGCCTCACCTGTCAAAATCCCTTAACTGTTCTTGTATACTGCGAACGTGTCTTTTTTTTTTTTTTTTTCTTGGAACTGCACGTCCGTCAGCAGCTGGCTGGTACAACTGCTCAGGGGGAAAAGTAACAAACAGCTCCAGAGAGATAGACTAGCGCTGACCTCAGTGACAGTGTTGTTCTGTGTGTGTGTGTGTGTGTGAGAGAGCTAGCCAGGGAGAGACAGAGTGTGTAAGGCAGCTGAACCCTTCTACCTCTCCACTCTTGAGTGTCGTTTCTGATGTCAGACAGATGAACCTTGCCGTCGCTGCTGACGCCCGTGCAGCCAGTAAACCAAACACACTCCTGACAGCTGATGCATAGTACGGACTTTGACCCGCCCTGAACCTCACAACAGCAGCCCCGTCATCCAGCGTCAGCTCGGCGCGTCCGGTCTGATGCCCTCCCACGCTGCCAGGAGCCGTCTCCAAAACCGCCCACTCTCGCTTATGTAAGGGGATAATCCCGTGCAGTCATTCAAATGATGCACGGCACTGGAGGTGTTAGCGGCACGTAACTATTTGATGCCTATGGTGAAATCAGTGCGTCCATGTTTGATAATCGTAATACCTACGCAGCAGAAAAAGCATCTTCTAACCCTAACCCTACCCCCCCGCCCCCGGAATCCTGCACTGTCTCTAAAATGCAGAAGAATATATGAAGAGCTGCAGCTCCTCTGACACTTTAATGACCCCTGCTTCTCCAGACTCCCTGGCTCTTTCTCAGACATCTCAATCACCTTCCCCTCTGGTTAAAAAAAAAAGAAAACTCATTTCACATGAACGCTCGCTGTGTGGCTCCTCCAACAGAAACAAAAAGGCACCCTCTCCATCATCCGGCAAACCATAAGCTTCCCTTTATCTTCCCTCCCTCATTAAACTCTGAATAACTCAGCAGAGAGGCAGAAAGAGGAGAGAGAGAAGAAGTGATTGAATTCTGCTGGAGGAATAAAAGCCCCCTAAGGTTGCCATTTTGAATGTGTGCCATGTTGAGCAGGCTGGATCCAGAGATCACCGAGACAACAGAGCCGGGAAGAATAGTCTATAGACAGAGCTCCGGAGCCAGCTGACCCACTGTAGATAATGTACCATGGATGTCATGTCATTGTACCGAGAGGCTGGAGTCATGATGATGACCCATCACGACCTCGGAGGGAGGCGGAGGAAGGAAGCTCTGAAAGGGAGGTCAGAGGGAAATCGTGGCACCAGACTTGATATCTCTATTCAAAAGCCACGCTGGCAACCTGGTCGCGCTGAATGCAGCCCAATTATTTCAATACACCAGCAGTCCCAGGAAAGGGGAAGACCGGAGAAAAAGGGGACACGAGAAAAGAAAAATGGGTTTGACATTCAGGCAGGCGGGCTGAGGGAGGTAACAAGTTCACGGCCCTTTCAGAGAACATGGCCGCCCGCTGTGTGATGGATCATGGAGCCTCAGATGGGCCATCAGGGGTGGGACCCGGGGAGGAAAGCATGGGAACCCAGTCTCCCAGGTCATCCTGACCGCAACATAAATGAACTCCTTATGGTTCCGATATACATAAGTAGCTCCAGCAGCTTTTCTGGGCGGCCCCGCATGGAGCAACTGAGAAATGACGCTTCCGACAACACCTCTATGCACACCACCAGGGTGGATTCACGACATTTTCTATCTATTTACTCTGAAATACATGCGTCAGGATGACAAAAGAAAAAAAAGAAAAAATTAATTAAAACGAGGCAAACCCCTCCGTGAAGCTGGGGTACTTGAGGAGGGACAGGTTCAGATATTCTGACTTTTCTGTCTTTACCTTGAGTTATGTTTTTTTTTTTTTTTTTTTTTTTTTCAATCTACTGTTTCCAAGGTCGAAAAATAAACCTTCACGCTTGAATCACATTTGAATGTTAATTCTATTGAACATTTTTATTTCATGTATTTATTTGTATTCATCGTACGTATGTTTGTAGAACATTTTAAAACGAGCATTCCAGTAGTTAGTAATGTTACTTATTGTGTCGTGCCCAGCCCACACAGGCGCAGAAGACACCAAAAACACAGTTTCAGCAGTTTCACCATTTGTGAGACAAGAACGTCAAGTTCATACGAATTACAACAAAGACTATTGTCCAAGTCTGTCACAAAAAACAATTTTTAGAATCGTCCATCCAGAAAAGCGTATCAGAAATGAGGGAAATTTGACAAAAAAATGTTGCCCTTAAATGGTCGTATAATGAGCGACAAACCATGAAATGGACTTCTTTAATCTCCCTCCAAATCACATAACAAACAAAGCCTCTCTCTTCAGGGGGGGAAGCTTAATGAAAGTGGGTACACTAGAAGTAAAAAACGATGTCTGATCCATCCTTAAAAAGGTTCACTACATGTTGAAATACTTTTGTGAGCACAAGTGCGTATCGCCCACATTGTAACCATCACGAGCGGCAGGAGGATGGAGCAGAGAGGATCCGGTACGGTATGTCTGGTATGCCAGAGATGACGACAACAGCCACTGCTACTATAAACATTTTAAAGTACTTATCACCGAGAGGGAGGAGGCAGGAACGTAATACTGACAAGTCCCTTCTTTCTCCACCATTTCAACAGTAACTGTGAGAAATGACATAAAACGATTCACGTATTTACTAGTCAGCAAACATTCACTCTGAGAATATTCAGTGTATATATCGGACATTAAAGTACGAATGTGTGAGGAACTGGTAAAGTAAGCCGAACCATCGTCAACGTGACGATTTCATGCTTTTCTTTGTTTTGTAGGACAAAGATAACGAATAAAAGAAGCAATGTGAATGTCACCCAAGTATAGGGCTCTGGGATAGTGTAATAGGACATTTTAAACTCAAAACAATGAATTCATTTATTGAGAAAATAGTCCGCCAATTCATCAATAATGAAAGAAGCACATTAGTTGCAGGCCTAGTTCAGCAGTTTACCCAGATTGCTGCAGTGCAACTGTCAAAAAAAAAAAAAAATATGAAACAGTAAAGCCAATAATGACTCAATAATTAGATTACTAGTAACAATAACAACAGCCAGTAAATACAAAAGCCAGTCTCTCCCCTTCTCTTCCCTGTCGCGCCGTAGTATCTGCGGTGTGCCCCACTTCCGTGACAGAGGAATAATAAACCCGTCAACGGCAAGTCTCCTGGGAGGCCGCTGCTGACACTTCGTCGTCAGCGGCAAGGCATGCTGGGATAGCTGATGGGACAGGCCCTGAGGGGTGCCTTGGCCCTAGGCAGGTGAGCTGTCCCGACAGCTCCAATATGGAACAAATAGTCATCGATAATAACTTCTTTGCTGAATACCTTCGTGTTGACTTCGAATAACAAAAGCGATCTCTGCTGTAAAAAAAACGCTCACTGACTTAACGTTACTGCTGGATGATTGTAAAGTCATTCCGATTCAATTCAATAACATTACTGGATTTGGGGGGGGGGGGGGGGGGGGGGGGTTTAAGGTAAAGTCAAGGCGCCATCAAATGAAGGGAATACATCTAAGAATGAAACACCGTTAAAATGTAAGAATGTTTTCAGAGAAAAGGCATGTATGGAAGCAAAGGAGGGGACGTCCTCACCGTTCAAATTAAAAACTAAAACGCGAAAACGTCAGCTGTCATCATTTCAACAAGCGGACCGCCTCGCTCAATCGGCCCAGAAAGAAGTTCTGTCGCCAATGCACTCCAAAACTCCCTTCCAAACAAAAAAAAAACTTTAAAATGAACCATGCCCTCCCCACGTGAGTGAGAGCGAGCGCCCAGCCTACGGCGCGTCTCATCGCGACCACGTGGCCGCATTGGGCGAGCTCGTCCTCCCTCAGCACGTGTACGCATGTGAACATCGGGGCTGATCAGCTAAACACTTTCCCGTGTGTCTTCCAGTACTTTCACTCCGCCGTGGGTGACGCCGGTCGGAGGGGGGGGGGGGGGCGGGGGGGGTTGCTGACAGTCTGTCATTCAGCCTGTCAAGTCGGTCTCGTTACACAATCACTCGCCGGGCCACTATTCCTGACATTCGGAGTACGCACAGATGTAAAAAGCAGAACAAGCAAGGGGGGAAAGGAAAAAGAGTGAGCGGTTGTTTGGTCGTTCCTGGGCACTGACCTGGACAGCACAGCAAACACAGCGCCGGTCAGCCTCTCATCTTGCTTCTCTTCTCGGATTTCACACTCCAAGCTCCTTCCTGACTTGCCTTTTGAAGTTGGTCCCTCCGCTATTTGTGAGGTAAAAGTCGGTTGGCAGAGAAAATGAATGAGGGAGAGGGAGATGGGGGGGGTGAAGTCTTTCTCTCTTGCCTTTTTTTTTTCTCCCTCTTCTCCTTCTTCTTCTTCTTCTTCTTATTTTCTTTACTTCCCCCTTGTTCTATTTTGCACTAGCTGAAATCTGCACCTCCTCTTGCTCTTCCATAGCAAAAAATCTGTCCGCACACTCACTACCGGGAGAGAAGGGGAAAAAATAACATTGCAAGAGAGAGAGAGCGAGAGACAGAGAGAGGGAGAGGGAGAGAGAGAGAGAGAGAGAGAGAGAGAGAGAGAGAGAGAGAGAGAGAGAGAGAGAGAGAGAGAGAGAGAGAGAGAGAGACAGAGAACAGCAGCGGCAACAAAAGTCTGCTCAGTCTCACCTCGTCTCCCTCCTGTTCAAATTTAGAGGCTGGATCTCAGGCTACAAGGCGAACTCTACTGGGCATGCCCACAACCGAGAGGCACACTTGTAATGAACACTCACTTCCTCTCTTGTTCTTGCCTTCCCCCTCCTCCCTCGCAGCCTTTTACTCTCCCTCCCCTCTCCCTCTCCCCTCTCCCTCTATAGCTCTCAGTTCAGCAGGGACCAGGAATGCTGCTCGGACCAAAGTCCATTCCAAGGACGGAACAAGCCCCACTTTGCATGAAAAAAAACTCTGAAAAGAATCTCCCACTCTAAACTCTAAACGGGCTGAAAAGCCGAGTCTGGGACAGACACGACACAATTTTGCGTATATACGAAGAAAAGTCTCCTCTGAGAACTTCTAAAAAAGATACCAATATCGTTGGCTTGCCGCATACTTCCAATCCATATAATTCAATCATGCGCACGCTGGATGGCTGTCTAGACTTCAGTGATGTAATACCTAATCCGAAACTAATGGACATGTCGCTCAAAGTGGCAAGGCAATCAAAACACAGTCAATTTTGATAATGAAATGTGCCCATGTGGACAATTTCCTGCATCGCTTCAGCTTGAGCGGGATAAAAAAAATATATATATATTATCTGGACTTATGTGGCATCCTATTTAAAGTCTGCCTGGGCTGGCCTCTGTAGTGCCTTATCACCGATCCCACCAATACACGTAGCGATATTGCTAAAACGTACCGGACAGGTATGCTAAGCATGCGGAATTTGCTGTTTTAAAGCAGTATTGTTTTCCCTAGTCCTTGCACAGCGACGTGTGACGTATGTCTTTAGCGAGTCAGCCTCACGCCTGTGCTATCTCAGGCTCCCCACGCTGACCCAGATTCTCCCCAGCTAACTATCAGGACACCATGTATCAAAACCAGGCTATGGAATGAGGACAGCGAGTTCAGAGAGCGACAGACAGAGAAAGTTCCCCCGGCAACTGTATTGTGCTACTCGGGGGAGGGGGAGGGGGAGGGGAGGGGGGGGGGGGGGGCATCATGAACGCCATCTAAAATGACAAGGGGTAATTCAAATGAAACAGAAAGGCTTTGGAATGGCATAAAGCCTTTCCGATTCAGGGCTTGATGGAAGCATTTTCAACATAATCACAAATAAATCTCAAACACTTCCGCCGCCAGAGCTGCTGCTCAGACCCGGAGCTTCTGTTGAGACAACAATGTAATCCCGTAGACGTCCTGAGCAGGGAGTAATCCATCTGGACCATCTGAAGGGTGGCGATAGGGGCCAGGTGGAGGAGATCCAGACGACTGCGGGCCTGACCCGGCGAGGTCATGGGGTCATGGGAAACAGCGGGTCGATACGAAGATGAGAGGTCAATGCCACGGCTGGATGAGCCGGAGCCGCATGTGTTCCTGGTCGAAAGGCGGTTGATGGAGTGACGGGGAGAGGGGGGCCAAAGTGTGAAGAGATCAAAATTAAAAGCTGCAAAGTCAAACAAAGGAAGAGAGGGGCCGGTCAAGCTTGAAGGAGTCACAAGAAATCTTGTCGGTGTTGACTTAACTGTGGGAGCGCAAGGATTTACTATGCAGGAACTAAGGGTTCGGCATGCTTGAAACGAAGTAGTGTTTGTGCGACACGTCACCAACATTACACCTGTTACGAACCTACGGCTGTCCACACGGAAGGGCAGTTGTGTTTAGAGAGAGAGATTCCAGCATCAGAAAACGTGTCTCATGACACTGTTAGACAATCCCACAAGCACTTAGTTTCAAGTGTACTGAGGCCTTTACACTTTTGCAAAGATACCTGTCAGTGTCTCTGTGGATCTACGTCACGTCTGGGGTGTTATGGGTGACAACCGGTCGCAGGCTAGCAAAGGTGTTGGCGCGAAGACTTCCCAGATCTCGACATAACAACGTTCCGTGGCCCCCTGCTCTTCAAACAAGCAAATTGATTCAACTTCCTCTCAGCGATGGAGTTCAAAATGGACGCATTGGCTTCGGCAAGAAAACAGCCTCTGGTTCCTTCGCACAGTGTTGAGCTGTGAGTGACCAACCAACTCTTCAGTTAACTCTTAGTAACTACAAAGCACAGTCCCTGAAAAGTCAACACTCGACTGCGTTTTGTGCCAAATGCTTGCTGATAAGACTGTATCGTAGCGCAGCCTCATGTCAGCAACAAAAACAGACAAATTGGCCTCGGTCGTGTCAGAACCATCTGAGCCTGCGGCTGCAGACCGCGCTGGCCTGCTCCTTAGCTCAATACTGACTCATTAGCCCTCTCACCCTGGGTCTCCGAGGACCTGTGACCCCGGCTATTGTCTGTCTCGGGTCTATCCTGGCGAGAGCCCCAGCGCCTAACAAAGCCCCGTCATTAACTCCGGCTCGGCTGCCCCCCTCGGCCACAACCTGCAGCCCCCGCAGCCTGTCTGGGATGAAATGAAGTGGGCCAGACAAACACGACGCACCGTTCATCAACCTTAACCCCCCCCCCCCCCCGATGACCACCAGCCCGCCACCTCCACCATCTGAAGAGGGGAGGGAGGGACAAGCTGTTTCCAGGCAATAGAGGAACAGTGTCCATCCACCTGTGTTCCTTTGCAAACACAGACATGGGAGGTGTATTGGTGAACTGCCGCGAGCCACCCCCCCCCCACCCACCATGATGGCAGTTGTTTGTTTTCTCGTTCCCTCAGTCAATAAACCAATAACAAGTAGCTAAAAAACACAGACATGTTGAACTTGCTAAGCAGCGTGGTGCCTGTGTTCAGATATGACGTTGTCCTGTCTTGATCCTATCCTACCAGTGCAAAACAAGAAATGAACGTCCATATACACTGTTGAGAATTAGCTCGCTCTGATCTCCTTTCTAATGGATCAAATCTAAAGCAATCAAAATCAATTAAAATATTTTTTCCATTATCACAACAGCATCAATCACCACGTTGTTTTATATTTATATACCAGTGGCTACTGTAGCAACGGAGGGGGGGGGGGGAAAGAAAGATTTTTATGTCTTTCATGTTTCCCACGAGTCTCCTTAAGTTGTAAAAGGCTAATTTCAAACTATTAAAAAGCAAATACACACAATACGTCTTCAAGCCCTTAGGATCATTTTTGGCGAAGTAGGACATCCATTAAAACCTCCCTCACCACACACATTGGAAATAAAATATACTGTTAAATGGATTTAGTGTTTACTGTTCCTTTAATCAAATGAATTAGTTTGGAACTATGTTAGGGAAAAGTTATTCTAAAACAGATATCTACATATGAATGCACAATCTGCAGGCCAGAGACAAGATATTTGGTATCGGAAAACTGGTTCTGGTTTCCGTTTGGAGTCCGAGCAGTATCGACCAATCACATTTGAGCGGACTTTGGTTTGCACGCAGGGAAACGGTCCGAAATCTCGGAACCCGCCGGCAATCGCCTAATGACTTTGATACTATAATGACGTGACCTGTTTCCCGCGACGCAGGCCGCTAGTCGGACTCACAAACGAATCCTTTTCGACCTCTACACGACCTCTCCTCAGCAGCCTGGACGCAAAATGAGTAGAGGAAGAACAAAGAGCAATTACACTGCTCAAGTCGGACTAATTGCGAGCCGACATGAAATTTGAATAATCCCTTGGAAACCCTTTTTCACCCATTGATAAAACAATTAATGGATTTTGCAAAAGCATTGATCTATTTTTGCCAGGCGCTGATGGACGTGGTTATAAGCCGTCATATTGACAAAACGCTTGGAGCGCCATTAGCAACAAATGACCACGTTCTTTTTTTGAAGCACATACAGAGCTCGGTCTTGGCATTACGTGTCCTTATAGCTGCAACACAAAGACGTGCGTTGTTGGCTTATTAACAAAAGGCAGTGCACAGGACAGACTACGCTGAATGGGATCAATGACTTTGATCGCAACCGAAGCATGTAGGGAGGGCAAAAACTGCAGACTTCGAGAACTATTGAGACAGGACGGTGAGAGCTGGAGCTCAAGATTTCCACCTTGTGCTTTGCAGTGGCTGTTTAACAGCCTGCACATGTGGAGTGAGCCCAAACGTGGAGCACTAGCACCACCCTTTGGACTAGCTGTCTGTGTGTGTGGTAGTAATAGACCCCCCCCCCCCCCCCCCCCCCCCCCACAGGAGGCATTTTAGCTGTGTCCCAACTCCATCTCCAAGCAGGTTTTAATTATATGGCGTTTCATACTCTACTCACTTCATTTTTGAGTGTGCAGTTAATGCCCACTACTCTGCCACAACGCCAAGCACAAAGGAAACAGGGGAGCCATTCGCGAATGGTGGTGAAACAGCTCGAGGAAGAACAGTAACAACAAAAAAAGCATGAAATCTTCGGAAAAAACATTTCCCTTTCTTTTTGTGAAGGTTGTATTGCATCAACTCCTTTTCGTAGAAAACAGTGAAGTACGTTGATTCACAGTATTCTGTGACAAATAGTACATAATAAGTACTGTACACAGTTAGTATGTATGTAGCGTGGACTTGGGACATGCAGTGTAAGATATGAACAGACAGTCCCAAGTTTAACTACATAAAATGCAGCGGCAAGCGTAAAAGTTTCAAGCCCAAGAAGTGAGAGTTGTGGCAGATCCTCAAGTTTTATAAAAGTTTGCTCCAGACGAGCGGCGCATAAAAACCGGTAGAACTAATAACATTAACGGTGGCTCAGTTCCATTTAGAGTTCCAGTGAGCCAGCATAAGAAGTGCTCAGCACACGTACCAAATCTTTGGCACTGGACCGACTACGCTGAATCGGTAGCTTGTTGCTCACAGGGTGAGAGCACCTGGTTTAAAGCTCAGGGCTACTGAAAGACCCTCGAACGCTACGTGAACAACTTTATGACGTGAACTGAACTGCACTGAGACCCCGGAAACGGCCCACCTGAATGGAACACAGCCATTATTAATGTAATTAGTGACACCTGAGCGCTTCCTTAATATCTGCTGTGCGTAGTTTCCCCACTGTCTGTGACGACAACACCCAGTAAACACTAGCGACAGAAAAGCCTCTCATCAACAGCGTCAACCGCAAAGAGAAAGCTCCATAACGTGAGAAATGTCTTTTACAGCTGCGACCGACTGTTGTTGTCATTAGTGTCTGGTCTACCAAATGTTCAGATGTGACACTTTTTCGTCTGACCGACAGTCCCAAAAAGACAAAGATATTCCATTCACCATCCCACACGACAAAGAAACCCATTCGAGTGAGGTAGAACCAGCACATTTGGGCTTTTTTTTTTGTTTGTTTGTGTTTTTACTTGAAAGATCATTCAAACAATGATGAAACAACAATGCTGATCGCTCTTATCATCTTAAGTGAATGATGGGGCAGAGGGGTCATGACCTACCCGCTCAACTTGGGCCACTTCCATGTAGTGTGGCTGGGGGGGGGGTCCCCTCTTGTTGAAACCAGCACACCAGCTCATAGATTCCCGAGACAAAACCTGCACCTCAATTGATCTTGAGGAAAATAAATAAATGAATAAATAAATACATAAATAAATAAGCACAATTGTCATCGATGACGCTCTTTGTTGACATGCCCCCCCGAAAATGATGATGCAGTCAAAGAACTCCGGATCATTAAGGCCCATTTACCTGCGCGCCAGACCACTGCGCAGTCCACAAGGGGGCTTTATTGTCGGAGGGCCCCCAACCTTCTTTATTGGGGAAAGGGCCGCGATGATTCTTCACACGTCCCGAGGACTATTGAGCTGCCGGGACACCCGCGCAGAGTCGACTGTATGAAAGTTATGGCTGCTCTCACGCTGTGAAAGAGGGGGGGCGGGGGGGGGGGGGGTCTCGGCTGTCTCCCCGTCACCGATAATTAGCGATCAATCACGAGTTAGTCCAAAAGCTCGAAAAAGAACACCGAGAGCACTATTAGATTGCAAAGATTCACTGCTCTCCAATAATTGCTTTGGATTTTTTTTGTTTTTCTGTTTATCATCATCAATTCCATCAGGAAGGTTCCCACCACCAGACCTATAAGCAAAATTCATCGATTTAAGGATCAGTGCGTATTAATAAACATTAGATACTTTAGTGAGCCAGACTGAACTGCAGAGCTGTAATATTTTCATCTGCTGGGCCGACGGATGAATTACTCTCTAGCTTGCCTGTATAGAATAGGAATTTCCCAGACTGGACACTGGACAAGTACAAAGCACAGCACGCAAGTAAATCATTAAACAAAGCGTACCATATTAAAACATAGAATATTAATTAAAACACAGTGCAGGAGGGTCCTGTGGAAGCCCGTATGGAAGCCCACTCCTGCTCCTGATGAGTCACGGTGATGAGATACTTTGGACTGTCTGGTCAGAATTATGAGAGAGTAAGTAGAAGCAATCTTGTAATTATACCTTAAAAAGTAGATAAGTATGCAAAATGGTATATTCTGATAACATGAAGATGTGACTTGTATTAGAGCCTGGTAGCCAGTCCGGGAGATGTGTGGATTCAGGCCTGTCGTGGATGGAACTGGTTGTTACGATGCTCCACTGTGGCACTGTGGCAGAGGAAAGTCCTGTTTTTGTTTGAATGGAATCCCAGCTCTGTAAGAATGTGCAGAACAGTGTTGTGACCTGGCTCAAGATGGCCACAACAAAAGGAGAGAGAGAGACACACACACACACACACACACACACACACACAAGGATTGAAGATTAAAGCTTATTTTTATTAACTTCAAATCAAATCAAATTAAAGCCGAAAATAGTATGGGGGACGAAAATCAGTAGAGTCAGGGGTGTGTGAGTGATGCGTGCGTGAATCAAACCAAATCCTGAAGGGGAAAACTAAAAACACCTCAACCAAAACCGGGATGTGTGTTACCTGCAGAGGGAAGCAGGGAGAGTGATTGCAAATCAGCCAGCTCTTTAGTAACCTGGGCGCACTGGGGCCCGCAGGTGCTCCTGGTTACACTAAGTAGCCACTCACATAACCAATAGAAATAGACCACTAGAGCTGCCCTCAAGATGACCTCAGGGGGTCTTTACCATTAATGTGTTTAATGTCCAAACTGTAGGACTGGAGGAACATGAGTCCACCTCATCAACCGACCCGAAGTGTTTCTTTCACGCGTTCCTTTGAAATAATCCCATTTGATGCGTGCCTCAAACAGCAGGAGTCACTCGGCTTGTCTTCTGAAGCTCAAACTGGTCCCACTTTGCTGGGATCCGACCTCCCCAGCATACCTTAAGCCAGTACTGCAGCGAACTCCGTCCAGGTTCAAGAAGACGGAGCTCGCAGATGATGATCCATGTAGAAGACGTTGGAAATAAAGAAACGACTTCAAATTCTATAAATTATCTATAAATTAGATATGAGCCCCACAGTCCGTCACTCTCTTCCACTACTCCACGCATTTTACTGGGCACACAGGCCAAATTAATTCAAGTCTGTGAGGGTTCAGAGCTTTGGGGGGGATGTTGCTGCTGTGGTGTTACTTCGTGGATCACGAGTCAGTGGGGAGGGTGAGTAAACAGCGTCCCATACCAGCCGTCTTTTCTCCAGTTACGGAACATTTGAGTTCAAATTAGGTCGTGTTGTTCAACACACTTTGCTGTACTCTACGGAAACAGTACATATATCGTGTCTCGAATATGTACCTCATAATCATAATCAAAACAATGCACTGTATGTAAACCATTTCATCGTTTCTTTGTTTTTGTTTTGTTTCATTTTGCAATCCAGTGTTGTCTTTGCAGGCTCTTAATTACTTACAAGTTAAAGCTGAGCCGTGCATTGACATATATATGAAGAGCATTTCTATGAACTTCATTTTAGGATGGGTTTTCCCTCTGGAGTGACTCACGACAACTGCGCCTGCATGTAGGCGGCTCAGTGCTGCCACAGTGTGGCAGTTTCAGAGAACTGAACACACAGGACGTCACGGCACAATCAGAAAGCGACTAAACCGACTAAGGCTGGTGTTGATTTAAGGAGAAGTTTGATTTTGGATTCGTAATGTTCAAATCAAGTGTTTCAATTTGAGGAAGAGCGGTCATTTAAGTTCTAATTATGCTTTTTTTTTTTTTTTTTTTAAACACATTGCCAATTTAAATGCATGATCTACTGAAGCCAGTTTCATGAAACACTGTATATGTTGCACAGGTGTGTCTTCTAAAGGTCACTAAATAGAGAGTTTGTGGTCCAGTCTGAGAGGTAAAGAGAAGACAAACAGAGAGAGAAAAATGCCTCATCATTTATTGCTTCATCTTGTCGCAACTCCAGTGAATTTTCATTACATAATCACAGCGAAGCGATGGAAAGTACAGGCTCTTTGGCTGTAGTACGCTGCCGTTCACAGTTGGAAGGGACAGTTATTTTGTTGACGGCACAGCCAGTGAGGTGATATTCACACTGCATCTTAAAAGAAGGAGAACCTCAGGTACACGTTGTCATCGTTGCGAACCTGGTAGGAAAGGTCTGAAAGGGAAGGAAATGAAAACATCGATCAGTAGGCAGAACAAATACACGTCTCCATGATGTGATATAACCCTTTTTTCAGGATCTCGTCAGAGGCAGTGCTTCTCTCACGATTTCTGTATGAATTAAGCCGAACTAAAGTTGTGAAATTTGAGCGAAATGGCAGCTGTTATTAGAAGGAACTCTATAATTCTGTAAATGCACATGAACTAGTTCATATTGTCATATAAACCAGGACAGTGGCACGTTTTCTGCTGCTCAGACAGCAATGAAACGACTGCAAGGTTAAACTCTCACTCGGCTCGGACGCCTAACATTAAACAGAGTCCGCGCCTGCTTGCAACTTACCAATCGGTATCACGTCTGTGCTCGCCTCATTGTAGAGAAGTGTTTCCCAGAACAGGTTCGGCCCTTTTCTCTGTCGCATCACAGCCACCACATACGGGCCACTGGTGGGGGCGTTCTGGGTTTCAAAACTGCAGAGAGGCAACACAGTCTCATGAGGGCCCGCAAAAATGCTGACACGCGCAAGAGTCTCAGGTAAAGGTTTGCAGGTCAGAGCTGACATCAACAAAAAATGTCAACAAGGCACATCAAATACTGTGATAATGAACAACACAATGAGTTCAACACAGCATGACTCTAAGACAATCATGTCTTTAAACTTTGCTGATTGATTTGATTTATCTTATAATATATATATATATATATATATATATATATGTACACGCATTTGGAGCTGTTTTACGGCGTCCGTTACCAGAAGTTTGCATTGGTATTCTGGTATTGTTGCAATGCCTGAAGGAGGGTCTGACCACTTGTTGTCTTAACAGGGAAAGTTTCAACGGGTTGTGGCTCCACGGTGTTCTTGATATTCAGGGTAAAGGAGATTGGATAACATTCAACGTCAGCTGTGGAAAACAGAGGATGGAAAAAAAACAAAAAAAAAACAGAATTTGTTGCTGGAATACAGTTCACAAATGTCTGACATTGCACGGACAAACCTTTCGAGCAGTAACATTTGCCTTACCTTTCTTATTCGCCATTGTTTGTCTTTTTGTCCTGCGGAGAGACGGAAATCAAAGCTGGTTGACGTGTCAGCGCTGTCATGCGCCAGCTTTTATAACGAACCCGGCCCGTTGCTGACGCAACACAAGGAAGCGAGCGGAGAAATAATTCTCCTTCCTTGAGAGAGGAGTCCGCTTTCATTTTGCTTTCGCTCTTTGCGCTCCGTCCTGGTTGGGCGGGAAAAGACGGAAGTTGTTGCAAGAGTAGTGAACAGTGGGCCTTTGTGTAGTTGACAGTAGGTGTTTTCCCCCAGCCATTGAGGGGGTGTTTTATTTTGTCTGACCTGATCATAGCAATAATGATTCTATCTGCAGCTCGGCAGCCAGGCGATGACTGCTGCGCAACATAGTGTTGTTTAAAGCAACTATGAGGAGTTTGAAAACAGACTTCATTTAATTATGATGCCTCTGAGCACGCAAAATATAAAGCGTACATAAATACAGCTGCTGGTCGAGGAAGTAAAACAAACTCGGCTTGCATCGCAATAACTGCTGCTTCCACCTGGTTTGTTGGTGTACCTTGCAGTGCTTTTTGATCCCACTGAAGCGCTGCCAAGCTCTATGATAGCACGCACATTTAGTCCCTGTTGCAGAGCATTCTTCCTGATTCGAATCACTCAAGGTAAACAGGAGGGAAGCATCTACAACTTTTGACACAATGTCCTGCCAAGTTTGAAATCTTCCTCGTTGTGCACCGTAGTTCATGTATCTCTGTGTCGTCTCAAAAGGGACCAAATGGGTTCCTTTGTGCGTCTTTCTCTTCTTTATAAACACAGTAGTTAGCGTATTTGCACGTGTGTAGGTTTGTTACTGTGAGTTGCTACTTCATGGTCAGTTATATTATTTATATTAGTTATGTTCATCCACGATTTATTAACATTTCAAGGTGTCCTGTGGAGTTTTTGACCTCTAGCGGTGCCATGCAGAAATGTTTGGATCATAGGTTTTGATGTGCGGGTACGGTGCAGCTACTCGAACACATGAAAGATGCAAAGAGAACTGATAAACATCATGTAAACTTTGCCCAAGGAAGCTATCCTGAGCCCAGGGTGCAAACTACAGGGGCGCCAAGGGGGAACTCGGCCTCGGTTTTAAGGGCTATTCCCAATTAATTGTGCCCATTGGGAGAAGGTTGCTTTTGTTTTATACAGTTACTGAAATAAAGCATCATATAAAGATGTCATAGACGCCGGGTATGCATGCTGAAAGCCTCCAGAAAAGTCTACACTTTAGTTAGGACTAATGAATGCTCATAAATACGTCAACACTTGAACAGTGTTTATCCTGCGAAGCCTGATCACATAGAAAATCACTCCTACTGCTACTACTACTACTCAGCTTTTCAGGCCCAAGACAGTCACATCAAAACAAAAAACAATGAAAGTCAAAAAAGAGAGAAAGAGAATTGAGATGAAAAGTGCATGAATTATATACATGCAGCACTGTGACGCATGGTGAAACTCAGGTAAACCGATCTACAACAAGCTCAAAATCTTTCTGCTTTCCTGTAATTTAAAGGGTTATGACATTTTCTTTGTATCTGAAATGTAAAAAAATGTGCACAATCACAACTACAACGTGATGCAACACAGTTGTGCTAACGTGTCAGATTTAACCCCTTAATCCCCCGTTCATCGTTATATATAGACGCATGACGTTTCTGTCTTCAATGACGCACATCGCTAATCTGACAACAATTTATGATGGATGGACCCCCTGCTGTGAAACTGCTTACCAGAGCCAGACGGTGGATCGTTTACTACTATATGTCCTTAAATGGGTTTTCAGTGTAACATTTGTATTTGATAATGTTTAATTGTTGAATATAAATTAAGTAATTGATAGAATTTGAGTTGGCCTGTCAGGAAAACTCACTTTCTGGTGATGCACGATGTTGTTAGAATGTGCTGAATGTCCCGGGTAAAGTGAACACTGTGTCAACAGTTGTGTTGTGATTTGAAAATATTGATATTTTTGTTCGAGGGCATCAAATTTTTCCAAATTTGTCGTCAAAAATGTCGGGGGAAAAAAAAGATGGCAACTGGGCCATTTTTCGAATAATACCAAAACATGTATTTGCGTGTCCTGCCAGGACGGCAGAACACGCAGGTGTAAAGAAACCAGGGCCCGTTCACTCACTCACTGTTGCTTGTTGCGATGGTTTAAGTGAATGAAGTTCATATTTTTTTCACTGCACACAATTTAAATGTACAGCGCAGTTACCAAAATACATGGAAGATACAAACAGAATTGAGAAACATCATGTAAATATTGGGCTATTGGAGCTTATAGAATTGCTGCACTCACCATTCAGTGTTGATTTCCCCCACAAACACAAAAAGCCCTCAGCACATGACAAGACTCAGTGTCCCTCAGGACCCTCTATCTGCCTGTGCAGTTTTGTCTCCTTGTAAGGTTGGAGTTTAATCATGTATTCAGGCTGTGGTGGGAAACGAGCTGTTTGCAGAGAAATATATACTGACGCGTGTGAAATATATGAATATATATATATATATATATGTTTAACTGTAACCTTTTCAAGGGAGATATATTGGATGTTATTTCTGTGTTTGTGTCCAGCAGTCAGGATGTTCTCTCTCTGCAGCCCTGCTGCTGCTGCTGCTGCTGCTGCTGCTGATGATGATGATGATGATGATTCCTGGGGTTCCAGCTGCAAGTAAGCTACAAAACAGTTGCTGTTTCCATTGTTGCTGAATATAAAATGTTGCCATTTGTGACCATTGAGAAGAATTGAGATTAATTGTGTTACTGCAGTTATTGTTTGTCCTCTCCAAGCTTTATCTTTCGTACTAACTTTGTCTCCCTTTTTTTCAGGCTCTGAGCAAACACCCGTTGGTGTCCCAGTGGCGAACTCTCTAACAAACCCTCCCAATCAGACTTACACTAGTGCATTTATATACACTCGCACTCATGTGGTCTACAGAGGAATCTTACTGGGTGGACTAAGGAGACTGCAGGACTCCAACACAGGCTTGAATCAAGAGCACAGAATTAGCCGTTAGCATGGACGCTTACCTTAACGCAATAACATGCATAAAATCGAATGCAACAACGTACCTTCTCAAACTAATGACCTTTAATACCTTCACTCTCTCACCAGTTGGAGCTACACACCTACCAAGGGTTCTCTCTGCAGACGGGGGGAAACACATTTCCTCTCGTTCTCTCATTTTGTGTTTCATGTGTGTGGGTGTGTCTCAAATGACTGCGCTTGCTCAATCATATTTTCTCCAGTCGAGCAACTATGGATCAAAATAAACTTTAAGGTCTCATTGATTATAAGTGCACCTGTATGAGTCTTTTGTGCAGCCTCAGATCGCCATCTGCTTTCCCTCAAACACACCTTCTGTTTTTATACTTTCCTTTGGGTCTGTATCTCTATTAAGCTTTCAATACTTTACTGCTCTTAGGAGGGTGCCTTATGTCGCTTTGTATTCCTATTTCGATTCATAAAGCACTCTGTAACTCAGTCTTGAAGGTGCACACAGACTGACAGGCATGTGTACATGCATTATCTCAATTTTCGTCGCTTATGCACAAAGAAACTAAAACCACAGTAATATAGAACTCATGCCACCTGCATGCATGAATAAAGGGATATTCAGCAAAACGCTTTACGTTCAGCGTATGAGCAACCAGGAATCGAATGAGCGTCCCGACACAACGCCCTGATGTTCTTTATAAAACAGGCAGCAGATTAAATTAATCAAAATGTTAATTAAACTGAAACTGATGGGGAAACGTATCAGTGTGAGAACGCTCACGGTGGTCGTTAAGTAAAGCTTCAACGGTAATATAAGTTATAAAAGTGATGCAGCCTGTGAGAGGACAAAAACAATCTTCTTCCTTCCTATCGTAACAGTTTGAACCGGCGAGTGCGAGTGCAAAAGTACAAGTACGAAAGGATCAGCGACCCCCGAGACATCAATATGGGATCAAAGCCAGAGTCTGATGTTACACAGATTGTAAATTAAGGAAGATCCATTTGCGTTTGTTGTTCAGTGAGCAACAACAGCTCAACACACTCCCCCTAATGTGAACAGTGTGCTGAATGCACAATGTTAAGAAATGGCTTTGCCTTGAATTTCTGGTCATTATCTCATGGGAATCCACCTTCCACTTGAAGTTTCCTGCTTGGCAACCAGATACTTCCCCAAGAAGATTTCTTCGTATGACTTCCTGCTTTTTGATTACACACTTGACTACATACTACTGATTGCTGTGTGTGAATCTTTCTGAATTAAACATCTAAATCTCCTTCACCACACCAAAATCTGTGTTTAGCTGAATTACTTTTTTTTGTTTGTTTGTTTTAATTACAGGTTTTCAGAATAACAGAAATTATTATAAAATTGTCCAAACCAGGTTAATCAATGTTGCTGACACTGCATCACTTCAGACGCTACACCTTTCAGTCACTGTTTGACAGTCTTGTTAGGCATCACTCTTAGTTAGTATTCATAACACAAAAGCCTTCCTACGTTTTTCATCAGACACACAAATTGAGGTTTTTGCCATTTGAACGTAGCCACACAAAGGAACCCATTGGGTGAGGAAGACTTAAGACTTGGCAGGACTTTGTGTCAAAGTTGTACATGCTTCCCTGTGCTTACCATGAGTAATATAAATCAGGGACATGTTGGGTTTAGCGTAACCTAGAACCCAAAAGCGGAACTCGGACAAAGGCTGGCAAGCAGACATCGCTCAGGAGGGAATGGAGCCGAGGCACAGGCAAACAAAGAGCTAGACGGAATTCAGGAACACACCAAACTTAGGTTTCAAGCTTGGCCGTAAGACGACAGTAGAGCTGGGGAAACATACTGCTGATCTCCTCCTGATGAGAGGATGGGTAGGACAGAGACAGACAGAGAGACAGTAAACAAGGGACTCACAAGGAAGGGATAAACAGGTGAAACACAAGGAATGAGAAGGAGGCACAGCCGGTTCATCAGGGACACATTGTGTTTGCCACCATAGAGCTTGGCAGCTCTTCAGTAGGATATAAAGTACTGCAAGGTATCTTTGGCTTCAAGAATGAACCTTCCCTGAAACAAAATTCGTACAACAATGTCTGAAACTAAAGTAAGCCTATTTGTAACCAATCTTTGTAACTGAAAACCTTCCTTTCTGCAAACAAACCAGGTGTAAGCAAATAGTTATTGTGATGCAAGCCAAGTTTAGTGCACTCCCTCAATCATTAACACTTAATGCTAAGCGAGTTTTTGAGTCTGTGGTGTGTTCGCCCTGTCAAAGAGACACAGTTATGTGTACCTCAAAACAGCCAGTCAAATCCACTGGATTGGTTATGTGGTTATGTTTAAGTACTTGGTTAAGGTTAGGGAAAGATGATGCTCATGGTTTAATACGGAAAAGGTCTGCATATCCATATCGATTCATATTTAATGCAACCCACAATCCCTTTCCCTAAACCTCAACCAAAGTGCTTTTGTTGCCTAAACCTAACCACAGATGGGACTCTGGGTCTCCGGTGTCAAAGTCCTGCACTGTCTACGCTGCTAGTGAACCTAATCCAGTGATTGGAGAAAAGTTGTTTTTTTTTATAAATGAAATTTCTAGGACAGAGAAACTTGCAAGGGGTCATTAGGGGCTGACAGCTCACTTTTGCTCTGGGTCCCCCTAGTGAGTTAATCTGGCCCTGGGTCTGTGCATGAGTTCATGCTGGACATACACTGGACCCCAAGACCTATTTCATTACAAACAACAATACTGGCTTGGTGTAGCCAGAGAAAAGGCTGCTATCTGGATGGTTGGGATCCTTAATGATGCTCCGAGCCTTATTCTTGCAGCACCTGGTGTACATATCCTTCAGGCAGTGTAGAGCACCACCTATTGTACGTTCAGCTTAACTTTGCAGAGCCTTGCAGTCCTGTTCAGTGTTGTTTCCTCTGTGCTGTTAGAAGTCCCTCTGTATTTGAATTTCTTAAAGCATCTGAGGTGAACAGCCCCTGCCTTGCCGTTTTCACCACCGAGTCAGTATGCAGCGCCCATGTCAGGCCCTCAGTGATACGAACACCAAGGTGTACTTGAAGATGTCCACCTTCTCCACCGAGGACCCGTTGACAACAAGGGTGGCATGCTTCTTCCCAAAGTCCACTATCGGCTCCTTAGTCTTTCTGACAATCAGGAGGAGGTTGTTGTCCTGACACCACCGAGTCAGGTCTTCTACGTCCTTCATGGCCTTTTCATTGTTGCCTGTGATCAGGCCCACCACAGCTGCGTCGTCAGCAAACTTGATGACGGTGTTGGGAGTTGAAAGTGGCTAGCTTTGGGGTGCTCCGGTGCTGAGGACGAGGGTGGGAGAGGCGTGTCCGCTCCCCCCTCACCACCTGGGGTTCTGCCTTGTGAGGAAGTCAAGAACCCACATGCACAGCGAGGTGTTTAATTCCAGGTCCCGGGGCTTTGTGACGAGTCTGGAGGAAACTAAGGTGTTAAAAACTGAACTGTAGTCAATGAACAGCAATCTTATACATCGCTCACTTTCTTCTCTAGGTGAGACAGGGAAAGTGTGGAGGACGTGTTCTACGGCATCTACCGGTTGGTCTATCGGTTGGGATGGTAGGCAAACTGTTTGGCAGAGGAGCGCCTTTCATCTATGTTGCTGTTTTCACTTGAATAAATCTACTGTAATCAGAATCTTGTACAAATATATAACCAGTAAATAAATAACTTAATTAATTTATTAACAATAAATGACGATAAGGTGCAACAATTACATTGATTTGTAATTTCTATACTGACAAAAGCTGACAGAACAGTCACAAGAGGTCAAAACTCCATAGGATACCGTGATTTTTGATATTAATAAAACGTGGATTCATATTATAATATAACTGACCATGAGGTAGCAGTTCATGGTAACAAAGCTACACACACACACACACACACACACACACACACACACACAAATACACTAACCATTGTGTTTATAAAGAAGAGAAAGACATACCAAGGTGATCATGTCACCTCCTTGGCAAGAGTCCTTCGGTTGACGAGTGTGAAATTCTTTAGTTTTGCTTGTGTCCATTGTTCATTGTTCATGATGGCACATGTTGTCCTTGTAGATGTGAGAGGAATATGAAAGGTAGCATGATGCAACCGGATATCAGCCTGATGTGCGATGATTGGTTGCTTCAGTACGATGTGATGTGTGGAGGAGAGCTATAAAAGTTACTGAGCAGTAGCTCTATCCAACAGGACCAGGTGCTGCTTGAAGAATAAAGATTTCCTATCAGATCTCAACAATCTTAACTTCTCCTGCACTATTCCACAGGTCTGTCCGAGGTTAGAGTGAGGAGGTGAAAGAGGCTAGAAAGACTGTTGGAACCAACTTTTTTTATATGTATTTTTTTATTTACTGATTTACTGCTTTGACTTTCTTGCATCAAACCTTTTGACTGTTGAACAGGAGGCGGTACGGCAGGCCTATGAGTTACCCAGTCCAAAGGTTTTTTTCATTTTACTTTTTGGGTTTTACTTTAGACCGTTTCCAGCCAAAGGATAAGAGTCCTGTACTGAAAGACAAAAAACACACAATCTTGATGTAACCTGACGTTTCAACAGTTCTTTCTGAAATTTGTTAGAATTTTAAGGATGATACATTGGATGTTATTTCTGTGTCTTGTGTCCAGCAGTCAGAATGAAGGCGCCTGCTCTCCTCTCTGCGGCCCTGCTGCTGCTGATGCTGCTGCTTCCTGGGTTTCCAGATGCATGTAAGCTGCAGAAAAGTTTAAAATGTCCTCAGTAAATGGCCATTGAGAATAATGAAATGGTATTATTGCAGTTATTGTTTGTCCTCTCCTGATTTTATCTTTTGTACTAACTTTGTTTCTCCTTTTTTTCAGGCTCTGCTCAAACTCCCATTGGAGTCCTGGTGGCAAACTCTGTAACGAACCCTCCCAATCAGACTTACAGCACTTATGTGGTTTACAGAGGAATCTTACTGGGTGGACTAAGGAGACTGCAGGACTCCAACACAGGCTTTAAGTAAGATCATCAAATTTGCTGTTAGCATGAGCGATTATCTTAAAGTCATAACACGCGTGCTTCACTCTTTCACCAGTTGTAACTTTACACTTAGCAAGGGTTCTTTCTACAGACACATTTCCTCCCGTTCTCTCATTTTCACGTTTCAAAGTCGCCTCTCATGTAAATGGGTGTGTCTCAAATGACTACTCTTGCTCAATCATATTTTCTCCAGCTGAGCAACATTGAGTCAAAATGTGGCTGCCCTTGAAAAACTAACCCACACTTGTATCTGACCACACAGTCATCTACAGTCATCTGTGTAAGACCACAGTGCTTCATTTACAATGGTATGTTGTGAAAGAAATTGCAGCTCCTGCGATTTGGACATTGCGCTCCGCCATATTGCAGCATCCTCCTATCGAGTGATGTTAAATTATTGAATTGATGGGGAAAAAAATGCATCAGTGAGTTCATTGTGTGTCATTAATTAAAGCTTCAAGTGATGCAGCCTGTGAGAGAGCAAAAACAATATCTCTCTTTGCTATCATAACATTTCTAACTTCATTCCGTGTCTGCAAAGGGCTGAAGTCCTTCACGAAGTCATCTTGTGTTGTCCTCGCAGGTTCACCTACACAGAGGATCCAAACTACGGGCCGTACCTGCAGAGTGTGAACGGTCTGGCTGGAAGCATTGAGAAACGTACCTACTGGGAGCTGCTGGTCAAGACAACAAACGACACAATCACGAGACCTAATGTTGGTGAGTCAACCAAGAGAAAACCTTTCCGTCTGTCTTTTTACAGTCAGCAGTCGTCTCGTTGCGAATCAGCTCGTGATCTTTGTTTTGTCTTGATTTTGTTTGGCAGGTATTGGCTGTTACATTCCGAGTGCAAACGAGCAAATCATCCTGAACTATAACAAGTACTGAAGGGATCAGCGACCCCCGAGACATCAAAATGGGATCAAAGCCAGAGTCGGATCAGCTCAGTGAGAGTACTGACAAGGAAAGAGTTGAAATGACTTGAAGATTTCTTCTAATTACTTAGGCTGTGGGATAACGTACGTGTGTGCTACTGTTACACACATGCTTTGTGTGAATCTTTCTGAATTAAAAATCGAACTGGGCTAATCAGTGTCCTAAGCCTATTTGTGACTGGAAACCCTCCTTTCTGCAAAGAAACCAGGTGTGAGCAATAGTTACTGTGATGCAAGCCAAGTTTGTTGTACTTCCTCAATCATTAGATGTGTTCCTGTTCCACTCTTCCGAGTCTGTGGTGTGCTCAAAGTGACAAAGTTAGGTGAAATTTAAAAAAAAAAAAAGTCAGTCAGTTTTGATTTGATGGTTACATTTTTAGTACAGATTTAGCTGAGGCAGCACCAGAAATATCATGGAAAACCAAACACTGGCATTAGTAAGTAAGTATAATTGGCAGTGGCATCCAAGGTCAGCTTGATCAACATCTGTTAATGCACATATATTACCTGTTTGTGCAAAACAGCAAAGCACATTGTTTGCTTGCATTCTGTAAAAGACAGTATACTATATAATACATTCTGTAAAGTGTTAGTATTTAGTATGGAAATGGGACACAGCCTCAATCCCATTTCAGAGGTTGCCTCCTTCAAAGAATGTGCCCACAAAGGCAGGACCTTTGGAGAACTAAGGATGAGGCGGTTTAAGTGTCCTCTGAAAGAAAGGCAGCGCTTTTTCAGCGTGGCATTTTGGATGAACAGTCTTTTTTAGCCGGTTACAGGATGAGTTATCCAGTCTTGAAACACAGGCTTCAAATGGAACACAATGTGCAGCACTGAAGCTTTATATTCAGTGTGTCGTTTAACTGCCTTTGGTTTCTCGGAAAGGACGCTCGGGTTTATACAGGAAAAGTTACGGGAATGATCCGGCTCTTTGCCTGCAAATATTTCAGCAGAACGTTTTCACCTTGCATTGTGTTCTTTTCACAAAGCCGACTCTCTCTGAAAGTGCGGTCATGGTTACAAAGTTTCCAAGATGTGACATTTGCTGACGTTTTAAAAGTGGCAGAGACGGTCGTCCTCTTGCCGTGGCACGGCATTTAAAAACACACCAAAGACTCAAAATTGTCATGTCAAAAATCAAGTGCAATTTCAAGGCAGCGTCAGTCCAAACAAAGGGATCAGTGTGTCTCTCTGCCGGTGAGGACTGGGTTACGGCTCCAGTTGCTCATTTTGATCCGCTTTTAACTGAACTTTTAGCTGCACGACAACACGTAAACGCGCCATTCCTCTACGTCAAACTCAGATGCTCTCATTGGATGATCAGGGTCAGAGGACCTGCTTGCTAGTTAATGAACAAAACGTAGTGGGCAAAGAAGTAACTCTGCAAGGTAGTGACGCTTTCACGAGAAAAATGTCGGACAGCGAACATGACCTGAAACACACGTCATACATTCAGCGATAATATGTCGGCTGTGTTGACAACAGTTCATGCGGTTATGTTTATTTCCTCTTGCAAACCAATGAACTCAACACATGGGAGGGATGTTTTTATTCAGATGGCATTATCACTCAGCATTAAGCACAGATGCACGTTGTTTGTTTGTTCAGGTATGAAAGACGTTGTTATACAGGGGATTCCAGCACTGCTCAATCTTCACCACTTTGCAAAATTCAGAATGATTTGCTCGTTTGCACTGGGAATGTAACAGCCAATGCCTGCAAACAAGATCCATATAGAGTGTTATAATCTGATTTACAGTAAAAAAAAAAAAAAATGACAGCAAGAAAGACTGATCGACAGACATTTTCACCGTGGACTCACCAATATCAGGTCTTTTTTCACCCTCTGGAGTCCTGACCAGCAGCTCCCAATAAGTATGGTCTTTATCATTTCCAGCCAGACCGTTCACGCTCACCAGGTATGGGCCATAGTTTGGGTCCTCTGTGTAGGTGAACCTGCGGGACCAAATGGAGGAACAATTGATGTCCACCAAGTGAGAAGAAATAATGACCAGCAGGGTTTCCCCCAATGAAACTGGTTAGTGGAGGTGAACAGTGCAAGTCCAGCTGGTCAATACAAACTTTAACCTTCAACTCAATGCACGAGTTCAAGTAGAATTTCAAAAACACAATCATCTGGTCTTATTGATCGACTTGTTCATCTTGGATTACGTTATCCTCATCTTGAAGTTATCTATAAACAACTCGTGTGTTTTCTTACGGTGCGTTCGCGTTTTAACCAGCAGACGTTGCCGGTGAGCTTTGCAACCACTAATGTTTTCAACCGAGCAGCCACACTGTGCCTGTAAACATCCCAGATTAGCATTGGCTGTTTTGCTAAGGTCGCTAAGGTTGGTGTTGCATAGACACACTCCTGTGTGTTAGAGGATTGGATCTGACCACAAACAGTCTTGAGAAAGCCCACTTTAAAAATGCGTATATTGTGGAAATGATTCCGTGAAAAGCCTACGAATCTCGTCTTGCAAAGTAATCAGCAAGTTTAGCTACTTGTAAGGTCATTTTTGAGGACTGTCACTCTCAGGTGACAGTTGGTATTAATCAGCTTACTTAAAGTTTGCATTGGCGTCCATGAGTCTCTTCAGTGCACCCAGTAGGATCCCTTTTTTAACCACATGAGTGCTGAAGGTCAAGGGAGCGGTGCCAAGTAAGCTGTTCTTCACGACTACGTCAATGGGAACGGGTTCATCATCTGAATGATAGATGACAAAAACAGCAGAAGACAAACAAGTAGAGGGGTTCCTTGATATTTAGTAATCATGATAATCAATTGCAATAAAGTTTTCGGATTTTTTTCTGAAGCTTACTTTGAGTCAGAGTCCCAGGAAGCAGCAGCAGCAGTAGTGCTGTGGAGAGCAGAGCAGGCACCATCATCATGGCTGTTGGCTGTATTAGTGGCTGTACTTCCTCAGTCGCCGTGTTTTATTGCAGTCATCATCATGTTTACATACCGGAGCAGAGTCAACTTTGTTGATCTTAGTTTGCAAATGCTGATAATGTTTTCCACAGAGCCAATTCAAAATGTCACCTTGAGGTTATGAAATAATGCTTGCACTGCCAAAGTCTGTAAACTGCGCAATGAACAGTGACTTTCAAATATGCTGCTCCTCCACCACCTCCCTACATTGGCGGTTTATTAAGTCGCAAATCACGCCGGCGTGATCAAGGGTTCAAGATGTCACAGCGTAAAAACGGAGTCACATTGAGCGCCGCGGGTCGACTTCTATCGAAAGCGCTGGCTTCAAACTCCACGGTAGCCCTTGTTTGATCTTGATAGACCAAGTAAAAAGGGAGATAGGACAATATGCATTTGTTACAAAACTCGTGCTTACGCGTATGTGAGATGGGATGGGGCAGACGTTGTATTTATTTAAATAGCTTTGTTTTTTGTCACATGATGAAACGGGGGGGAAAAAAAAAACGCCTGAATTTGACGACTCCGTTCTACAGGCTGAACGTTTTAGGGAGGTGGGGGAGGCGCCAACTGAGCAGAGAAGTGGACGTGGGAGTGCGCTATTTGGGAACCCCGCACACTCTGGGAATGAAAGGCCTAATCTGTAGCACTCTAGCGTTATTGTTTACAAAAACTGTTTCGAAGAGCGAAACAGCTAAGAAGACAAAAGACGCCTATGGCTACACCTGCTTTTTGTTGTAAGTAGTTGTATGTTAGCTTGGTGCGACCTCGATTTTCACAATTTCACCGTTCACGTGTTATGTTTGCTACCTGCGTTTACATTTGCGACCTTTACAATGCTTCACTGAGCATGTTTGTGGCTTTGACGGGAAAAAGAAAAACAGCATGTTTCAGATCTGATTTGTATGCGTTTTGTGCGTTTATGTGTCCAACGTGCTGATACAGTACGCCAAAGTGAAATAATAAAAATAACGACATCAGGTCATACAGGTGATGTTGCGCAGAAGACAAAGATACCAAACGTTGGCATGGTAGACATTTTTAGAGTGGCGTATAAAGGCAAGATCCAAAGTATTCAAAAAAACAGCTCTAAGTTTTAATACCTGTAAACTGTTGCACATTGTTATATGTAGGACCTTTAAGTAATGAATGTCATTAAAGTATATTTCATAGTACTGGAGTCAACTTTGAAGTCTTTTTTGAGTTACTATAATAAAACACTCCAAATCTTTTAATCTGGGTCTGTACACATCAAATGTAAACAGGCTCTTTTCTTATCAGCCTACCTTTGTTACGTCAGCCTACTTTACTGTAACATTTAGTGGTCTCTGAGATAGAGCAAGCAAACAAGTGCCAAGTGCCAAAAACACTATATCAAGTTTCAAGTGGGCATCAGATGAGGAAATATGTGTTTGACTTCATGTGAACAAAACACTGAAAAAGGCCGTTCACACTGACACCAATGCGCTTCATATGAATATGTGCGGAAGAAAGTGCAAAGTCAGCAAATCAGGTGAATAGATATTGGTTTATCAACTTCACGCCAATACATGCAACCTTGCTCACATCCAGCAAATAACACCTAGCAGCTTAAACTGATTCTACACACACACACACATGCTAGTGTCAAAGGGCAGATTTCAGGATTTATAGAACTGCATTGCCTGCATATGGATATGCCAATTAGAATTAACTTGGATATTTGGCTACTATGTGGTAGAAATGTGTTATAAAGACCCTCACGGCAGAGCCAGGGAGTACAAGAGGGGATACAAGAGGGAATCAGGAGACATATGATAGCAGCTGAATGGACTACACCTTTCATCGCGCCATCTGGTTGTCACCACAAACCCTGACGAGCCAGGAAACAAATAGATGGTTATGTGATATTTTTTGTTTATGTAAGAGAACACTGGAAGATGAGCCTGTCAATAACAATCAGAGAGAAGACTGTGATTGCAACAGGCAAAATGTACTCTGCAGCCCTCTAGTGGCCTCTCTTTTAAACACACCCACACGCATGGCCCTGACACGGCTGACGATGCAGCCAGCTTGCCGAGTCATGATGCTGCAGCACAAGCACATCAGGTGCCGTTATCAGCAATACTCTTGTTCATAAAGCAAAAGGGAAAAATCCACTTGTACAGATGATGAGTTACAAAGAGGGTGGGTTACGGCTGTGATCAGGGAAAATGTGTCAGTTGGGTGTGAATGTCCAAATGTCCTCTGGATTGGAGTGATGCTGTGCCAAGACCCCAGGCTGACGATCAGTTACCTAGAAGTCACCGTTGCAACCGAGTGTCATGACATCGTGCCTTTATAGGGGACTTATCATCACCTCGTGCCTAGCAGTTCATGCCAGGATATAACACTATTTATTGTTGCTCTGGAAAGTTGAAGTTTGATGTGCAGGATTAAAATTTAAACAAACAAAATATGACTACATATATATATATATATATATATATATAAGCTTTAGAGGTGCTGGTTGGCAGATTTTGTTACCTTTGAACAGACAGTAATGTAATGCTCTTTGGATGAAAGGGAATAAATGTATTTTCCTGAAATGATGTCACATATGGTAAATGAATAATGTAATGACAGACATAAAGTATGCCAGCCTCCCTTAACAATACTAATGCTCGGAATACCGATGGGCTTAAAGTACTGTAAGCACCACTAACAGGACACCTCTTCAACACTGTGAAACGAAATGAAAGTATTTTCTGCCAGAACCCCTTTCAACAAAAAAAAAACGATTCTACCGTGATCAAGCAGTGGCCTACAGTTATTTCTGGCTCTCTGCACATTTGTGCGAGGATGCACTGGAGTAAGGTGGGTAGCAACTGAAAGGCTCATCCAAATCGGATTTAGTGTTTGACAGAGAATGTGAATATGTGTGTAACAACAGCCAGGTGTCAGTCCCCTTGAACTTGTTATATCAAGGGACAAATTAGGTCTGGAAAGGCTGTTAAAGCTACGGGTGAATATGCTGCAGTGTCCTCCCCCGTTATTACCAGCCCTGGGGCCCCATGAGGGAGTGCTGTATCTCCAATTCTATTTACTCTTTATACAAACAAGTTTAGGGCTAACTCTGGTGTTTTCAATGTTAAATTTGCTGATGACACAGCGATTGTTGGTTTGATCACTGAGGATCAAACAAAGACGTGGGTGTGTGGGTGGGTTTGTTGATTGGTCAGGCCAGTTTTCTTCAACTAAGTATCAAGGTATTTGAATTGGTAAAAGGAAATTATTTTTGACCATGCGGCCATCTTGCTGAAGCCAAAGTATGTAAACAAACTACGATACCCCCAGTGACGCAGGAAATAGTCAGGACAATCAGAGGCTGCCCTACAGTCTGCACGACTATGACGCAGTCCGGAGCACATTCCAGGACCCCACCGTCGACGTCAGCGACGACATCAGTGGATTCACTGAGTCTGTGGTGGATTTAATTTCAACAGAAGCAACTGTACCCACAACTACAGTTAAATTATTCCACAACCATGGATTACCAGAACCATCCGAGATGCCATAAACGCACCGCAGCCTTACAACCTAGGGCGGCAGTCTGCCGACATGGACAATTATAAAGCAGCAGCCTACAATGTAAAGGGATTACGAGAAGAAAGTGGAACTACAATTCCAGGGGGGCAATCCCAGAAGCATGTGGCAAGTGCTGATGCATCTCTAGCAAGGTGAGCTAAACAAATTTTATGCTCCCTTTGAGGCCATCCGCAGCCAACAAGCAAAAACAGGTTAATAGATGGATCTTTCTGAGCATGACATCGAGAGGGCCTTCAAACTTTCAAACACCACGAAAGCAGCAGGACCAGACGGTATGAGTGGGCAAGTCCTCAAACTATGTGCTGACCAACCAGCGCCTGTATTCACAATGATATTCAACCTGTCCCTGGCTCAGTCTGTCATACCCACATGCTTCAAGTCCATCATCATTCCTGTGCCCAAGAAAACAAGACTTGCCTGCCCAGCTTGCCTGAATGACTACCGCCCAGTGGCACCTCTGTAGTGATGAAATGCTTTGAATGGCTGGTCAAGGATTACATCTACTCCTCACTACACAGCGTACCGGACCAACTGTAGTTTGCCTACCCTTCCCTACCACTTTCAACTCCAACACCATCGTCAAGACGACACAGCTGTGGTGGGCCTGATCGCATATAACAATGAAAAGACTTACCTGAAGGAAGTAGAGGACCTGACCCGCTGGTATCAGGACAACAACCTACTCTTGAACGTCAGCAATGGACAGCTTCAAGTACCTTGGTGTCCACATCACCGAGGGCCTGACCTGGACACTGCATACTGACTCAGTGGTGAGAAAGGCAAGGCAGTGACGCTTGCGGAAACTCCGGGTATCCCCTCAAATATTGAGGGATTTCTACTCCTGCACCACCAGGAGCATCCTGACAGGGAACATCACTGCCTGGTATGGAAACTGCACTAAACAGGCCTGCTAGGCCGGGCAAAGAGCGGTACAATAGGCAGTGCTCTACCCTGCCTAAAGGATATTTACTCTAGGTGCTGCAAGAATAAGGCAAGGAGAATCATTAAGGATCCCAACCACCTTGATAATGGCCTTTTCTCCCCGCTGTGGTCGGGAAGAAGGAACCGGATACACCAAACCAGCATTTGCCTCCATTCGCAGACTTTTTTTCATTCCGTTTAAATGCCCATCCATTGCAGACGTCACTGTGGGTGTGAAGCAACCAGTCTGAAGTGCCCAATCATCCCTATTTGACACCAGGTGTGTTCACTGGAGAATTCCTCCCCTCTGGCAAGTAAGACGGACAGTCAGAGATGTATGAGAAACAAGAGGGGGGAGAGCGACAAGGAGAACAGTGTGTATCTGTACATTGTATGGTGTTGTGTATTTCAAGCCTGAACATGCCAGGCTCACGTTTAACAGTAGATTCAGTCCGTGAGATATGGGGTCCTTGTTGACAAGTTGTGGCTTGTTGCCATATTTGTCACATCCCCCAAAGACTCTGAGGAATTCAGCAGCGTCTCCGACTTCCACAGGCTGTGTCAGAGCAGCCTGAACACGAAACACATGGAAACATGTGAACACACACACAGGAAGGCAGGTGTCAATGGTATCTCTATAATTTGAGGTTTCTCACTGAAAACTGCCATTCAAGTTCAAAGCCGGCAGGTAGGCGGTATTATGTTTAGAGGTCATTTCAGTGAATGCCAATTCATGTGAAAAAATAAAATAAGATTTGACCATAAAAAAAAACAAAAACAAAGCTTTACTTAAGGTCCAACCCCAGGCTTTTTTGAGAGCTTTCAACCACATCTCATGATCTTTCTCATTGGATGGCATTCACCTTGTTGGAGTTCCCACAAAACTGCAGAGCAAAACTGAATGTGTCTGGGGGGGGGGGGGGGGGGGGGACTGGTAAGTGGGACGAGAATTCAGAAATTGGAAATGGATTTTCCCTGAAATATCAAAAATTGCCATGACAGCGATTTGGCTCAAATGTGTGCACAAGTTTTATCACTTGAATACGTCACTTTTGCATAAATGACGTTTCTTCAGATATTAGAAACATTACATTGGTGAACTTGGAACACGTGGAGCGGGAGTTGGTGGGAAACGCGGCCCACAGGTTACAGAAATGTGGGTTACATAAACATAAGCCAACACCTGTCACCCGCGATGAAGATCACGCAGACAGAAATCCACATTTCCACGAAGCGGAGGGGTCATTTCTCCTCGCATGTGACCCGGCGCTGACGGCAGGGTCTGCACAGCAGTTTCGTGTCCCTCCTCCGTTCATCCCGCTCCGTCCCGGCCCATCCGCCCCCTCCCCTCCCCTCCCGCCTCCTGTCCCGGCCCCGCCCTCTCTGCCCGCTCCCCGCCGCGCTCTTCACCGGCGTGCAGCGACGCTGTAGATGCGGCAGACGGGAACGGAGCGTGTGTGTGTGACAGTGAATGCAGCAGCCGGGGAGGATAACGACATCCTGACAGACACCGCCGAGGACACCGACACTCCACCCCGCAGCAGTCAGCGTAAGCTTGTCTTATTCCTCCTCCTCCTCTCTGGGAACTATTACTTTTCTTTTTTCTTTTTTCTTTTTTTTATCTTATATGACTCATCTTTCCCTGTGGTGGATGTGCCCCCCCCCCCCCCCCCCCCCCCTTCCTCGTCCAGTCATACTGTCTTATCACAGTGTTCCGTGGGTTTACGCAGTCCCGTCAATGCGCCTCCAAAGCGGAACAAGTAGCTCATTGTAACACACAGTGAAACTGTAAAACTGGATCAGTAGAAATCGATTAGAACACACCTCAAATGTTGTTGTTTTTTTTTTTACATCTTGTTGAACTTGTGAAACCCTTTCATCATGCTTTAACTGCAGTGTTTACTTGGAATAAATGAATATTAATGGGACAAGTCAGTCAGTTGTTGTTCATGTGATATCATCATGATATCAGTCTATAATGTACGTCGAAGAGTGACTTTGTGAAATGTCGTTTCCCTTGAAAAAACAAAAAAAAAATGTTTGGGTGGGGGCTAATGTGACTGAAACTGGGAGTCTCACAGACACATCAAACGCCGTTGTATTTATTCATTTGTTCTTTCGTGTCCCTTGATTTTTTTACTTGACTTGTAAAAAAAAAAGAAAAAAAAAAAGGGAAGCAAACCCTCCTATTATCTCAATTCATTCACTTTTTTTTTTTTTAAATTTAATTCACAGTCAAACTCATAGTTAACGCTGAATGGTCCTTTGAGAGCGAAAGAAAACAATCCCTAAAACAACAGGAACAACGGTGAGTATTAGTGGTCTTATTTGTCCCTTTATTAAGTGTTATCAGCTGAGATATACAGGTTTGAACGCTGATGTTCTAGGAATGGTCTCGATCTCTGAGGAAAATGAACGTGCGCTCGTCGCTGTTGAAACCTTTTGAAATGGCTGGAATACTGAACCAGTTGAAGTGACTGCTGGAACGCAAATAGTGAGAGAAAATGTGAAGTGTTGAAGAGTTTCAGCTGAGCGAAGTTGGATGTGCAATTTTGTAACAACAACAACAAAAAAAAAACGAATGAATGAAGTGTCCGTTGAAATAAAAGTGCTGAAACAGGTTGAAGGTTCGGTTCAAGTTCAAGCACTGAAAGGAACTGAAATGTCAGCCTAAGTGCAGGTGATGCTGAAAGGACTGAAAGTGCCGGTTGAAGTGGACGTCCTGACAGAAGTTAGCGCCATGTCAAGCGTATAAGCTGATACTGATGCCAGCATTGTTTTTTGAGAGTTCATATATGTCGTTATTTATCCCTTAATTACTGATACAATTGTTATCAGCCGAGATATACGGGTTTGAACGCTTACGCACTAGGAAGGGTTCCTAGTGCATTCATTCGTCTTTATTTCTTCTCATAACAATTGTTAGAACGTCATTTTACATATGTGGGCTGACAGACACGGCGACGGCGACATGTCTGCAGTGCCGGTTGGGCTCTAATATATAATATAAACTCAGTGTATTCACAGTTTAAACACTGATGTTGTAGTAAAACTCATGCAATTGACATTAAGTGACTTTATGGGGTGAAAGAAAACACATCAATACACACACGTTAGCTATTATTTGCCTTGTAATGATAAGCATGCAGTAGTGTAGTAGATCACTGTATCACTTATTACTGTGACTGTTCAGATGGGACAGTTTTCTCTTTGAAATTTCACAGCAACGACGACCCCCCCCCCCCCCTCTGCTTCAACTTCTGTCTCATGAATAAAAAGTGCTGTTCACGGAGCCTCAGTACGCCGTAGCTTTGACTAAGAATGTACACAAGCTTTTAGGGGTTTTGGTTTTTCTTTTTCTTTTTTTTTTTCTCTGTCAAAGCCTCTGCAGTGAATTAGCTCTTATTCTTACAAAGTCATGGGAGACCAGCACTGTTAACGTACTTCCCTGGGTCTGATCTTAATATCCTTACGCTCAGTTCGTTATGTAAAAGCCGCCAGTCTTAGGAAGGAGGCTGCTGCTCACTGGCAGAACAATCCGACAGTATCTGAGGGTTAAAGAGGCTGCAGCAGCCATGTGCGGCTGGCTGTTCTACCTCTTTTCTGCGTGCGGTCGTGTTAACTAAACGTTCGCATTCAGCTGACACAACAGCTCTAATTCTTGCAGTGCATACAGTACTCACAGCAGTCTGCGAGCCATCCTTGGGTCTGTTTAGAGGTACTCATTACACCTGCCTTCAGCCTGCACAGAGCATACATTTTCATTTATGTACGGTTGTGTGGACGGGAGCTCCGCCATATTGTTTGTGACAGTAGGAATTCACTGCGTTTTGATATGTATAAAGCAGAACACAGCCAAAAGTATAATGCATAATTAATATTTTTGTAATATAATACTTTATTGGCCCTGGAGGGGAAATGTGGTCCGCAGCCAGTATTAAACATATTGCCGCAAATGACGCTAAACGGCAAACATTATAAACCGACATATGGAAAGCATGTGGTTGGAACTGTACACAGTTACTGGGGAAAAGGGAGTGCACGTGTTCAATTGCTTTTTTTTTTTCATTCGGGTACCTGAGGAGAAATAATGAGGTCAGGGGTTCAAGCTGCTTCAGGTGATCAGGACAGCCCCCACTAGCATTGTCTCTGCTTAGGACCTCAGCTTCAACCCAGCATACCTGCCAGTAGGACACACATAGCCAGCTCTTACTAAACAAATTTTTTTTTTTTTTACCAGACCACAATTGAGTCGTCCCACAAAGACGAGGAGCTGCGGCACCTTTCGGAGATGGCAGCTGCTATTGTGAAAGACAGTAACTGCAGTTATAGTCCATCAACTCAGTGGTATCACCTTTAAAAGTAGAGAGTAGTAAAGATATAATATTGCAGCGTTTAAAAGCTCACACATAGTCAGTTTGAAGTGGCAGTTCGGTAGAAGTCTGGATTATTTAATTGACTCCTGGCTTTGAAATAACTGCGGCAATTAATGTGTTGTAAATCCGTCTTTATCAGTTGCTCTTTTTTTCCACTTTCGTTTCATGGTTAAACGGGTCTGAAAATCATACATTTCACCCATATACAGGCGCAAATAAAGGAGATTCTGCTCACTTTTTTTCCCCCCCTCTCGCTGGGCAAAAGTTACCATTCAAAGGGTCATACAGCATGAATTAAGAGAACAATTCTTTGTTTGTGTTCATTTAAGTGGGATTTTCAGGCCTCTTTTGCAGTGCAGCAAGTGCGATCAGAGTGTGGAAGAGACGTCGACCCGTGTTTCCAACTCACGGAGCGCTGATTAAAAAAACAAACAATTTTCAGATGCATGTCGATGCCCGACAGCAATTCGGGTTCAAAATCTCTACTGAAGGTGACTTTCTGTGAGGATGAATATTGCTATTAAACTGCGGACGGCCCTCCTCCTGCGCAAAAAGAGTGAAGCCCTTTTTTTACGATTCTGCTTTGTTTGGAATGATTGAAAGTAGCCGGATAGCATCAGGGGTCATATACTCTCACGGCTGAACACTTCAGGGAAAGGGTTAGGGTTACTAAAACACTACAATCCAAAGGAAATGACATTACCGTGTGGACCAAGTGATCTGTAAACGTAGTGAAGGAAATGCAGCAGCAACTGTCCACCGCTGAACGTCATGTCTCTGTGCCGTCATCATGTCTCTATCCCTCATCTACATTTTCCCAGAGTGACCCAGAAACATTCCACCCAGGAGAGCACGTGCTCGTTGGTATCAATAGCTGGTTCTGAAACAGTGAAGGGAGAATTTTTACTTTGAACATAAAATGTTGGTGACTTCAAAAGACAGTTGTTTTTTTTTGGCTTTATTGGCCTTTCATAGTAGCTCCACACTCTTAGCCCTGTGCTAAGACCCCAGTTTTCCCAGGGTTCACAGCTCCGTTAAAGGCAATCCTAGTCAGATCCTACTTTATTCGTCATTTCACACTTACTGCATAGGATATGGGATATCCCCAGTGGCACTGTTAGCTCCTGCAGAGCAGTGCTAACCTAATCTTAAAGTATTCATCATCAAATAACATCTCGAGAAGTCGTCACGCCCTTTTAGCCTTAAATACATGGCAACTATGGACCATCATTTTCAAGTATAAATCTTTGACCCAGGGTCTGGACAGCGACAGACAAGTCACTTTTTATTTTCTGGTTGCAAAGATAAATACAGATTAATGACTGAACCTGTGATGTGTAACTTTTAAGACGAGTTATCACAGAGAGGGTTCCTAACTTTACTACGGCCACATAACCCTCGACTGTGTCTTACTTGACTTAACAGAATGTCACGGGAGCTCTGTTTTCCTTGTCCACGCTGAAACACAAAGTTGGCATTTTAGAATGTATCCACTCGGTTTTACGGGTCAGTGTGGACGGAGGGCAAAACAGAGAAATATGTGCATTTCCAGATTCAGCTTTTTTGCCGAGAGTTAGATGGAAACATCTATACCGTTCTCGTTTCCTGGGCTAAACGCTAAATATGAAGAGAGAGTCGGCAGTGGCTTCTTGACATCTTGCGGTCACCATGAGAATGCCAGGTAGGACGGATTAGACCAGGGCTCAGAGATGCCAAGTGTGAAAAGCCTGAATGAAAGTGGGTGCTTGCTTAAGCTTTATTTCGTAGCATTATTAAGTGCTGAAAGCCAGAGCGCATAAGCACACGACAGGGTATGTGTGCTCTTACTTTCAGAGAACCTATGGTACACATCTGTAGGTCGGACTTTTGTTCTGGGTTCATTCCGGTTAAAGCGGGTACTTGGCTCGGTTTTGTATCATCACTTTGATGTTTCCATTTAGCTGTGGAACTGACCCGCTTTTATTTGATTCTAATGGGCCTTTAATCCAGCTGCATTTGGGCATCAAGTCTTAGAGTCAGACAACAGGTGTAACAGGGATGAACTGTAGATAATCTGAAGCGGTAGGATCCCAGGTCACTGAGTTCTTTGCCTCTCCTCTCTCCCCTCTTTGGACCGTCCCTCTCGTCCAGAGCAGCGCAGGCCCATCCAGGTTGACTCGTGACATGCTGGCATGCGTAACGTGTCTCTCCATTTCCCTGCCTCCTTCTTATCAGGACCATTTGACACCCAGAAAAGACTTTTCTTTGGCTTCTCTCTCCTTGGCTGTCAGTGAAATGTGTCTGCGTGGAAGTGTGATCTGGGGGGCAAGTGAAGGAGCAGTCAATTCCCATACATTAACTTTGGCTTGGTGCTTGGTAGTGTACCTGAGTCTGCAGAATTTTTTCCCAAGCCAGTAACTCCAGCCCCCTCCGGCTCCTAGCAGATCAAGGGTAGAAAAGAAAGTTGATTTTAATCCCCAAGGGGATTAAGAACCCCATGAGTGATTAAATGAGACCTCTGTCTCAAAAAGGACAAATTACTGTACCACCTCAGACTTGGGAACCGTTTTTACAGTGGTCTGCGCTGAACAAAGTAGCTTAGACGTATCTCCATTTCGATGATCATTAATCACCTCGCGATCACAGGGGAGGTTGCATATTTCTGCTGCTTAAAGTCCCGCCTGGACAATGGAAATGGATTTTGTCTGACGTTGGTCATACCTAAACTGTCTTTTCCCAGGACACGTATATACATTTCCATTGAAGCTGGATTAATGACCAGCAGAGGTGTTGTACAGAACATGTGCAAACACATCTTTAACACCGGTTCTTCAAGCTGAACTGAGCGTACTGAATCATCTGTGTCACTGACCAAATCAGTGGCTGTTTGCACTGGAGGTCCCCTGAAGATGATGCTTATCAGCTCATGTGTGTGATGGTGTGATTTTTTTCCAGACCACTAAAGTCACAGAAACAATCATGGTGTGATAACTCTGTTGCAGGTAGGTGGCTATAAACAGTGCATATATATATAAATATATATATATATATATAGTAGGTCATCATTGATTAATCTGTCAATATTTTCTTGATTAATCTTTTGGTCTATGTCCATCACACTTTGCCAGAGTCCATGGTGACTTTTTCAAATTTTGTTCGATCAAGAGTCCAGAACCCAAAGATATTCAGTTGACTATGATATCCTCACACTGAAGACGCTGGAACCACCACATTTTTGGGCATTTCTGTTCGATAAATCCCTTAAGCGATTAATCGGTCAGTGACTGCAAAACATTTAAATGAGGAGAGACAAATTGGAAGTGTATAACTTTATATTGCACTTCATCGACGAAGCATCTTCAGTAAGCATATATGAAGATAGGAGATAGGATATATCGATCTATCTATCTATCTATATATATATATATACAGTGCTTCAATTTATTACACCACCTGTCATAAAAATGAGAAAACACAAATATTTTAGAAATCTGTCAAAAACTTGTTACTAAAAACTTTATTGTTATTTATTAGGCAAATAACAAACTGGAACAACTAAATAGTCCTTATTCACATATATTAGCCAAAAATCTTAATATTCTGTATGACCTCCTTTGGCCCTGATGACAGCTTGCATTCTCGCAACCACTAAAACAAATGTTTCTGTTCAGGAATGCAAGTAAATAACTGTGATTTGAATAAGATAAGAATGATGTGCTTTACTATATTTTTCTGCTTTTTTGTAAAACAGTAAATTTGAGAATTCATGGATAACAACAATAATTCTATTTCAGCATTAAATATATCATTTTGATTAAAGAGCTTGGCTTGCACATACTGGTGGATTAACCATTACAGAAACATCAAATATTTTGGTCATCAGCAATACTGTTCATGTAGGCCAGCGGTGGCAAACACCTTACACTGGGTGGTGGGCTAATACATTTGTTAAGCACTGTATATATATAGCCATAAAATCTCCCTGCAAAAGGGCTGTATGTGCAAAATGTTCACTGTATTTAATTAGATTTTCTTTCAGTATCCCCTCCTCGCAACTCATGTAGGATTCATGTTCTTATGGTTATGTTTAGGAAACTCAAATATAGACAAATGTGAGACTCTTCCCTCTCCGTCACTGCCACTGTCTGAGAGGGGGAATCCACCACAATGTTCGAATGCGCGACAGGCTGGACACACTCTGAACTACAGGTTCCTTCGTCCTGGAGTAGAAATGACATAGTTCTCCGTGTGTGAGGACCTGTGAACCTGGCCTGAAATGGTGACCTTGATCGCCAGGACAGAATTGGTGCCGCCCAGCCCGTCTGTTATAAATGTGCTTCATTTTCTCTCGGGCTCTAGCCAGTTTTCTCCCTTGCCAATTCTCCTGCAACATACAGCCTACACCTGAAACCATTTACACAGTCAATCAGGTTCTTTAGTTGTCCCTCAACACTGACCAAATGACCACGATCAGATGATGTGCAAACACTAACTGTGTCAGGGCTGACTTTGTGCATGATAGGCGGACAACTGAGAGTGCGTCACCCAAAGTTGTTTTAACACCCGTGCCGACATGTGGGAGGAATAGTTATAGACCCTTGAACACTTTGAACAACCCTGGAATTGCCAAAGATGAAAATAACAGACCTGGTTGTTATTGACTGCGGGGGATATGCAGCTGGATATCTGGTGGCCTGACACAAGACTGTCAAAAGACACTTTGCTCCTGACCTAGAAGGAGGCAACACAGTTCAAACGGTTCACCAGTGGCAGGTGGTGGGTGCAGTGGGGCAGGCTTAATAACATGGTTTGTATTTTGATGCATCCTTTTTTACCCGAGGTCAAAAGAAGTACCATAAAATACAGTCACGTGTCTTCTGGACCACCCATATGCCCTGACTGGTCATGAGACCACTGCAAAACCAAGTTAGGAAATTTGGCTGGTAACTACAATTTGGAAAATTGAGTTTCCCACACCAACCAAGGCACCCATTTCCTTACCAGCAGACCATTGTGAAGGAAATAGCCATGTGCAATCTCCAGCAGCTCCTTAACGGAGGGATCTGACCGCCGCTCCGTTACCGGTCCTGAAGCAGACAACGAGAAATCAGTTCACACGTGACTCTTTTCAGGGTCCCTTTCATTGAACCTCGGAAACCAGCTGCAAATTACCAGGTCAATTACCAGATCAAAACCTGAAGAGGCGCGATCAACTCCACCTAGCTCGGCCTACCTTCTCCGAGCAAACTTAATTCATCACGCTCCAAAGCGATCGCAGCCTGCTCTGCCTCACACTCCATGTTTTCCAAAGTCAGTTCCTTATCATCTTCAACCCCCGATGATTTAGCTTTTCATGTTCCGTCTGCGGCAACCGTAACTCCTTCTGCTGTTCAAAGGACAGACCTGCTCTCTGACGGCGACGGCAAAGACACCCCAGGAGCGCCCACAGCTGTACCCAGCGGCAACGCGTTCACCTCATACAAGTTGGCGTTTGAAATGGACTTAGCAGCGTCCTTGAGCCTTTTCGGCGAGGTCGGCAATTTTCGACAACCGCTCCTTTGTGCAGCCATCCGAAAGCAAGTCTGATGGAGTCTCGCGAAAAACATCCCAATAGCTGATGATGACATCTGCAACACAAAACACACAACCAGGCAGCCCTGCAGTATAAGAACACCACACTACCATATATACCTAGACCAGGGGTGTCGAACTCATTTTCACCGAGGGCCACATCAGCGTAATGACTGTCCTCAAAGGGCCAGATGTAACTTATAAATGTAACTAAATGTAATCGAATGTAATGTAAAATAAATGTAACTACTCCTTAATGTTAAATAACTCTGAATTTATTACTTATTCAAGTCACAAACATTGCAGTTGCATAGAAAAAATATGTTTGTTTGTTGCTCTGTTATAACATAAATCCTTTTAATTTGTCAGCTTATGAAACCCACATAACTCCATCAATCATGGATCAAACTATCCAAGTGAATGAAGAAAAATAACATAATAAATAACTCTGAAAAAACACAGGCATTGTGGGAAATGTAGTTTTTGGTCAAAGCACTCTTTTGACCTATTTATTTTTAGACACTCAGACCTTTTAAGCTCTCGCGGGCCACATAAAATGACGTGGCGGGCCACATTTGGCCCGCGGGCCTTGAGTTTGACACATATGACCTAGACTAAAAATCCTTGCCAGTGAACGGGATCCAGGCAGAAACTCACTGGATTGTGTTTCCATGAGACATGGTTGATTTGTTCACACCTATCGGAGGCCTGACTGCAAACGTCTTCATTATGAGGCAGCTTTATTTATAGAGCATTATTTATAGATTTAAGTGAGCTGTCTGTGCTGATCAGGGAATGGGCTTCTACTCAGACACACATTTTCTCTCGCTCTCTCTCTCTCTCTCTGTCACACACACACACACACACACACACACGCAGCCCACTGAGACGCGCTGTTACTCACCGCCGTCTCTGCATTGTCAGCACTATGCAGACGCTCAGCACTCTGTCTCTTCCACCTGGCTGCTTTATGCGTTGTATCTGGTGTAGCCTCTTCTTCTCCTTAAAAAAAAAACATTTGGCCATAAACACATTGAAATTTGGACATAGATGAGATCGCCGAAGTTATTACAATCGAGGGGAAAAAATGAAGGTCTGCGCCAAATGTCATGGCAATCCATCCAAAAGTGGTTCTTTCAGTTTGGATAAGTGCCACGCCACATCAAATTCAAGCTGACCATCTGCACTTCAGTCATTGCTTGGTTTAAAATCAATTCTTCTAGTTGCTAACACACTGTGTCTTCATCAATGCGTCCTCAGCGTTTGATTGGAGGTCTCGCACTCACCTCACTTTACCCACTTTTACCTGTTGGCAACAATAAATCACGTCATAATTATGTGGTTCATTTGCGTTTTCCTTTTAACATTCTTTCCGCCGCATCGTGAACTGTCTATACACGTGCACTTATAGAGATGAAATGCCGAAGGCGCCTTTTTTCTCGTGAAGTCTGGGTTGCCGGCTCTTGAGCTCAGGCCTGCTCTTGTATCACAGATCGTCTCCGAGAGCTGAACGACATACTGAGCCTCACAAGTTCTGTATGTTGCGTATGTTATTTCCATGTTAGCATGCATATAGCGGTCATGCTCTGTTGGTAGTAAAGACACGCCGCCACCGCCAAAGCAGATATATTTGAAGACCTATCCTTTCCTCAGTGTTTTGGCCTTCCTTTCATGCCAACGCTGGATTCTCCAGCTGAGGACGTGGGGAGAAAAAATGCCAGCCTCATATTGTAGTGTGGTGCTGTAAAACATGTATTACATAGACATATTATTAACAATCCAAATCCAAAAGGTCCAAGCTGTGTTTGTGTTTGTCTTGGCACGTCTCCCACTGGATATTCTTCTTTCTTCTTTCCTTGTACTTGTTTATTGCCTTCAAAAGCAAACGTTACTCCTCACGATCGCTCCAAATAACTGCCACACTCATTCATGATCTGCACACTACCTTAGAAACGCTGACTGCTGCCCTTCTTTTTGCTTTCCCTCTCCCTTCTACCCGAACCCTCCGCAGACTGAGAGCTGGTATGGACAATAAGGCGTTGGAACCTGAGTCTGTGAGTATCCCCATGGAGGAGGCCATCATGTGTAATGGAGGGGGCCAGCCTCAACAGCAGCCTCCGCAGCAGCAGCAGGACGCATCCATGCTGACCCACCTGAAGAAGATTGAGAACCAGATCACCGAAGCACAGCGTTTCTCCCACCTACCCAAACGCTCAGCCGTGGACCTGGAGTTCATCGACCTTTCCTACACCATCCAGGAGGGACCATGCTGGAGGAGGAGAGGTAAGCTTTTTTTTTTAATTCTCCAAGACATGTGGTGCTTTGATGATGGCGGTGGAGAGCGCTTCAAAATCTCCCACAGACGTCCAGTTGCGCCCTCACGACCTGAACGGAAGCATCTGTATTCGCTGTGTTTCTCTGTTCATTTATTCAGGTGATTTCCTTTGTCTGAGCATTGTAGGTTCACGTGTAGGTTCACATGCTAGCCGTGAGAAGTTGTTTTCCTTTTCGTATAACGGCATCTGCAGTCAGCTGGGATTCACAACCGTTCCGGTGTATACCAGCGTCAAACTCAGTTCCACTCAGTGGCTTTTAGGACGCCGACGTCTGGCAGAAGTTGTCGGGGATAAGAACTGCTAGCTTCGTGCCGGTCTTGCTCTGTTGCTTCTGTCCGGCCCAGCAGCTACAGCGAGGTAAATAACTCACCTCCGTTTGGCCTTGCACTAGCTCTGTTCTCCTGCAAGTGTCAGTCTGAGTGAGAAAAATCTACTTACTGGACATATTTCGCCCCCTCTCATCTTATCAGTAAACTAAGCCGGCGGCACATGGCTGACTGACTGAGGCCTCTGGCGGTGAGTGCTGAACCGGTGCTTACAGTTGCTGTAGCAAACCATGAGCGGTATTGATCGCTCTTGTCAGGATCATTTCCCCACATAAGAGACAGAGAGAAGAGAAGAGGGGGCAGGGCTCCCCGGGATCCATCAGTGTCCATTGATTTCACACAAAGGATCAATGGACACTGCAGAGTGCAGTCACAGACTGTAATACACAAATGCAGTCGCAATTCACGTACTGCCATTGTGTGTATTTGAATCAATACAGATCGAAGTCATTTACTTTTTTAGTATGTCGTTTGTTCGTTTTAAGTATTCACAACAATGTTCAAACACACACAAGTACACATTATCAGTAAATGTTTCACTCGGTTCAGGCCTTTAGACGCATTTTTTTAATACAGTAAATAGCTCAGCAACCACATGTCCACGCCCTGCTTTTATTTATCCTTTAACCAGGAAGTAACGGCCAAAGTGAAAACCACTTTCAGCAATCTCAGTCAGTAACAATGGTGGCTCATTACACATTACAGTCCAGCTCGAGGGTTTGTTGTTGTTGAAACAACACATTTTTTTGTGTAAAAGTGAGATTTTTGGCCTGATAGCAAATAGTTACTGTTTCAGTCGTAGCATTTAGAGTGGTGTAATGTTTTCCATTTCTCCCAAAAGTGCAAAGGGACAGTGTTTGGACACCTGAAACGTGCACAAGCTGATGTGAAAGACCATGAATGTGAGTTAGATGCTGTGAACCAGCCGGTCTCTATCCCTGACTCGGATGTTTTGCGTATGCTGTGTGTGTGTGTGTGTGTGTGTGTGTGTGTGTGCGTGTGTTTGAGTATATCGTCTGAGGTTTCCAGTAAGTGCTGCCTCGCCTGAGACAGTTTAGATCATCAATAATGTAGCTCACCTGGTGAGCCGAAGGACAGAGGAGAGGAGAAGTGAAGGGTGTGTGCCAGGAGACAAAAAAGTAAATTCCTCTCAAGCTTTGAAGAAAAGACGAAACGCAAATACATTTCACTTTGTATTGATATGCTGGGTCTAAGATTTCATTTCATGTGTTTGAACTAGTTTGAAGTGTTGTTTCAATAGTTACACAGTACGGCTCCTTAGAAAACCCCCTTTGAGTGTGTGTTTGAGCAGCCACGGTTCAGAATGTGTCACACAGCAGTGTGTAAATTAAGCTTCTCAGCAATAGTACCCTGGCTGTGGTTTTGAATAGTTCTGACTCCTTTGATCAATCAGTATATCCAACTTGTGTTTGTGTGTGTGTGTGTGTGTGTGTGTGTGTGTGTGTGTGTGTGTGTGTGTTTCAGCATCATACATTTACTGTACCTCGAAGGTATATTTTAATCCATACATGCATGTAACTAACAGAAGATATCTGTTGTATTTTAGCACAAATAAAAGCATGTCTGGTTGAACTAGTCATATAATCCAATTTAAGAATATGCAATAATCACAACCTACTAAATTACCCTCCTTTTGCGAAATACAAAATATATCCTGAGGTGCAATAAAGGCATGCCTGAACACTCTTAGCACCATTAACATACCCTCAGAGCAAAGTAATGTCTTGGAAACGTGACAAATATGACATTGAACTCTGAGCTCAAATCTCATCATAGCCGTGAGACAAATGTAGTCTAACAAGTCTCACAAGTCTCACAAGTCCATACGAGTTCAACCAAAACATAGCCGAGAGCCAGGATGACAGCAGAAAATGTATAGCTTGTAGCTACATATAGATATAGACATGATGAGGGTATATGAGTACACGCTTATTTTTATGATCAAAACCAGTTTTGAAAGAAAAATACAAATGAAAACAATCCGTTCAACTTAAAATCACGAGGTTCCGATCTTTTTTGATGCGTTTGTCAGCAAGAAATAGGAACTTATACATAGGGACATATCCCAAACACACCTCAGTGTTAGTTATATTTAATCAACTTAGCAACAATTGAACATCCATTATCCCGTTCAGGGTGGCAGCAGCTTATCCCAGCATGCAATGTATGTAGCCTGAATTATAAATGTGCACAATGGGCCTTCAGGAGAGCAGGTGTGATATATAAGTAATAATGTATATAATGTATAACGTTGATTTTTTTTTTTTGAGAGTTTGAATTGTAATTTACAACCGATGAAGACTGAACTAAAGGTGCAGTTACGAAAGTCAGTTAAGGTGAAACTCGGCCCATCGAACACAATGGGCAGTGTTGGTGGGTGTCTGTGAGGCTGGTAAGTGATCGCGTCCTTGTTGCAGCACTCTCTACTGTCTCTACTGTTTCTATACACTCTGTCTGTACACCCTCCCCCGGTGCAGAGGGAATTGGTGAATTGACCAAATTGCCTTTCAAAGCTATACAAAATTGTATTGTTATTAGTGTTCTTAACAGTGTTATATTAACTATTATTATTACTTTTTCTGTAAGGCCCTGTATATCCATTTGCTAATTTTGTATCCTTGTTGTCATGTTTGATGTTCATTGTATTGTTTTTTTCTCATCCCAGTGTCCGACCTGTTAACATTATCATTATGATGACTTTACTTTTACTCTTCATCATAGAGCCCATTGCAGGTTTATTTTTTTAAAAAGCACTGTATAGATAAAGGTTATTCTCATTGTGTTTGTACTTAATGATATTTTTGAGATGTTTGAGTGTTCATAATTTGGAATTGTAACGTTTACTCTTTCAAGAAGCTAACACAGTGACAGAGAGTGGTGATGTTGACGTAAGGTCTTGTTGAATGACGTGATTCTCTCCCCCTTATTGTTGATAAAGCCATTCCACCTTTGTTGTTCCCAGGTTTCAAAGCCTTACTGAAGTGCCTGTCTGGGAGGTTCTGCAGTCGGGAGCTGATAGGAATCATGGGGCCCTCAGGGGCCGGGAAATCCACCTTAATGAACATTCTGGCTGGATACAGGTGAGAGTGCCAAACTTCCCCTCCATTTCACAGTTAAGTAAAAGGGTTGTAATCACGTCCTCAATATCATGAGGCGAAGTAGCTTAGTCTCATCCAGAAAAGCTACTTGTGGACAAACCACCGAAAGCAGGTTAGCTGCACAATTAGGAGAAATTAGATTTCATCACAGGTATAGACACTGCAATACTGAAATGAAGGCTTTACATAACTGGTGTAGGAGCCCATGTGTTTGTGTATCACGTCTTCAGTCTATTGCTTCCGCTATAGTCTGTCTAGCCCATTGAACTTTCCAGTGTGTGTGTGTGTGTGTGTGTGTGTGTGTGTGTGTGTGTGTGTGTGTGGTTTTCTTGCTGCCCAGGGAAACAGGGATGAAGGGTCAGATCCTGGTAAATGGGAAACCCAGGGACCTGAGGAAATTCAGGAAAATGTCCTGCTACATCATGCAGGAAGACATGCTGCTGCCGCACCTCACTGCACGGGAGGCCATGATGGTGAGCCGTTGCTGACGGGCCTCGTAGCACAGCCAATAAAATTTGAGCTCATCCTCAAAGTGTGCTTTTGTTTTTAAACTTTGTGCTCATGATGATATCATTTGTATGTGTAAGTCCGGTCTGAACTCGTAATGAAAAGGTTGGTAGTTGCAGGGATGGGCTTCTGACCTGAGACTGCCACCCACTTGCTCCCCCAGTTTAAATACCTGCTGCATTGCAAGATTATTTACGCATTTGCTTCCTCTTTGCTGCAGGTTTCAGCCAACTTAAAGCTGGACGAAACTATGGATGTGAAGAAAAAACTGGTGAGCAAACAACAAGCAAACATCTACTAGCTTAAAGTACACAGGAAAAAAAAAAAAGGTAATAACAATAATACATCCTCTTGAATACTGAATCCTGGCCTTAATCACACCAAAGTCATATCTTGACTTAACTTGCCAATCACAGTTAATATGGAGGAATGCCCGCTCTCTGTGGACACACCAGTGTACCCGATTTGGGTAAAGGGACAATTCTCCAGGTATACGCACTTCACTCTTTGAGCTGTTGTCAAATATTTGACTTTGTAGGCTGCAGGGCAATCAAGAGCTGATGGGACATAGGGAAAAGATAAATACCATGTAATGTCCCAGAAATCCAGAAATGTATAATGTCAATGTTGTGTTTCCGCCGACCCCCGCGTGGCCAAAAACTCTACTAATGCAGCTTTAAAGTTGATTTTTGTTATTTATTTTCTAACATAATTGTTTCTGTTCTGATTCTGTGTGAATGTATCATGCTGTTAATCACTATTAATGACTCTGAACTACTAAATTACCATATATTTAATTATATCCTAGGGAGTAATTGTTACAACTGCAATGTTTGTGTTTATGTCTGCATCACTTATAAGCCGTAGTGTTTATGGGTACAAATGTAAAAAGAAAGGCTTTCTGTTTGCAAGCTGGCAGGTTCTCCTCTCACTCTCGGACTTTCTCTGTCCAGGTGAACGAAATTCTGACTGCTTTAGGGCTCCTTGACTGTGCTCACACTCGTACAAGCTCGCTGTCAGGTGGTCAGTGTAAACGGCTGGCCATCGCCCTCGAACTAGTCAACAATCCTCCGGTCATGTTCTTCGATGAGCCCACCAGGTGAGACAGATGCTGATGTGGGTGTGACGGTTAGATTTAGAACCTTTTCATAGTCTGAAATGCAGTTAAATCAGATACTTTGACCCTCACCATATTAAGTCAACAAGCTACTGCTGGTGTAACCGGAGGTAACGGTGTGTCACCACTCACATGTCTGTACGCTAAATATGAAGCTACCATCGGTCGCTGCCTAGCTTAGCTTAGCACAAAGGCTGGAAACAGCTAGCCTGGTTCTGTCCAAAGGTAACCAAAATCCGCCTACCAGCATCTCTAAAGCTCCCTAAATAATAATGTTGTTTAATCTTTACAAAAACCAAACTGTGCAAACAACAGTTTGCCATTTTACAAGGGAGTTATGTGCTGGACAAGTTGCCAGGCAACCAACAGAAACGGGAAGTCATTTGTCTCGGCCGAGAGTACGTAAAATGGTAAAATTGACGTTTTCACACATCAGTTTATGTACAGATTAGACATGTGAGTGGTATTCAAAATGAATCAATGAACGGAGCTTTTTGTCGTAATAGCTCGGTACTTAGTCCTTACCTCAGGTAACTTCCCAGCTGCTCATTAATTTTGTCCCATTCTGTTTGTCTCTCTCCATTCAGTGGCTTAGACAGTGCGTCATGCTACCAGGTGGTCTCACTTATGCGCTCTCTGGCGTTGGGAGGACGGACCATCATCTGCACGATCCACCAACCTAGCGCCAAACTGTTTGAGATGTTTGACAAGGTAAAAAATCTGTCAATGAATGAGGACATGAATGGATGGCTGAACATTTATTTTACGAGAAGCTGTGGCGCATGCCAGGACTGCAGTATCTTACATAGACCACTGGCTGTTAAAAGAAAAGAAAATACAGTTTCTGTCTTCAAACTTTTTGAAAGGTCATTTGCTTGTCAACCTAGAATACTTTTGTTCTTCCACAGCTTTACATTCTTAGTCAGGGACAGTGCATCTACAAAGGTACAGTCCCTTACCTCATCCCCTATCTGAAGACTCTGGGCCTTTACTGTCCTACCTACCACAACCCTGCAGACTTCAGTATGTCCACTTTTTCACATTTATTCATCTATATGCTACACTTTGCTGAGGATGATCCGGAACATCACTAATTCCTTCATTGTCTTTATGTCTTTCTGCTTTTGGCCCCTGGTTCAGTCATTGAAGTGGCATCAGGAGAGTATGGAGACTTGAACCCTGTGCTGTTTGAGGCAGTCCAAGGTGGAATGTGTGCATTAGAGGAGAAGAAGAACCAATGTGATAACAACGGCCCGTCAGTCTGTGCAACAAAGAGCCCAATGGTGCGTAGTAGAAGTGGTGCTGTTTTCAGTCTAAGTTAAGCTGACCGCCTCCTGGCTGTAGCTTCGTATTTCTAGTTGAGACATGAGAGTAGTATCAATCTTCTCATCTAACTCTCGGCTAGAAAACAAATCAGTGTTATTTCCCAAAAACTATTCCTTGAAAATAAATGTATTTATCATCTACTTATCACCAACTTACTGACCTATACCAAACATGGAGCCATTGTAGTATCCAGTGAGGAAGAAGTGGTTGGTTTCTGGGGGGCAAAATAGGTTGGGGTAGAACCCACACTTAATTTTTGCCGGCAGAATGTCGTATTGTGCGGCACTTTTATGATGCCGAACATAATTACAGACACATTTGTCAGTGTTATGAGATTATCTGCTTCCATTTTCCCCAGGAGGCCGGACACGTAGAGAGCCACACTTTTGCCACAAGCACACTAACACAGTTCTGTATCCTCTTCAAGAGAACCTTCATAACTATCTGTCGAGACCAGGTGGGTGACAGCATTTGTTCAGAAATGTTGCATAAGTATTTTAGCTGTGTACTGGTTCCAAACACAAGGAAAAGGTCTAGTAGCTAATTAAGTATTCTTAAAATAAAGTGAAAACAACCATGCAAGTCTGAGACTGGATGTTTATTTTTTTCCTGCTTTTGTTCTGTTCTCAGGTTTTGACCCACCTCAGACTGATGTCCCACATCGCCATAGGTGTGTTAATAGGCTTGCTCTATCTGAACATTGGCAATGATGCCAGCAAGGTCTTTAACAACACCGGGTTCCTCTTCTTCTCTATGCTCTTCCTCATGTTTGGAGCGCTCATGCCGACCGTGTTAACCTGTGAGTCTCATCGAGGGGATTGACTCATATTTACATTTGATTTTTTTTTGTCGATACTGTTGTGCCAATCAAGGAGGTCAAATCTCAAAATCCCATATGTTGTGAATTGATATTGACAGATGTCTTGTGAACGTTTTTTATGAACCTGATCTGTTAGTTCCTCTGGAGATGTCTGTGTTTCTGAGGGAACATCTTAACTACTGGTACAGCCTGAAAGCCTACTACCTGGCCAAGACCATGGCTGATATCCCATTCCAGGTGAGCTGGCAATGTTGGGGTTGGAGGGGAGGGCTCGGCGTCCTGGATCTTTTCCACAATGTTGTCAGAAGTAGCCCGCAGCGATTATGTTGCAGCCATTGCAACCTGTTCACGGCTACAATCTACTGGACCGATTAAAAAACCAAAATTTGTAAAAAAAAAAAATAGGGCTTGGGTTTTAAAATTGCTGGAATTACCCTTTAAGCGAATTTTCCTCAGGCAGATAAATTGGATTACGAATTTACTGTTTGAAAAGAGCACTTGAGTAAGATCATCTGAATTTTGTTGTTGCTAACTTTGAAGGAACAGTTAACCCCAAAGTTACCTAACCCAACAATTTAAGTGTCAATAATGGCATCAAAATCTAAATTCTTTTACTAGCTCAGTGGTTCCCAAAGTGAGTGCCAACAAAACTAAAATTAGACTCCTTGGCTAAAGGACAGGATTTGGCTGGTTGTCCAATGTCACATTCAGTGTGGTGCTGCGCGTAGCCACATCATATATATATATATATATATATATATATATATATATATATGTGATGTGGCTCTCTCAGCCCTCATTTATAAGCTCAGGGCCTAACTCTGTGTGTGTGTGTGTTGTCGTAGCACCAGCTTCAGTACAGTTTCAACTGACATCCGCGTGAGGGTAAATTAGATAAACAAAACTTTTGTTTGGAGGTGAGCTGTTCCCTCATTAAATAAAGGTTAATGAAGGTGTTCTTTTAGGTGATCTGCCCCATCATGTACTGCAGCATAGTGTACTGGATGACAGAGCAGCCTCCCGAGGCCAGCCGCTACCTACTCTTCATAGCCCTGTCCACCTGCACTGCCCTGGTAGCCCAGTCCCTGGGCCTGCTCGTTGGGGCCGCCTCCACCTCACTACAGGTACTCCAGGTTTGCGTTGTTAAATGTAAATATATGGCTTGGCTCATGTTATACATATAAAACCCGAATACGTCCTCTGCATCCTTACACAGGTAGCCACATTTGTTGGACCTGTCACAGCTATCCCAGTGTTGCTCTTCTCTGGGTTCTTTGTGAACTTCGACACGATCCCCAAGTATCTGCAGTGGAGCTCCTACGTGTCTTATGTCAGGTGTGTACCAGTATTTTTTTTAATGCATTTGCAGTGGGCCATAAGCATGACGGTCTGTCCAGAGCAAAATATCATATATACATTTAGTACATCCTGGGTCTTATTTCTTTAAGATTTGGCCATCATTTCTACTCTCACCAAGTTCAGTTTTTAGATCTGGGAATGCAGCAGCAACTATTACTTAATCTGTCCGTTGTAAAAGTCCATCAACTTACTGGTGTTTACAGTAGACAGTATTTACCATAGCTGTGAGCGCTCACAGTTTTCCTGTGCTACAAGGAACTGTTGTTACGGACTGGCAGTTCTCCGTTTCAGAGGCGGTTTACACTTTCATTCATCTTTCTGAATTGGGAAAGACAAATGAAACGTTGCTCGAGGGCTGGCTACAGCAATACTGAACTTTACCATAAATACACCAATATAACAACGAGCCTCATGCAAGAACATTTCTCTTACTTTTTCCAAGTCATATTCTATACTATATTCTATTCTATACTGACTATACTTATAAAATAAGTAGCTTGTAATAAACCAAAATTGTCCTTTAACAACTTCAGCGCACATTGGTATAAAACTTGGCATGGATATTCGGTGATTGATTTCTAAGTAGTTCTGTAACACTCTTGACATTTACATAGAACCACTATCATTTCAAAATGTTCCTCTTGACAAACATTGTGGCCCGTAAAAAGCTAAGTCAAAAACTAATGGCTGGACATCCATGAAATGTTCTGTGAATATTCACTTGAACACAAGGACAAGTCCATGTTCCCCAGAAGATGACCCCTTTCCGTTTTAGACACTCTGCGACCCCTTTTTTCAAGGCCCACCTTCAGCTTTCTAATCTAATAACCAGATTGCCATGTTATTAGCTGGAGCACTGATTTTTACTGACCTTACTTTTTACCAAATTTTAGGACAAACTTTACGTTTTTAACCTCATTACTAACTCGAACTCTACCAAAATCATCCGCATGTTGTTTCTTCCATCCAAAACTTTCATATTATGGACTACTGTGAACATTGTAGCCTAGATGAGCTATTAGTAGAGCTGAAGAAGAGTTTTGACTCAGAATAAAGAGATGACTTACTTAGCTATTTGCAAATGCGAATTTGTCTCAGTGTTTGTGTCTCGCCCATAGGTATGGCTTTGAAGGGGTGATCCTGTCCATCTACGGGATGAACCGCTCAGAGCTGGAGTGTCCAGGGAAGGTGTGTAAGTTCCAACAGCCTGAAGAGGTTCTGCAGTTATTGGATGTGGAAGACGCAAAGCTCTACATAGATTTCATTGTCCTGGGCATTTTCTTCATCATCCTACGGCTGGCCACCTACCTTGTCCTCCGCTACAAGGTCAAGTCCGAGCGATAGGTTTTGCTTGGCTCATCTTCCAAATCTCAAGGCCCTCCCTAATGTCATTCCTGGTCTCTTTTCTGTGCACAGAAAACAACCTATCTCATGTGGGAATTTGTTTCCTTTCATTGTACGCATTGCTGCTAAACGGACAGAACATAAATTCTGATTTGTTCTACTGCCAACAACTGTGGAGGGCAGTGACTGACGACGCAGAGCAACGGAGAGTCATCTTATAAATCAGCATATACCTGTTTTACCTCAGACATCAGGACTTAACTCCTGCACGCAAAGCCAGATCAGCAGTGAGGAGGGCACAGAGACTGAGCCACATTCAGCAAACATGTACTGTACATTTCATTTTCCATCCGCCTTTGAGAACAAGGCAGATGTGATGCAGTAGCACTTATTAAAGTGGACATGCATATTTATTCTACACTGTGTGCTGCCATTGTTTCAGCGTTGGAGTGTTAGGACTTTGGTCCATAAAACTGCCCCCTCGAGAAAGCAAATACAAACAGAGTGTTTACATTGCTCCATTGGTCAAAAAAAAAAAAACCTAAGGACAAATGGTTGCACTGGAGAATACGTGTGGTGTATTGCGCCTGAAACACTGGATGGAAGCAGCTTGAGATCGTTTTTGTTCTATATTTTTGTTGTCAAATGACAGTTTGGAGTCCCAAACCACTAACTTCCTGTGTGCGAATATCAAATCATTGTATGAGCTAGATTTTTTTAACATGTACATGATAGTAAATTAAGCTTTATCATGATTGTGTACCGAAATTTGGTATTTTTTCGTACTTTCGTAATATAATCTTTAAAATCTTAGTTGAAATAAAACGTGTTCAGCCTTAATCATTTTATACTGTACTATATTATCTTTAGTATTATATGCACATGCAATTATATAAATATATTTAAGCAAAATAGATGAATTACTCTATCACTGTTCTTTTGTGTCCACACTGCATCCAGTTAAAGTCACGAGGACAAAATGTGCTCATGCTGTCATGTTTGGTGCTATCTGAAGTTTCGTTTCAAGTTTTATTTGAATTATGTGTAAAAAAAAAAAAAAAAGAGAAAAAAAAGTATACTGAGCACTTGGAGAACAACCAAAGAAAACCAATTGTAACTGGAAGTATGCCCACATTTTACTTACAGCGTATTGACAATCTTTCTGTTGTTGTTGTTGTTGTTGAGGGGGTGTATCATGACCACTTGTATGTTCATTCATCCTCTTTTGAAACATATATATTTTGGAGAACAATAAACAGTGATCTAATTAATTCAATGAAATATCTCAGTTTATTAATGGCCAGTGAAAAAAACGACATCATCCCCTCCCACTAGGACGTTCCCGGAATACCTCCGCAGAAGTTCAACACACTCAGGATATCTTGTCGTTATCTGGCTAAGTCTAACAACCGCGATCCTGCTAAGCGGCCAACTCGGGTTTTTCCCAGTCTCGGTGTTTGCAGCATCTGACCAATCAGAAACATGGACACACGTCTACTGGCAGCAGAGCAGCATATTTTACAAATGAAGAGCAAACTATGATATCAGACAAATGCGAAGAAGTTAAACACACCGCCCAGGCTAAAAGCAACACAGCTGCAGCTGCTAAATGCAGGGAGGACATTTCATTTTAATATTCTATTAATTAATTAATGTCTTGCTTAGACGTATTCTTATTGCGTGTTTCACAATTTTAGCCTTATTCTGTCAGCTGCAACCCCGGTGTTTCAAACAGACAGGGAGAAAATCACAAATAAATATAAAACCTCATTCAAAGCAATGGGTGAGTAGGCTTTAGTGTTTCAATCAGTCTCTGTTGTAGAATGATGTCAGTATACAAAAGCACAATGAAATGGCTTTGACATACGGCTCAAGAAACCGACGCAGATAAGTCATTCCCTCCGACCAGAATCTGTATCTCTCATATAAAACACCGCCAGGGAAAGCCAAAGTTCTCTGCCGGTCTCTGAACACTCTTGCCCCCCCCCTAAGAGACCCTCTCATGATCTGCACCGAGCTCCACGGGATCTTCTATGATTGGTGATGCCACTTTCCAAGAGAACTGATTGGTCAACATAACCTGCTCCAGAGCTCACACGTTACTGTAAGTAAGAGTGAGTCGCTTAAATAAATGTGTCTGATTGTTCACACTGGTCGCCGTCTCACTCCTGACTCCTCGTAAGTTTTACACCAGTAAAACAAATAAAAGAGTAACTATATTCCTTGACAAGTTGAATGGCAATGTCCTTATTTAGGTTCATTCACAGCAGACAGAATACTGGGCTTCCATAGGAAGGCTCATTCAACTTTGGGCACATTTCACCATGTGTATTGATAACACATACACACACACACACACACACACAAGGATTGTCCGCTCAGCATATTCCGTTTCATTCAATATTTTCAGATTTCCTCAGTTTTCTGGTCAATTTTCTCATGAATAATCTCCTAAACAACATACAATACACTGTAGTTTCTACAACAATGTCTATGCTTTTAAAGTCCACAAGGGGGGCAGTATGGTAAGGGATCCTTCTAGGTGTTAAACTAAGCTAAGCTTTACTTAGCCTGATCATGTTAGCTCGAAGCTGCCTTTGTGGAAAGACTTCAGCCTGCATCCATGGAGGTTAATTGAAGCCAGGTTTCTTGCCTTTTCTTTGCTTGTCCCTAATAACCTTGTTTTTGCAACAGCTGACCTTGTTTGGAGCTCTTTCCTATATACCGTGAGGGTCCCTAGAGCACACAAGCAGACATGGACTGACATGAATTACAAGTGTAGCTTTAATAAAAATGCAGTGACATTTGATGTCTTCTCAGAAAGATCCCTGGGGTTGAGTGGGTGACCACACTTCACACTTTAAGCTGAAAATCAGTCAGAAAACAATTGATTAATTCACTCAAAATACACATAGTCTACATTTTCCAGTAGCTTTATTTTGTTTCATAGAATTACTTAATTAACATATTCACTTTAATAAGTAGTTATGTTATGTCTTGTTGATGTATCAGTGCTGAAGTAATTAAACAGTATATATCAGCATAATGTCTAAAATCTGCGCCATACTAAACAAGAGTGTAAGGGTTCTTGAGCAATACATCATGTAGGTTTGGTTTGGAGGAAATGTTGTGTTTCTGCCCTTTTAAATTAATATCTGAACAAATGTCACAGTCTTCGTATACATTATTATAGATTGTTACCTGCAGGACAAGGGTACATGTAGTCTGTCTGCACCTGGTCACCTGAGAGGAAAAAGGGAGAACAATATAGTTCAAGAACAAATAAAACTGTGCGAAATCTCCTTCATTTCTCAAACACTGGATTCAAGCATGTACAGATAATGAATGGTTGGCAGGACTGAGTATATGTTTTACTTGGCTGGTAGTAGTCATACATCTTGACCACGGCTGGCTTCAGGTTCTGCACTGGGACCTCCTGTACGAGCTCTAAGATGTAGTGGATGGGTAAGTTCTTCTGTAACTGTTGGAAGAAAAACATAAATATACATAAATGGCATAATCTGTAACAAAACTGGAGACCACCATCTCGTAATTATCACTGTGAATTCCTCTCACCTCATTTATGTACAAGAGAACATGATCTTCCTTCACTTCAACACGATCCACCCCCCGGGAAAATTTGAGCTGTGAGGAGATGATAATCAGCTGGGTTATCTCGTCATCATGACATCAACAGACACAAACATTTCTAGGATGGTGAAAGTCAATGTAATAACTCACAATATTCCTAAAACTTGGGTCTGGCACAAATCCAGAGAGCATTTTGACATCCAGAATCACCATGTTTGTGCTGTTCTGCTTTCCACTATACCTGGAACAGTACCACAAACAGCATTATTGTGTTTTCCACTGTTTTAAATAACCCACAAAGACAGGATACTGTGCCTAGACTAGGTATTCCTGTATTGTTGCTATAAGTAGGATCTAGTTGTTACTTACAGGGTCTTCAGTATCAGAGACAGTTTAGGTATCTGAGACTGGCAGTCAGCCAATAGTTCTGACTTCACGCTGAGAGTGGTGACGTCAGCGGGAGTTGGGATGTTATAGTGAAGAGAAATCTGAAAAACAAGACGGTTTTAAGATCATATTCATGAAAATTGAATATGAGAATTGAAGCAGATTTTGTTACTGACCTGTGCCTGAGATCACCTTAGTGGCATTATATAGTATGTACTGTATGTGTACAAAATAGAAAAAGGTTAAGAGCCACAGGCTCCTCTGACCTGCATTGCGGCACACGCAGTTCCCTTCACCTCCAGGCTGTACTTCCCTGTCACGTCCTGCAGCAGCTTCTCCTGGTAGAGCAGTTTGTTGTTCGGATTCACATCAAATGTCAGCTGGCCACTGGGAGACTGGACTGTCACTGTGCTTGAACCCCTCGGACTGAACACTACAGTGGAGTAAAGGGCCAGAGCCTGGAGAGCCACTACTGTGTCCTGCAACACACACACACACACACACAGAAAAGTTGGACCTCAAAATGCCTCAACAGCGCTCCTCTGTCAGTCATCTTATCAAACCCGCCCCGTATTAGATAAACGGTTGTGATTGGCCCGACCCGGGCCACCTCGGCTGGAAATCTGTCTGAGTGGGAGGAGGGCCAGACATTTTTTTTTTCCTTTAAAGTCAAAACAATCCTTGTAAAATCAAAGACGCCACAGGATTTCTTACTCATTAGCAACCTAGCGATAAGAGTTTGCCTCCTACTTGGTCTTTATTAACTTTAATAGATCAGCCCTTTCTTGGTTAGAGTACATGAGGTTTTTTTCTTTCTTCTTTGCACCCACTGACTTTTTCGCCACCTTATAAGCCCCCCGGCTCCTAGATTCCTCTTGGATGCAAGATTACGATCTGGCACCTCGTCGCCCGCCGAGTCCCGCCCTCACATCCTGCATCCTGTTACTGGCTGGAGGCTACACACCCACTGCTCAAAGGTTCACGCCCAGAAACGTTCTGAACATGGCAAAATACGAAAATCCAGGCGGAGGGCAGGGTCTCTGCAGATACAGACACTTCTAGTGGGCCATAAATGATGATTGAGTGGGATTATTTTTGTATGAGTCTATACAACTCATTCTGCCTTTAAGCAGAAGAGCATTTTCCTGCCAGGCCAACATTGGATGCCATTAAAATCCACAATAATACTAATAGAATTGTTAACCTGTACAGCAGCTCTACCTCAGCTACAACTGCAGCTGGGATGTACCTGTGTAGAGGAGAAGCCTCCATAATGGTTCTGCTGGCCTGTCAGCCATCTGACGATGCGGGTGGCGTAGACCAGGTCTTCAGCAGTAGGGGAGCCACTGAGTTTGGCCAGCAGCACATAGGAGCTGATCTCCACAGACAGAGAGGCTGACGTTTCTGTCGCTGTCTGAGACCAGTGCAGGACACCTCCTAAAAACAGCCATCCATGCACAGGCACTCGGTAAGCTGACAGTAACATGACAGTAAGGATTTGTTTTAGGATGGCGACGCACCTTGGTTTAATGCAACCGTGTCCAGGTGCTTCAGAAGGTGAGCGCGGGTCTCCACGTCTCCGGCCAGGGTGAAGACGTACGCCAGCAGAGCTGTAGTGTAGGTGTTGCTGAGGTCACTGATGGACTCCCTGAGGCAAGACAGGCTCCTCTGCACCGCAAGATGCTGTAAAAGAAAAGAAAGAAAGAAGAGGTTTTGATCATCTCTCACAATAACGATATCATTTTTGTTTTTCCATAGATCCTAACCTTAGTTATCAAGTTAATCTAATCAGGGGTCATGTACAAACAATTCAACTCAGATACAACAGATGGTTTGCTGTAGTTGTGTGCATTTGTCTCAGGTGTGTGGGTCCAAACTTCGTAGAAGGGAACGAAACCAGTGCAGACTGAGAAGACATACTGTAATCAAGGAGGCAACGTGATGGAAAACACTGTTACAAGTGTGTCGAACCCTAGAAATGTACTGTATAATACAATACGTTGCAGTCAACTACATCTGTTAAAACCAGTGAGACGTGATCCCCCACTGGCTTCCCACCCATGAACACTGCCAACTGTGTTTGTTGGAACTGATTTTCGAATTCCTCCATGAAGTGTGCAAGTTGCATCTCAACAGGAGAGTTTTGAAAACAGACACTTTTACTTACAGTTACTGACATATTCATCTCCAAGAAGGCAGCAGTGATGTAAGCACTGAGAGTCAGTTCATCAGATACACCACCCTGTAGAGGGGAAGCACCGGGAGGTATCAAAGGCATGACTATCTTCAAAATCCAGCATGGCATGGAATCTTATAATTTCCCGTAATAAGAAACACAGTTGTTGTTACCGAGGATCAACAGTCTATTCTGCAGCTCTATGAAATTTGCTTAGGTCTCTTGATGATACGAAATCTATGAACAGCCGCTCTCAATGCACATAAACGAGGAATACACTAAGGAATACAATACAGTGATTTTCACACAAATTCCACAAGACTTTCAGATTACCTTCATTCTGTTGTTAAAGAGTTTTCCCGACTGTTCAAAACTGCCATTTGGTTGTTGTTTACTCTCCAGCCAAGCCTTGGACTGTTCTATATTTGCCGGGTCAATGTAGATGAAAGACTGTGCTTTGGCAAACGATCTCAGCACAAAAGCGGTCAACCTGTATGCGCGTTAGACAAGGTCAGACATTCACATACCAGTTCATTAGTACTGCACTGCAGTTTTGAAGTTTATTTCATGTGCTGGTGTGCGTCCCTGTGATTCAGTAATGTTCTCACCACGTGTTCCTGACTCCTGTTCCAAAGGTGCTGTAAGCACCACCATTGTCCTTGTAGTTCAGCTGTCTCTGGTAGCCTGTAGAACAATGATAACATGCAAATCAAGATCGTGATCATTAGTAAAAGCTCAAAAACAAACAACGTTTTTAGATTAAAACCTCTCACACAGATGTCAACCATCAAACCACCATTCTTTTTTTGGTTTGTTTTCTTTGAGTATACTCCAATCGGTGGTCTTCTGCAAGCTAGTCAGTCATGCAGTAGGTTGCAAAGTACAGTTTCATATGGGTTTCACCAGCTATTTGGAAAACTATTACTTCATCCAGGCATTAAGGTCATGCCTGATTCGTCCTTCACTTGCCATTTTTAATTGGCTTTAATAGATAGGCTTCGTAATAGGTCAGTTCTCTAGTCCTCCTTCCCTGTTTCACTCCATCAGTCCCATCGGCATGGCCACCAGGAAGCCCTCTGGCAATATCAGTCTGTCTTATTGTAGTGTTATGATGATGAGGATGATGAACAATTTTTAAAAATGAAGCGAACCTTTCCTGATTTCGCTATTCACATTGCCTCTGGGTCACGAAACAGGCCTTGCGGGACTCAAGGAGAACAGTGACAGAAGGTACAGTGACAAATGGCTAATTTACGATGGGACGAGCTCACCCTAAGGTGATGACAGCCGATACCCCCACACTCCAGGATGTGGCCTGGAAATGATCACAGATGGCACTATGAACTCAGGAAACAAGGAGGGACAAAAGGGACTGACTTTGTAATGTAGAATTGAACGTATACTAATTCATATGTCATGCTTAGTGTGAAGCATATGGAAGCGTATGAAGCTTTGATTTAACATGCTGATTTTGATGCAGGGACAATAGAATTTGTCATAGATTGTAATAAGAGAAAATGCATGAATGACTATTCTGACTCTCACACACACGCCCCTCCACTTTTGCATCCCTCTCGGGGGAGAAAAGCACATGCCTGCATTGATTTTATTTTACTATTGCATTTGCTATTGGCTATTGCCATCCACACTCCTGACTCATTCCTTTCTTAGTCTCAAATGAAGTACGACAGACCAGCTTGGCATGTCTCACTCCATATTTCTCCTCCACCGAAATAAAATGTGTAAACTCTCCAGGACCTTCTCTTCATCACGGAGATGCAACATGCTTGTGGTTCCATCATCGTCTTCTTCTTCAGGTTCTGTCTGGGTCAGGAACATCCCCAAAACTATACTCATGTCACTCTTTACGTATCCATGAAAGGATTCTCATGCCGTACCATCTGAGGCTTTGGCTGCTGGTCATCACAAGCCTGCCAGAGCTACATTCACAGCCAACTTGAAGACATCAGAAAGGCCTCGTCTCACTTCAGTGTAAGAAGCACCCCTTGAGAAGCCAATGGGACGCCACAAAGGTTCAGTGAGATATGTCCTAGGCCTTTCTCTATACGTCAGTCTCTGGTCGGAAAAATGAGTTTGGGTTTTTGTGTTTCAGAATCAGAAATACTTCAGCCTTTCATACATGAACGGCATGCTGTCAGGATGACATGTTTCATCCCGGAAACACTAAACCATACGCCTGAATAGGGACTTGAACCCTAGACCCTCAGATTAAAAGTCTGATGCTCTACCAACTGAGCTACCCAGGCTTCGATACATAACGAACAGGGACTCACCAGTGGTTAGGAAATTGGTAGCCTTTTCCTTGATGGCTGTGGTCAGCTGCTGGGTGTTTTTCAGGTACTGGAGGATGTAGATGTTTGGGGCCAGGAGCACCATGTTCTGCTCCCCACAACCATACGGCATCTTCAGCAGCCCATCCAGGTTCTTCAGGGCCCGGCCCAGGATGTCACCTGTATAAAAACACTGACTTGTTGAGACTGTTAGATGTAACCTTTTGACTTTGTTTTATTTGACTAATGTTGCTTTAATGTGTTAAATATGCATGTTGGATAGCACCTTTTGGACTTTGGAAAGCGTGTTTTAAAGGTAACACTAGTAGCATATTTTTTTTATGCACACGCAGGTGGCTCTCAAGGATATGCACAATACATTTTGGTGAGTAACAACGAATGTAAACATAACTTTTGCTTGTTTAAAAGAAAACTCCACAGGACACCTTTATTGTGTCCCTCATGTCCACAATCTCAGCAGCACTTTACAAAAACACAGCTCATTAATTCGATGAATTTGACACACAGTGATTAAACTGTTGGTGGGTAGCCTAAGTTCCAGTTCTTGGGACAGTATGGGAAATGAGCTGAAATGGACTGTCGTGTATGCAGTCGAAATAGTCCGTAGTCAAATATCTGCAATATTACTTAAGTGGCTACAATATGCACAGCCATCTGTATGATCTTTAGACAGTGCCACGGTTCAAAGAATTATGCCAGAATTATGACTTTTTACTGTAGTGCTTCAAAAGGAATGGAACCAGTTATCCCTCCAGTGGTCGTTTTGTTACAGTGAATTCAAATCTAAATAATCAGATTACCAAGCACTGATAGTGACGCCCGGGCAGATCCATCAACCACATTCTCAGGGAGCTGTAGCTCTACTTCCTCAGTCAAAGCCTCTCCTGGGTACAGAAATAAACAAAACAACACACGCATGAGCACTGGTGCAGAAGCAACTACCTTATTACAGCAATCAGAATCATTTGTGAATTAAATAGCAATTCAAAGAGTGCTTATGGCCCCAACTTGTTATACTTGAAGATGCAAGCGTAGCAAATGCTGCACAACTGCTTGACTCTCAAAGAGACACACACACACACACACACACACACACACACACACATACAGAGCCAAAAACTACACTGACCTTTTGGACAGAGCAGCCAGTTGAAGGTTTTTGTCATCTCAGTTCCCTCAGCCTGAAAGGAAAGGAAAATCATCCAACTTGCACATGCGCACATCAACATTGTCTGTTTATTTCGTCATCAAACATAAGGTTATGGGCTAAACGTTTTGTCGTCTTGTTTTCAGGCTTCCCACCTTTACTACGAGGGGTCGCGTCACCACGTCGACGCGACCTCGGCCTGGCACGCTCACAATCTCATTGTTACATGACACGTGGGATGCCACAGCCTCAGCGCTCACTGTCACATTCACAAACCCTAAAAAGATCAAAAATCCTGTATGAAGATCGATCACCTGCACCTTCAGCTTTTTCTTTTTTTTTTCTAGACTGGCGTCAGAGCGCCGTCACTTCAGCTCCATGGTCACCTTGGACACTGAAGTTCGCGGTGCTGTACGGTGCGGTACAAAGTGGGAGTGGTTCAATCAACAGCTCTGATCTCAACGTGAAGTCAAATATGTGGCACATTGTGACGGAAAGTCAGATTAGCTAGTTTTATGTAGTTCACAAATTCTTGTATAAAGCCTCTGCATCGCAATGAATTTGTATGCATGAAATATGAAACATTTTATTTCTAAAAAGAAAAATAGAATAATAAATAACTAGAATAAATCATTTTGACATAAACTCTGGAAACAATGAGACATGTTTGACCCTTACCTAAGACTGAGGAGGACATGGTCCAGCTGAAGGTTTTGCGTTCATTGGCACACAGACAGGATGTGTACTGGGCACCAGAGAGATGGGTGAGGGTGTAATCTGAGGACGGGGCTAGAGTCACATTGACCTGTTCAAGAAACACAGTGTCACTTTTAAACATCCATCAAATTTTTTAAATCTCCATCAAAGGGGACTGCAGTGGAGAGAGTCAGCAGCACCATAGATAAATGGCATAGAGCTACGCTATATGCTGCGTGTACATAAGTAACTGCATATATTGTTCTTATTTTTATTTCATTCAAGTTGTAAATATTTGTATACACAGTACGTTCTGTGTGTGTAGCGTGACGGGGACTACAACTTTAAATTCATTGTGCCGCCCTGTGTTGACAAATAAATGTGCCTTGAACATTGAACTGGGAATTTCATTGCCAGTGACTGCTTCACTGTAATCGTTGTGCATATGACTAAAGAGCTTGAACTTGAAACTGGAAAAGTTACAAAAAAAGGATTGACAGTCATATAGGACAAAATTCCATCCAGCAAAGAGCGCATTATATGGAGCACCTCACAAAATCTAAGGCAAACATCATGGATACTTTTTAGTCTATGCCCAGTACCTCCTTTCTTTTATCATTCTGTGTCAAACAATGTATATATTACGTAAATCCACAAATTCATTTAGAGAATATATCTCTTGACTACAGAGGCTGCAGACTTTCGTCCCAAATTGTTGTCCAGCACATACGATCGGTAAGTCGTGCAGTTGTTGTGAGTGTAAAAGCATTGATTACCATGATGCAGCTGGACAGGTAGTTGAAGGTGGTGGCCCTCAGTTCAAAGTTCTCCCCCCGGATGATGGAGTAAGGCAGGCTGAGCTCGAGGAAGAAGGGCTGGAAGGCAGTGAGCTCTTTACGAGGAGCCAAGCCAAAACCCTGAGGGGACAAACAGAAAGCCTCCGTCTCCCAGGTGGTGATGGTGTCTGGGACGGTGAGGGACACATCCTTCGTTCCGGACTCTCTGGATCAGCAGATACACAGTGACACACGGACACACACTATGAGTTAGAGGGACGTACTTTCAACATTTTCGTGCTCTTTTCCTAAACCCAAACTCTTTTTCATGAGGTTTGCTCGTTTGAGTGTTCCGAGTCAGATTGAGTAAACCTTCTCAATTGCACAAACCTGTCGTAAATTCCTTGTTACAACTTGATAGATGTCACCTTTATGTGACCTCAGGAGTTTGACTCACTCTACTAGCATAATCAAAGGCAAACAAGAGTTTTTCTCCCTTTGAATAAAGACAGACTATCTGGACATGACCAGTAGCCTACCACTGATATAGGAGGCTTGGACTCTTTTGTTTGTGCTTTGGTTTCTGAATGCATCAAATTTTCATGAATCAATCGAACGCACCACTTAGCATGAGGCCCAGTGTGACTGGATCTGGGCCCTCCTTTGTCACTATCAAAATCACTAAATACATTTTGTGTAATATTTAATGTTATCTAAATCAGCCGGTGCGTGTGTAGGTGGATTTCTGATGCGTTCAAGCCTAACAACTGCAGGGAGAGCAATGAGGGTTTGTTTTCAGGATAATGGGCTGTCGGAAAATGGGCTTTCAGTCCAATGGGACATTTTTCGGACTTTTGGGGTTTACAGTGGACCATTGGAACTATAGCATGGCACCTCCTGTACTGTATCCCTCCTTGTAGCAAATAGTAATTCACATTACATAGCTTCTAAAACAGCACATTGTTCATGCTATTTGTAAAACTACTAGACACAAAAGTTTCTTTGAGGTTTCCTTTTTTCAATTCACTTTCAGTTTCAATTTCTTTACAACATCAAAAAAAAACAAAAAAAACATTCCTGTCATGTAAAGAGGCCTGAGACAGAAGCTCACCCAACTTCCACCAGGTTCCATATCCAAGTCTCGGGGAAGAAAGTGCGGACCGTCTTTAATTGTAGAACATGGCGTGGCATGGCATACGTGAATGGCATCTGTATGTTTTCTAACATGACTAAGGAAACAGGACAACATTCAACCAGAATCAGAAGTAAACTTGAAACAGTGAACTTTACTGAAGGTATGCTTGTTAATATTCAGTGAGCTTCACTTGCTACGGCATAAGAAAGACGTTTCACCAGGGTTGTATTCTTGGTAGTATTTTGTTCCCTTGAAGTTCACACACGTCGGCACCCTGACAATCAAATTTGTGGCAATCTTCAGGCCCAATTTCTAGATAAACCAGCAGCATATGAAAACGTCATTGCAAAGCTGGATCTGAATTAGAGTATGTAATTGCGCAGTTCGTTATTCAGTATCTTCCAATTCATTTACAAATTGTTGCATAAGAATCACCTTGAAAACTGCGCTTGCTTCCTTGTCACGTTTGGGCCTTCGCCAAAAAGATCTTCTTTGTCTCACTTTTAAACATGATACAGGATCTTCAACATTGTGTGGGATTAGTGAAAATGTCCTAACAGGCAACAAGTTAAATATCTGAAAAGAAAGATGAGAGTCAAGGTTATGAATTGCCAAATGTTAAGGACTGACTAATAAAAAAGTATTGACAACTATGGGGTATTCTTATGTCATTGGGACGGAAGGTAGTGATGGAAAAGATTCCCAATTACAGCTTGCAAGTGTTCGAAGCATCAGACAACCTAAAGCCCCATTCGGACAGGATTTACGTCTCTAGGGGAGGTGGGGAGATTTTAATCCCGTCTGGAGAGTGTATGTGGGTCATTTTTCACTCCCCTATAATAATTACAGCCGCAATTACCTACTGTTTTTCTGCGGACTGGCTAGTTCTAATTATAATAACTACCATCCGGAGCAACGTCCTTGTATTTCAAAGTGGATATCTGAGCTAACGTCAACATATATTTGGGAACCAGATATATATAATATAACATATATTATATATAATATATAACGATGGAAAAAATAAAACCATCAGGAGAGCAAGACCCCAAAAAAGCTCATCAAATGGGCTGTTATGTAATGTCAGCTACAGGTAGATACTGCGTTTGTGTGTGTTTTTTGACAGATAGTTATATTGTATATATTGTATCATTAGTTATATTGTATATACAAGGTACCATGATTGATGAGAACATGAACAACGAAACAAGTCGACTTCAGGGGATTATGGGAATCTAGGGTCAAATTTACTGACCCTCATCCTACTGGGCAGCTATACTTGGGTGGTCAGTGTCTTGCTCTATTTTAGCAGGAAATACTGGAAATGGAGAGCATTACTCCCTAAAAACACATTTTGCCAACCAATGCCAGGACGTAGACTTGTAACTTTCAGGTTACAAACCCACTACAGTAACACGGAACACAATGAATAAACAAAATAATCTACTGTGGTTGATCCCAGCAGCTACCTTGTCTGCATCTAGAGTCTTCCCTGGCTCCTCGATGAGGACGCTCTGGTCAACGGCACTCACACCGCACAGAGAGCCCGGATGGGCCGTCACCTGCAGGGTGGTTTCCTCTCCTGGTACAGCTGAGGATGGAGAAAACTCCAAGGACACCTGGCACACACAAACACATGCATGCACACATGCACATGCACATCCACACACAGTACTTATTGTAACAGTCCCTGCTGTGAGCCCACCGGATCTCTCACCGAAATTCGTCAGTTTTACAGGCTTCAAATAAAAGATATATATAATATTTGCAGGTTGATGCCATTTGACAACACCTGAACCACTGGCTGTGGACATACCTCTCTTGTGCTTTGCCACCGAACCAAACCATTGTGAAACCAGACGCCTAAATATTAAACCGAACCGACAGATCATTTCACACCAAAATCTGACGAGCTCAGGTTAGCCTCCAGATGTCTTCATCGTTTTCACACTGACCTTGTGACTGAAGCATTTTTCAGTCGAGAAGTCGGCACTGTGGGCAATCACAATATCATTGGGGAGAACGGTGTAAGCCACAACCTGGAATTCTGGTGCCATCTCTGCAGACACCTTCAATGTAAAGGACACCTCGCCCTCGGTCACTGCAATAGCGAACTGAATGTTATAATGAAACATATCAACCAACACGACGCACGTCCTTTACAGATTCTAAGTACATCAACAAGTGTAGGTGTTGGAAACTTTAATCCAAATTTAAATGTAGGAAAATTCAATTGACTGAAAAAATGTGCGGCTCATCCATGTGAATCAGCTAGCTGAACAAAAGCCTTGTCTTTTCTCCGCCAAATATAGAATGAAGCGAAATCCCTCTGAAAAATCTTTGTTTTGTGAAACAGGACTGGCATGGGAGCAGTGTCAACAAATCAAATTTTTAAAGCCATCTTTACCTACCAGGATCATTTCACACTTCCACCTTTTGAAATCCTTGCATGACAATGGTTCCTTTGGATAAGACCTGGAGAATTGAAGAGAAAATGGTTCAAATGGTTAATAATACACACAGGAGGAGAAGTCTTCAATTAGAGTACATTAGAGATCATGATTTGTTGTGCTTGACTAGCATCGCCAGACCAATTCGCAAATGCAAATTAGTCTCGAACCCCTCCGCTCATTTTCGATTTCCAAGGGGGGGCGCTATCAACAGGCGCAGACCAAAATGCCTCTGGACGCTACAACCAATCAGAGCAATGGAAGGTGTGCTAGGTAGCTGGTTCCAACATCCAATTCATATGGCTTCTAGTTCAACATAATACACAGACGTTTGGCACGACATGATTACCACCCAGTTCGTTTAATACTGACGTGATAGCGGATTCAGAACGTTCCACATCAGTGGCAGCCATATTGGTTGTTTAGAAAATGCCTCAACGGGGCTTCAGCCCTCTGCAAACCTACATGAACTGGATTATAAAATAATTGTCTCTCAATTTCCCCTCTATTCTCCATTATTTAGTTTCCCAACATGTTTGATATATGATGGTCCTGACTGGATTAGAAAAAAAAAAGTCCTTAAACACCACATAACGAAGGATATTATCCTCTGAATGTCAACAGCAAGTGACCCAGACTACAACGAATTCAGTTCGACTCGGCCCCAGCAGACCAAACCCAAATTTTTACTATGATCGTGATGTTTATGGGCCCCTTTGAACAGTGGATTCTAGCTCAGCTGTTGCAATTGATCACAAAGTGTAAACACATTTCACCCACTACTCACCAAATACATCACATCCACAGAGCCCTGGGTCTCTCCTACTATTGCATATTGGATGAAGACGTTCTCTTCTTTGTCACAGGGAAGTGGTTTCTCCTTCTTCTTCACCTCCAGAGAGCTGGTTGGTTTATAATAAGGAGTAGATGGAAGGACCAAGGACACCGTGTGATGTGCACTCTCATAGTGTGGACTACGATGTGTTGGCTCCGGCCTTTGTGTGAGGCTAGCCTGGATTGTGGAGAAGACACGCTATTAACCCATTCCAAAGCCCTCCAAACCCAAGAGCTGAGCCCAGAAAAGAGCCCCCCTATGCCAGTTGGTCAGCTGAGACTAACTGCCCCCTCTCACAAACACACTCTGACTAGTCTCACAATAACACTGCTTTCCAATGTAAAGAAACCTGTTTGGAACATTGAAAAGAAGAAACTAAACGCCAAAGTAAAGAGACAATGAATTGGCAGAACATCTCTCTGCTGTCAGAGATAGAAAGCAGAGACAGATCCTAACCTAAGTATGCTCAGTGACCACAAACTGGCAACCCAAAAATCATGGGAACCAAAAGAAAACAGAATATGTGGTCACTGTTCGACAGGTGAGGCTGAGACAGAGATGCACCTCCCCCTACAATGTAAAACATTCAATGAAATAAGGAACATTTACTTCAAGTTCAACCCCCGTAATTTCAGATTTCAGGTTGAACGGCCTCTCAAAATGAAAGGCAAGAGTGTCTATTTGCACCTGAGTACAAATATTTACACCGCAGCTATTTCCACCCGGCATGAGCGTCGTCCGTGGGTGATGCCGCAAGTGTTGAGTATCGACCAAGGGTGGTTATTGGCCGCTGCGGGTGTTGCGCATTGGTCACAGCTTTGTTCGGTTTAGGCACCGAAACTACTTGGTTAGGCTTTGCGACAGAAATGTTTTCTAACACGTGGTTAATGTTGTGCATCACTCTGGGCAGAGTGTTTTTGTAGTTCTAAAAAATCAGCAGTCATATTCTTCCAGTTAATCTTTCATTCATATCTTATCAATAATTTAAGTGTACCAGCTTTATAGGCGATGTTCAGGGTGCCAGTTCATACCTGCTCTTTATTGGATTTAGTAAGCATGCTATGTTGGAAAAGAATTAACACCTTGATCATCATATTTACATTTCTCCATACAATTCTACTCACTATAATACTAGAGTTAGGGCCTGCCTGAGGCCCTGTTCAGACCTGGTAGCAACATTCACCCTGATCACAAGTAGACAGCTCTAATACCAGGTGTGAATGCACCAAAGATGCACTGAGATCTCAGTCGCTCGGAGGTGGTCTGTGCAGCTTGTGTCCACATTCTTTCAGCAGTGTGTGCGCAGATGGGTCCTGGGCCACATTAAAGGAACGCACTTTCTCAAAATGTGAAAGAGCAAGGCTAGGTAGCTGGTTCCAACATCCAATTCATATGGCTTCTAGTGCAACATAACACACAGACGTTTGGCACGACATGACTTAGAAGCCAACACTTACCATTTGTACGTAAGGTGAGCTACCGTCCAGTTCGTTTCATACTGACGTGATAGCGGATTCAGGACGTTCCACATCAGTGGCAGCCATATTGGTTGTTTAGAAAATGCCTCAACGGCGCCGCAACGACAGGCAAAATAGATCCTCGTGGACGGAGTACGCACGAGTCTCCTGATCGACATCATACGCTGATATGAAATGACCATGTTTCATATCATTTCATTATAAATTTGATGTTCATTTAGTTAAGGTTAAGAGGCGTGCGCTCAAATGTAAGTGTTGAGTTAAAAAAAGAAAAAGTAGGCAAGCCTCCGCATCTCTAGATGACAGTAACCGCTAACTGTAGCTGGTGTTATTTAGTTAGCCATGCAGCTAGCACCCAGCTACCTGGACTGTGAGCTCAGAGCACCGGGAGAGTGTAGGTGTTTACACTGCTAGCACGGGAGCTTTGGACCACCGGGAGGAGGTTCAATAAAACTTTATTTAGACTTTTGGACCACTAGCTGCACAGCTAACCAAGCTAATGGGCTAATGGCAGCTACAGTTAGCGGTTACTTTAGCAACAAGTAAAGTTAAAGCTATCTGTCCCTCAGGAAACTCCATAAATCACTGAGAGTTGAGGCCGGAGGACATCAGAGGGAAAACAGAAAATATTTTCTTCCTTAAAACACGTTTCACAAGTTTCACCAAAATCAGTGAGTTATAGTTTTTGTACAGTTGGTCTGTGTGAATGGAAGTTATGTACGTTTGTATTTGCATATAGAGCAGAGAAGTGAGATCCGATCACAAGTGCTCACTGGAGACGCATGTGAATGCCATGTGTGCCCAGACGTACTTTGAGCTGCCCACTTGTGATCGGATCACCCAGGACGCATGTTGATACCAGGTCTGAACAGCCTCTGAGATACTTCAGCGGGGAGTTCCGCAGCTGAGAGGCCCAGACAGCAAATGCCCAGCCACGTTTAGTGACAAGGCAAGATTTTCAACCATTAATAGAGCGCTGCTAGAGGATCTCAGTCAGCAATCAGGCTCTTAGGAAATTAGGACATCACAGATATAAGCAGGAGCTTGACCATACAGGGCTTTAAAAAAAAAAAGCAATAGAATACGACAATCACTTCTCAAACAAACAGGTAACCAGTGATGGGCAGCAAGGACAAGTGTGGAGTCAGGAGGTATCATCAGGAGGTGCTTCGAATCAGGTGTAGTCTGTAGAGATTTAGCCTGCTCAGACCAGAATAAAGTGCATTACAGTAGTCAAGCCTGGAGGCAATGAAAGCATGGACATACAATTGTGCATCATCCATAAAAGCAATGTAAGTTGATATTGTGTCCGATGATACGCCTGAGGGGCAGTACGTAAAACAATAGGGGACTCAAGACATATCCCAGGGGGACTCCGCAAGTGAGGGAGTAGTAGAGGAGGAAGCATCTAATTTAACCCCTGCTAACACCATAATCCTCCACTTACTGTTAGCTGGATGTCTTCGTTGTGGTTGGTTGTGTTTAACGAGAAAGTGGCGATGCCATTGCTATCAGTTGTGAGATTCTGTAGCAGACGTATTGACCACATTTCACCGTCCAACAAATGGACCAGCTTGCCAGGAATAGGCGTATTATTGAAGTTCACCACTTTAACCTGTTGGAAGCAAAAAGATGTATCACTGAGAACGCACATGGCTTCAGCTGCACTGTAGTCTTCACGCTGAAGAAGTGAAGACCACGTCTGTCACTTACTTTTCCCTCCAAAATGAGTCCCTTGTCGTAAAACTTGGGCGTGTCGACAAAGGACAGCTTTCCAACAGCGTAAGAGAGCTCCATTGTTTTCCATTTTGAGAGTGAAACGCCTGTAAGAAAAGCCTGTTACAACAGCGCGTACGCCGTATTGTTGAAACATTTTTCAGACACTGCTTTTGAAAATATGTCGACTGAAACTTGCCTGTCCCCTCCTCTTCCGCTTTGGCTTTGAGAAACAGTTTATCAAACAGTGCCCTTGTGTCAGGTTTAGTGAAAGTGGACATCTCAATCATGAATGTGGCACAGCCATTCTTTTCTGTCTAGATAGTGCAAAAATATATAAAAAAACAAAAACAATATAATAAAACATGTTTGAACAGAGTTCTAGTTGTAGCTATGGCTCATTGAAAAAGTATTATTTTTCCTCTAAATCACTTTATCGCTGTACCTGCTTTATCTGCTTGTAGTGTGGGGCTGTCGTGTCATTGGCTGAACGTGCAGAGCTCAGAGGTGGGAGCATCTCAAGTTCAACGCTGCCTGGCAAAGGCTGTCCATACGTATATCTGATTGGATGAGTAGTTTTAACAAAATGTTTGTGTGTCGTTGAAAAGGGTTCACCAATATAGATTGTTCTACATCAGTGAGCAGGTCTCATTACTTACTTTCCACAGACTTTCACTTTGATTTCCTCCTGTCCAACGTTTATTTCATCAGGGGCTATTACTTTTACGTCAAACTTTGGCAAAACTGAGGGCAAAGTACGGTGGTTAGCAGTCTTCGTTCATTACAAAGTGTGGGTGGGAAAAAGGGCCGTAACTTACCATATGTTTCCACCTTGAACTCATGTGATATTTTATTTCCATCAGTCCACACAATAAGGCTGTAGCTTCCTTCACGGGCCTCTGAGTTCAGGGAGTAAGAAAGCTGCAATATTGTACCATTGGACGTGTTGTTCAGCCACTGCCCAATGATGTTGTTGCGAGCATCCTGTTAAATCAAATGAATGGGAACAATGTACTCGCAAGTACGCTTGGGCAGGGCGGCAATGGTGAGTGTCTGTCTGAGCGACTCAAAAGGACTGCGTTCAAAGTGAGGTGAACATCCGTCAACATCACAGTCGACATTCATTGTCGTCCAGGTTTTATCTTGGCTGAATCATGCAAGAGATAACGTAAACATGTACTTCTCATTCCTGAATGTGAAAACAATGCTATTTACTAAAAAAAAAAGTGACTTAACTTGACTTAAGATATGATTCACTACAATTTGAACTACTCTCAAACTGTTCCGTTCTGATCTTATTTTTAGAAGGGGAATAAAATAACAGGGAAATAAAATCGCCATTGGGTCACTTAACTATCCTTGTACAAATCTGATTACAAAAACAAGCCAACGGGCCCCAATACACATTTGGTTGTGAATATTTCCCTGTTTACCACAGAGTCTTACCTTCATTTCAATAACGTCGTACTGCAAGGAGAGAGCACAAAGAGGATTGTTAAAGGGTGAGTTGTTTTTACAGCCGCTTACTGTCCAAAATGAAAGTTAAAAACGACGTGACCACGACAATGACGCGCCACAATCCAGTTACAGTAAATAATGAGCTGCGACATTCTTATTTCAAGATATAACATATGCTTTTTATGTTTCCTCTCTTTTTTTTAATATTTATCATTAAAAAAAAAAAAAAAAAAAAACTTACATTACTTCCTGTGTTTTGCCCGTATGTGTTTGTGTGGAGGAATACAGCTTAATGTAGTTTTAAATAGAATAGACATCAAGATGTTTCATAGCTTCAAATTTGATTCTCTGCGACGAAATCTTGCAAAGTTTGAAACAAGCGTCAGCCTATTCACAGCATCAGCAAGATATGTTTGAAGGCCCTCACCATAAATGGGCCCTGGTTGTACTATTGACCCAGAACGTCAACGGGAGAAGCTATTTATACAGACTGATTAAACACATAGAGGTTAAAGAGTGCACTCGTGTGGGTTTCACTTTATTCTGTTCAGTTCCACTCCGCTGGCTGGGCTGATGAACGTGGCCCACTGGGACACAAATTGCGGCCTGCACCGATGTCATTCAGCATTGCTTCAGCTGTGTTTGGGTGAGGTCTAAAAGAACTCACCAGCCCATTGGCGGGTCTGAACTTGGTGTCCAGTGTAATGACTCTGAAATGCACTGAGAGAAATGCAAAGAGTTTACGTGAAGCTTCCGCCAAAAGCGGTGAAATGAAATGTATTTTATCGATGACAGAAATGACAAATGAGATAAATCCTGGTAGCTTTTCATTATCTGTCGTGCAGTCTAAAACAATGACATCAACAGTTAAGATCTCACTTCAGCCGAGGTACTGTAGCCGTCTGTTCATCATTTTTCTTCTTAAGTTTCATGGCGGGGGTGTGAAGCCAGTACCAGCATGCAGTGGGTTTATATGCAGTTTACAGTTACCTGTTTGTCCAGGGATGTAGATCGGTTTGTCTGTTTGGATGAATGTGATTTGTCGATCATGACTGGCCTTGATCATGACTTTCCTGACTTCTTCTGAGTAATAGGTGTCGCCTCGGACCTCCACCTTGAAGTTCTGCACCTCATCATCCTGTACTAAAGGAGCCTGTGGCAGAAATATAGAGACCAGCCAAGTGAATCATTATTTATGTTATGGGGACTAAATGAACTTGTGAAACAAAGAGTGGGAGGAGGTGACCTGAAACTGAACACAGGCATGAAACTCCGTGCTGGATGTCTTCTGGAGGAGGATTGTCTCCTTCTCTTGGGAGATCAGAGTGACGGTCATGGCCAGACTTTCACCGGGCTGCAGGAGGCTCGCACAGAATTTGGTCTCAGCTTCAGCCTTGATAACGGCAGGAACGGCTACCATGTACTGCCTGCATAAACAAACATGCAATACAGTAGATACCTCATAGACTCCGATATGGAGGAAACTCTAACCCAAAAGATTGCGCTAGAAAATAAGCCGATGATGCTAATCCTCTGCTGAGTTGCTGAAAATGCAAAAGCAAAACTTAAACACTGCAAATCTATTCCCCTGCACTGGAAGTATTTTTTTTCGGACATTTTGAGCAAAACTTACGGTTCTGCCACCACCCGACTCACAAGCATCCAGCTCAGGCAGACGAACAGTGTCCGTGTGCACGGCTGAATCCCAGGAAGACCCATGACTGACTGGTGTGATCTTTGGAGTCTCCTCTCTTAAATAGTCTTTGCTACAGAGCCCCACCCCCCTTTCACCTATCACACACACACACACAAACACACTTTGGCAAAGTGGGGGGACGCATGTAAACCAAACCAACCCCCTTTTTCGAGATGTCACTTTCTGAATAGTTTAGAAGGATGGCACCACCATCAAAACATTACAAATTATACGCACATACTGAGAATCCCTTCATAATTAATGTGCAACTACTTTTTGTAAAATGAAACCTTCTGTTTGGGGACTAAGTACTATTAAAGCAACTTGTGGGATCTCACAGTTGCTCGGGTGTCATGAAAGGCTCTTCATTGTGGCTATAACTAACAATTATTTTCATTATCAACTAATCTCTTACTTACTTTTGTTGGCATTTAACTTTTTGTGCCTTTAGTTGTGTAAAATGTAAAATATAAGTATATGTGCTGAACACCAAAAGTTCCGCATTTGTTTATTTTATTTATTTATTTATTTATCCTCACAGACAAAACCCAGATGTATTCGGAAACAGAACAACAGTGACTCACCAATGTTTACTATTTTCATTTGGTAAATGACTCTTAGCCACACTACGCTGTCATCTGGGAGTGGAAAAATGTGTTTTCTGCACAGAAATTCCAAAAGCAGTGTCACTGTACTTGAAAGTTGAGAATTAGTTTTTCGAGCACTTTTGAACTTTTGTATTCAATAAACTGTGTGTGTGTGTGTGTGTGTGTGTTTCCTTACATTTCACCAGCGTAACCCTATGCACGCTGACGTTGTAGTACCGTACCGGACGGCGTCCACATCAAGGCACGCAGTGGTCAGTGCTTTGTCTGCAGGTCACAGGGTGCAGGCACATGGAGCTGCATGCTGGAGCAGCGGGGGTCCTTGGCACGGAAAAGGTTTAGGAGCTCCTGGTCCAAACTGGTACTGACCTCGTGGACAGAGCAGCCAGTTGTGGTTTTTGTCATCTCTGTTCCCTCAGCCTGAGAGTGAAGGAGGTGAAAAAATCATTACTTTTTTTTTGTTGTTTGTTAAATCAAACAAAAATAAGTTAGTGTTCAGGGAATCTAGATCATCTTATACTTAAGGCTAACACCTTAACCATGAGAGATAGTGTGACCGCATTGACGATCTCATTGTTACGCCACAGCCTCAGCAACCTGTATGTGTGCTGTTATGTGCTGTATTATGTCACGGGGGCGTGCTCTGTGTGGCACTGTGAGTTACGCATGGAATACTTAACTGCCGGTATTGTTCACGAAAAGGTGAAAAGCTGTGAAAGAACCCAAAACAACTGTATGAAGATAGATTTTCTACATTCTTAGATCCTGGATATTCTAACACTGTCATTGTGAGTGATTCCTTCTAGTCCAGTTTACAAGATTATTGAAGCATATTTCGACATCGTGTGTAGCATAGCAACAGAACTGCATAAAAACAATAGCTAAGCCCCCTTTACACGGCGGGATCTTGCTTGTCTCACTGTGCGACACGAGTCTCATGAAATCTTGATCAATCGGTGTCAGACTGTACAACATGCGATGAATGTTTGGAACCAGGCGGCAGGCAAAGTCAGGGTGCTTTCCTCAGACGATGAAAACTGGTTCGAGGGACGTGGAACGTCACCCCCTCTGGTGGGGAAGGAGCTGGAGTCGGCGTGGAGGCGAAGCAGTACCAACTAGATGTACCTGGACTCCTACAACTTATAGATAGGGACTGGACTCAGAGTTGCAAAACTTTGAGAACTTCACCACACATCGGCCCACACATGTTTATTTACTAGAAACAACACTTACTTTTGCCCTATTAGTCATGGTAAAAGTTGTTTTTATGGCCAAATCAAACAGTGTAAAGGGCAATGTTGCAGTATCAGACATGACTTGACTGTGAACTGAGTCAAGTTTATGTGTATCGCCCAGTGTCACGTGTCTCAATAGGCTTCACACGCACAGCGTGATTTAACCAAGTAGGACATGTTCCTGGGTCAACATCTCACTTTGCGTTTCTGGACCAACATTGCGATCAACCAATCACAGCCCCCTGACATCACAGGTGAACTGCTGCTCCTCCTGTGCGTCTTTCAAAATGTCTTTGTGCTTCTTCAGAGGAAAGTAGTACAACTCAACAAAATCCTCAACTGCTTTACGTCTTTAATATTTCATCTTTATAGTCTAGTACCTACCTAGAGCTGTAGCTATATTAGATGGCAAACTATGTAGCCAGTAAGCTTGCCAATGAGCTAGATTGTATACAAAGGCGCGATGAAATGCACACGTAAGTCATTCCCTCCGACCAGAATCTATATCTCTCATATAAAACACCACCAGGGAAAGAACAGACGCCAACACACCGTGGAAGAGTTCAAGATGCAGGGCCTTCCAGAAAGATTTTCTGCCATAAAGCCTGACCAAGTAGTTTTGGTGCCTAAACCTAACCAAACTTGGACTGCTTCACAACGTTAAACCCCGACTTAGAAAGGCCGTCTAAAAAACGACTTGTTTAGGTTTAGGAAGATGTTCATTTACGTTCTAACTTAAGCATCTCCATTTCCGTATCCTTTTAGACCTCACACACACACACACACACACACACACACACACATACACATGGACTGAGCTGGCATCCTTAAACCAATGACTACAAATACCAAGTTACTGATCCTTCTGTAACATCACAACAGACCGGATAGGCCCTTTTCACAGCAGATCATTTTGATGCGTAAATGATGAAATGAATGATGGCTCACTTGAACGCAACGCAGCCATTGTTGAAGTGATCAGTAACGCCGTTTGCTTTTTCCTGCTATGACAAGTCAAAATGTCTGCTGTTAAAAGTAAAGTGGGAGGAAGTAGGTCGGTAAAAAGGTTCATAATTCTCTAAGTCTGCAACGAGCCATCAAGTCTGCAGATATAAATGTGAGTGAGTCATTAAAGAGTTCATCCACTAAAATCCTTCATCAGGTTCTCACGGAGGCTCTGTTTTCACTCTGCTTTTCCTTATTCAACCCCCTGTTTCTGATTCTCTCCCTGTCGCGTTTTGTCCTGCTGCGCCCTCAGGTGGTTGAGGACTGCTACGACATCCTGATGGGGTCCAGCTTCTCCAAACGGGGGCCATAATTGATTGACTTGTTGTGTATATAATTAAGGAATAAAGATGAGTATCTCACTCCTATATGAATTCAAAGAGTGCTATCTGACTAATGCTTGAAACTACGGAAATGACTTTAAAGTGGAAAAGAGTTTGAGACAATGTGGCCCTCTCGTCCCGAAAGTACAATGATTCATTTTAAATTTATTCATAGATTTTATTTGACCCCCCCCCCCCCCCCCCCCTCAGGAAAAATTCAACCCATTTGCACACTATGTAACAATAATAAAGAGGGAGCCTATCTACATATAATGTGGGACTGCCCTGATATTTAGTATAGTATTTTTGGTCTAGCGTAGCACATGTGCTATCTGATGTAACTGGAACTAGTATTCCCAGATTACCTAATGTTTCACTTCTACATGATGATTCAGTTATTGATGTCACGAAATCTCAGAGAAGGCTTCTACTTTTAGGTCTGACAGCTGCCACAAAAGTTGTTAGTATTAAGGTGAAAGCCTCCCCATAAACTCCAAATGGATTCTGTCATTATTAGACACCATCTCGCTGGAACTACCTGTAGCTCGAACCAACGGTGCGGAGGGAAATACAACTGACACTGCAGAAAGTAAAATTCAATGATATAAACCAGACTGTGAGATAATGTCTGTGACACATTGTTTTTCTGACATTTATGACTGATTTACGTGTATGCATGTATATATGTATATATGTGTGTATGTGTATATACAGGTATAGGTATATGTATACTTTATTTATTTACTTCCTTTGTTTTTCCTCATTGGATGAAGAGTTGCACTTTTTTTTTTTTTTAACATAATAGCATCCCACCGGTCACAATAGTGACCGTAAAAAAATGTTTCATTTCTAAGGCTATAAAAATGTTACCGAATGATCTATCAATGCATTTCCAGCAAATATTGAAAGAAGAAAGGGTCTCAATGAAATATGTGCGGTGTCACATGTTTACTGTAAATTGTCACATGACCAGAGCTGTTTACTTCCTGTTTGCGCCAAGAGAAGAGGATGGCAGCCACAAAGCTCCCAAAGAAAAGGTTAGTAAAGGTATGTTAACATAAAGATAGGACATAGATTTTTGGTACATATCATGTTTAAGGTGTCTAGTATTGATGTATGCATTTGCAATTACTCAACTTTGTTCAATGTGGTCATAGAACTCACAAACATGTCACCGGCATCAATAGTGACCGGTGGGATAACCCATTGTATCTACATGCTAATACACATAGGCTACCTGTTCTACCTAACTTTCTGCTGCTACCTACCTTTCTACCTAACTTTACACACACAGACACACACAGACACACAAACACACACGCACACACACTGATACTGATGTATCCACCCACCCTGAGAGAGATCACAGTTGAAATGTCCAACCTCTACTCCACCCAGACCATGGGAAAGCAACTGAATGTGAGTATGGATGAGCTCCTCACCTTCTATGGGACCCTAATCACAAGTGGATACAGCTCTGTCCCAAGAAGACACATGTACTGGTCAGTCGACAACGATGTACACAATGAGACCATTTCAGATGCAATGCGGAGAAACCGCTTCGATGAAATAATGGCCTCAGTTCATGTGGTTGACAACACAAAGATCACTGATGACCCATTTTTTAAGGTTGGACCCATCTTCTCTGAGCTCAACCAGTCATACAAAGTCATGCCATTTCAGGAATGGCTGTCAGTGGATGAGAGCATGATCCCATACTACGGCCGACATGGATGTAAACAATTCATCGAAGGCAAACCAATTCGCTTTGGTTACAAGGTATGGAGCCTCGCCTCATCCAGTGGATACATGTACCACATGGAGCCATATTGTGGATCGCACACCCTCCTCCCAGAGACAGGGTTGGGTCAGGGACCCAGTGTTATCATCGGTCTGGCAGAGCAAGCTCAGGTGCCTCAAGGTTGCAAGTTCATCCATGACAACCTCTTTACCACTCTTTCACTCATGGATGAGATGACAAAAAGAGGATATGGGAGCTCTGGAACCATGAGGCAGAATCGCCTGTTTGATGTCCCATTCACACCATTGAATGCCTTCATGAAGTTACCCCGGGGAACCTCTGAGGTTCTGTGCCAAGGAGAGAAGCTGTTGGTCCGTTGGAAAGACAATAACATTGTCACAGTGGCAACAAACATGGTGGAAAAATACACTGAGACCTCTGTCAAGAGATGGAACAGGCATCGACGTGCCTTTGACAACATCCAACAACCAAAAAGCATCAGTCAATACAATGAGCACATGGGTGGTGTAGACCTTCACGACCCACAAACACACACACATACACACACAAACACACACACAAACTGCATAGGTCAAATAGGCCTATATTCAGTCTGTCCAATGGTTGATACAACACATTATCCCACCGGTCACAACTGTGACCGATCATAAAACACACTTTTTCACACTCTTTTCCATGAAAATTTCTAAAAATTATGATTGATTGTTTCAAAGGGCTACTAATGACACATGATTTGGATATTTTTGTGTCTGGGAAAAATTTGGGAATAAATGGGTTAAAATACAAATTAAAAAACAAATTGAAGACTTTCAGACACATATTCAAATAGAAAGTTTTTAGTCTGTGTAATTTTTGGAGACACATTAAAACAGACCACCATTAATATAGACACCCCACAATATAAAGACTGTATTATATATTATTGTACCACTGCTGATACAGTAACATTTGCTTTCATCATTACTGTTGTCACAAAGTGTTGTTCTTTTCTTTAAGGAGAGGGTACGTTCAGTACACGGGTATGATGGAAATGGATGGTGCGCTTCCATGCGGGCAGTAATGCCACTCCTGCAAATAAGCAGTAAAGCTGAAAACTCCCTGTGATAATAAACTTGACAGGACAGAAAGAAACATTTTAATAATCCAGAGGAAATGGTGTTAAATAACGTCCCGACTGCTCTAATGGAGCTGGACTCCTGAGGATGGCTGCTGCTCCAGATTGTTTTTCACACCTGGAATCAGTGTGTAACAGCACACCTGTCTGATACGTAGAAAGCAGTGAAAGGCCTCACTGAACTTGTTGCCTGCCACGTGTCAGGCCTTTTGCAGGGTGATCAGATGAAACTTTAGATCAGTCATTCTCAAACATGGGGCCGCGGCCCACCCTTGAGCGCCATCTACTGGGCCGCGAAAAACCTTCAGTTCTGCGCCTGTGGGCCCGCAATGCAGCTTCCCACCACTTGGTGACAGTGAGGCGTCATTCAGTTGTTGAACACGCTCCAATAAGCAGCAGCAGAAGAAGCCAGCTGCAAACTTTTGGCTGACGGTATGGAAAAGTTTTTAAAACGAAAAAATGAAGATGAAAGTGATGCCGGCGAAGGTTTTGCGCAAGTACAACCCTGACTTTATTAAGTTCGGCTTTGTGAACGGAGGTAGCGAGGCAGAATATTTTTGGCAACTTGATTTGTTAAAATTGCTCGCCTGTTCAGTGTTGTTTTATGTGCAGGTTTACATGAACCCTAACCCTACATGATATAAAGAAATGTCTTTGAGATGATCACAGCGTGTCATATCATTTATTTTACAAGGTTTTAGCTTGTTAAACTGTAAGTGGACTTTTTATTTTTAGTTATTGAATACAAATCAAACCAAGACTCGGATCAATTGAAATGAAAGTGTTAATATTTAAATGGGCCCCGGGCCACTTTGTACTGAGAAAATTGGGCCCAGAGGTCAAAAAGGTTGAGAACCCCTGCTTTAGATCACAGAGGAGAGATGTGACTGTAAAAACAGACGTGTACAAAATGGACACGGATGACTCCACGGTTGCCGTGTTTCGTCTCCAGGTGCATCATTTAGAGGAGATCATCATTTCAACACAAATTAAAACCTCAGACGGTCAAGAAAGGTTTTTCCACATCTTTCACTCGACGATTTCAGCCAAATTAGCGCTTCTACTGAGGACTTCTTGCATCCCGACAAGGACTAAAGCCTCCCAGAGACGGACGGAAGCCACTCAACAGACTTCCATCATGGAAAATGGTGATATTTGAACACTTTGAAAGTCTGAGGAATTTACCATGGAGACTTTCAGAGCCCTTAAAAGTTCACTGATGTTTTGCTAGCAGGCTCTGACATGAACTCTCACTGTGTCATGTGAAAATCCGGATTAAACAATTGCAGGAAAAAGCATCAGCCATGCATGCACGTTATAAGCCTAAACAATGTGGGAGATAATCAGTTCAGCAGCACTGAAGTACTTTCTGACATGACAAAGGCCTTAAGGTGAGTCCTGCTTTATTACCTGACCTTGAGGCCCTGAAGAGGACCCGCCCCCCCCCCTGTCAAAATCTAGTTTTAACCCTTTAACACCGAGTGTGTCGTAGGAGACACGTTTGCGCAAGCGCACTTTGGATTACCGTAATTACGTCACGGTTTGCGCTGTCGGACAAATTCCAACGGTTTCTGAAAGCTGAGACGTTGCGCTTTACAGCCAATATGATGTCATTACGGTAATTTCACTCGCGCCTCTCAGTCAAAATAAGCAAGAAAGTCCAGGCGGTCATTAAACCTGGAATTTTTCCGATAGCGCAAACCGTGACGTAATTATGGTAAGTCCGTCATTATGTTGCATATTCCTAAATTAACATATTTATTCAGGTTACCACAGTGTATCTGGAGCCTGATAGAATTAATAAAAACTGTACACACCGGGGGTTAGTAGGGGCCCAGCCGCTCATTTTGCTTCCTGTCAGGTTAATCTGGCATTGTTTATGGGGACATTTTAGCAAACAACAAAAGGATTGGGCCATTTACGCTGGTGAAATGTGACGTCATTTTCTAAGGGAAGGTCAAACCTTTTGCAGGAAGTTGTGAAATTCACATCCTTGTCCTTGTGAAGCCTAACGTGTGTGTAGAATCTCAGCACGCCGGGCAGAGAGTGCGTGGAAAGCCTGGACCCTACAGCAAGTGTCCATGCTGCAGGGACGACCAGGTCAGACATTTGATTTTTTTATATTTTAGGAAAAAAAAAGTTTATGTGCCAAATGCCTGACAATGGGAACCTCAAGAACTAGAGAATTACAACATGGAAAACACATGGCAGACTATATTAAGTTTTGGTCATAGTCTCGGCCTACTGTACAGGCCTGTTGCACTGCTTATTGGACTCATTTACATTACAGTGAGTTTCCTGTCAAGGTATAAAACGGACAGAACCTGTGACGGGTCTTCTAATTTGACAAAGTAGTCCTCTGCAGTGCATCTGATGTAGATTTTCTCTTGTAAGATTATAAAAGTATGTTGTTAAGTAAGAAGCCTGACTGGAGCCTGACAGCCTCTTGTGTGGCGCTGACCTTCCCCAGGTGCTGGAAGCGGACTTCCGTGGCCCGTCCTTCCAAACCTCCTCTGGATCTTCTGCAGGTTTCCACTCCGCAGCCCTCCACCCCAGCTGTTGACATTCCAGCGTTGTTGGATTTGGTCCCAAAGCCTCAGTCCACCATCCTACATGCTGACCTGCCAGTCATATCCAATGCGGCCCCCAGCCCCCAGCCCTCCACTGCAACACGACGGTCCTGTGACGATCCACAACCGCTCAGTGGTGGAGTACCAGCAAATCCCCCATGAAGTGGTAGATGACATGCTTGTGTCAAACAACACGACTCTTTCAATCAGATATCTTTTTCATGTATCATTATGATTTCATATTTCAAATCAAGCAGAAGCTGTGGGAGAGACTGCTCCTGCCTGAAGCATTCACCAGCAACCTCCAGCTGCAGTCTCCACCTCCACTTTCTAGTAGACAGCTGCAGCCTTAAGTTACTGCCAAATATCAGCCTGCAAAAGGCCTGACATCAAGTCCATATGTGACCTCCACCTGCAGATTGTGGCAGACAGCTGAAGCCTGAACCTCCACCTACAGATTCTAACAGACAGCTGAATCTTGAACCTCCACCTGCAACCTCTGCCACCAACCTGTAGGCGCTGCCTCCACCTTCAGAATCTGGCAGAGAGCTTCAGCGCCAACCTCCAACTTCAGCCTCTGCCAGCACCCTGCAAAATTCCCTCCACCTGCAGATTGTAGAAGACAGCTGCTGTCTGAAGCTCAGCCTACAGCCTCTGCCAGACGCCTGCACCTCCACCTGCAGATTGTGGCAAACAGTTGACGCCTGACCCTCCACCTCCAGACCCAGCCAGCAACCTGCAGGCGCTCTCTCCCCCTGCACCTTCTGGCAGAAAGCTGAAGCCCAAACCTTCACCTGCAGATTCTGGAAGGCAGCTGCAGCAAAAATCTCCACCTACAGTCTCTACTAGCAACCTGCACCTCCGCCTCCATGCGCAGATTCTGGTCAACAGCAGCAGCTCAAACCTCCACCTACAGCCTCTGCTAGCAGCCTGCAGGCGACTCCTCCACCTGAAGATTTTTCCAGAAAGCTGCAGCATTAACCTTCACCTACAGCCAGCACCACCACCTGCAGATTGCTCCACCTACAGATCCTGCCAGCAACCTGCAGGCGCTGCATCCACCTGCAGATTCTATTACACAGTTGCTTTCTGAACCTCAACCTAAAGCCTGTGCCAGACACCTGCACCTCCACCTGCAAATTCTGGAAGACATCTACAGCCCAAACCTCCATCAAGGCCTCTGCCAGCAACCTATACCTTCGCCTCCACCAGTAGTTTTGCACTCAGCTTTATGTAACTTATCTTTCTCAGGCCATCCCCCCCTTAATGTTCACATTGAAAGGATCCCTCGTTACATCCTGCTCCTCCAGCCCCACCATAAGATTCTGCCAGACATCTGCAGCCAAAGCCTCCCAACTACTGCCTCTGTCAACAACCTGCATTGCCACCTCCACCTCAAGCTCCTGCCAGACATCTGCAGCCCAATCCTCCACCTACCACCTCCACCGACAGTCTCTACCTCAAGATTCTGGCAGACACCTGCAACCCAAACCTCCACCTGCAACCTCTGCCACCCTCCACCTATATCCTTTTCTAGCTAGCTTTGGATCTTTCCCTCGTTACATCCTTCTCCTCCAGCTCCACCATAAGATTCTGCCAGACACCGGCTGTAACGTCTTGTCCTGTTCGTTAGTTTGTCTTATTTTGTTCATGTTTTATGTTTTGTGTTGCATATTTCCTGTTTTATTTTGTAGTACTTCCCTCTCCTCTCGTTTCAGACACTTCACGTCCTGCCCTTGTGTGTTTCCCGCCTTCGTGATTATCTGCCCCACCCTGATTAGTTTCACCTGGTCCTCATTAGTCCATCATCTGTGTGTGTATTTAACCTGTGTTCTCCCCCCCTCCTTCTATGACAGTTTGTTTTTGTCCTTTGTGCAAGCGTTACAGCGATTTTCCTACTGTTCTTTGTATTTTTACTACCTGGTTCTGACTACGTCTTTGCCTATTCCCTCCTGGACTATGCGCATTGTTTTGACTGCTCTACCGTGTACCGAACCCTGCACTCTGTTTTCAGTAAAGACTGAGTTTTTATTTTTTACCTGCCTGAGTCTGAGTCGTGCTTTTGGTTCCAGATGCAGCTCCAACTCCCGCCTACGGACTTTGGCACCCCACTTCATGCAAGCTGCTGGCCCATGAAGAAGCAGAGACCATGCTCCGTATGGAAAACACAACCTTTCACATAACATGCATGTTTCTCTCCGAGTAGATTAATGGAGGCCTTAAGGATGTAGAGACGCTCTAAGACTTCAGTGCCTTGCATTTCCAGTCATGCTCCCTTAAAGATGCCAGTTAGCTTGCACTGTTTCTGTGTACTTGGCCTAAAAGTCTTTGCACCATTTCTCAATAAAGTCCATCAATCTATGCAGTCATCACATCAGTCATTTGAATCCACAAAATGGACACCTTGAAGAGGACCTATATTATGCTTTTCCTCATTTTCTGTCTCATACATGGTTTTACAATGTTGGATACTCCTATTAAGCGTTACCAAAATTGCGAAATAATGAGTAAACTGTATGTAAAAGTAACTGTGAGACAAAAGCTCAGTCTTCAGACTGCTCGGAACGCTCCCTTCGCTTTTCGTGTCTTACTTCCGTGAGACTTATTACAAAATGCATCCCGGATTTCCTCAGAATGGTCATCTGTTCAGTGGCACAGCAGTGACGGCACGTCCACGAAGGAGAAAAAAAAGCACGCCCATGAAGTAGAGTGGCGCGCTCGTCCGCCCGCTCAGTCTATCTGTCTGAGTTTACTACTACAGGTTGTTCAGCATGTCTCACAGAAAGAGCTTTTTCTGTTGTGAAGGATAGTAGGTAGGTAGTTTCTTGAGGGATAGATGGCTTTACTTGTTAAAGTAATCGTTAACTACTGCTAACTGCCGTTAGCTGGTTAGCTGTGCATTTAGCAGTCCTCTTAGCCATAGATATATATCTATATATCTACAGATATATATCTATATATCTATGCTGTTAGTTAGCTGACTCTAAACCCCCTCCTAAAGCTCCTGTGCTGGTGCTGTAAACACCAACACTCCCCTGGTGCTCAGCGCTAACTGAGCTAACGGCAGCTACAGTTAGCAGCAGTTACTTTGTAAAGCTTTCTGTCCATCAGCAAACTCCGTAAATCACCGAGAGTTGAGGCAGGGCAGCCGGAGGACATCAGGGGGAAAACCAGAAAACATTTTCCCCATGAAATGATCAAGTTTCACCAAAATCAGTGAATAAACTTGTGTGTTTTTGTACAGTAATCAGTGAGGCCCAGTCCCCAGAAACACTCAGCTCCAGCAGCATCTATCATTTCTCCAACCTACTTCTTGACGTCTCGTCTTTGGCTTTCATTCGTGAATGAACTTGTGTGCACCTGTGTGTTGATTGGGTTAGTGTATGTCTAATATTGTGAAATTGTGACTGTTTCCCTGGGTGGAAGTCTCCGGGTGCGTAGTCAGGCTATATCCTTGAATCTTAGAATAGAAGTTTGTTATAATTGGCGATGTTTCGAGCTATCATGTATTCTGATTGTATGTGTTCTGTATTTCTCCACTGAACTTATGATCTTGTTTTATACTTTTCTTGCATTTACTTTACCTGTGACCGAAATAAAGTTTACATCTGTGAACTGAACATTGCTCCAGTTTGTTCTTGGGCTTCCAACTAAAGAATCGGGTTAACAAGTTCCCGCCACATGTGTAAGCTGCATACTTTTTTAAACCCTGATGGTGAATTCATGGTCCACATATGCGCATGTGGAGTGCGCGTCATTAAGCCCATGGCATCAAAATCTCACTCCATCCCGGTACCCAAAGTTGGCAACCCTAAAATTGTCCCGCTTTTCACCACAACTAAAATAATTATTACAGCATTATACATGTTTCCAGCACTTACATAGATGTTTATCATGTTCAGTCCCACTCGTTATATTACCTGAAGACATAAAGTAACGCACGTCTGAATTGTCAATCAATCAAAGTGTAGTTGTCAAGGCTGTTGCTAGGCTAAGAATCACAGGCCAGCGTCATAGGCTGTGACAGAGCCTGTCAGCGTGCGAAAGGTTAGTTGTCATATTGACAACATACTGAACAATAATGTAAACTATGCTAAGCTCTCTGTAAAGCTGCAAACCCAATCAAATATGTTTCAAGTTGCTCAAGAGATGCTTTCATAATATTAGAAATGATAATGGAAGTGAACTAGCGTTTTCTTTTTGCTACACAGCCTCCTACACATTTCTCAAAGTTGGGAACACATGACCATATTTTTGAGGCGGTCATGTGACCTGACTTCACCACATTCACCACAGACATCAGGTTAAAAAGACGATCTTTGGCTCAGAGTGAGTCTCTGCTGGGACTGTGTGTTTGGACGGAGAAATATTATTTGAACACACGTTTTGAACGACCACTCGGACAACTTCTGTGATGACATATTGTTATAAACACATAATGAAACACAAATGCCAACACTGGAAGTGAAGGTCAATAATGAATTTTTCTTCAGTGGTTAGCATCAGCATGACGATGAGTATTTAGATGGCTGGCCAACCCTTTACTAAATCACCAAGAAAATACTTCATGTTTATGTTTCAGGATGAAAATAAAAAAGAATTTCAGTTATTCACATTTTCCAGTATTAATCAACACAAAATGCTGGAGGACATTACAAGTCAGAGGATGGTATATTTATTCATATAACACATACAGCCGTGGCCAAACGTTCTGAGAACGACACAAGTATTGTTTTTCACAAAGGTTGCTGCTTCAGTGTTTTGAGATCTTTTTGTCAGATGTTACTATGGTATACTGAAGTATATTTGCAGTGTTCCCCCCTTTTTTTTCAAGACCTCTGCAATTCGCCCTGGCATGCTGTCAATCAACTTCTGGGCCACATCCTGACTGATGGCAGCCCATTCTTGCATAATCAATTCAGTTCAGTTTGTCAGAATTTGTGGGTTTTTGTTTGTCCACCCGCCTCTTGAGGATTGACCACAAGTTCTCAATGGGATTAAGGTCTGGGGAGTTTCCTGGCCATGGACCCAAAGCTGTTCTTGGATGGTTGGGAGAAGTTGCTCTCGGAGGATGTCTTGGCACCATTCTTTACTTATGGCTGCGTTACCCCAGTCCTCAGCAGTCCAATCCCTGGACCTTTTGCAGAATATCAGTCTGTCCCTGATGTTTTTCCTGGAGAGAAGTGGCTTCTTTGCTGCCCTTCTTGACACCCAGCCATCCTCCAAAAGTCTTCGCCTCACTGTGCGTGCAGATGCACTCACACCTGCCTGCTGCCATTCCTGAGCAAGCTCTGCACTGGTGGTGCCCCGATCCCGCAGCTGAATCAACTTGAGGAGACGGTCCTGGCGCTTGCTGGACTTTCTTGGGCGCCCTGAAGCCTTCTTCACAACAATTGAACCTCTCTCCTTGAAGTTCTCTTACTAGCAGCAATATCCTTGCCTGTGAAGCACTTTTTGTGCAAAGCAATGATGACTGCTCGTGTTTCCATGCAGGTAACCATGGTTAACAGAGGAAGAACCATGATTTCAATCACCCCCCTCCTTTTAAAGCTTCCAGTCTGTTATTCTAACTCAGACTCAGACTTTGTGAAAGTGAATATTTGTGTCATTCTCAAAACTGTTGGCCACGGCTGTATATTTACAGGCCCATATCAGTTCCTGGCACAAGGGGTGGTCGGAGGTGTTTGGGGGGTGGGTTGTGCAGCACTAGTTGAGCCAGGGGTGCCGCCGCATCTGCTTCAGAGTGATGCGCTCCTTTGGGTTCAAAACCAAACACATCTGTAAGAACTCCAGGCAGTCTGAGAAGAGAGACAGAGAACAAAGCAAAGCTTAGGGTGGAAGCTGCAGCCATCTGTGGGAACATGGAGGGAAAAAGCTTTGCACACTATGAGAACCAAAACTCAGGTACTGCATTGACACCAGTGTTGTCTTACCTCTGGACACTTTCAGCATCCGCATCTCGCGGCTGTACTGCATTTTCCTTTGCAGGAACTTGGTGGTGGTAAACTGCTTGTGTCCCTCCAGCAGTTCAAAGAGCAGCGCACCCAGCTGCCAGACTGTGGTGGGGCCTGCCTTGTATTTCCCCCGTATGAAAAACTCTGGAGGGGCGTACGCAGGCGTTCCTACAAAACACAGACAGATGGAGACAGGAAGAAACAAAGGATGAGTAGAAGGTTTCAATGAAAGTCATCACTCCAGAGATCAACAGATGGATGAAGAGCAGCAGCAGAAGCCAGACGTCGTACCAGAGAAGTCGCGGTGAGATCCCTTCTTCTCGAAGCAGCCACACCCAAAGTCTATGACCCGGACTCGAGGGACATCGGAGCAGGTTTCAATAAGGACGTTCTCTGCTTTGATGTCACGGTGGAAGACGCCCTCGGAGTGCATTTGAATGGCTGCTTTCACCAGCTGCTTCACGATGTTCTGAGACAGAGACAAACAGGTGAGTTAGAGTGAGGTGAAGAAGGGACTGTGGGGGGGTACTTTGCCATTATGTGACAAAGTTGCAGCTTTCACACAAAGATGTTCCTCAAAGTTCAGTTCAGTTCATTTGGCCAGGTGACAGCTATTTAAACCACGGATATAAAGGTGTGTTCACACTGAATGCGAAGCCACGACGGCATACGAAGTCAATGCAAAGACACGAGTGGATGCAAATTTGCATCCATACACTGGCACGGAAACTTGCTCCACCTAGCTTCAGTACCTTAGCCTGGTCTTCCTCCACGGGACCACCGTTGTCATTCAGGAAGTTCAGCAGGTCCACAGAGGAGACTGGTCTCTCCATGACCAGGAGAACCTCCTTGTCCAGGTCATACCAGTCTAACAATGACACGGCTGCAGATTCCTCTGGTCCATGTGCCACGCTCACCATGAGGAGCACCTCCAGGGGGACCATGCACGTCTCTCCATTCAGGACCTGAAGGAAACAGTATAACGACAATGTGAGTGTTTTGATAGACGTGGTCGTGTATGTGTGTGCTTTCTCCATCAACAACAAAGTAACAAGGAGGTGAACAAAGATATGCAATGATCTCAGATCAGGTCACTCGCCATTGGTCGACTTGCCACATCTGCTTTCGGGATATGTTTGATCGCCACCTACAGGACAGAGTCAGCAGTGCTTTGGTTAGTGCAGGGAGTGATGGCTGTGTGTGCATGTGTGATGTGAGAATACCTTCGTAATACTTACTGGTAAATAATCCGTTTTCCTGTAGCCGGCATAAACTGATCCGAAGCCTCCTTCTCCGAGCTTGTCAAGCTGCAGGTACTTGGCCTCAAAGTTGGCTTCACACACAAACACAAACACAGATTCACGTTTTACTACATTCGTGAGGAACATCCCACCCTAACCCCTCTGTGGTTGAAATCAGTGGTTGTTAACCTGGGGGTTAGTCAAATCTTCTTCTGCTGTTCTGCATTATAGCTGAGAAACTTCCTCATGTGTAAATTTTAATTACAGTTTGCTTCAAATCACAAAGACCTTGAACCTGCCAGCAGCAAGTTAGCTTAGCTGAAGGCTGGGGGTGGGGGCAAACAGCTGGTGCTGTCCAGAGGTAACAAAGTCTGCCTGCCAGCCCCTCTAAAGCTGGCTAATTAACATGTTGTATCTGTGTAAAGTGTAAAAACCAACATGGGGGGTTAAGTGTGGGACTATCTGTTGGCCAGGCGGTAGCCAGGAGTGCTGGATGTGCTCATGTACAAACAGCAGCTCTCTCTCGTGTTCTTTCACACTATCAGCTTACCTCGGCTGCTTCTGGCTGAGACGGACGAGCTCCCGTTGTTCTGGTTGGAGGTTGAAGGGCCACAGGAGCTCGGGGGGAGGTCGCAGCCGTTGGTGTCGTTGCTTCCACCCCTCTGCTTCTTACTGGGGGACTCTCTTGTGGTGCTGGCCTTTCTCTTGGTCCCCTTGGCCGTCACAGCCTCCACTGCCACCTCAGTGGGGCCGCTGGCACACCTCTGCCTTTTTCTGGGTGACTCTGGCTTAATGCTGGCCTTCCTCTTGCTCCTGGTCACCCGGCAGTCCTCCCCCATGCCGTTGTTGGGTTCGGTGGTGCTGCCACTGATCTCTACAAGTGAGATAAACCCAGTGAACATCAACTTGTTCATATTGGATGGTTCTGCCAAACTATTACGTTCAACAACTTTGCTTTGTAACGTTCAGTGCCAACATTTTGAAATTATTTTCATTTTTTCCTACAATATCTGCACATGGTAACTATGGTATGGTTAAGGTCGGGGAGAGATCGCAGTAACGGTTAAAAAAGTGTCCCTTTAAAAAAAAGGTCTGACGGGACACAAACTCTGATCTCCTGCATGAAAGTCAGACGCTCTACGTGCCCATCCACCATCCTGACCTCAACCCCCTCTGGACAGCTGTGGTTACTTGTTGCAGATTACAATTGTACATATTAACACTGAACTACAGACAAAATGACTTGATGAGAAACTTTTTGCGGTGCATGAAAAGCAGCTGCAGGTGTTCGCCAGGAGTTCACACTCACTTGAATCGCTCTCGAAGTCCAGAGAACGAAGAATCTCGAAGGAATTCACGTTCATGTTGCTCAGTAAATGTTCTCTATACCAACGGTTGAGAAAAGTTACTGTGAATCTCCAGAAGTTGTGTTTGGCTCTGCTGAAATGTTCAGTGCGAGTGGATTTCTTGTCTCTCTGTGTGTTCTGAGGTTCTGACGCTTTACGTGTCGATTCTGATCACCGGAGTTCCATTCTGTGACATCACAGTTAGAGAGCGGGCTGAAATAACCATAGTGACCAAAACCTCCTTAAAACCATTGGTTATAACACACAACATGTACTACAGCCATACACTGTAGATCCTCCATTACACACACACTTAAAATAATAATAATAACAGTAGTACAATGTGTACACTTCAATGAGGTGTTTATTAAAGAAGGAACATGGTGAAGCTACATTAATGGATTTATTTATTTATTGGCCACTTGGTGGCAGCTGAACAACCTTAAAACACACAAGCTTATGTGGCCAACATGTTAGTGTTACGCCCCTAAATAAAATGGGGAGATAAATACAAGCAGTGACGATCTTTGCCTCAGCGATAACTTCGCCGTCATGAGGAAAAGACCGCGACTTCCCCAGGTATGTGGGTGGAGACCAAACCAATCGATCCTAGGATCTCAGATTGAGGCGATCTAGCCGATCACAGATCAACAGTTTGACAGCTCATTGAAACAAAGTGAACAATGCAATACAAACAACTTCTCTAACATTTTTACATTTTTAAACATTTTACATTTTACCCAATCTTCTATCATAAGTGTATGGTCTTGTTTCTAACATTACAGATTTTAACATTAAAGACCATGAACTTAATGTGCTTTGGACCTATAACACAGGCTAAACAGTGCTGTATTTATTATATTTCAACTTGTCACATTAGCAAACAATGACCTGTTTAATGACCTGTGAAATGTCACAGCCCAAATACTGTCCCAATTCAATGTCCACATTATTAGGATTCATCATATGAATTAGAGAGGCACAGGTGATTGGATTAGTGAGCGTGAGAGGCGTGGTCTTGTTCCTGAACCTTAGTAATAATAACTTCATATCAAGGATAAATGAATGAACCTCTGGTGACTTTTCATATGTGTTGCCTGCAGTGTGAATGCACATTGAGAGTCGTAACTGGCCACTGATTTAGGATGAATGATTTCTTCCATCATCATCATCATCATCATCATCATCAGAGGGAGTGTTCACACCAAACATAGTTACTGTTTTCTGTTTTCTTGATGCTGGAAGCATTTTCCCTTTGATTTATATAATTCTGCCAATTGAGAACAACCTCATTCAAACTGAGGCGTACACTAGGCAACTGAGTCCCAAAGCACAAATATACAGTCCAACTACCTTAATATTCTGGATATATTCCAAATCCTGTCCCAGTGAAATGATGCACGCAACATTATTTTAGAAGACAATGATGTTTGTTAGACTTCAGCTACAGTAAGTGGCACTACGGTAAAATGTGTTTCTGGTCTGTTGCCTATCATTTTTACTTAGTGAGGTTTTTAAACGTTTTGGGGTATTGTCAGGGGGTAGAGTGCGAGGCAACAGGGATTGGACCCAAACGCAGACAAGCCGGCAGACAGGAACAGATCAGGGATTTAATGGACGTCGTCCTGGGTGAGTCGATCACAAGTGGAAGTGTGAAGGCATCTAAGACACACTGAGGACGCATTGGGATCCGATCGCTCAGACCACACTCGGACGTGGTCTGGGCAGCGTATGGCCACATTGTTTTAGTCGTGTGTATGCGAATGTGTCCTGGGCCACGATGAATGGCTGCCTACTCAACTGACGTCCTCTGTGTAAGCCTCGTCTTGCTTTTGCTTTGTTTAGTTTTGCCTTTGTTTTGAGTGACTTCTTTCTGAATCTGCTGTCAGAACCAACTGGGCTGTTTTGAATCTTCTGGTACTGACTTCTTTCCATCAGTGAAGCAGAGCGCCATATTGTGGGATGCTAGGCACTCATGGTGAGGTCCCTACGCTTTATGCATGTGAGTACAAGTACTGAAACACATGTGCATATTTCACCATTTTTTGCTGTGAGGATTGCTGTGTTGCACCTGAGGTGAATTGGTGGCAGCACCCCTGGGCCCTCCTCCTCCTCAGTGTAGTCTGCCTCTCCACAAGTGGCCTCCGCTCACTTTCCCCAGTTTTGCTTAGTTTATGTTGGACTGGCAGTTTTAGAGAGTACTTAGGGTTTTAGATTTTGTATTAAGGCCTTTATGGCTAAATTCATAATATGTGTTCTTTTTATAACGTTCTTACTATAACTTTTCAAGCAATATTTGAAGGCTTTTGATAATATTTCCTGGGGTGCAATTCCCCAGGTGGCGTTGTCGGTCCTCTCTCCTTATTCTGCCCCCTGCCACGCCATATATGCAACCAGTTAGCTAGCTACTATGAATGTTTTCAAAAAAAGATTTGATCAACTTTGTTAATCCAAATTAGTTTATTGAGATATTTTAAGGAGACGGGGACAGACGCAGCAGGAATGCAACGAGGAGGAGGGACGGAGGAGAGGATGATGTGAAAAATGGAGATGAGGCAAGTGCAATCTTCAGAAATGAGACCATGGCTAGCTCACAATACCCTCCACCAGAGGTGAGTAAAGTAGCCAGCTGTTATTGCAACATTTGCTAGCAAACACCTACCAACTGTAGCTTGCTGTTTACCACACTTCCACTTTTTTCATTCCATTATGCTAGTGATTTGTTACAATTTGTAATCGGTTAAGTCAGTGTCTACATTTTTCAATGAGCTTATTAAATCTCAGAGTCCCTGCTAACAAGAAAAAAACAGCTTAGACCGAGCAGGCTGGTCAGTCTTAGGCTGGGCTGGTTTGTTGGTTTAGAGGGGGTTTTGGGGACTGTAGCTGGGCAGGATTGCTGGTCGTAGCTGGAAACGGGTGGTCCCAGTGGTCAAGCTGGTCACCATCCTCTATGCGCTGGTCAGACTGGTAAGGTCTTGAGTATACTTTAGCTGAGACAGCTTTATGGCGAAGCTGATCATAGATGATGATACACACACCCAAAACTCTTCAAAACCAGCTCAGTTTGTGCATAAAGCCCCTGTTTTCTGTAATACACTGTTTTGAACAAATAGTTTTGACTACAAAAATCAGGCCTCTTCCCTTACCTGGAAAACAAGTCCAGAGAAACTTTCAGAGAACAATAAAAGGGCAGGGCTAATGAGTAACATTAGTGGTCTGTAAGTAGAGTTTATACACTAATAAGGTAAAAACGTGTATCAGTTTGGTTCAGAGCACATACCTTACCAAACAGGTACCACAATGTATACAATTTATTGTCTGTAAAAAAAAAAAAAAAAGAAATACTACACACACAAGTGATTTGAAGTGGAAAAATAATTTATTACAAACATTTTTTCCCAAAACACCATTTCTAACTACTGTCCCTAACTACATTTTTGTCAAATGGTTTCCTTACACTTTTTTTGCCCTTTTTCCACCAGGTCTTGAGTTTTGTTTGTGAAATGTATCCCACCGGCTTCTCCCTCTGTCTTCTCCATGTTGTGTGCCTTCAACCATCCGCTGAAGCACTCCTGAGAAAGAAGAAAAAACTGATTAATTAGCCTTTTTATGGTTATTAACATATGGTTTATATAACATTTTCAGAATGAAATCTCTTGATGATAATGAATCCACTCTGAAATGACTGTGACGTGAAAAAGATTAATGCCACCTGGAAGGTCACCAAGGTTATGATTCTTTAGTTTCACAGTTCCAGTATTTTCACTCTGCAGCTATCTGCCAGTATAATAGGAACTTAAGTCACACTACCGAAGAGTTTGCTACAGAGCTCCTGATTCAGTTTTCAGCAGTGAGTCTGTTCTGGAGGCTCACGGAGGAACAGCACCCTATTAACACAGTTCACGTACACAGGCTCCTTCAAAGCGTCACCCATCTGTACATCAACTAAGACTCCTACAATGCTGTTAGTTGCTGCTGTGAAATGAAGTATGTTACAAAATGGTAGCTTGTTCAAGTTCAAATGTATTTGTGAGCAAATATACAAATTTAGCTTGAGCTGACTTTCATCATCATTTCTGTTTTTTCTACTGAGCTGGTGCACCTCCTGTATTTACACAGTTTAGATCCTTTAAAAGGATATTTTCTACATTTTTGTTATTGTCAACAAATCTTATGTGCCGAGCAAAACCGACCGTGAGCGACATTGCTGCACGTTCTTTTTCAGGACCGCGGTTCTGTTGACATAACTTTTTGTGCTACATATGACAGCCTCTCCACTTTGTACTGAAGTTAATTACAATTTACAGTGCAGCATGAAGTCTTAGCTCTAAACGGAACCTTGTTCCTGCGCGTGCACAGTGGCGTCTGATGTACGAGGAAATGCTCTCCAGCGGGTTGACATTTTGCCACCGTTATTTGTCTTTGAAGCCGTTTCTATAACAAAACTAGTCGTCGCCTTCTGGATGAAGGAACATGTCACCCAGTGCAGCAGTGTGTCTCATTATCATGTTTTTAATAGCTTTTGGAAAACAACGAAGGTCTACAGCACAGAGGAATAACATATATCAGGCTTTGGATGAACACACGGTACTTAAGTAAGCTTTAGTTTTTTAAAACCACAAACTTCAGAAGAAGATTCAGAGTCACCAGAAGAAAGCAACTGGGAGCGTTCAAATGATCCACTCGGTAATGAAGTAAACAAACGTGAAAAGTGACAAATAATCAATAAAAAACAGTTACCGTGTAGTTAACTTGGTGTGGATCAACTCTTGTTAATTTCTACCCATTTGAGTATTTCAATATGAAATGACATTTGATTGTAAAATTTCAAATACATAGTTTTGTGTTATTCTCCCTTATTTTTTATTTAAACCTTTTTGGAAAGTTATCAAATTTTGTCTGTGATGACATCGAGTGATGTCAATGAAGGCTTGCAGAATTAAACGTTAACAGTTTTAGGTTTGCCTGTTCGCAGTATTCAGAAAGCCTTTTTTTAGTATTTCATTTTTAATAACAATTTTTCAATATCCTCATCGGACACTAATGTATCAGAACATTTACATTGAAATGTTTTTTTTTTGTCTTCTTAACAGTTTGTAGTGTTGGTGTGCATTGTTACAGGGCTAGTATTGTATTGTCACAACAAACTTATATTTATTTATTATGCATTTAACATGGGTAAAACAATGCAGAACAGTTTTTCTACAAATTACAGTATGTAAGTACTCAGCCACCATTTTTATTTTTTATTTTTTTGCATTCAAGCTCATTCCCTCTTCCACAGGTCTGGGAGACCTGGGGTTGTATATTAAATGCTTATGTGGTCTTCAGATGTGACCTTTTGTCCGGTGTCATTAAAATCAGAGGAGAAAGTGGGAATATTAGCATGTTATCTTATAATTATTGTATTATATAATAATACATAGTAAATGAAGAATACATTTCATTCAAAATGTCAGCTTGAGTTATGCAGCTCTCTGTACAGAGATACGTCGGTTTAATATTGAAGTTTTAATTTTGAGCGCTGATCCTGCTTCACCTGCGTGACACCAGCTTGACCGAGTTGGCCTACCAGTTACACCAGCTTGACCCAGCTTTTCTCAGCTGGCCAACCATCTATTTCTGCTTGACAGCTGAGGATGGCCAACCAGCTGCACCAGCCTGTCACCAGCTTGACCAACCCAGTTAACCAGCATAACCAGCTTCAAACCAGCTAAAACCAGCAACCATCTTAAACTGGTTTAAGCTGGGGTTTTTTCCATCAAAGAAAAGGAAGAATGCAGGGGCAGCCTCATATGGCTCCAAATTGAATTCACAGTGGACCAAGGACTGGCCGTCCGTCACGCCCGGGACTACACCTTTTCACTTTTTCACTGCCGGCATGAGTGAGAGTGCAGACACCAGGGCAGAGCACTTAAAAACACAAAAAATGGTTGACAACTCATCTAAAATGGATAATTTCACAATGCAGGTGTAACCTAGGTTAGAATATCAATAAACACACAAAGAGTTTATTAAACAAGTGATGAATGCAATGTGAGTCACTATTACACTGTTCATTTTGCTAGTTTATCGTGTGTACTGTTCCTTTAACGCGTGCAGCAGTAACAGCCAGTCGGTGTCACTGTAGCGCCGCCTACTGGAGAGAGAGAGGAACAATGGAGAGAGAAGGGAAATAACGTTGTTTGGCGGAGTAAAAACACAAGTTTTGAGGAGTGTAAACTTTTTTTTTTTTCCCCCATATTTTTGGGAGGCTTTGTGTTCTTCCTGCACACGCTGCTGGATTCTGTTTTTGTTGTTTGAACAAGGATTTGGTGAGTATTTTCTTGTCGTGTAAATTACCATGCTAATTGTCATGTGTTTTGAGCTAAATGTACAGCTAAAATGGCCCGTAGCTGAGCTAAGGCAGTGTGAATATATTTTATGTTGTATACTGTGTGGGGGTTTTTTCTTGGTTAAAGTGAGCTAAGAAGTTACATGCAACAGGTTTGGTCAAGTGGAACCTCACCGTAAAACGGTGTGAACGCCGTCGCCATTTTGGGGTGCGGTTCAGGTTACATTGACTTGCAATTAAGAACGTGTTCTTTTTATATGCATGGTTTGATTTGAAATACATAGTATTAAGTGTTGGTACGTATATTGCTCTGTTGTAATCTACAACAGGCCAGGTCTTACAGAGGAACGCTTGGTGGTGAACGCACGGAGCTGGAGGAAAAAACAAAGATGGCGAGCCGCCCCTAGGAGAGGCAGAACTGGACAGGTGTTTGCTTTTGGAAGAGAAACTCCAGGATAAGAACACTGATCCACACCTGCATCGCGGTAGGAATAAATTGTATGGTGCATACATAGTGAATTATTTTGATTTTGATTTATTAGTAGTCATTTTGAGTTTGTATATGGGTCCATCAGTGAGATGTACTTCATTTTTTTTTGTTCATGCCAAAGTGGTAATGCAAAATGGGTTTTGTATACTAAAATAGTGTACCGAATAAGTGAACTAAATGAGGGTCAAACTGAATTGCTAAATAGGCCTAATTAAGATCAAAGGAAAATCTAGAACTGAGTCAACTAAAAAAAACAGAAAACCAGAGAACTAAACGACTTAAAGTAACCTAAGGTGAGTATTAGTTTTGATCTAAAATCCAAATTATCCAAACTCCCTGAAACTTTGTTTTTTTTCTTCTGATGTAAAGGGCTACTTGAACTAGAGTGTGTGAAGAGGTTGTGTTTTGTTTTGTACTGTAATTTGTGTATTCCTATTTCATTCTTGTATAAATAAGCCGGCATGTTCAACTTATTCTTTAGTCTGTGGTCTATTATTTTTAATTATTAGTTACTAAACCTTTTCCTCTGAACCTAGAACCTGGTCCTAGCTTATCTGTGTAACAGCAGTGCTACACAAAGCACTAAGATGGCTCAACTGGAGACACACATGATAAAAGTTATATATAAGTATACAAGTTGGTTAAGTGCAGTGGTGTTATGGTTATTTAGTGGGGGTACTTTCATCATTACACGTCCACAGACCAGAAGAGCCGAAGTGAAGGTGGCCATGACAATGGTGCAGCACAACATCCCGTTGGCTGTTCAAGCAGTGTTTCCCTGATTCCAACACGGCCCAAAAGTATTCAGCCATCATGAATAAGTGTGTAGCCCTTTACTTGATGGATGAGCTAGTGTGAAAAATCTTTGTGATCGGGCCTTCTCTTTGGCCACTGACGGGTCCAACAATACTGTTGTGTCTTTGTTCATGTTGACCATGAATATAGCCTATGAGCAATGAATCACGAGGTCACACACACGTTGGGAACATTCAAGGGTTGGAAACATTTGTGTCGTCACAGGGAGAGAGAAGATGAATCCAGTGACCGTTAAACTGCGGAGTAAACAATTTCTCCACGCCAACGTGACATCAGGGACCAGCCGCGGCACTGCAGAGGCCATATTCAGTCAAATGAATGAGGTGCTGGAAGGGCACAATATCCCAGGGGCCAACTCTGTGGCCCTTGCAGTTGACAATGCTAGTGTCGATCTGGGAATCAGGACTTCCATGAAGAGCCGGGTCCTGGACCAAAATCCATCCATCTACATTCTTGGCTGCACACGCTGGTGGCTCGGTGTACTTCGGGGTAATGGCTTGACGGTCACAACTGCCTTCTGCACTAACAAATGTTTTTGCCCCCCGTTGTCAGGCTTTGATGTTGAAGATTCCTGTGTCGATCTTTCCTGCTGGTTTAAATCCAGCACCTGCTTGATGGCAAGTTATCCTCACATAACACATTTAGGGCCACTCTAAAATACATATTTTATTCTGCTCAGAGTCCTGCATGTTTTGTGACACTAAGTACATGGAGGTACTTCAGCATTTGAGCATCAGGTGGTGATCAGCCGTTGCTGTCGGTATGCTTTATAAAGTAGCTGAAGAGGAAGCGAGATAAGAGCCAGGATGCGGCGGAGGATGGAGGGGAGACGGGCCATATTAGCATGTCTTTCTGGCTTTGTACGTTCTTGTTACCATTATGCTCCTTCGCCAAGTCTACATGTGAAAGGGCAGACAGGTTGCCAGTTTCGTCGGAACACCTAGATACAAACCAATGCAGGTTAATATTATATGAAGTATTTATTGAGGTGTCATTTTTTTCTGTGTCAGCTGTACTTGTGGTGCTGTTGAACTGTACTGGGTTATACTGAGAGGTGTTTCTAATATTTAGTCTATCGTCATTCATATAGGATGGACAAACACCTCTCTCAAACAGATTACATTAAAAAAAAAAACTTTTATTGCAGTTTAATAGTTTAATAGTATTGAAATGGATTAGCCTACATTCCACATACACACCCACGGTTTGTCATCTTGGTACTCGAACACCAAGAGGTTGATACTCAGTCTGACAGGCCGTGTACAGCTAGGTGCACAAACATCACTATATATTAATGCAAGAAGTGCCTGTACCTCATCTGTATCACGTACATCATTAGTCATTAACCAGGACAGACTTCAACACAGAAAGGACACATGATGTCTATGATAGAGTAATCATGAAGGCTACAGTCACTCTTTGACTCAGAACCTGGGAAGACAGATGTGCCCTTACACTGCCTGTCAAGCAATGAAAGAAATAGGAAGTAAACAATGTTTAAACAATCTAAAAAAAAGAGATTCTTTTTCTGCTTTTTTTTCCCTATGGGACCAAAGTACTTCACAAATGTGTGCAGAAATGAATGACCATGTGCCTATCCTCCTCACATTCTTTTCTGGAGCTGACTTGAAACCAGCCTTCAGGCTATCCAGGAACAACATAAACATGCTGGTGCAGATGCTGCCCCGGCAAAAAGCCCATGGATAGAGCCATGAAGTTGAGGTGCTGGTCACAGTCTGCTGGCTGGCCTGTGGAGCCTCTTGCAGGGTAACTGCAGACACAACCGTCCACAACGTTGTGGAGGAAATGATGACCATCTTCCACAGAGCTATTCATTTCCCCAAACCAGAGAATTATGGAGGAGGTGGGGGCCGGCTTTGTTCGCCTCGCTGGCCGTGAGGCACTCCTCATTTCTTGATGTGTACATTCGCAATCCAGGATCTGCACATGATGCGCTTGTGCTTGACAGATCTCCCATGTACAACAGGCGCTGTATCCACCAGCTGGGTGCTTTCTGTTAGGAGACGGAGGATATTCGTGCCTGCAGCGTCCTGTTGCTATCATGACCTCATATCGCCTGTAGCCAGAAAGAATATTAAACACACACAGCATATTCAGTGTTGAATTATTTTGGTGACTTTGAAATACACCATACATTTTGTACTTGAATTTTGATTAACAGGCCACGTTGAAGTCCGGTACAACAGGCACCACGCAAGAGGAAGGAACATGATTGAAGGTGATTAGTGCCTGCTGCGTCCTCCACAACATTTGTATGGCAGCAGGTGATATCCTGGAGGAGGAGGAGGAGGAGGAGGAGGAGGAGGAGGCAGAAGGCCTGGGACCAGATGACAGCGAGGATGACGTGGGCAACGCAGAGGTCGATGTGAGGGACCTGTCGGGGAACGGTGTCCGAGGAAGGCTTGCTGCACAGCTTTCTGCTCCGGATGAACTGCCTGCATGTCTGGGTGAACATGACTACATCTAGGCAGTAAACTTGTCCAGATGTAGTCACGCTCACTAGAAGTTGGACAGCATTTAAAACAGTTTAGATGGCAAAGGACAGATGCATAGATACATGGATACACGGAAAGAGATATGTGTGTATATGAGTTGTATAAGTTCATTTGTTGCAATGTCCTTTTTCTTATTCTGGTTCATTTAAATTCAACTGCCTGACTGTAAATTACTGTTTATAACTGTAAAATATAGGACTTTTGGGGGGTTTTGTTGTAAATATACACAATACACCGTTGCTTTCAAGAATGAATTTGCCTGGGTTGAATTTCGAACTGAACAAAAATGTTCTCAAACAATAACAAATATCTCTGGCCACTGCCTCTCTCTCTCTGCTCCTTGAGAAGGTCAAGCAGGTCACTGGCCCTGGCTCTCTTCCTCTGTAGCTGACTGGCCCTGGCGTCTTCGGCAGGAGGGGCAGAGGCCGCTGTGCTGACCACGCCAGCTGTAGTGGCAGTCAGGTTTTGCTGCAACGACCAGGGGCGGACTGTATCAGTCCCAAAGTACACTTAATTATAAGGGCCACTGAAGCTGTGTTGTCTGTTTTTCTCTGTATCTAATACACAGCAGAGAAACAGGCAGATTTCCTTGTACTTGTCTTTTAAGTTGTTCCACTTCTTTCTGGCCTGTTTGGCCGTTATGGCCGGGCCAGAAGTGGTAACAAAAGTGCCGGGGCAAAACAAAAACATAAAAAAGAGTGAGACACTGCCACTTCAACAAGATATTAATCATTATGGATGGAGACTGCCTAAATCTGGCCCTAACCCTTCCCCAGATGTACAGGCAATGATAAAAGCACTGAAAATCAACACTCATCCCATCCACATTTTGCAGATTTTCTCCTGCCGGTGAACAGGCCATTGTTGGTCGCCCGCCACTCAATGAGGGCCCGGATTTCCTCATTTGTCCCTAGATAGAATATTGCTAAACACTTAATCAGGCACTCATTGAAATACTTGGAAATTCAAATGAAGTTACCATATATGGTTCCTCGCCCATCTGGGGTAAAACATTTTCTAAAAGGTGAATATATAAAAAATATGAGAAAAACATAAACTTAAAGGGACATTTATTTTTAACATGTTTTATAGAACTGAAATAACACATATATATATATATATATATATATATATATATTATATATATAACGTATTAACAAATATAACAGTCAATAACATCAATGTCCAGTCCAGTCATTTATGCGGCTGACTGGTGGTAGTCAAGAAAGCAGTTACACTCTGCATTGAGGCACAGGTGGACCTTGCACACCCTGCAGACCACATCTGACCTTTTGATGTTCCCCGTCTTGCTGCAGTACTTGCAGGTCTGGCGGTTGGTGTAGACAGGGGGATGGAATTGGGACAGGTCAAACTCAAACCGCACAGAATCAGCTGGGGTGTGGCTGCGGTGTCCCCGGACAGGCTTGGGGACATCAACAGAGGTGCTGAGGTCTGTTGAGCTCCTTCGGGGGCGAGACGTGACTGGCTTCTGGCTGCTGGCGTCCTTGAACACCTGGAGCCTAAAGTTCTTTAGTGACAGGCCAGCCACATCGAGAGCCTTGCAGTCCCGCCTGTAGATGACCCAGGCATTCGTGAGGCTGACATCAATCGCATAAGCAAACAACCGCACGTACCACCTCTTGGACTTCAAGGGGGTACGGTAGAGGGGGACCAGCATGTCGCTCTTGTCAATGCCCCCCATGTTTGCATTGTAGCCTTTGATGACAGCAGGGCAGCTCACTTGCTCCTTCCTGCAGTACCGGTGGACTGAGGACATGGGCTCCACCCCCAGTGACAACCTTGTTGTCCTTCCACCTGAGGGCCAGGATCCCATCATTCTTCCCCATCTCCTTGATGGACTTGAGCGGAGGCTGGCCTACTCTGTTGTCCCTGGCTGTCCCTGTGTACCTGCAGTTCTGGTCCTTGAGGTACCGCACCAACTCCAGGCTGGTGAAGAAGTTATCCGCAAAGACGGCTGTGGTGGTGGAGGAGGAGGAAATGGTGCTGAACAGGACGGAGACTATCTGGCTGGTGGCACCCATGTTGTTCAGGCATCAGGGGGACACCGTGGGCCTCCAGCGTAGTCTTGGTAGTCCATATCATGAATGAAGCCATCCTCAGAAGCCCTGGCAAACAACTTGAGCGCGGAAGTTACCATATATAGTTCCTTGCCGGATAATTAAATGTTAGTTTTAATGCACAATAGCCATTAGTATTTTTAATAGTTATAACACGTTTGTACAAAAGGGAATAAAGTCCAGCTCAAGTTAAAAGATGTATATAAGTATGAACCTTAACTTTCTCCTCGGGCAAATCGGTTTTTGGATTGATAATTAGTTACAGTTTTATGAATGTTTTATTCACAGAATTCAATAATCTAATGGAGAGATATTAACTTCTGAATATTTTACGAATGCTGTTGCAATTGTCTTTTCCCAGATACAAACACCTTCTTCCTTTTGAGGACGCAAGGGACCAGGACCGGATTTCAGCTGAGTTTCTGGAGTACCAGATGCTGGAGGAACCAGACCTACCTGACACCGTTTGGTTTATTTCTGCTTCTTACCTGTGAACATTCAATAAAATGGTGTCGTTTTGATTTTGGAAAAAACACGTCTTTGGCTTTCATTAGTGAATGAACCTGTGTGTTGATTGGGTTAGTGTATGTCTAATATTGGGAAATTGCGACTGTTTCCCTGGGTGGAAGTCTCCGGGTGCGTAGTCAGGCTATATCCTTGAATCTTAGAATAGAAGTTCCTGCCACATGTGTAAGCTGCATACTTTTTAAAACCCTGATGGTGAATTCATGGTCCACATATGCGCATGTGGAGTGTGCGTCATTAAGCCCATGGCATCAAAATCTCACTCCATCCCGGTACCCAAAGTTGGCAACCCTGAAATTGTCCCGCTTTTCACCACAACTAAAATAATTATTACAGCATTATACATGTTTCCAGCACTTACATAGATGTTAATCATGTTCAGTCCCACTCGCTATTACCTGAAGACATAAAGTAACGCACGTCAGAATTGTCAATCAATCAAAGCGTGGTTGTCAAGGCTGTTGATAGGCTAAGAATCACAGGCCAGCGTCATAGGCTGTGACAGAGCCTGTCAGCGTGCGAAAGGTTAGTTGTCATATTGACAACATACTGAACAATAATGTAAACTATGCTAAGCTCTCTGTAAAGCTGCAAACCCAATCAAATATGTTTCAAGTTGCTTTCATAATATTAGAAATGATAATGGAAGTGAACTAGCGTTTTCTTTTTGCTACACAGCCTGCTTCACATTTCTCAAAGTTGGGAACGCATGACCATATTTTTGAGGCGGTCATGTGACCTGACTTCACCACATTCACCACAGACATCAGGTTAAAAAGACGATCTTTGGCGCAGAGTGAGTCTCTGCTGGGACTGTGTGTTTGGACGGAGAAATATTATATGAACACACGTTTTGAACGACCACTCGGACAACTTCTGTGATGACATATTGTTATAAACACGTAATGAAACACAAATGCCAACACTGGAAGTGAAGGTCAATAATGAATTTTTCTTCAGTGGTTAGCATCGGCATGGTGATGAGTATTTAGATGGCTGGCCACCCCTTTACTAAATCACCAAGAAAACACTTCATGTTCATGTTTCAGGATGAAAATAAAAAAGAATTTCAGTTATTCACATTTTCCAGTATTAATCAACACAAAATGCTGGAGGACATTACAAGTCAGAGGATGGCATATTTATTCATATAACACATACAGCCGTGGCCAAACGTTCTGAGAACGACACAAGTATTGTTTTTTACAAAGGTTGCTGCTTCAGTGTTTTTAGATCTTTTTGTCAGATGTTACTATGGTATACTGAAGTATATTTGCAGTGTTCACCCTTCTTTTTCAAGACCTCTGCAATTCGCCCTGGCATGCTGTCAATCAACTTCTGGGCCACATCCTGACTGATGGCAGCCCATTCTTGCATAATCAATGCTTGGACTTTGTCAGAATTTGTGGGTTTTTGTTTGTCCACCCGCTTCTTGAGGATTGACCACAAATTCTCAATGGGATTAAGGTCTGGGGAGTTTCCTGGCCATGGACCCAAAGCTGTTCTTGGATGGTTGGGAGAAGTTGCTCTCGGAGGATGTCTTGGTACCATTCTTTACTTATGGCTGCGTTACCCCAGTCCTCAGCAGTCCAATCCCTGGAGCTTTTGCAGAATATCAGTCTGTCCCTGATGTTTTTCCTGGAGAGAAGTGGCTTCTTTGCTGCCCTTCTTGACACCCGGCCATCCTCGCCTCACTGTTCGTGCAGATGCACTCACACCTGCCTGTTGCCATTCCTGAGCAAGCTCTGCACTGGTGGTGCCCCGATCCCGCAGCTGAATCAACTTGAGGAGACGGTCCTGGCGCTTGCTGGACTTTCTTGGGCGCCCTGAAGCCTTCTTCACAACAATTGAACCTCTCTCCTTGAAGTTCTCTTACTAGCAGCAATATCCTTGCCTGTGAAGCCCTTTTTGTGCAAAACAATGATGACTGCTCGTGTTTCCTTGCAGGTAACCATGGTTAACAGAGGAAGAACCATGATTTCAATCACCCCCCTCCTTTTAAAGCTTCCAGTCTGTTATTCTAACTCAGACTCAGACTTTGTGAAAATGAATATTTGTGTCATTCTCAAAACTGTTGGCCACGGCTGTATATTTACAGGCCCATATCAGTTCCTGGCACAAGGGGTGGTCGGAGGTGTTTGGGGGGTGGGTTGTGCAGCACTAGTTGAGCCAGGGGTGCCGCCGCATCTGCTTCAGAGTGATGCGCTCCTTTGGGTTCAAAACCAAACACATCTGTAAGAACTCCAGGCATTCTGAGACGAGAGACAGAGAACAAAGCAAAGCTTAGGGTGGAAGCTGCAGCCGTCTGTGGGAACATGGAGGGAAAAAGCTTTGCACACTATGAGAACCAAAACTCAGGTACTGCATTGACACCAGTGTTGTCTTACCTCTGGACACTTTCAGCATCCGCATCTCGCGGCTGTACTGCATTTTCCTTTGCAGGAACTTGGTGGTGGTAAACTGCTTGTGTCCCTCCAGCAGTTCAAAGAGCAGCGCACCCAGCTGCCAGACTGTGGTGGGGCCTGCCTTGTATTTCCCCCGTATGAAAAACTCTGGAGGGGCGTACGCAGGGGTTCCTACAAAACACAGACAGATGGAGACAGAAAGAAACAAAGGATGAGTAGAAGGTTTCAATGAAAGTCATCACTCCAGAGATCAACAGATGGATGAAGAGCAGCAGCAGAAGCCAGACGTCGTACCAGAGAAGTCGCGGTGAGATCCCTTCTTCTCGAAGCAGCCACACCCAAAGTCTATGACCCGGACTCGAGGGACATCGGAGCAGGTTTCAATAAGGACGTTCTCTGCTTTGATGTCACGGTGGAAGACGCCCTCGGACTGCATTTGAATGGCTGCTTTCACCAGCTGCTTCATGATGTTCTGAGACAGAGACAAACAGGTGAGTTAGAGTGAGGTGAAGAAGGGACTGTGGGGTGGTACTTTGCCATTATGTGACAAAGTTGCAGCTTTCACACAAAGATGTTCCTCAAAGTTCAGTTCAGTTCATTTGGCCAGGTGACAGCTATTTAAACCACAGATATAAAGGTGTGTTCACACTGAATGCGAAGCCACAACTGCATACGAAGTCAATGCAAAGACACGAGTGGATGCAAATTTGCATCCATACACTGACACAGAAACTTGCTCCACCTAGCTTCAGTACCTTAGCCTGGTCTTCCTCCACGGGACCACCGTTGTCATTCAGGAAGTTCAGCAGGTCCACAGAGGAGACTGGTCTCTCCATGACCAGGAGAACCTCCTTGTCCAGGTCATACCAGTCTAACAATGACACGGCTGCAGATTCCTCTGGTCCATGTGCCACGCTCACCATGAGGAGCACCTCCAGGGGGACCATGCACGTCTCTCCATTCAGGACCTGAAGGAAACAGTATAACGCCAATGTGAGTGTTTTGATAGACGTGGTCGTGTATGTGTGTGCTTTCTTCATCAACAACAAAGTAACAAGGAGGAGAACAAAGATATGCAATGATCTCAGATCAGGTCACTCGCCATTGGTCGACTCGCCACATCTGCTTTCAGGATATGTTTGATCGCCACCTACAGGACAGAGTCAGCAGTGCTTTGGTTAGTGCAGGGAGTGATGGCTGTGTGTGCATGTGTGATGTGAGAATACCTTTGTAATACTTACTGGTAAATAATCCGTTTTCCTGTAGCCGGCATAAACTGATCCGAAGCCTCCTTCTCCGAGCTTGTCAAGCTGCAGGTACTTGGCCTCAAACCTGGCTACACACACAAACACAAACACAGATTCACGTTTCACTGCATTCGTGAGGAACATCCCACCCTAACCCCTCTGTGGTTGAAATCAGTGGTTGTTAACCTGGGGGCTAGTCAAATCTTCTCCTGCTGTTCTGCATTATAGCTGAGAAACTTCCTCATGTGTAAATTTTAATTACAGTTTGCTTCAAATCACAAAGACCTTGAACCTGCCAGCAGCAGGTTAGCTTAGCTGAAGGCTGGGGGTGGGGGCAAACAGCTGGTGCTGTCCAGAGGTAACAAAGTCTGCCTGCCAGCCCCTCTAAAGCTGGCTAATTAACATGTTGCATCTTGTCTGATTAATAAAAACCAAAGTGTAAAAACCAACATGGGGGGTTAAGTGTGGGACTATCTGTTGGCCAGGCGGTAGCCAGGAGTGCTGGATGTGCTCACGTACGAACAGCAGCTCTCTCTCGTGTTCTTTCACACTATCAGCTTACCTCGGCTGCTTCTGGCTGAGACGGACGAGCTCCCGCTGTTCTGGTTGGAGGTTGAAGGGCCACAGGAGCTCGGGGGGAGGTCACAGCCGTTGGTGTCGTTGCTTCCACCCCTCTGCTTCTTACTGGGGGACTCTCTTGTGGTGCTGGCCTTTCTCTTGGTCCCCTTGGCCGTCACAGCCTCCACTGCCACCTCAGTGGGGCCGCTGGCACACCTCTGCCTTTTTCTGGGTGACTCTGGCTTAATGCTGGCCTTCCTCTTGCTCCTGGTCACCCGGCAGTCCTCCCCCATGCCGTTGTTGGGTTCGGTGGTGCTGCCACTGATCTCTACAAGTGAGATAAACCCAGTGAACATCAACTTGTTCATATTGGATGGTTCTGCCAAACTATTACGTTCAACAACTTTGCTTTGTAACGTTCAGTGCCAACATTTTGAAATTATTTTCATTTTTTCCTACAATATCTGCACATGGTAACTATGGTATGGTTAAGGTCGTGGGAAGATCGCAGTAACGGTTAAAAAAAGTGTCCCTTTAAAAAAACGGTCTGACGGGACACAAACTCTGATCTCCTGCATGAAAGTCAGACGCTCTACGTGCCCATCCACCATCCTGACCTCAACCCCCTCTGGACAGCTGTGGTTACTTGTTGTAGATTACAATTGTACATATTAACACTGAAAACTTTTTGCGGTGCATGAAAAGCAGCTGCAGGTGTTTGCCAGGAGTTCACACTCACTTGAATTGTTCTCGAAGTCCAGAGAACGGAGAATCTCTGAGGAATTCACGTTCATGTTGCTCAGTAAATGTTCTCTATACCAACGGTTGAGAAAAGTTACTGTGAATCTCCAGAAGTTGTGTTTGGCTCTGCTGAAATGTTCAGTGCGAGTGGATTTCTTGTCTCTCTGTGTGTTCTGAGGTTCTGACGCTTTACGTGTCGATTCTGATCACCGGAGTTCCATTCTGTGACATCACAGTTAGAGAGCGGGCTGAAATAACCATAGTGACCAAAACCTCCTTAAAACCATTGGTTATAACACACAACATGTACTACAGCCATACACTGTAGATCCTCCATTACACACACACTTGAAATAATAATAATAACAGTAGTACAATGTGTATACTTCAATGAGGTGTTTATTAAAGAAGGAACATTGTGAAGCTACATTAATGGATTTATTTATTTATTGGCCACTTGGTGGCAGCTGAACAACCTTAAAACACACAAGCTTATGTGGCCAACATGTTAGTGTTACGCCCCTAAATAAAATGGGGAGATAAATACAAGCAGTGACGATCTTTGCCTCAGCGATAACTTCGCCGTAATGAGGAAAAGACCGCGACTTCCCCAGGTATGTGGGTGGAGACCAAACCAAGCGATCCTAGGATCTCAGATTGAGGCGATCTAGCCGATCACAGATCAACAGTTTGACAGCTCATTGAAACAAAGTGAACAATGCAATACAAACAACTTCTCTAACATTTTTACATTTTTAAACATTTTACATTTTACCCAATCTTCTATCATAAGTGTATGGTCTTGTTTCTAACATTACAGATTTTAACATTAAAGACCATGAACTTAATGTGCTTTGGACCTATAACACAGGCTAAACAGTGCTGTATTTATTATATTTCAACTTGTCACATGAGCAAACAATGACCTGTTTAATGACCTGTGAAATGTCACAGCCCAAATACTGTCCCAATTCAATGTCCACATTATTAGGATTCATCATATGAATTAGAGAGGCACAGGTGATTGGATTAGTGAGCGTGAGAGGCGTGGTCTTGTTCCTGAACCTTAGTAATAATAACTTCATATCAAGGATAAATGAATGAACCTCTGGTGACTTTTCATATGTGTTGCCTGCAGTGTGAATGCACATTGAGAGTCGTAACTGGCCACTGATTTAGGATGAATGATTTCTTCCATCATCATCATCATCATCATCAGAGGGAGTGTTCACACCAAACATAGTTACTGTTTTCTGTTTTCTTGATGCTGGAAGCATTTTCCCTTTGATTTATATAATTATGCCAATTGAGAACAACCTCATTCAAACTGAGGCGTACACTAGGCAACTGAGTCCCAAAGCACAAATATACAGTCCAACTACCTTAATATTCTGGATATATTCCAAATCCTGTCCCAGTGAAATGATGCACGCAACATTATTTTAGAAGACAATGATGTTTGTTAGACTTCAGCTACAGTAAGTGGCACTACGGTAAAATGTGTTTCTGGTCTGTTGCCTATCATTTTTACTTAGTGAGGTTTTTAAACGTTTTGGCGTATTGTCAGGGGGTAGAGTGCGAGGCAACAGGGATTGGACCCAAACGCAGACAAGCCGGCAGACAGGAACAGATCAGGGATTTAATGGACGTCGTGCTGGGTGAGTCGATCACAAGTGGAAGTGTGAAGGCATCTAAGACACACTGAGGACGCATTGGGATCCGATCGCTCAGACCACACTCGGACGTGGTCTGGGCAGCGTATGGCCACATTGTTTTAGTCGTGTGTATGCGAATGTGTCGTGGGCCACGATGAATGGCTGCCTACTCAACTGACGTCCTCTGTGTAAGCCTCGTCTTGCTTTTGCTTTGTTTAGTTTTGCCTTTGTTTTGAGTGACTTCTTTCTGAATCTGCTGTCAGAACCAACTGGGCTGTTTTGAATCTTCTGGTACTGACTTCTTTCCATCAGTGAAGCAGAGCGCCATATTGTGGGATGCTAGGCACTCATGGTGAGGTCCCTACGCTTTATGCATGTGAGTACAAGTACTGAAACACATGTGCATATTTCACCATTTTTTGCTGTGAGGATTGCTGTGTTGCACCTGAGGTGAATTGGTGGCAGCACCCCTTGGCCCTCCTCCTCCTCAGTGTAGTCTGCCTCTCCACAAGTGGCCTCCGCTCACTTTCCCCAGTTTTGCTTAGTTTATGTTGGACTGGCAGTTTTAGAGAGTACTTAGGGTTTTAGATTTTGTATTAAGGCCTTTATGGCTAAATTCATAATATGTGTTCTTTTTATAACGTTCTTACTATAACTTTTCAAGCAATATTTGAAGGCTTTTGATAATATTTCCTGGGGTGCAATTCCCCAGGTGGCGTTGTCGGTCCTCTCTCCTTATTCTGCCCCCTGCCACGCCATATATGCAACCAGTTAGCTAGCTACTATGAATGTTTTCAAAAAAAGATTTGATCAACTTTGTTAATCCAAATGAGTTTATTGAGATATTTTAAGGAGACGGGGACAGACGCAGCAGGAATGCAACGAGGAGGAGGGACGGAGGAGAGGATGATGTGAAAAATGGAGATGAGGCAAGTGCAATCTTCAGAAATGAGACCATGGCTAGCTCACAATACCCTCCACCAGAGGTGAGTAAAGTAGCCAGCTGTTATTGCAACATTTGCTAGCAAACACCTACCAACTGTAGCTTGCTGTTTACCACACTTCCCCTTTTTGATTCCATTATGTTAGTGTTACAATTTGCAATGGGTTAAGTCAGTGTCTACATTTTTCAATGAGCTCATTAAATCTCAGAGTCCCTGCTAAAAAACAAAACAGCTTAGACCGACCAGGCTGGTCAGTCTTAGGCTGGGCTGGTTTGTTGGTTTAGAGGGGGTTTTGGGGACTGTAGCTGGGCAGGATTGCTGGTCGTAGCTGGAAACGGGTGGTCCCAGTGGTCAAGCTGGTCACCATCCTCTATGCGCTGGTCAGACTGGTAAGGTCTTGAGTATACTTTAGCTGAGACAGCTTTATGGCGAAGCTGATCATAGATGATGATACACACACACACACACCCAAAACTCTTCAAAACCAGCTCAGTTTGTGCATAAAGCCCCTGTTTTCTGTAATACACTGTTTTGAACAAATAGTTTTGACTACAAAAATCAGGCCTCTTCCCTTACCTGGAAAACAAGTCCAGAGAAACTTTCAGAGAACAATAAAAGGGCAGGGCTAATGAGTAACATTAGTGGTCTGTAAGCAGAGTTTATACACTAATAAGGTAAAAACATGTGTATCAGTTTGGTTCAGAGCACATACCTTACCAAACAGGTACCACAATGTATACAATTTATTGTCTGTAAAAAAAAAAAAAAGAAATACTACACACACAAGTGATTTGAAGTGGAAAAATAATTTATTACAAACATTTTTTTCCCAAAACACCATTTCTAACAACTGTCCCTAACTACATTTTTGTCAAATGGTTTCCTTACACTTTTTTTGCCCTTTTTCCACCAGGTCTTGAGTTTTGTTTGTGAAATGTATCCCACCGGCTTCTCCCTCTGTCTTCTCCATGTTGTGTGCCTTCAACCATCCGCTGAAGCACTCCTGAGAAAGAGGAAAAAACTGATTAATCAGCCTTTTTATGGTTATTTTCATTTGTGCACTGTGGAAAAAGTGAAACATATGACATTGTGTTCTGAACATGCACTGTGACTGGATCAAACACATGCAATGTTTAAAATGACATTCAGTGTCGGGGGGGGGGGGTGTGCAGCATACCTTTGAGGGTCTGAAGCTTGCATGGTGTTAAGGGAGGCTTTGCTTCTGTATTCATGTTTTCCTTCACAGACACGCTTCTCCCCCTCAGCTCTACTGCACCCCGTATGGGTCCAGCCAACTCTTTTACAAGGAGTGAGTCCTTTGTGATTTGGATATTTCTCCACACCTCCCCCTCGCAGCCGGATGTCTTTTCCAATGTGGATCTGAAAAAAGGAATATTTTTACACATTATTTCTGAGTGATTAATCTCCGCTAAAATACCTGTGAACACAGCTAGTTAATCAGCAACCAAAGCGTGAAATGAAGAAATGTGTTTATGCATTGAGGGCTTTATGTCTAATTTCTTGTTTTCAAAAGGTTGACAGGTGAGTTGACTTCAGTACAGCTAATAATGGACTTACATTTGTCAGCTGAACAGAAAGGGAACTCCTGACAAATGATAACACAGTGCTGTGTCTGCTAGGTGTGTATTGCTAACAAGTTAGCCACAAGCCAAGATCATATAAAAAATAATGTTGCTATTCTTTTGGAGTATTTCTGTCCCATTGTGGTCAAACATGCCGTGCCCAAGGACTAACACATGAGTGCTCACATGCACACTACGGATTTGGACACCAATTTCGGAGTGAGCAGTCAAAAACAAACGGCTGAAGAACTTGTGGAAGAAATATGTACCTTCCCATCTTACTAAATACCTTTGTGTTGAGGCCTCTTAGTCAAGAGACAATAAGACATTTAAGGACGTCGTTTTGGGCTTTGGGAAACGGTGATCAACATTTTTCATATTTTCTGAGCCAAACAACTAATCAATTAATGGAGTAAATAGTTGATAGATTCATTGATAATGAAAATGGTCGTTGCAGCCCTGAGTCCTTGCCTACATTACCTCCACCTCTTCACGGATTATACCTTATGACAGCAAGCTGATCCATCTGATATGACGAAGGAACACCAGGTCTCCTCAGATGGAGAAGTTTCACAAGTGGGGGATCACACTGCACATGAAAGTGATTGAGGTACATTCTGTTCACTTCATGTCCTTTTTAACGTACATGTCATCTCCTTCACAAGGACGAGGCCCACTCAGATTACTCACAACATGTGACGGATGCACCTGGACACGAGAGACGGCATCTTGCAAATGAGGAACATTTTGAGAATGAAATCTCTTGATGATAATGAATCCACTCTGAAATGACTGTGACGTGAAAAAGATTAATGCCACCTGGAAGGTCACCAAGGTTATGATTCTTTAGTTTCACAGTTCCAGTATTTTCACTCTGCAGCTATCTGCCAGTATAATAGGAACTTAAGTCACACTACCGAAGAGTTTGCTACAGAGCTCCTGATTCAGTTTTCAGCAGTGAGTCTGTTCTGGAGGCTCACGGAGGAACAGCACCCTATTAACACAGTTCACGTACACAGGCTCCTTCAAAGCGTCACCCATCTGTACATCAACTAAGACTCCTACAATGCTGTTAGTTGCTGCTGTGAAATGAAGTATGTTACAAAATGGTAGCTTGTTCAAGTTCAAATGTATTTGTGAGCAAATATACAAATTTAGCTTGAGCTGAATTTCATCATCATTTCTGTTTTTTTCTACTGAGCTGGTGCACCTACTGTATTTACACAGTTTAGATCCTTTAAAAGGATATTTTCTACATTTTTGTTATTGTCAACAAATCTTATGTGCCGAGCAAAACCGACCGTGAGCGACATTGCTGCACGTTCTTTTTCAGGACCGCGGTTCTGTTGACATAACTTTTTGTGCTACATATGACAGCCTCTCCACTTTGTACTGAAGTTAATTACAATTTACAGTGCAGCATGAAGTCTTAGCTCTAAACGGAACCTTGTTCCTGCTCGTGCACAGTGGCGTCTGATGTACGAGGAAATGCTCTCCAGCGGGTTGACATTTTGCCACCGTTATTTGCCTTTGAAGCCGTTTCTATAACAAAACTAGTCGTCGCCTTCTGGATGAAGGAACATGTCACCCAGTGCAGCAGTGTGTCTCATTATCATGTTTTTAATAGCTTTTGGAAAACAACGAAGGTCTACAGCACAGAGGAATAACATATATCAGGCTTTGGATGAACACACGGTACTTAAGTAAGCTTTATTTTTTAAAACCACAAACTTCAGAAGAAGATTCAGAGTCACCAGAAGAAAGCAACTGGGAGCGTTCAAATGATCCACTCGGTAATGAAGTAAACAAACGTGAAAAGTGACAAATAATCAATAAAAAACACTTACCGTGTAGTTAACTTGGTGTGGATCAACTCTTGTTAATTTCTACCCATTTGAGTATTTCAATATGAAATGACATTTGATTGTAAAATTTCAAATACATAGTTTTGTGTTATTCTCCCTTATTTTTTATTTAAACCTTTTTGGAAAGTTATCAAATTTTGTCTGTGATGACATCGAGTGATGTCAATGAAGGCTTGCAGAATTAAACGTTAACAGTTTTAGGTTTGCCTGTTCGCAGTATTCAGACAGCCTTTTTTTAGTATTTCATTTTTAATAACAATTTTTCAATATCCTCATCGGACACTAATGTATACATGTCAGAACATTTACATTGAAATGTTTTTTTTTTGTCCTCTTAACAGTTTGTAGTGTTGCTGTGCATTGTTACAGGGCTAGTATTGTATTGTCACAACAAACTTATATTTATTTATTATGCATTTAACATGGGTAAAACAATGCAGAACAGTTTTTCTACAAATTACAGTATGTAAGTACTCAGCCACCATTTTTATTTTTTATTTTTTTGCATTCAAGCTCATTCCCTCTTCCACAGGTCTGGGAGACCTGGGGTTGTATATTAAATGCTTATGTGGTCATCAGATGTGACCTTTTGTCCGGTGTCATTAAAATCAGAGGAGAAAGTGGGAATATTAGCATGTTATCTTGTAATTATTGTATTATATAATAATACATAGTAAATGAAGAATACATTTCATTCAAAATGTCAGGTTGAGTTATGCAGCTCTCTGTACAGAGATACGTCAGTTTAATATTGAAGTTTTAATTTTGAGCGCTGATCCTGCTTCACCTGCCTGACACCAGCTTGACCGAGTTGGCCTACCAGTTACACCAGCTTGACCCAGCTTTTCTCAGCTGGCCAACCTTCTATTTCTGCTTGACACCGACTTTTCCAAGCTGGCTGACCAGCCTGACCTCTGGCCCCGCTGAGGATGGCCAACCAGCTGCACCAGCCTGTCACCAGCTTGATCAACCCAGTTAACCAGCATAACCAGCTTCAAACCAGCTAAAACCAGCAACCATCTTAAGCTGGTTTAAGCTGGGGTTTTTTCCATCAAAGAAAAGGAAGAATGCAGGGGCAGCCTCATATGGCTCCAAATTGAATTCACAGTGGACCAAGGACTGGCCGTCCGTCACGCCCGGGACTACACCTTTTCACTTTTTCACTGCCGGCATGAGTGAGAATGCAGACACCAGGGCAGAGCACTTAATAACACAAAAAATGGTTGACAACTCATCTAAAATGGATAATTTCACAATGCAGGTGTAACCTAGGTTAGAATATCAATAAACACACAAAGAGTTTATTAAACAAGTGATGAATGCAATGTGAGTCACTATTACACTGTTCATTTTGCTAGTTTATCGTGTGTACTGTTCCTTTAACGCGTGCAGCAGTAACAGCCAGTCGGTGTCACTGTAGCGCCGCCTACTGGAGAGAGAGAGAGGAACAATAGAGAGAGAAGGGAAATAACGTTGTTTGGCGGAGTAAAAACACAAGTTTTGAGGAGTGTAAACTTTTTTTTTTTCCCCCCATATTTTTGGGAGGCTTTGTGTTCTTCCTGCACACGCTGCTGGATTCTGTTTTTGTTGTTTGAACAAGGATTTGGTGAGTATTTTCTTGTCGTGTAAATTGCCATGCTAATTGTCATGTGTTTTGAGCTAAATGTACAGCTAAAATGGCCCGTAGCTAAGCTGAGGCAGTGTGAATATATTTTATGTTGTATACTGTGTGGGGGTTTTTTCTTGGTTAAAGTGAGCTAAGAAGTTACATGCAACAGGTTTGGTCAAGTGGAACCTCACCGTAAAACGGTGTGAACGCCGTCGCCATTTTGGGGTGCGGTTCAGGTTACATTGACTTGCAATTAAGAACGTGTTCTTTTTATATTCATGGTTTGATTAGAAATAAATAGTATTAAGTGTTGGTACGTATATTGCTCTGTTGTAATCTACAACAGGCCAGGTCTTACAGAGGAACGCTTGGTGGTGAACGCACGGAGCTGGAGGAAAAAACAAAGATGGCGAGCCGCCCCTAGGAGAGGCAGAACTGGACAGGTGTTTGCTTTTGGAAGAGAAACTCCAGGATAAGAACACTGATCCACACCTGCATCGCGGTAGGAATAAATTGTATGGTGCATACATAGTGAATTATTTTGATTTTGATTTATAGTAGTCATTTTGAGTTTGTATATGGGTCCATCAGTGAGATGTTCTTCTGTTTTTTTTTGTTCATGCCAAAGTGGTAATGCAAAATGGGTTTTGTATACTAAAATAGTGTACCGAATAAGTGAACTAAATGAGGGTCAAACTGAATTACTAAATAGGCCTAATTAAGATCAAAGGAAAATCTAGAACTGAGTCAACTAAAAAAAACAGAAAACCAGAGAACTAAACAACTTAAAGTAACCTAAGGTGAGTATTAGTTTTGATCTAAAATCCAAATTATCCAAACTCCCTGAAACTTTGTTTTTTTTCTTCTGATGTAAAGGGCTACTTGAACTAGAGTGTGTGAAGAGGTTGTGTTTTGTTTTGTGCTGTAATTTGTGTATTCCTATTTCATTCTTGTATAAATAAGCCGGCATGTTCAACTTATTCTTTAGTCTGTGGTCTATTATTTTTAATTATTAGTTACTAAACCTTTTCCTCTGAACCTAGAACCTGGTCCTAGCTTATCTGTGTAACAGCAGTGCTACACAAAGCACTAAGATGGCTCAACTGGAGACACACATGATAAAAGTTATATATAAGTATACAAGTTGGTTAAGTGCAGTGGTGTTATGGTTATTTAGTGGGGGTACTTTCATCATTACACGTCCACAGACCAGAAGAGCCGAAGTGAAGGTGGCCATGACAATGGTGCAGCACAACATCCCGTTGGCTGTTCAAGCAGTGTTTCCCTGATTCCAACACAGCCCAAAAGTATTCAGCTATCATGAATAAGTGTGTAGCCCTTTACTTGATGGATGAGCTAGTGTGAAAAATCTTTGTGATCGGGCCTTCTCTTTGGCCACTGACGGGTCCAACAATACTGTTGTGTCTTTGTTCATGTTGACCATGAATATAGCCTATGAGCAATAAATCACGAGGTCACACGTTGGGAACATTCAAGTGTTGGAAACATTTGTGTCGTCACAGGGAGAGAGAAGATGAATCCAGTGACCGTTAAACTGCAGAGTAAACAATTTCTCCACGCCAACGTGACATCAGGGACCAGCCGCGGCACTGCAGAGGCCATATTCAGTCAAATGAATGAGGTGCTGGAAGGGCACAATATCCCAGGGACCAACTCTGTGGCCCTTGCAGTTGACAATGCTAGTGTCGATCTGGGAATCAGGACTTCCATGAAGAGCCGGGTCCTGGACCAAAATCCATCCATCTACATTCTTGGCTGCACACGCTGGTGGCTCGGTGTACTTCAGGGTAATGGCTTGACGGTCACAACTGCTAACAAATGTTTTTGCCCCCCATTGTCAGGCTTTGATGTTGAAGATTCCTGTGTCGATCTTTCCTGCTGGTTTAAATCCAGCACTAAGAGGAAGAACATGCTTGATGGCAAGTTATCCTCACATAACACATTTAGGGCCACTCTAAAATACATATTTTATTCTGCTCAGAGTCCTGCATGTTTTGTGACACTAAGTACATGGAGGTACTTCAGCATTTGAGCATCAGGTGGTGATCAGCCGTTGCTGTCGGTATGCTTTATAAAGTAGCTGAAGAGGAAGCGAGATAAGAGCCAGGATGCGGCGGAGGATGGAGGGGAGACGGGCCATATTAGCATGTCTGTCGGGCTTTGTACGTTCTTGTTACCATTATGCTCCTTCGCCAAGTCTACATGTGAAAGGGCAGACAGGTTGCCAGTTTCGTCGGAACACCTAGATACAAACCAATGCAGGTTAATATTATATGAAGTATTTATTGAGGTGTCATTTTTTTCTGTGTCAGCTGTACTTGTGGTGCTGTTGAACTGTACTGGGTTATACTGAGAGGTGTTTCTAATATTTAGTCTATCGTCATTCATATAGGATGGACAAACACCTCTCTCAAACAGATTACATTAAAAAAAAAAACTTTTATTGCAGTTTAATAGTTTAATAGTATTGAAATGGATTAGCCTACATTCCACATACACACCCACGGTTTGTCATCTTGGTACTCGAACACCAAGAGGTTGATACTCAGTCTGACAGGCCGTGTACAGCTAGGTGCACAAACATCACTATATATTAATGCAAGAAGTGCCTGTACCTCATCTGTATCACGTACATCATTAGTCATTAACCAGGACAGACTTCAACACAGAAAGGACACATGATGTCTATGATAGAGTAATCATGAAGGCTACAGTCACTCTTTGACTCAGAACCTGGGAAGACAGATGTGCCCTTACACTGCCTGTCAAGCAATGAAAGAAATAGGAAGTAAACAATGTTTGAACAATCTAAAAAAAAAAGAGATTCTTTTTCTGCTTTTTTTTCCTACGGGACCAAAGTACTTCACAAATGTGTGCAGAAATGAATGATCATGTGCCTATCCTCCTCACATTCTTTTCTGGAGCTGACTTGAAACCAGCCTTCAGGCTATCCAGGAACAACATAAACATGCTGGTGCAGATGCTGCCCCGGCAAAAAGCCCATGGATAGAGCCATGAAGTTGAGGTGCTGGTCACAGTCTGCTGGCCGGCATGTGGAGCCTCTTGCAGGGTAACTGCAGACACAAGCGTCCACAACGTTGTGGAGGAAATGATGACCATCTTCCACAGAGCTATTCATTTCCCCAAACCAGAGGATTATGGAGGAGGTGGGGGCCGGCTTTGTTCGCCTCGCTGGCCGTGAGGCACTCCTCATTTCTTGATGTGTACATTCGCAATCCAGGATCTGCACATGATGCGCTTGTGCTTGACAGATCTCCCATGTACAACTGGCGCTGTATCCACCAGCTGGGTGCTTTCTGTTAGGGGACGGAGGATATCCGTGCCTGCAGCGTCCTGTTGCTATCATGACCTCATATCGCCTGTAGCCAGAAAGAATATTAAACACACACAGCATATTCAGTGTTGAATTATTTTGGTGACTTTGAAATACACCATACATTTTGTACTTGAATTTTGATTAACAGGCCACGTTGAAGTCCAGTACAACAGGCACAACGCAAGAGGAAGGAACATGATTGAAGGTGATTGGTGCCTGCTGCGTCCTCCACAACATTTGTATGGCAGCAGGTGATATCCTGGAGGAGGAGGAGGAGGAGGCAGAAGGCCCGGGCCCAGATGACAGCGAGGATGACGTGGGCAACGCAGAGGTCGATGTGAGGGACCTGTCGGGGAACGGTGTCCGAGGAAGGCTTGCTGCACAGCTTTCTGCTCCGGATGAACTGCCTGCATGTCTGGGTGAACATGACTACATCTAGGCAGTAAACTTGTCCAGATGTAGTCACGCTCACTAGAAGTTGGACAGCATTTAAAACATAGTTTAGATGGCAAAGGACAGATACATAGATACATGGATACATGGAAAGAGATATGTGTGTATATAAGTTGTATAAGTTCATTTGTTGCAATGTCCTTTTTCTTATTCTGGTTCATTTAAATTCAACTGCCTGACTGTAAATAACTGTTTATAACTGTAAAATATAGGACTTTTGGGGGGTTTTGTTGTAAATATACACAATACACCGTTGCTTTCAAGAATGAATTTGCCTGGGTTGAATTTCGAACTGAACAAAAATGTTCTCAAACAATAACAAATATCTCTGGCCACTGCCTCTCTCTCTGGTAACAAAAGTGCTGGGGCAAAACAAAAACATAAAAAAGAGTGAGACACTGCCACTTCAACAAGATATTAATCATTATGGATGGAGATTGCCTAAATCTGGCCCCAACCCTTCCCCAGATGTACAGGCAATGATAAAAGCACTGAAAATCAACACTCATCCCATCCACTTTTTGCAGATTTTCTCCTGCCGGTGAACAGGCCATTGCTGGTCGCCCGCCACTCAATGAGGGCCCGGATTTCCTCATTTGTCCCTAGATAGAATATTGCTTAACACTTTATCAGGCACTCATTGAAATACTTGGAAATTCAATTTTTTTTAAAAAAATTCAATTTTTAGGTTGAAAATCAAGATCAGTGAAGTTACCATATATGGTTCCTCGCCCGTCTGGGGTAAAACATTTTCTAAAAGGTGAATATATAAAAAATATGAGAAAAACACATAAACTTAAAGGGACATTTATTTTTAACATGTTTTATAGAACATAAATAACACATATATATATATATATATTATATATATAACGTATTAACAAATATAACAATCAATAACATCAATGTCCAGTCCAGTCATTTATGCGGCTGACTGGTGGTAGTCAAGAAAGCAGTTACACTCTGCATTGAGGCACAGGTGGACCTTGCACACCCTGCAGACCACATCTGACCTTTTGATGTTCCCCGTCTTGCTGCAGTACTTGCAGGTCTGGCGGTTGGTGTAGACAGGGGCATGGAATTGGGACAGGTCAAACTCAAACCGCACAGAATCAGCTGGGGTGTGGCTGCGGTGTCCCCGGACAGACTTGGGGACATCAACAGAGGTGCTGAGGTCTGTTGAGCTCCTTCGGGGGCGAGACGTGACTGGCTTCTGGCTGCTGGCGTCCTTGAACACCTGGAGCCTAAAGTTCTTTAGTGACAGGCCAGCCACATCGAGAGCCTTGCAGTCCCGCCTGTAGGTGACCCAGGCATTCGTGAGGCTGACATCAATCGCATAAGCAAACAACCGCACGTACCACCTCTTGGACTTCAAGGGGGTACGGTAGAGGGGGACCAGCATGTCGCTCTTGTCAATGCCCCCCATGTTTGCATTGTAGCCTTTGATGACAGCAGGGCAGCTCACTTGCTCCTTCCTGCAGTACCGGTGGACTGAGGACATGGGCTCCACCCCCAGTGACAACCTTGTTGTCCTTCCACCTGAGGGCCAGGATCCCATCATTCTTCCCCATCTCCTTGATGGACTTGAGCGGAGGCTGGCCTACTCTGTTGTCCCTGGCTGTCCCTGTGTACCTGCAGTTCTGGTCCTTGAGGTACCGCACCAACTCCAGGCTGGTGAAGAAGTTATCCGCAAAGACGGCTGTGGTGGTGGAGGAGGAGGAAATGGTGCTGAACAGGACGGAGACTATCTGGCTGGTGGCACCCATGTTGTTCAGGCATCAGGGGGACACCGTGGGCCTCCAGCGTAGTCTTAGTAGTCCATATCATGAACTCAGCTCAAGTTAAAAGATGTATATAAGTATGAACCTTAACTTTCTCCTCGGCCAAACCGATTTGCCTGGGAAGGAATAATAGATTTAACTTCCCGTTAGATATACCCAAAATGAATTATATGTCATGTTTAACCGCTACATAGACATCAGAGCCAGCGGCAATTTTCAAAAGGGCTGCTGGTACCACGAGCGATGGCTGGCTGCCGAGGCACGCTAGCGGGACTCAAATCTCCGAAAACGTCGGAGCAGATTTTCACGTAGGCTCGATTTTAATAAACTGACCACAGATTTTAAGTTTAAACAACGAAGTTCTCCCCTCAAAAAATACAACAACACAACAACAGTAATATTTGGGAAAATTTTAGCTTACAGTTGCGAGCTCTCTCCTCCGCCATTCCTGCTGGTGGCTGTGAAATGCATTCCAAGATATTTGTCCACACAAGTCACCTGCCGATGCATTCTTGATAAAATGGCCGGAGCAAGAGCACCGGAGTTTTGACTGTGCTTGGCTATATGCAGACTTTGAATTGACTGTAATATATTATTTGACCATTGTAGGAAAACTGCAATAATCTACAGGTATACAGTGGGGGCAAGATGGTGCAAGGGTGAGAAATAGCCCTTCAGACCTCCAACTTGGTATTGGACTGACCACAAAGGCCACGCTGACGAGGCTGCATGAAGCAGGTGAGACTCCCTCGAGTGATGTCACCAAATTCAACAGACTTCCTGCTGAGGTCTACAGGAAATGCTCTGAAGAAGCTCCCGCTGAATGACGCCCCGGAGTTTGTGGACCTCAGGCAGAGACAAGACTTGCATGTGGATGATGTGCTTTACTTTGTCCAAAGTTGTCTATTCCCAGATACAAACACCTTCTTCCTTTTGAGGACGCAAGGGACCAGGACCGGATTTCAGCTGAGTTTCTGGAGTACCAGATGCTGGAGGAACCAGACCTACCTGACACCGTTTGGTTTATTTCTGCTTCTTACCTGTGAACATTCAATAAAATGGTGTCGTTTTGATTTTGGAAAAAACACGTCTTTGGCTTTCATAAGTGAATGAACCTGTGTGTTGATTGGGTTAGTATATGTCTAATATTGTGAAATTGCGACTGTTTCCCTGGGTGGAAGTCTCCGGGTGCGTAGTCAGGCTATATCCTTGAATCTTATTCAATATATTTTTTATATTATATTTATATTTTTGAGGCGGTCATGTGACCTGACTTCACCACAGACATCAGGTTAAAAAGACGATCTTTGGCTCAGAGTGAGTCTCTGCTGGGACTGTGTGTTTGGACGGAGAAATATTATATGAACACACGTTTTGAACGACCACTCGGACAACTTCTGTGATGACATATTGTTATAAACACATAATGAAACACAAATGCCAACACTGGAAGTGAAGGTCAATAATGAATTTTTCTTCAGTGGTTAGCATCAGCATGATGATGAGTATTTAGATGGCTGGCCAACCCTTTACTAAATCACCAAGAAAATACTTCATGTTCATGTTTCAGGATGAAAATAAAAAAGAATTTCAGTTATTCACATTTTCCAGTATTAATCAACACAAAATGCTGGAGGACATTACAAGTCAGAGGATGGCATATTTATTCATATAACACATACAGCCGTGGCCAAACGTTCTGAGAACGACACAAGTATTGTTTTTCACAAAGGTTGCTGCTTCAGTGTTTTGAGATCTTTTTGTCAGATGTTACTATGGTATACTGAAGTATATTTGCAGTGTTCCCCCCTTTTTTTTCAAGACCTCTGCAATTCGCCCTGGCATGCTGTCAATCAACTTCTGGGCCACATCCTGACTGATGGCATGCATTCTTGCATAATCAATGCTTGGAGTTCCACCTCTTGAGGATTGACCACAAGTTCTCAATGGGATTAAGGTCTGGGGAGTTTCCTGGCCATGGACCCAAAAGTTTGATGTTTTGTTCCCCCGAACCACTTCGTTAGCACTTTTGCCTCATGGCAAGGTGCTCCATCATGCTGGAAAAGGCATTGATCGTCACCAAGCTGTTCTTGGATGGTTGGGAGAAGTTGCTCTCGGAGGATGTCTTGGTTCCATTCTTCATTTATGGCTGCGTTACCCCAGTCCTCAGCAGTCCAATCCCTGGAGCTTTTGCAGAATATCAGTCTGTCCCTGATGTTTTTCCTGGAGAGAAGTGGCTTCTTTGCTGCCCTTCTTGACACCCGGCCATCCTCCAAAAGTCTTCGACTCACTGTGCGTGCAGATGCACACCTGCCTGCTGCCATTCCTGAGCAAGCTCTGCACTGGTGGTGCCCCGATCCCGCAGCTGAATCAACTTGAGGAGACTGTCCTGGCGCTTGCTGGACTTTGTTGGGCGCCCTGAAGCCTTCTTCACAACAATTGAACCTCTCTCCTTGAAGTTCTCTTACTAGCAGCAATATCCTTGCCTGTGAAGCCCTTTTTGTGCAAAGCAATGATGACTGCACGTGTTTCCTTGCAGGTAACCATGGTTAACAGAGGAAGAACCATGATTTCAATCACCCCCCTCCTTTTAAAGCTTCCAGTCTGTTATTCTAACTCAGACTCAGACTTTGTGAAAATGAATATTTGTGTCATTCTCAAAACTGTTGGCCACGGCTGTATATTTACAGGCCCATATCAGTTCCTGGCACAAGGGGTGGTCGGAGGTGTTTGGGGGGTGGGTTGTGCAGCACTAGTTGAGCCAGGGGTGCCGCTGCATCTGCTTCAGAGTGATGCGATCCTTTGGGTTCAAAACCAAACACATCTGTAAGAACTCCAGGCAGTCTGAGAAGAGAGACAGAGAACGAAGCAAAGCTTAGGGTGGAAGCTGCAGCCGTCTGTGGGAACATGGAGGGAAAAAGCTTTGCACACAATTAGAACCAAAACTCAGGTACTGCATTGACACCAGTGTTGTCTTACCTCTGGACACTTTCAGCATCCGCATCTCGCGGCTGTACTGCATTTTCCTTTGCAGGAACTTGGTGGTGGTAAACTGCTTGTGTCCCTCCAGTAGTTCAAAGAGCAGCGCACCCAGCTGCCAGACTGTGGTGGGGCCTGCCTTGTATTTCCCCCGTATGAAAAACTCGGGAGGGGCGTACGCAGGGGTTCCTACAAAACACAGACAGATGGAGACAGAAAGCAACAAAGGATGAGTAGAAGGTTTCAATGAAAGTCATCACTCCAGAGATCAACAGATGGATGAAGAGCAGCAGCAGAAGCCAGACGTCGTACCAGAGAAGTCGCGGTGAGATCCCTTCTTCTCGAAGCAGCCACACCCAAAGTCTATGACCCGGACTCGAGGGACATCGGAGCAGGTTTCAATAAGGACGTTCTCTGCTTTGACGTCACGGTGGAAGACGCCCTCGGAGTGCATTTGAATGGCTGCTTTCACCAGCTGCTTCACGATGTTCTGAGACAGAGACAAACAGGTGAGTTAGAGTGAGGTGAAGAAGGGACTGTGGGGTGGTACTTTGCCATTATGTGACAAAGTTGCAGCTTTCACACAAAGATGTTCCTCAAAGTTCAGTTCAGTTCATTTGGCCAGGTGACAGTTATTTAAACCACGGATATAAAGGCGTGTTCACACTGAATGCGAAGCCACGACAGCATACGAAGTCAATGCAAAGACACGAGTGGATGCAAATTTGCATCCATACACTGGCACAGAAACTTGCTCCACCTAGCTTCAGTACCTTAGCCTGGTCTTCCTCCACGGGACCACCGTTGTCATTCAGGAAGTTCAGCAGGTCCACAGAGGAGACTGGTCTCTCCATGACCAGGAGAACCTCCTTGTCCAGGTCATACCAGTCTAACAATGACACAGCTGCAGATTCCTCTGGTCCATGTGCCACGCTCACCATGAGGAGCACCTCCAGGGGGACCATGCACGTCTCTCCATTCAGGACCTGAAGGATACAGTATAACGACAATGTGAGTGTTTTGATAGACGTGGTCGTGTATGTGTGTGCTTTCTTCATCAACAACAAAGTAACAAGGAGGTGAACAAAGATATGCAATGATCTCAGATCAGGTCACTCGCCATTGGTCGACTCGCCACATCTGCTTTCGGGATATGTTTGATCGCCACCTACAGGACAGAGTCAGCAGTGCTTTGGTTAGTGCAGGGAGTGATGGCTGTGTGTGCATGTGTGATGTGAGAATACCTTCGTAATACTTACTGGTAAATAATCCGTTTTCCTGTAGCCGGCATAAACTGATCCGAAGCCTCCTTCTCCGAGCTTGTCGAGCTGCAGGTACTTGGCCTCAAACCTGGCTACACACACAAACACAAACACAGATTCACGTTTTACTACATTCGTGAGGAACATCCCACCCTAACCCCTCTGTGGTTGAAATCAGTGGTTGTTAACCTGGGGGTTAGTCAAATCTGTTCTGCATTATAGCTGACAAACTTCCTCATGTGTAAATTTTAATTACAGTTTGCTTCAAATCACAAAGACCTTGAACCTGCCAGCAGCAAGTTAGCTTAGCTTAAGGCTGGGGGTGGGGGCAAACAGCTGGTGCTGTCCAGAGGTAACAAAGTCTGCCTGCCAGCCCCTCTAAAGCTGGCTAATTAACATGTTGCATCTTGTCTGATTAATAAAAACCAAAGTGTAAAAACCAACATGGGGGGTTAAGTGTGGGACTATCTGTTGGCCAGGCGGTAGCCAGGAGTGCTGGATGTGCTCACGTACAAACAGCAGCTCTCTCTCGTGTTCTTTCACACTATCAGCTTACCTCGGCTGCTTCTGGCTGAGACGGACGAGCTCCCGTTGTTCTGGTTGGAGGTTGAAGGGCCACAGGAGCTTGGGGGGAGGTCGCAGCCGTTGGCGTTGTTGCTTCCACCCCTCTGCTTCTTACTGGGGGACTCTCTTGTGGTGCTGGCCTTTCTCTTGGTCCCCTTGGCCGTCACAGCCTCCACTGCCACCTCAGTGGGGCCGCTGGCACACCTCTGCCTTTTTCTGGGTGACTCTGGCTTAATGCTGGCCTTCCTCTTGCTCCTGGTCACCCGGCAGTCCTCCCCCATGCCGTTGTTGGGTTCGGTGGTGCTGCCACTGATCTCTACAAGTGAGATAAACCCAGTGAACATCAACTTGTTCATATTGGATGGTTCTGCAAAACTCTCTGTTACGTTCAACAACTTTGCTTTGTAACGTTCAGTGCCAACATTTTGAAATTATTTTCATTTTTTCCTACAATATCTGCACATGGTAACTATGGTATGGTTAAGGTCGTGGGAAGATCGCAGTAACGGTTAAAAAAAGTGTCCCTTTAAAAAAAGGTCTGACGGGACACAAACTCTGATCTCCTGCATGAAAGTCAGACGCTCTACGTGCCCATCCACCATCCTGACCTCAACCCCCTCTGGACAGCTGTGGTTACTTGTTGCAGATTACAATTGTACATATTAACACTGAAAACTTTTTGCGGTGCATGAAAAGCAGCTGCAGGTCTTTGCCAGGAGTTCACACTCACTTGAATTGTTCTCGAAGTCCAGAGAACGGAGAATCTCTGAGGAATTCACGTTCATGTTGCTCAGTAAATGTTCTCTATACCAACGGTTGAGAAAAGTTACTGTGAATCTCCAGAAGTTGTGTTTGGCTCTGCTGAAATGTTCAGTGCGAGTGGATTTCTTGTCTCTCTGTGTGTTCTGAGGTTCTGACGCTTTACGTGTCGATTCTGATCACCGGAGTTCCATTCTGTGACATCACAGTTAGAGAGCGGGCTGAAATAACCATAGTGACCAAAACCTCCTTAAAACCATTGGTTATAACACACAACATGTACTACAGCCATACACTGTAGATCCTCCATTACACACACACTTGAAATAATAATAATAACAGTAGTACAATGTGTATACTTCAATGAGGTGTTTATTAAAGAAGGAACATTGTGAAGCTACATTAATGGATTTATTTATTTATTGGCCACTTGGTGGCAGCTGAACAACCTTAAAACACACAAGCTTATGTGGCCAACATGTTAGTGTTACGCCCCTAAATAAAATGGGGAGATAAATACAAGCAGTGACGATCTTTGCCTCAGCGATAACTTCGCCGTCATGAGGAAAAGACCGCGACTTCCCCAGGTATGTGGGTGGAGACCAAACCAATCGATCCTAGGATCTCAGATTGAGGCGATCTAGCCGATCACAGATCAACAGTTTGACAGCTCATTGAAACAAAGTGAACAATGCAATACAAACAACTTCTCTAACATTTTTACATTTTTAAACATTTTACATTTTACCCAATCTTCCATCATAAGTGTATGGTCTTGTTTCTAACATTACAGATTTTAACATTAAAGACCATGAACTTAATGTGCTTTGGACCTATAACACAGGCTAAACAGTGCTGTATTTATTATATTTCAACTTGTCACATAAGCAAACAATGACCTGTTTAATGACCTGTGAAATGTCACAGCCCAAATACTGTCCCAATTCATGTCCACATTATTAGGATTCATCATATGAATTAGAGAGGCACAGGTGATTGGATTAGTGAGCGTGAGAGGCGTGGTCTTGTTCCTGAACCTTAGTAATAATAACTTCATATCAAGGATAAATGAATGAACCTCTGGTGACTTTTCATATGTGTTGCCTGCAGTGTGAATGCACATTGAGAGTCGTAACTGGCCACTGATTTAGGATGAATGATTTCTTCCATCATCATCATCATCATCATCAGAGGGAGTGTTCACACCAAACATAGTTACTGTTTTCTGTTTTCTTGATGCTGGAAGCATTTTCCCTTTGATTTATATAATTCTGCCAATTGAGAACAACCTCATTCAAACTGAGGCGTACACTAGGCAACTGAGTCCCAAAGCACAAATATACAGTCCAACTACCTTAATATTCTGGATATATTCCAAATCCTGTCCCAGTGAAATGATGCACGCAACATTATTTTAGAAGACAATGATGTTTGTTAGACTTCAGCTACAGTAAGTGGCACTACGGTAAAATGTGTTTCTGGTCTGTTGCCTATCATTTTTACTTTGTGAGGTTTTTAAACGTTTTGGCGTATTGTCAGGGGGTAGAGTGCGAGGCAACAGGGATTGGACCCAAACGCAGACAAGCCGGCAGACAGGAACAGATCAGGGATTTAATGGACGTCGTCCTGGGTGAGTTGATCACAAGTGGAAGTGTGAAGGCATCTAAGACACACTGAGGACGCATTGGGATCCGATCGCTCAGACCACACTCGGACGTGGTCTGGGCAGCGTATGGCCACATTGTGTTAGTCGTGTGTATGCGAATGTGTCGTGGGCCACAATGAATGGCTGCCTACTCAACTGACGTCCTCTGTGTAAGCCTCGTCTTGCTTTTGCTTTGTTTAGTTTTGCCTTTGTTTTGAGTGACTTCTTTCTGAATCTGCTGTCAGAACCAACTGGGCTGTTTTGAATCTTCTGGTACTGACTTCTTTCCATCAGTGAAGCAGAGCGCCATATTGTGGGAGGCTAGGCACTCATGGTGAGGTCCCTACGCTTTATGCATGTGAGTACAAGTACTGAAACACATGTGCATATTTCACCATTTTTTGCTGTGAGGATTGCTGTGTTGCACCTGAGGTGAATTGGTGGTAGCACCCCTGGGCCCTCCTCCTCCTCAGTGTAGTCTGCCTCTCCACAAGTGGCCTCCGCTCACTTTCCCCAGTTTTGCTTAGTTTATGTTGGACTGGCAGTTTTAGAGAGTACTTAGGGTTTTAGATTTTGTATTAAGGCCTTTATGGCTAAATTCATAATATGTGTTCTTTTTATAACGTTCTTACTATAACTTTTCAAGCAATATTTGAAGGCTTTTGATAATATTTCCTGGGGTGCAATTCCCCAGGTGGCGTTGTCGGTCCTCTCTCCTTATTCTGCCCCCTGCCACGCCATATATGCAACCAGTTGGCTAGCTACTATGAATGTTTTCAAAAAAAGATTTGATCAACTTTGTTAATCCAAATTAGTTTATTGAGATATTTTAAGGAGACGGGGACAGACGCAGCAGGAATGCAACGAGGAGGAGGGACGGAGGAGAGGATGATGTGAAAAATGGAGATGAGGCAAGTGCAATCTTCAGAAATGAGACCATGGCTAGCTCACAATACCCTCCACCAGAGGTGAGTAAAGTAGCCAGCTGTTATTGCAACATTTGCTAGCAAACACCTACCAACTGTAGCTTGCTGTTTACCACACTTCCACTTTTTTCATTCCATTATGCTAGTGATTTGTTACAATTTGTAATCGGTTAAGTCAGTGTCTACATTTTTCAATGAGCTTATTAAATCTCAGAGTCCCTGCTAACAAGAAAAAAACAGCTTAGACCGAGCAGGCTGGTCAGTCTTAGGCTGGGCTGGTTTGTTGGTTTAGAGGGGGTTTTGGGGACTGTAGCTGGGCAGGATTGCTGGTCGTAGCTGGAAACGGGTGGTCCCAGTGGTCAAGCTGGTCACCATCCTCTATGGGCTGGTCAGACTGGTAAGGTCTTGAGTATACTTTAGCTGAGACAGCTTTATGGCGAAGCTGATCATAGATGATGATACACACACACACACACCCAAAGTCTGTAAGTAGAGTCTATACACTAATAAGGTAAAAACATGTGTATCAGTTTGGTTCAGAGCACATACCTTACCAAACAGGTACCACAATGTATACAATTTATTGTCTGTAAAAAAAAAAAAAAATACTACACACACAAGTGATTTGAAGTGGAAAAATAATTTATTACAAACATTTTTTCCCAAAACACCATTTCTAACAACTGTCCCTAACTACATTTTTGTCAAATGGTTTCCTTACACTTTTTTTGCCCTTTTTCCACCAGGTCTTGAGTTTTGTTTGTGAAATGTATCCCACCGGCTTCTCCCTCTGTCTTCTCCATGTTGTGTGCCTTCAACCATCCGCTGAAGCACTCCTGAGAAAGAGGAAAAAACTGATTAATTAGCCTTTTTATGGTTATTTTCATTTGTGCACTGTGGAAAAAGTGAAACATATGACATTGTGTTCTGAACATGCACTGTGACTGGATCAAACACATGCAAAATCACAGGTGTGCAAAAAATTGCAGTTTTGAGGTTGTTAGTTTAAAATGACATTCAGTGTCCGGGGGGGGGGTGCAGCATACCTTTGAGGGTCTGAAGCTTGCATGGTGTTAAGGGAGGCTTTGCTTCTGTATTCATGTTTTCCTTCACAGACACGCTTCTCCCCCTCAGCTCTACTGTACCCCATATGGGTCCAGCCAACTCTTTTACAAGGAGTGAGTCCTTTGTGATTTGGATATTTCTCCACACCTCCCCCTCGCAGCCGGATGTCTTTTCCAATGTGGATCTGAAAAAAGGAATATTTTTACACATTATTTCTGAGTGATTAATCTCCGCTAAAATACCTGTGAACACAGCTAGTTAATCAGCAACCAAAGCGTGAAATGAAGAAATGTGTTTATGCATTGAGGGCTTTATGTCTAATTTCTTGTTTTCAAAAGGTTGACAGGTGAGTTGACTTCAGTACAGCTAATAATGGACTTACATTTGTCAGCTGAACAGAAAGGGAACTCCTGACAAATGATAACACAGTGCTGTGTCTGCTAGGTGTGTATTGCTAACAAGTTAGCCACAAGCCAAGATCATATAAAAAATAATGTTGCTAATCTTTTGGAGTATTTCTGTCCCATTGTGGTCAAACATGCCGTGCCCAAGGACTAACACATGAGTGCTCACATGCACACTACGGATTTGGACACCAATATCGGAGTGAGCAGTCAAAAACAAACGGCTGAAGAACTTGTGGAAGAGATATGTACCTTCCCATCTTACTAAATACCTTTGTGTTGAGGCCTCTTAGTCAAGAGACAATAAGACATTTAAGGACGTCGTTTTGGGCTTTGGGAAACGGTGATCAACATTTTTCATGTTTTCTGAGCCAAACAACTAATCGATTAATGGAGTAAATAGTTGATAGATCCATTGATAATGAAAATGGTCGTTGCAGCCCTGAGTCCTTGCCTACATTACCTCCACCTCTTCACGGATTATACCTTATGACAGCAAGCTGATCCATCTGATATGACGAAGGAACACCAGGTCTCCTCAGATGGAGAAGTTTCACAAGTGGGGGATCACACTGCACATGAAAGTGATTGAGGTACATTCTGTTCACTTCATGTCCTTTTTAACGTACATGTCATCTCCTTCACAAGGACGAGGCCCACTCAGATTACTCACAACATGTGACGGATGCACCTGGACACGAGAGACGGCATCTTGCAAATGAGGAACATTTTGAGAATGAAATCTCTTGATGATAATGAATCCACTCTGAAATGACAGTGACGTGAAAAAGATTAATGCCACCTGGAAGGTCACCAAGGTTATGATTCTTTAGTTTCACAGTTCCAGTATTTTCACTCTGCAGCTATCTGCCAGTATAATAGGAACTTAAGTCACACTACCGAAGAGTTTGCTACAGAGCTCCTGATTCAGTTTTCAGCAGTGAGTCTGTTCTGGAGGCTCACGGAGGAACAGCACCCTATTAACACAGTTCACGTACACAGGCTCCTTCAAAGCGTCACCCATCTGTACATCAACTAAGACTCCTACAATGCTGTTAGTTGCTGCTGTGAAATGAAGTATGTTACAAAATGGTAGCTTGTTCAAGTTCAAATGTATTTGTGAGCAAATATACAAATTTAGGTTGAGCTGAATTTCATCATCATTTCTGTTTTTTTCTACTGAGCTGGTGCACCTCCTGTATTTACAGATTTTAGATCCTTTAAAAGGATATTTTCTACATTTTTGTTATTGTCAACAAATCTTATGTGCCGAGCAAAACCAACCGTGAGCGACATTGCTGCACGTTTTTTTTTTTCAGGACCGCGGTTCTGTTGACATAACTTTTTGTGCTACATATGACAGCCTCTCCACTTTGTACTGAAGTTAATTACAATTTACAGTGCAGCATGAAGTCTTAGCTCTAAACGGAACCTTGTTCCTGCTCGTGCACAGTGGCGTCTGATGTACGAGGAAATGCTCTCCAGCGGGTTGACATTTTGCCACCGTTATTTGCCTTTGAAGCCGTTTCTATAACAAAACTAGTCGTCGCCTTCTGGATGAAGGAACATGTCACCCAGTGCAGCAGTGTGTCTCATTATCATGTTTTTAATAGCTTTTGGAAAACAACGAAGGTCTACAGCACAGAGGAATAACATATATCAGGCTTTGGATGAACACACGGTACTTAAGTAAGCTTTAGTTTTTTAAAACCACAAACTTCAGAAGAAGATTCAGAGTCACCAGAAGAAAGCAACTGGGAGCGTTCAAATGATCCACTCGGTAATGAAGTAAACAAACGTGAAAAGTGACAAATAATCAATAAAAAACACTTACCGTGTAGTTAACTTGGTGTGGATCAACTCTTGTTAATTTCTACCCATTTGAGTATTTCAATATGAAATGACATTTGATTGTAAAATTTCAAATACATAGTTTTGTGTTATTCTCCCTTATTTTTTATATAAACCTTTTTGGAAAGTTATCAAATTTTGTCTGTGATGACATCGAGTGATGTCAATGAAGGCTTGCAGAATTAAACGTTAACAGTTTTAGGTTTGCCTGTTCGCAGTATTCAGAAAGCCTTTTTGTAGTATTTAATTTTTAATAACAATTTTTCAATATCCTCATCAGACACTAATGTATCAGAACATTTACATTGAAATGTTTTTTTTTTGTCTTCTTAACAGTTTGTAGTGTTGGTGTGCATTGTTACAGGGCTAGTATTGTATTGTCACAACAAACTTATATTTATTTATTATGCATTTAACATGGCTAAAACAATGCAGAACAGTTTTGCTACAAATTACAGTATGTAAGTACTCAGCCACCATTTTTATTTTTTATTTTTTTGCATTCAAGCTCATTCCCTCTTCCACAGGTCTGGGAGACCTGGGGTTGTATATTAAATGCTTATGTGGTCGTCAGATGTGACCTTTTGTCCGGTGTCATTAAAATCAGAGGAGAAAGTGGGAATATTAGCATGTTATCTTATAATTATTGTATTATATAATAATACATAGTAAATGAAGAATCAAATCTCGGTATACATGTCTTGTAAATACATTTCACTCAAAATGTCAGGTTGAGTTATGCAGCTCTCTGTACAGAGATACGTCAGTTTAATATTGAAGTTTTAATTTTGAGCGCTGATCCTGCTTCACCTGCCTGACACCAGCTTGACCGAGTTGGCCTACCAGTTACACCAGCTTGACCCAGCTTTTCTCAGCTGGCCAACCTTCTATTTCTGCTTGACAGCTGAGGATGGCCAACCAGCTGCACCAGCCTGTCACCAGCTTGACCAACTCAGTTAACCAGCATAACCAGCTTCAAACCAGCTAAAAGCAGCAACCATCTTAAGCTGGTTTAAGCTGGGGGTTTTTCCATCAAAGAAAAGGAAGAATGCAGGGGCAGCCTCATATGGCTCCAAATTGAATTCACAGTGGACCAAGGACTGGCCGTCCGTCACGCCCGGGACTACACCTTTTCACTTTTTCACTGCCGGCATGAGTGAGAATGCAGACACCAGGGCAGAGCACTTAATAACACAAAAAATGGTTGACAACTCATCTAAAATGGATAATTTCACAATGCAGGTGTAACCTAGGTTAGAATAACAATAAACACACAAAGAGTTTATTAAACAAGTGATGAATGCAATGTGAGTCACTATTACACTGTTCATTTTGCTAGTTTATCGTGTGTACTGTTCCTTTAACGCGTGCAGCAGTAACAGCCAGTCGGTGTCACTGTAGCGCCGCCTACTGGAGGGAGAGAGGAACAATAGAGAGAGAAGGAAAATAACGTTGTTTGGCGGAGTAAAAACAAAAGTTTTGAGGAGTGTAAACTTTTTTTTTTCCCCCCATATTTTTGGGAGGCTTTGTGTTCTTCCTGCACACACTGCTGGATTCTGTTTTTGTTGTTTGAACAAGGATTTGGTGAGTATTTTCTTGTCGTGTAAATTACCATGCTAATTGTCATGTGTTTTGAGCTAAATGTACAGCTAAAATGGCCCGTAGCTAAGCTAAGGCAGTGTGAATATATTTTATGTTGTATACTGTGTGGGGTTTTTTTCTTGGTTAAAGTGAGCTAAGAGGTTACATGCAACAGGTTTGGTCAAGTGGAACCTCACCGTAAAACGGTGTGAACGCCGCCGCCATTTTGGGGTGCGGTTCAGGTTACGTTGACTTGCAATTAAGAACGTGTTCTTTTTATATTCATGGTTTGATTAGAAATACATAGTATTAAGTGTCGGTACGTATATTGCTCTGTTGTAATCTACAACAGGCCAGGTCTTACAGAGGAACGCTTGGTGGTGAACGCACGGAGCTGGAGGAAAAAACAAAGATGGCGAGCCGCCCCTAGGAGAGGCAGAACTGGACAGGTGTTTGCTTTTGGAAGAGAAACTCCAGGATAAGAACACTGATCCACACCTGCATCGCGGTAGGAATAAATTGTATGGTGCATACATAGTGAATTGTGAAGACTGTGTTAATGTAAGATTTATAGTAGTCATTTTGAGTTTGTATATGGGTCCATCAGTGAGATGTACTTCTGTTTTTTTTTTGTTCATGCCAAAGTGGTAATGCAAAATGGGTTTTGTATACTAAAATAGTGTACCGAATAAGTGAACTAAATGAGGGTCAAACTGAATTACTAAATAGGCCTAATTAAGATCAAAGGACAATCTAGAACTGAGTCAACTAAAAAAAACAGAAAACCAGAGAACTAAACAACTTAAAGTAACTTAAGGTGAGTATTAGTTTTCATCTAAGATCCAAATTATCCAAACTCCCTGAAACTTTGTTTTTTTTCTTCTGATGTAAAGGGCTACTTGAACTAGAGTGTGTGAAGAGATTGTGTTTTGTTTTGTGCTGTAATTTGTGTATTCCTATTTCATTCTTGTATAAATCAGCCGGCATGTTCAACTTATTCTTTAGTCTGTGGTCTATTATTTTTAATTATTAGTTACTAAACCTTTTCCTCTGAACCTAGAACCTGGTCCTAGCTTATCTGTGTAACAGCAGTGCTACACAAAGCACTAAGATGTCTCAACTGGAGACACACATGATAAAAGTTATATATAAGTATACAAGTTGGTTAAGTGCAGTGGTGTTATGGTTATTTAGTGGGGGTACTTTCATCATTACACGTCCACAGACCAGAAGAGCCGAAGTGAAGGTGGCCATGACAATGATGCAGCACAACATCCCGTTGGCTGTTCAAGCAATGTTTCCCTGATTCCAACACAGCCCAAAAGTATTCAGCCATCATGAATAAGTGTGTAGCCCTTTACTTGATGGATGAGGTAGTGTGAAAAATCTTTGTGATCGGGCCTTCTCTTTGGCCACTGATGGGTCCAACAATACTGTTGTGTCTTTGTTCATGTTGACCATGAATATAGCCTATGAGCAATAAATCACGAGGTCACACGTTGGGAACATTCAAGTGTTGGAAACATTTGTGTCGTCACAGGGAGAGAGAAGATGAATCCAGTGACCGTTAAACTGCGGAGTAAACAATTTCTCCACGCCAACGTGACATCAGGGACCAGCCGCGGCACTGCAGAGGCCATATTCAGTCAAATGAATGAGGTGCTGGAAGGGCACAATATCCCAGGGGCCAACTCTGTGGCCCTTGCAGTTGACAATGCTAGTGTCGATCTGGGAATCAGGACTTCCATGAAGAGCCGGGTCCTGGACCAAAATCCATCCATCTACATTCTTGGCTGCACACGCTGGTGGCTCGGTGTACTTCGGGGTAATGGCTTGACGGTCACAACTGCCTTCTGCACTAACAAATGTTTTTGCCCCCCGTTGTCAGGCTTTGATGTTGAAGATTCCTGTGTCGATCTTTCCTGCTGGTTTAAATCCAGCACTAAGAGGAAGAACATGCTTGATGGCAAGTTATCCTCACATAACACATATAGGGCCACTCTAAAATACATATTTTATTCTGCTCAGAGTCCTGCATGTTTTGTGACACTAAGTACATGGAGGTACTTCAGCATTTGAGCATCAGGAGGTGATCAGCCGTTGCTGTCGGTATGCTTTATAAAGTAGCTGAAGAGGAGGCAAGAGAAGAGCCAGGATGCGGCGGAGGATGGAGGGGAGACGGGCCATATTAGCATGTCTGTCTGGCTTTGTACGTTCTTGTTACCATTATGCTCCTTCGCCAAGTCTACATGTGAAAGGGCAGACAGGTTGCCAGTTTCGTCGGAACACCTAGATACAAAGCAATGCAGGTTAATATTATATGAAGTATTTATTGAGGTGTCATTTTTTTCTGTGTCAGCTGTACTTGTGGTGCTGTTGAACTGTACTGGGTTATACTGAGAGGTGTTTCTAATATTTAGTCTATCGTCATTCATATAGGATGGACAAACACCTCTCTCAAACAGATTACATTAAAAAAAAAAAAACTTTTATTGCAGTTTAATAGTATTGAAATGGATTAGCCTACATTCCACATACACACCCACGGTTTGTCATCTTGGTACTCGAACACCAAGAGGTTGATACTCAGTCTGACAGGCCGTGTACAGCTAGGTGCACAAACATCACTATATATTAATGCAAGAAGTGCCTGTACCTCATCTGTATCATTAGTCATTAACCAGGACAGACTTCAACACAGAAAGGACACACGATGTCTATGATAGAGTAATCATGAAGGCTACAGTCACTCTTTGACTCAGAACCTGGGAAGACAGATGTGCCCTTACACTGCCTGTCAAGCAATGAAAGAAATAGGAAGTAAACAATATTTAAACAATCTAAAAAAAAAGAGATTCTTTTTCTGCTTTTTTTTCCCTACGGGACCAAAGTACTTCACAAATGTGTGCAGAAATGAATGATCATGTGCCTATCCTCCTCACATTCTTTTCTGGAGCTGACTTGAAACCAGCCTTCAGGCTATCCAGGAACAACATAAACATGCTGGTGCAGATGCTGCCCCGGCAAAAAGCCCATGGATAGAGCCATGAAGTTGAGGTGCTGGTCACAGTCTGCTGGCTGGCCTGTGGAGCCTCTTGCAGGGTAACTGCAGACACAACCGTCCACAACGTTGTGGAGGAAATGATGACCATCTTCCACAGAGCTATTCATTTCCCCAAACCAGAGGATTATGGAGGAGGTGGGGGCCGGCTTTGTTCGCCTCGCTGGCCGTGAGGCACTCCTCATTTCTTGATGTGTACATTCGCAATCCAGGATCTGCACATGATGCGCTTGTGCTTGACAGATCTCCCATGTACAACAGGCGCTGTATCCACCAGCTGGGTGCTTTCTGTTAGGGGACGGAGGATATCCGTGCCTGCAGCGTCCTGTTGCTATCATGACCTCATATCGCCTGTAGCCAGAAAGAATATTAAACACACACAGCATATTCAGTGTTGAATTATTTTGGTGACTTTGAAATACACCATATTTTGAATTTTGATTAACAGGCCACGTTGAAGTCCGGTACAACAGGCACCACGCAAGAGGAAGGAACATGATTGAAGGTGATTGGTGCCTGCTGCGTCCTCCACAACATTTGTATGGCAGCAGGTGATATCCTGGAGGAGGAGGAAGAGGAGGAGGAGGAGGAAGGTCCGGGCCCAGATGACAGCGAGGATGACGTGGGCAACGCAGAGGTCGATGTGAGGGACCTGTCGGGGAACGGTGTCCGAGGAAGGCTTGCTGCACAGCTTCCTGCTCCGGATGAACTGCCTGCATGTCTGGGTGAACATGACTACATCTCGGCAGTAAACTTGTCCAGATGTAGTCACGCTCACTAGAAGTTGGACAGCATTTAAAACATAGTTTAGATGGCAAAGGACAGATACATACATACATGGATACATGGAAAGAGATATGTGTGTATATAAGTTGTAGAAGTTCATTTGTTGCAATGTCCTTTTTCTTATTCTGGTTCATTTAAATTCAACTGCCTGACTGTAAATAACTGTTTATAACTGTAAAATATAGGACTTTTGGGGGGTTTTGTTGTAAATATACACAATACACCGTTGCTTTCAAGAATGAATTGCCTGGGTTGAATTTCGAACTGAACAAAAATGTTCTCAAACAATAACAAATATCTCTGGCCACTGCCTCTCTCTCTGGTAACAAAAGTGCTGGGGCAAAACAAAAACATAAAAAAGAGTGAGACACTGCCACTTCAACAAGATATTAATCATTATGGATGGAGACTGCCTAAATCTGGCCCCAACCCTTCCCCAGATATACAGGCAATGATAAAAGCACTGAAAATCAACACTCATCCCATCCACTTTTTGCAGATTTTCTCCTGCCGGTGAACAGGCCATTGTTGGTCGCCCGCCACTCAATGAGGGCCCGGATTTCCTCATTTGTCCCTAGATAGAATATTGCTTAACACTTAATCAGGCACTCATTGAAATACTTGGAAATTCAAATGAAGTTACCATATATGGTTCCTCGCCCGTCTGGGGTAAAACATTTTCTAAAAGGTGAATATATAAAAAATATGAGAAAAACACATAAACTTAAAGGGACATTTATTTTTAACATGTTTTGTAGAACTTAAATAACACATATATATATATATATATATATATATATATATTATATATATAACGTATTAACAAATATAACAGTCAATAACATCAATGTCCAGTCCAGTCATTTATGCGGCTGACTGGTGGTAGTCAAGAAAGCAGTTACACTCTGCATTGAGGCACAGGTGGACCTTGCACACCCTGCAGACCACATCTGACCTTTTGATGTTCCCCGTCTTGCTGCAGTACTTGCAGGTCTGGCGGTTGGTGTAGACAGGGGCATGGAATTGGGACAGGTCAAACTCAAACCGCACAGAATCAGCTGGGGTGTGGCTGCGGTGTCCCCGGACAGGCTTGGGGACATCAACAGAGGTGCTGAGGTCTGTTGAGCTCCTTCGGGGGCGAGACGTGACTGGCTTCTGGCTGCTGGCGTCCTTGAACACCTGGAGCCTAAAGTTCTTTAGTGACAGGCCAGCCACATCGAGAGCCTTGCAGTCCCGCCTGTAGATGACCCAGGCATTCGTGAGGCTGACATCAATCGCATAAGCAAACAACCGCACGTACCACCTCTTGGACTTCAAGGGGGTACGGTAGAGGGGGACCAGCATGTCGCTCTTGTCAATGCCCCCCATGTTTGCATTGTAGCCTTTGATGACAGCAGGGCAGCTCACTTGTTCCTTCCTGCAGTACCGGTGGACTGAGGACATGGGCTCCACCCCCAGTGACAACCTTGTTGTCCTTCCACCTGAGGGCCAGGATCCCATCATTCTTCCCCATCTCCTTGATGGACTTGAGCGGAGGCTGGCCTACTCTGTTGTCCCTGGCTGTCCCTGTGTACCTGCAGTTCTGGTCCTTGAGGTACCGCACCAACTCCAGGCTGGTGAAGAAGTTATCCGCAAAGACGGCTGTGGTGGTGGAGGAGGAGGAAATGGTGCTGAACAGGACGGAGACTATCTGGCTGGTGGCACCCATGTTGTTCAGGCATCAGGGGGACACCGTGGGCCTCCAGCGTAGTCTTGGTAGTCCATATCATGAATGAAGCCATCCTCAGAAGCCCTGGCAAACAACTTGAACGCGGAAGTTACCATATATAGTTCCTTGCCGGATAATTAAATGTTAGTTTTAATGCACAATAGCCATTAGTATTTTTAAATGTTATAACACGTTTGTACAATAGGGAATAAAGTCCAGCTCAAGTTAAAAGATGTATATAAGTATGAACCTTAACTTTCTCCTCGGCCAAACCGATTTGCCCGGGAAGGAATGATAGATTTAACTTCCCGTTAGATATACCCAAAATGAATTATATGTCATGTTTAACCGCTACATAGACATCAGAGCCAGCGGCAATTTCCAAAAGGGCTGCTGGTACCACGAGCGATGGCTGGCTGGCGAGGCACGCTAGCGGGACTCAAATCTCCGAAAACGTCGGAGCAGATTTTCACGTAGGCTCGATTTTAATAAACTGACCACAGATTTTAAGTTTAAACAACTAAGTTCTCCCCTCAAAAAATACAACAACACAACAACAGTAATATTTGGGAAAATTTTAGCTTACAGTTGCGAGCTCTCTCCTCCGCCATTCCTGCTGGTGGCTGTGAAATGCATTCCAAGATATTTGTCCACACAAGTCACCTGCCGATGCATTCTCGATAAAATGGCCGGAGCAAGAGCACCTCTGCGTTTGGACTGTGCTTGGCTATATGCAGACTTTGAATTGACTGTAAGATATTATTTGACCATTGTAGGAAAACTGCAATAATCTACAGGTATATAGTGGGGGCAAGATGGTGCAAGGGTGAGAAATAGCCCTTCAGACCTCCAACTTGGTATTGGACTGACCACAAAGGCCACGCTGACGAGGCTGCATGAAGCTGGTGAGACTTCCCTCGAGTGATGTCACCAAATTCAGCAGACTTCCTGCTGAGGTCTACAGGAAATGCTCTGAAGAAGCTCCCGCTGAATGACGCCCTGGAGTTTGTGGACCTCAGGCAGAGACAAGACTTGCATGTGGATGATGTGCTCTGTCCAAAGTTGTCTTTTCCCAGATACAAACACCTTCTTCCTTTTGAGGACGCAAGGGCCCAGGACCGGATTTCAGCTGAGTTTCTGGAGTACCAGATGCTGGAGGAACCAGACCTACCTGACACCGTTTGGTTTATTTCTGCTTCTTACCTGTGAACATTCAATAAAATGGTGTCGTTTTGATTTTGGAAAAAACACGTCTTTGGCTTTCATTAGTGACTGAACCTGTGTGTTGATTGGGTTAGTGTATGTCTAATATTGTGAAATTGCGACTGTTTCCCTGGGTGGAAGTCTCCGGGTGCGTAGTCAGGCTATATCCTTGAATCTTATTCAATATATTTTTTATATTATATTTATATTTTTGAGGCGGTCATGTGACCTGACTTCACCACAGACATCAGGTTAAAAAGACGATCTTTGGCTCAGAGTGAGTCTCTGCTGGGACTGTGTGTTTGGATGGAGAAATATTGTATGAACACACGTTTTGAACGACCACTCGGACAACTTCTGTGATGACATATTGTTATAAACACATAATGAAACACAAATGCCAACACTGGAAGTGAAGGTCAATAATGAATTTTTCTTCAGTGGTTAGCATCAGCATGATGATGAGTAGGTAGATGGCTGGCCAACCCTTTACTAAATCACCAAGAAAATACTTCATGTTTATGTTTCAGGATGAAAATAAAAAAGAATTTCAATTATTCACATTTTCCAGTATTAATCAACACAAAATGCTGGAGGACATTACAAGTCAGAGGATGGCATATTTATTCATATAACACATACAGCCGTGGCCAAACGTTCTGAGAACGACACAAGTATTGTTTTTCACAAAGGTTGCTGCTTCAGTGTTTTTAGATCTTTTTGTCAGATGTTACTATGGTATACTGAAGTATATTTGCAGTGTTCACCAAGACCTCTGCAATTCGCCCTGGCATGCTGTCAATCAACTTCTGGGCCACATCCTGACTGATGGCAGCCCATTCTTGCATAATCAATGCTTGGAGTTTGTCAGAATTTGTGGGTTTTTGTTTGTCCACCCGCCTCTTGAGGATTGACCACAAATTCTCAATGGGATTAAGGTCTGGGGAGTTTCCTGGCCATGGACCCAAAGCTGTTCTTGGATGGTTGGGAGAAGTTGCTCTCGGAGGATGTCTTGGTACCATTCTTCACTTATGGCTGCGTTACCCCAGTCCTCAGCAGTCCAATCCCTGGAGCTTTTGCAGAATATCAGTCTGTCCCTGGTGTTTTTCCTGGAGAGAAGTGGCTTCTTTGCTGCCCTTCTTGACACCCAGCCATCCTCCAAAAGTCTTCGCCTCACTGTGCGTGCAGATGCACTCACACCTGCCTGCTGCCATTCCTGAGCAAGCTCTGCACTGGTGGTGCCCCGATCCCGCAGCTGAATCAACTTGAGGAGACGGTCCTGGCGCTTGCTGGACTTTCTTGGGCGCCCTGAAGCCTTCTTCACAACAATTGAACCTCTCTCCTTGAAGTTCTCTTACTAGCAGCAATATCCTTGCCTGTGAAACACTTTTTGTGCAAAGCAATGATGACTGTTCGTGTTTCCTTGCAGGTAACCATGGTTAACAGAGGAAGAACCATGATTTCAATCACCCCCCTCCTTTTAAAGCTTCCAGTCTGTTATTCTAACTCAGACTCAGACTTTGTGAAAGTGAATATTTGTGTCATTCTCAAAACTGTTGGCCACGGCTGTATATTTACAGGCCCATATCAGTTCCTGGCACAAGGGGTGGTCGGAGGTGTTTGGGGGGTGGGTTGTGCAGCACTAGTTGAGCCAGGGGTGCCGCCGCATCTGCTTCAGAGTGATGCGCTCCTTTGGGTTCAAAACCAAACACATCTGTAAGAACTCCAGGCAGTCTGAGAAGAGAGACAGAGAACGAAGCAAAGCTTAGGGTGGAAGCTGCAGCCGTCTGTGGGAACATGGAGGGAAAAAGCTTTGCACACTATGAGAACCAAAACTCAGGTACTGCATTGACACCAGTGTTGTCTTACCTCTGGACACTTTCAGCATCCGCATCTCGCGGCTGTACTGCATTTTCCTTTGCAGGAACTTGGTGGTGGTAAACTGCTTGTGTCCCTCCAGCAGTTCAAAGAGCAGCGCACCCAGCTGCCAGACTGTGGTGGGGCCTGCCTTGTATTTCCCCCGTATGAAAAACTCTGGAGGGGCGTACGCAGGGGTTCCTACAAAACACAGACAGATGGAGACAGAAAGAAACAAAGGATGAGTAGAAGGTTTCAATGAAAGTCATCACTCCAGAGATCAACAGATGGATGAAGAGCAGCAGCAGAAGCCAGACGTCGTACCAGAGAAGTCGCGGTGAGATCTCTTCTTCTCGAAGCAGCCACACCCAAAGTCTATGACCCGGACTCGAGGGACATCGGAGCAGGTTTCAATAAGGACGTTCTCTGCTTTGATGTCACGGTGGAAGACGCCCTTGGAGTGCATTTGAATGGCTGCTTTCACCAGCTGCTTCACGATGTTCTGAGACAGAGACAAACAGGTGAGTTAGAGTGAGGTGAAGAAGGGACTGTGGGGTGCTACTTTGCCATTATGTGACAAAGTTGCAGCTTTCACACAAAGATGTTCCTCAAAGTTCAGTTCAGTTCATTTGGCCAGGTGACAGCTATTTAAACCACGGATATAAAGGTGTGTTCACACTGAATGCGAAGCCACGACTGCATACGAAGTCAATGCAAAGACACGAGTGGATGCAAATTTGCATCCATACACTGGCACAGAAACTTGCTCCACCTAGCTTCAGTACCTTAGCCTGGTCTTCCTCCACGGGACCACCGTTGTCATTCAGGAAGTTCAGCAGGTCCACAGAGGAGACTGGTCTCTCCATGACCAGGAGAACCTCCTTGTCCAGGTCATACCAGTCTAACAATGACACGGCTGCAGATTCCTCTGGTCCATGTGCCACGCTCACCATGAGGAGCACCTCCAGGGGGACCATGCACGTCTCTCCATTCAGGACCTGAAGGAAACAGTATAACGACAATGTGAGTGTTTTGATAGACGTGGTCGTGTATGTGTGTGCTTTCTTCATCAACAACAAAGTAACAAGGAGGTGAACAAAGATATGCAATGATCTCAGATCAGGTCACTCGCCATTGGTCGACTTGCCACATCTGCTTTCAGGATATGTTTGATCGCCACCTACAGGACAGAGTCAGCAGTGCTTTGGTTAGTGCAGGGAGTGATGGCTGTGTGTGCATGTGTGATGTGAGAATACCTTCGTAATACTTACTGGTAAATAATCCGTTTTCCTGTAGCCGGCATAAACTGATCCGAAGCCTCCTTCTCCGAGCTTGTCAAGCTGCAGGTACTTGGCCTCAAAGTTGGCTACACACACAAACACAAACACAGATTCACGTTTCACTGCATTCGTGAGGAACATCCCACCCTAACCCCTCTGTGGTTGAAGTCAGTGGTTGTTAACCTGGGGGCTAGTCAAATCTTCTCCTACTGTTCTGCATTATAGCTGAGAAACTTCCTCATGTATAAATTTTAATTACAGTTTGCTTCAAATCACAAAGACCTTGAACCTGCCAGCAGCAGGTTAGCTTAGCTGAAGGCTGGGGGTGGGGGCAAACAGCTGGTGCTGTCCAGAGGTAACAAAGTCTGCCTGCCAGCCCCTCTAAAGCTGGCTAATTAACATGTTGTATCTTGTCTGATTAATAAAAACCAAAGTGTAAAAACCAACATGGGGGGTTAAGTGTGGGACTATCTGTTGGCCAGGCAGTAGCCAGGAGTGCTGGATGTGCTCACGTAAGAACAGCAGCTCTCTCTCGTGTTCTTTCACACTATCAGCTTACCTCGGCTGCTTCTGGCTGAGACGGACGAGCTCCCGCTGTTCTGGTTGGAGGTTGAAGGGCCACAGGAGCTCGGGGGGAGGTCACAGCCGTTGGTGTCGTTGCTTCCACCCCTCTGCTTCTTACTGGGGGACTCTCTTGCGGTGCTGGCCTTTCTCTTGGTCCCCTTGGCCGTCACAGCCTCCACTGCCACCTCAGTGGGGCCGCTGGCACACCTCTGCCTTTTTCTGGGTGACTCTGGCTTAATGCTGGCCTTCCTCTTGCTCCTGGTCACCCGGCAGTCCTCCCCCATGCCGTTGTTGGGTTCGGTGGTGCTGCCACTGATCTCTACAAGTGAGATAAACCCAGTGAACATCAACTTGTTCATATTGGATGGTTCTGCCAAACTATTACGTTCAACAACTTTGCTTTGTAACATTCAGTGCCAACATTTTGAAATTATATACATTTTTTCCTACAATATCTGCACATGGCAACTATGGTATGGTTAAGGTCGGGGAGAGATCGCAGTAACGGTTAAAAAAAGTGTCCCTTTAAAAAAAGGTCTGACGGGACACAAACTCTGATCTCCTGCATGAAAGTCAGACGCTCTACGTGCCCATCCACCATCCTGACCTCAACCCCCTCTGGACAGCTGTAGTTACTTGTTGCAGATTACAATTGTACATATTAACACTGAAAACTTTTTGCGGTGCATGAAAAGCAGCTGCAGGTGTTTGCCAGGAGTTCACACTCACTTGAATTGTTCTCGAAGTCCAGAGAACGAAGAATCTCTGAGGAATTCACGTTCATGTTGCTCAGTAAATGTTCTCTATACCAACGGTTGAGAAAAGTTACTGTGAATCTCCAGAAGTTGTGTTTGGCTCTGCTGAAATGTTCAGTGTGAGTGGATTTCTTGTCTCTCTGTGTGTTCTGAGGTTCTGACGCTTTACGTGTCGATTCTGATCACCGGAGTTCCATTCTGTGACATCACAGTTAGAGAGCGGGCTGAAATAACCATAGTGACCAAAACCTCCTTAAAACCATTGGTTATAACACACAACATGTACTACAGCCATACACTGTAGATCCTCCATTACACACACACTTGAAATAATAATAATAACAGTAGTACAATGTGTACACTTCAATGAGGTGTTTATTAAAGAAGGAACATGGTGAAGCTACATTAATGGATTTATTTATTTATTGGCCACTTGGTGGCAGGTGAACAACCTTAAAACACACAAGCTTATGTGGCCAACATGTTAGCAAACAATGATGTGTTTAATGACCTGTGAAATGGCACAGCCCAAATACTGTCCCAATTCCATGTCCACATTATTAGGGGCGAGACTTGAAAGACCCATCCTCCAGGAGCAGTGTGGGTGGTGGCGTGATTTTGACATAATGGCCACCGTTCAAACTGCAGGTCATGTGATGATCTGGAACCCAGAAAGACTTTTTGCCTCTAAAATGAAAGAAATTGTCCTGAGAATCACAAAGATCCCTTTTGAATAATCACAATTTAAACTCTTTGATCCAAAATATATCATAAGCCAAGATTATGTAGATGTGATTTTCCTGCACACACTCACTAAGGGGCAGGGGGGGTAAAATGAATTGAGGGTGAGGCTTCATTTTTGCTTGACTGTATTAACAGAACAACACAACACATTCATCTTTCAGGGCATTTTGACAAACCAAGGAGGACAAAAAGAAGCCTGGAAGTATCCCAGTAGGGTCAATGGCTGGTGTGGGAAGTGTCTGTGATGATGGAGCATGCCCTCTGCAGACAGCGCTTGAGTTTGGTGTCACGGTGGAGGGGAGCTGGACGCCAGCGATGCTTTCGACAGGTTTCACCACCTCCTGCAGTGCCTTACTGAGTGAGTGAGAACCGAGACAAAGGGGAGAGAAAGGGGTTAGACACAATCATGAACGTATGAGTCACATGGCTACCTCTATGATTTAGTTCATTAAACGTTTACTGTTGTTCCATAAAGTTGAAATTGAGGAAACGGCTGTCCGTTTGCTGTTTCATTAAAGTGAATTGCGATGCTGTAGTGTAATAACCAACCAAAGTAGTGGAAAGGGGGCCGCATTGTGTAACATCCCAGCTTTTCTCACTGAAACGTTGTGGAGAAACTAGAGAGACCAAACTCAGATCTGTTCCTGTTCAGATGACGATGAATAAAATGAGGAGTGCTTTATTATAGCACAGAAGAACTCAGGAAGTGTATTTTATTCTTCCTGCTTTGCCCATGAGAAGCAGGGCTCTGAGAAAAATGAAGCCATCTATTTGTTACCCAGTTTGTGAAGATTGACATTTTCATGAGAAACAAAGAGACAGAGGATGGACGTCGGAAAGTAAAGAGATGGACTGACATGTTGTTGGTTTTGGTCATATCACGGGATTTGTTGACATGAAGGAGAACATCCAAAATCGCCAGCTTTATCCCTTAAAACTAGATTTTAAGATGGGGCCAGATTAGGTTGTAAAAAAGGTGGGCATGGGCCCTATTATTTCAGTCTATGATATGCTTTAGTGTATTAACAACTTACATCATTTACATGCCATCCTTTAGATGTTTCTAAGCTAGCTTTCTCTTGTGAATGCTGTCAGTTTGGATTTACCACTTCCAGTGGGAGAAGTCCTCAGTGGGATGGGATGCTTTTGTTCAGATCAGCCCCATTTTTAAAGCTACACCCGCCATATTTAAAGCTGCGCTAATCAATGTGTTTTATATGAACAACGGATCAAATTACTATGTGCCCCACCTACGAAACAGATGTAATGATTCATGGGTCGGCCTACAGATTAAGGCAAAACTGGAACACCCAGTTGGATGCAATTCTTTGAGCAGGCACTCAATCAGTTGGAGATTGAAATATTGATTGATTATCACACATGGTTATCATAAAACCCCCCAAATACTTCACTTTATAAGCAAGCAGTACACTTGTAAATGGTTAAAGTTGAATCTACTGCTATTGTGCTGGGGAAAAACTAAGCCATCTGCAGTGATGTTGTGTGCGATGTGTGACTGAGAGCCTATGCATTTGTTCTGGTCCCAATCCAACACGCAGGGAATCCTGTGAGAGACCCAGACTTACTGGTGGTGGAGGTGGCCTTAATGTGGACATACATATATACACATATACATTTCAGCTCTAGTCTCATCTTAGTGGAGAAACCTTCTAGCTTTGAGGTGCTGATGTTCAAAGTGAACTGTGATACCCCGACGGTAGCTTCTGAGCTGATTTCGCTGATTTCATTTCTTCTGTCGTTCTTAGCTGTGACAAAATCTTATTGGTTGGAGATTTTAGCATTCATGTGGACGACCCCACTAATTGATTTGCCCCTGAATCTTTAAGTACTTGTGAATCTTTTAACCTTGAAACATCATGTATCATATCCCACACATGAGCGAGGACACACTCGCTGATTTAGTTTTTACTATGGGGCTATCTGTTAACTCCCTCACCTTGAAACGGTAATAAGTAGGTGCTCCCTCCCCAAAGTGTACGGTTCACTCTCGCCATCTTTGATGAGAGATCTGCTGAGAATTTTTCCTCTGTTTCATGACAGAAACTGTTTATTGCCAAGTAACATACATTACAAGGGATTTGCTGTGGTCTGAAGGTGCTATTGTTTTGACAACAAATAAGTAGAATATAAAAGGTAAAATAAAAATAAAAATAAAAATAATATAAGTAAGATAAATAACAAACAGTGCAGTGACCAGAATAAGGTAAAGTGTCCAGATAAAGTGTCCAGTAGGGGGTGGGTGCGTTAATGTAACGCAGGGGGGACAGGGGTGATGTACGTTAATATAACGTATAACTTGTGTTTGTGTTCTGGGGGGGGGGGTCAATGTAAGTTTGTCAGGTTGACTGCAGAGGGGAAGAAACTGTTGTTTGTGGCGGGAGGTTTTGGTCCTGGTGGACCGCAGCCTCCTGCCAGAGGGGAGGGGGTCGAACAGATGGTGTCCGGGGCGGCAGCTATCTTCCCTGCTCTCCTCAGGGTCCTGGAGGAGTACAGGTCCTGAAGAGATGGGAGGTTGCAGCCGATCACCCTCTCTGCAGAGCGGATGATACGCTGCAGCCTGCGTCTGTCCTTGGTGGAGGCAGCAGCGTACCAGACGGTGATGGAGGAGGTGAGGATGGACTCTATGATGGCAGTGACGTAGATGACCTGGGTTTAGGGGGACAATAAGTAAGTAAAACATGTAGTGGAGGAGATGTTAAAAAGTAGTATAAAACTGAAGCGGTCAAGAAAAGTAATTGTACTTGGCTTCATTCCACCTCTGGTGAAAGGTCTAATGTGTTCACCTGTAGGTTTTCAGTACAGGCAACAGGGGGCGACAGTGCTTCAATGTAACATGGACACTAACGGCAGAAAAAAAGAAAAACACAAGAAGAAGACTACAGTCTCGTACACATCCGCGCACAGGGACTAGTTTCATAATGTGACTCCAAGGAGGTTTTTAAGATGCTGGGCACCTGCTGACAGCCTTCACCACAGCTCACGGCTACAGTAAGCTTCAACCTTATAGCTTGCCGTGGTGCTGATAATGTAGCCACTTGTGTTGTGGAAGCTACAGCTCCCTGTCAACTGGCTATCTTAGCGACCTGCTACGTTTTTATCTACGCAATGTTTACCTCCAAACCGGTTGTGTCTAGCTAGCAAGTGAACGCGTTTGTAAGTTAGCTAGCGGCTCGGGTCATCTAAGGCTAAAGACGGGAAACGCAGCGTCGGAAGCATATTAAGATAATATCGTGTCGTGTCGGTGGTTTGGCGACTGACATTACACGGTCAGCCGAGCGTTAAAAAACATTTTTTATATTGTGTCGTGGGTAAAATGTGCCACAGAGGCGTGTCCTCACACACTTTAATCTACAGGATGTGTGCTGTTGCATAGACCTCCATTTTAATGTGAGTCAGTATGTAGATTGGTGTTTGAGCGCTTGCTGGTGTTCCAACATCATGGAACTTTTACTACTCCTTGTTTTTCTTTTTAATATTTTCATTTATGTTCTTCACATTTGTGTCATCTGTAGTTGATTTGTCTGTTTATCTGGATGTTAGTATATTTATTTATTTATTTATTTAATGTTTATTTGTATAGGGATGAGTATGGAGCATAAACCAATGCCACATACCACAGCATTTCTAGCCTAAGCGTACATGGGCCTTTTTAAAATACATAAAACTCCACAACAAGTACACAAACTCAACCATAGGTACATACATTAACAACACAAAACTCAAGCTAATACAATAAAGCACCATAAAACAAAGAGGGGCCAGGTAATTCATGACGACATGACCTCTCCCTTTCAGTTTGAGTTTAAAATGACCCCTTCAGGATCAGCTCTGAGTGGAACCACAAGGTCGCTGAGCACCTGGGAAGCCTGGTTATGTAGGCATTTATGGATGATCTTATCGGCTTCCTGTCCATATTGTAATTGTTCCATCGTCAGTTATATCATTCATATCATTATCCTCCTTATTTGTTTATTAAAACTGGCTGAACTGGGCACTGTGAGCTATGCCCGTGACACACATGAAGCGATGTCTTTGCTAGTTCATATGCTTCGTATGGGGATGTAAATACAAAACTATCACTTCTTTATGAAGTATAGTCACTAACCTGAATGTGCACTTAATTTGTGTTTTTTTTTTTTCACCAACAGCAGTTTAACCAAAAGGACCAAGGAATGCCGCCTTTAGCTGGAGCTGAGCTGATCCAGACGCCAGTGCAGCTCTATCGCTATCTTTTCAGATGTTGCAGGCAGTTACCAACCACAGCAATGCAGCAGCATTATCGACATGCCATAAGACAGGTGAGGTCACCGTGCGTAGCGACTATTGACAAGCAAAGTGTTTTTCAAATGATCTTGGACATTATATTATGTAGAATGTGGCTCATTTCTAAACCTTCAGACAAGAGACCGAGCTGATCATACATATGTAAACTTTCAAGTGACTGCTTCTGAGTTGCCCATAAAAAAAGGACACATTTGTGGACAATGAGAACACCAAGGGATGCTACACATATCGTCAGCTGTAGAGCAGTCTGATCTGAGTGAAGTCAATCCTACAGTCAGTGCCAATATGGCTGAGTGGTTAATGAGATCGCCTCGGAGCAAAAAGAGTGTTGGTTTGAATCTGACAAGGCCTTTCTGTGCCAGGTTTGCATGTTTCCTGTATTCATGGCCTACCTCCAAGTCTTCTGGTGTAGGTGTTTGGTGTAGAAAATCTGTATTAAATTCAGTTTTCAGGACCGTTTTGAAAGGAAAATAGTACTGCAAATGAGCATTTTAGTCTTCTGGGCTTCTTGTAGAAGACTTCTATGGCCCTTTTGATATGGGAGGTCCATAAGCAGAGGCCTATTAATGGACTAGGCTAGGTGCTCTCCTCACAGTCCATGATATATCGGCCATCGTCTGTTGGTGGGATTTTTATTTTTTTTATTTAATGGTCTGCCTCCTCGAGAATTCAACTCTGTAAATAATGAACCTGTAAAGTGTAATTTAAAGCGTGTGCAAATAGGAACTGGCAGTTGAAGTTGGGCCTTATGCACATTCTTGCTTCACTAATTTCCGACAAAACTAGACCAAAAACTGTACTTTGAGTTGTGCACCCTGATTGAATCGTTATGTTAGCACCTGTTTTGTCAGTTTGGTGGGTACCACTTGTTTATTCCTCTGTGACAACAGAAGTGCCAAAGAGATGACTGGTAGATGATGGAAATGTTTCAGCAGACATACTGGCATCGACCTTTGACCTTTCTTCCATCACCATACCAAACTCTCACTGTGTTGTGTTTTTTTGCTCACATATTTATCAACTTCACGACAAGCAAGAACAATAAATCAGACACCAGTTTAGGCACCATCATTAAACATGTTAAGTGTGTGTGTTTCCTGGAAAGATTAAGCACTTTCAACCAAGTGCTTCCCCATCGTGAGCATTAAAGACATAAACACTATATAACCCTGATCCCTTGCTTTTGGTTTCCAGGGTTACAAAAGTCACTCGGATGAAGACGACCCAGAGAGGATACAAATGATGATCCACAGAGCTATTGCAGATGCTGACTGGATTCTTGACAAAGTAAGGATGAAGGCCTTTGTCATTTCATGATGACTGACATACAAATAAATACACAATGTGCAATGTTTAACTCTCTTTTTGATTTTCAGTATACCAAGAAGAAGTGAGCTTCACAAACCTCGGGTGCTGCACCTGACATGAGTAGCTGTAGCGGTGGATGTACTCTTTCCATGTTATTAGTTCTCATGGTTGTGGGGATATGAACAGCCGTGATGAAGCAACGCCTGATGAGAGGAAGACCTGACGCGTCAGGGACTATTTGAGTTGACCATATACTGTTTTCCTTTTTCAATAAATTAAAACTTGTCTCATTCACAGTGTATGCTTAACTTGCAGTGAAATTTTAGACATGAACTGGTACTTGTCTACTACCAGATCTCTTAAAGACCAATTATCTGTCTATTACAAAGGAACAGTGATTGATTGAGGTTCTGAAGTCAGCAGGTCAAAGGTCAATACACCACTCAGGAGCTGTAGGAGGGAGGAGAGTAAAGTCCTGAGCTGGAATCGTTACAGTTAAGGATTTGACAAAACAATCCCAAGTGAAATCCCGTTTCACTCACTAGCTTTTTTGTTAAGAGGTATATTGATATATCTGATTGTTTTGTCGAGCTGTAACTGGAATCACATGACACGCCTATGAGATGTCAGCCTTACATACAGAGCTTCTCTTTTGTTACCTCTAGAGGCTATTTGTTTTATTTTAATAAGCAAGCTTAGGAAGAAAATACTTTGGTCTGGGCTTTCAAATAAGAAGTCCGGACGGGCACCGGTGTGGCATTTGTCAAAATATATGCATATTAAGTAACCTTTATTGAAATAATACACGATAGCACAATTTGCTGACCCACCTCTCCCCTCCATGCAAAAATGACGACACGATTTATTGTGCAATATAATACAGTATTTATTCAAGTATAACCATTTGTCATCTAAATTAATACATGACGGACAACGACGCGCATAAATAAACCAAAAAATGTATTTGAACAAGAAGAGAATGTGTTCCTCATGTGCTGTGCCCACAGACTGGTTGTATCAATATAATGGAATAAAAGCAAAGATATAACAGAGATGATCAAATCAGGGTGTCAACTTTTTTTTCTTCTCTATCTTCTACAACCAAGATGTATTTACAGATGCATGCACATGCATTATTTCAATTGATACAAAAAAGTAGTAAAAGTAGATATACAGCAATTCTTCAGTATAAATAATATTCCTTTGTATAAATAGCTCCATCTCCTTTAATGTTGGTCTGAGATGTTGAGACATTTGGTGTGAACAGAACTTCAAATGTTCCAAATACACACTGTAAATCTGCACACCTGCGTACCATGGTGGGAACAACCACAGTGGGCAGCTGGCTGTTGCTTCAAATACACGCACACACACACACACACACACAAGCATGTCAGAAATGCGGTGTAAAGAGGAGGTGTAGATGTTCTAGGATCATGTTGGAGCTTTGGGATTGCTTCAGAAAAAAAGAGCAGCAGCAGAGTAATTCTCTGAAGGGGGGGGCATGGCCCAGAGAAAACAGGACAGGCACTCTGGAAACGTGGTCGCAGAAGGCGGACATTTTCTGCTGCCTCAGTCGCATCCTCACTTCTGCAGAATGAACTGGTCAATGAACTCGTTCTGCTCGGACTCCACCTTGGACAAGGCTTCATACTCGATACGATATCTGAAACAAGGGAACGCAACAGAAAGCTGGAACTGAATGAATGCAAATAAAGCAAAATAACAGTCCATAGAATTTGTACTAATTTCCAGACTGATTTCATACACCAGAAACCGTTACGTGAAGCAGTTTGGTCAACTATGGGCTTCTTCATGCCATGTCCAGCTGATAAATGTAATAATATCTTTCCCATTTAAATGTATTGTTACACTTTCTAGAACTATCCTATATCCACTGGCTGCAGTATCTTATGCTAACTCTCGTGCACAGCTCGTGCACAGGGACAGGGGCTTCCTACAACTGTGATAAACATGGAACAGGCTACCTGAGAAATGTACACCTCTCCACTGTACGGCAGGTGCTAAAATGTGTTAAAACCCTCATAGTGCTGTCTCATATCCACACCCCACAAATGGTTAACGGCTGAAATTATATATGAATGTGCTTTACAATTTGCTGCCCTGACCTGGCACATTTGGGGTTCAGTGTCTTGCCCACGGACACATGTGGACAGGAGGAGCTGAGGATCGAAACACCAACCGCGTGATTAGTGGACACAGACACAACTGGAACCTGGGCTGCACGGTTTACCTCTCGAGTTGCATCTTCTTCTCGGCTATGAGAGCCTGAAGCTGCTGCTGTTGGGCTTCTCTTTGCTTTGCCACCGACTTCAGCAGGTTTCTGGCTCCAATTGCCTAAAGGAGGAGAACACAGGGAAGATTATTAACAAGGTGTTAATCTCATGATCAAACGTACTGCACCTACTGTATCGTATGACCCGAGACAACTAAGGTGGGATTGAGGAGAGTTCAGCCACATACAGGTGTTTCCAAGCTTTGACATATGAGGACAAACAACAGGATGGAAAGCAGCGTCAAATGCTGAGCTTACCTTCATCTTTTCTGTCTCTGCTTCTTTTGCCAATTCATCCACCAGCTCAATTAGACCTCCCACTATCTTCTGAAACTGGCCAATTTCTGCAAAGGAGAACACATATTTGTACATCCTGTGGGACCTGTTGATGTTGGAGGGGGGGGGGGGAGCAGGCACAGCTTGATGGACTTGACAAAGACAACAAAATATTCAGTGCTTACTGTCCACAAATTCTTTGCACTCTTCCTTGAGCTCTGATGTCTTCTGGCTGACATCAGGCTCCAGTACCCTTAGCTTGTTGAGTTCATCAAAATAAAAGCCTGCCTCAGCTAATGGGTCTTTAGCCATGGCCACAGGGCCTGTCACGAAGGGGGACAAAGAACAGGACAGCAGAGAAAGCAAACACAATTAACACATGTGATGAATTAACACAATGACTTGTCATCTTCGCCTCTTTCACACGACATGCTTCGCAGACACGGTTAGAAATGTACGTTAGATAACTTTACACTGAAATCAACAGGCGTTATAGGTTGATAACTTAATGCTGACAAGCGGTTTGCTATCCGGCTATCACACAGTATCTATTCCGCTCAAGGCACGCCTGTATCTCCAGCCGGCTGGCTGCCAGTAGCATAACGTTACGCTGCTTGTTGATGCGAAATAAGCACTTTGTTTATCTAATGACCTTCCCGTGAGAGGCGACCATATGGCAACGAGAGCCAGCGTTTCGACTGTATGTACTAACGCTACAGATTTATGTAAAAATGTAAGCGTTGGTCGGACGCACAGCTGTAACTGTAACCGCTCACGTCGGGTTGCCTCAAATGCAACGGCAGTTCTCTGGTTGACATTAACGTTAGCTTACCGTGCATCGTGAGTGAATTAAGTTAATGACTTAACGTTAACTTCACAAAGTTAATGTTACGGTTGACGTCAGTCCAAAAAGGTGGGCATCGTGTATCACGTAGCTAGCTAAACCGTTCAAATACTCAATAATAAAAATGAGTGTTTTTCCCTATAGAGGAAATGCCTACCTATGTGCTAGCCTAACGTAAAATGAGTTAAATTAACTTAACTAGCTAAGCTAGTTAGCTACATTTCGCTAGCCTGCTCACAAAAGCTAATTGACTTAAAAACACACACTGTCCTCGTTAAGGCTGATTAAATTCCTTGGATAGCTAACGCTAGATTACATTTGAGCAAGAAAACTATATATTTTACCTGTTTAACAAGCTATCACCGTTAACGCAGATGGCTCTGTGTTGTGGATATGTGGCACAGCAAGTAGATCACCGGCCAAAGCTCCTCCTCCTCCCGCTGCCAGGGAAACCAAATGCTGCTGCATGTGTGTGCGTACGGGTGGTCTTTGATTTTTGACTTTACAGAATTGAACTCTGTGATCAGTCACTAAGTCTGATGCTCCTTGAGCATTTCCGATACCCAGAGCTGAAGCAAATGTGCTACAAATGTGTTATAATGTTAGCTATTAAAAGTCCTCTCTCTGTTTAAGTTGAGAGGCTTTTACTTTGACAGTAAAACGGATATAAGATTCATTACCGTAATATCGGCAGTATAACGACTGTATAACATTGATCAAAAAGTTGTCCAATATTAGAGCTGCAGAGATGACGTTCAGTCTGTAGTGTGGACTCCATAAAAGATAACCTCTTTGCCCAGTAAATTAATTCATGCAATAATGTTGTGTAAATCCTCGCAAGCGTGTACGCCTGTGTTGCCCTGTGATTTTTTTTTTTTTACTGCTGTACTTGTTAATTGATATGATTTATAAAGTGTACCAATAACTTCATCTTGAGGTATTTGTTGTCAGCATCTGTGTCCCAGGGCCTGGTAAAGCAAGTTTTAGCCAGGGAAAGAGTTGGATTATGAGATACTGAATCAAACGTATTGGAGAGGAAGACAAAAAAATATTACTTAAATGATGACTTAGTGTAGTCAAAATTATGAGATGCTAGGTAAATGTTTGACTTTCTAAATCTAAACTATGAGATTAAAAATGTTGACTTGTTATTACCTAATTTAGATTTACTGTAAGTATTATTTTCCCATCTAAATGAGATTATTAGTATTACAAGGCCAAATATCAACTGTACTGTATCAAGATGCAAAATGATAAAATGGTTAAAATTCACTTGTGTTATACTTAAAGAACATTTTTGAAAACAACCATCCCATGTGCTTTATTAAATGCATTTCGTTTATAAAATAAACCAAAATCAAATAGGAATGTAACCCACATGAATGCGCCATACCTCCAGTAAATGCAATGCGAGTTGTTGACTGTGGAGGGCAGCATTACGCTTCGCAACGCACAGCCTGCTGTAAACTCATTCGAAGAAGAAGGAGGAGGAGAGAGTTTAACTTTACATACTTTTTTACAACTCAAATCTTGATCCTGTTGTAGATTTCTGTCTCACGGCGATAAAGACAAGTTGAATTAGCCAAACGGTGTGCGGTTATCTGACAGCACGGGAGGGCAGCACGGAGAGGTCGGTAAGTAAACGTCAAAGTTCGTAAACTGATGCCCCGTTACGTGTTGTTCATTGCTGGATGTAGTTAGCTAGGGAGGATAACGTTACGCACTCCATTGAAAAATCTGGCAATTTAATGTGACTTTTGTTTAGTAAAACATACACATCTGGAAAACATTATCCGAATGTGATTTTTCGTTGTAACTTATTCGATGTATGTTCAATTAACCCAGATTTCAACATTCTTTCAACCTTTAGTATAGGCTAGTTTGTCTGGTTGTCCCGCAGTCACACTGAAAACTTGGCCACCCTGTTTAACATTAGTAAGCTAACATTAGCAAAACACACCCACTTAGGAAGTAGCGGTAACAGAGTGACGCAAAGCTAATATTGCATTACAGTAATGTTTTGTTGCAATAAATCATTTAATGGTGGCGTATTGACAAGACGAATTGACCAGAGGACCATAATTATGTTTCCCTCTCTAAGATAACGTTTATACAGTGTCGGGACCTTTGCCGACAAACAAGAAAACATTGAAACGGGCTCATTTTTAAAGCGAGTTCAGTCTCTTAACATTTCTGTATACAACCGAACAGGACATCCGCGCTAAGCCTGAACTTGCTGTTGACTCAGTAATAGCTTGACCAAGATAGCTGTTCATTTGCCAAGAAACAGCAAGCTGACTTGCTCATTTCTCATGTTAGATTTGCTACTGTTTCCCTTGCCATGACAAGTCTCTTTCTGTGGATACTTCGTCGAGATTCGGCGTGTAGTTTGGAGTCTAATACAAGCTAGCCAAATAACTTTAACCAGCTAGCAGGCAACTATATGACGTTTAAACCCGAATGTTTATTTGCTAGCACCGTTATACCTCATGTAATAAAACTAATTAAGCACTTAATGTGGTACATAATGCTGTCACACTCAACAGTATTCCGTTAAACTGAGCTCGCTCCGCTTTAAGGGGGACCACTAACAAAATCTGGTAGATCAGCTGCAAATTTGAGTTAAATTCAAGATGAGTAGTCTGCCTGCCGTTGTAGATTTGGTCATAATCTGTCCTTTTACTCATTGATATGTGCCCCCTCCCTCGCCCTCTAGTTTCCTGCCCAGCCACATTCCATTTAATGGGAAGGGGAACTGAGGAAAAGATAACAGTGGGGTAGGTGGCCTCCACTCTGTATTGTGATACACGTCTTCAGCCACTGGGCGTCCTGCTTTACCAGTTAAACAGTCTTTTATCAACATTGACCTTTCCTGTGTAGCTCCATAGAGAATTTGTGAGCTCCGGTTCAGGGCTCTGTCTTTTTCCAGGAATGATCTGGAGCAGTGAGAGGTTGTGGCGGCCTCATCAGTAGCTGTCACCACGGCGGGGGACCTTCGGACCTCCGTCTGCAGGGTGGTCATTTACCTCCAAAGGGACATGTCCGGGGACAGCTGCCTGCCCCAGCATCACACCCAGTCCGACTCCACCTCCCTAGCCCCTCCTCTGGCCTGTCCCAAGACCAAGACCAACGCCAAGACCTGCAGTTATCGAGGAGCGGCGGGCCTCGGCAACAAGTATGTGCGGCTCAACGTCGGCGGGACCCTGTTTTACACCACGCTGCAAGTGCTGACAAGGCAGAGCTCCATGCTGAAAGCCATGTTCAGCGGAAAGAAGGAAGTGTTCACTGATAAGGAAGGTAAGCCACCTCAAGCTGACTGTTCTCCATAAACCCGTGACAACCTTTAACAGTGACTGATTATCTGTACACTTTTACAAAATGCATGACTTCGCTGACATACTTATGGCATATTTAGCGAAATTAGATCACAGAGTGAAAGTCTGCAAACTCTGTACGTGCCGCAGTGTCGTGCACCAGTGGCTTAGATGTACGTGCTCTCAGCATGGTCCGTTGTTTCCCTTCAGGTTGGATCCTGATCGACCGCAATGGGAAACACTTTGGCAGCATCCTGTGCTACCTGCGTGAAGGCACAGTTGCCTTGCCGAAAGGTCGTCAGGCTATCCAGGAACTGCTGGCTGAGGCAAAGTATTACCTCGTCCAGGGCCTAGTGGAGCTTTGTCACAACACCCTGCAGGTCAGTCAGACCCACACTGGCTGATATTTGAAATGTGGAGAAAAGAGGATGTATTATGAAGCCTTCTCTGGACAGTTTGTGTGTCAGAAGAAGAGTTCTGGTGGTTAGTTCACTTTTAACTCCACATAATACAAAATGTATCCAGCCCTTGTCAGCAACATTCTCCAAATGTTAAAAATGCTAACATTTTTCTTGTCTTGTTTAACATCTGGTGTTGCGCACCATCACCAACTCACTACATCTGCGTTATGAGGCCTATATAATCATTGCCGGGGTAAAGTAGCAACAGATTGTACACTAGATAGGAAAAGCTACATTTAGTTGAATCACCCTAATAAAAGATAAAATTCAGGAATTCAGGCTATAAGTTACTGTAGTAGTGTATTCATTTATTAGTAACATTCTTCAAAATAAGTTCAAAAGAAAACGCTACCATGAAAATGCATTTGCTAGCAATACTAATTGGCATGAATGAAACCTGTTTTGCAAGAAATCTTTGCAATGAATCCCCAAAAAGCCTTGTTCTAAAGTCCATAAAGGTCAGTGACCAAGAATACTCCAAAACCAGAGTGGGCATTGGGGCAGCGTTTCAAAAGTAATTGGGAAGTAAGGACAAAGCAAAACTTCACTACAGGTTCAGCCGCTATGTTTCATGGCCCTTTTCAAATATATATATATATATATATATAGTCCAAGAAAGTAAGGAGTCCCAGGAAGTAACTAAGGACCTACATGAATAATTAAAAGTCACTATTGCGCTTTTCTCTTACTGTTTCCACTGCATCTGAGACAATCCAAACAAACCGTTGTTTCAGGTACTTTTTTTTGCCCTTGATAAGACCACAAAACAGTCATTGAGTTTTAGTATTTTACTGCTGTGCAGCTGTTTGACATTTGAAAGGGTGTTGGAAAGGAGACACTGATCCGCTGAGTGTTCTCTGGTCATTTTTCCAAATTACATTAGGCGTTTTCAGAGTGGAGGAACTTTTTCAGTTGGAGGACCCCGCCCCTTTTTATTATGTCGGCACGGCAAGAACTGGGAACCATCGTAGTTCTCGGAACGCCGTTTTGAGGGACTTTTTAAGCTCCTGCTTCAGTGCTCTCCCAGCACAAGAAGAAGCTTGAGTGACTTATGTGAACAGTGACTGGAGACTTTCTTGTCCCTCTTTGTTTTGCTCTGTTTTAGGCTGGTTAAGACGTTGGTTACTTAACTTTGTGTTTAAACATCGACATCACCCAAAATCCCATCAAACATTAGCTTTGAAGCAGGGACTTTTGGGTTGGGTAGGAACTATGCAGTGAATTTCAGGTTCCGGCGTTCCTAAATTGGTTTGTGGCATGTGATGAAATATTGTACTGTGAGAAGTTAGAGATTTGTCAACCAGCAGTTATGTTCTGTTTCTACAGAGCTGTCCATGCCTCTGGTTCTTTGAAGCCTTCGGTGGCAGTATCACAAAATCAGTGAGTAGGGCTGCCTTCAGGCAACATTGGATTTACATTACAGGGTTTTTGTATTTTAATTCACTGGATTAGCCAAAAAAGACATTCCCAGCTGGTTATTAGCCATGATAGCGGCATAGCTAATAACAGTACATACAGTTTGGTACATGGTCATTGTTTCCAGAGGATGAATCCTCTAGACCTTGGTGGTCCCCTGACTTTTCCTCTAGCACATTTTGATTGGTTGGCACCCATTTTTTGGCACAGATAGCCGAATAACTTGACATTTCCATCAGCCTCAGTTGTACTTTGCAGTGCTAATTAGAAATGTTAGCATCCTAACGTGCTGAAAGTAAGATGGTGACCACACCTTATCACAAGGATGTAAAATAAAATACCATATCCATATCCCTTACTTGCTCCTTTGGCAATGTCTAAGAATTCCTTCAGTCTACAGTTCCTGACTCTCAGTACTTTGCCTGCCTGCGTGTTTGCTGCAGCAGTGAGTTTGATTTGCTGCGGACCACAGTGTATATTTATACCTCTAGGCTATGGCAGCAATACAGTTTGCTGCACCATCTATACGAGACGAGCGTCAGTGGGTATGCATCATAGTGACAGATGTTCACAGGAATGTCTGCCGGGCTGCCAAGGTTTACACATCCTTTGGTTTCCAGGGGGACAGATTGCAGGGCAGAAAGTCACTGGCTGCCATTCATTCATCACCGTGTCCAGTAGTTTATGAATGGACAGCACGCAACCTGCCTCCTCCGAGGTCCACGAGGCAGCATGCAGAGCAAGGGTGTAAGGGCGTTTCTTATATCCTTGTGTCCCCGGGGCACACCATAGATTTTTCACAGATATTTCTGGGAATGAAGTGGACAGGGTTACTGGATTTTCTGTTGCAATAAACACTATAAAATGGGACCAGGATCAATAGGTATTTGCTGTCGTGTCCAAGCTCTTAACTCAGTGACATACCTGTCAACCTAACGTGGGTAGACGCAGGGCTGGACTGGGACAAAAAAATTGCCTCCTCCACCTCGTTTCTCTTTGCATTTTGTTAGCAACATTTGCGCATGTTCCAAACAAGAATAAGATCTGTGTATAGTCTCAATTAGAAACGTTATACCCTAACTACCCACAATACCTCTAACTCCCGGTGTTTGTTGGTTTGGGATTGACAGGGAAATGAAGAGCAACCCCTGTGTGTTATACCTGTGGTCACCTCCAGTAAGGAAGAGGAGAGGCTCATCCAGTCTTCCACCAAGGTAAACCCAGACCACGGCTGTAATTTGATCGTTATTAGGAATCTGGAGCCATTGTTTTTTTTGTTTTTTTTTAACAGTATCTCCTCAAGTTCGATCCAGCCCCAGTGCTATGTGAATATCTGCCTACTTGAAGTGAGTTTATAGTTGGTACATTTCGATATTAAAGCAATGAAATTAATTTCCCCCCTCTGTCAGCCTGTGGTGAAGCTGGTGTACAACAGAAGCAATAACAAGTACTCCTACACCAGGTAAGAAAGCCTTCCTCCAGAGCTCTGCCGTCATTACAAAGATAATTCATTTACTTCCTCTTCAAAGTACCCTGTGAGGGAAGCACGGGTTTTTTCGAGCCAATAAAGTGATGAGCACGCGATGAAAGCGCCTCTTCTCCACATCCACTTTGCCCTTGTCCCGACAGCAACTCAGACGACAACCTGTTGAAGAACATCGAGCTGTTCGACAGGCTGTCCCTCAGCTTCAACGGCCGCGTCCTCTTCATCAAGGACGTGATCGGGGACGAGATCTGCTGCTGGTCCTTCTACGGTCAAGGTCGCAAGCTGGCCGAGGTCTGCTGCACCTCCATCGTCTACGCCACAGAGAAGAAGCAGACCAAGGTGAGGACGAGTTAGGCCGTGTTCAGACCTGGGGGGGGGTTCAGACCTCTCATTCATTTGAGCCAGTCAGCCCTCAGCCGCTGAGGGCTCCGGTAAAAAACAATGCAGGGTCATCCGGCTGGAGCTGCACGTTCCCGGTAGATTACTTTTGTTACGTGAGCGCTGTATTTCTACGGTCTTACCTCGTGATCGTGCCAACGAAAGATAAAATAGTTGCCGCAGCAACAACTTCCCAGAGTTGTAAAATCGTGTCTTTCAGACGTTTCAGTAACCTCACACCTGATGCTTACAAAGTAATTGCACAGTATAGGCCCACAAATGACTCAACTCAAAAGGGCCTGAAGGTGCCTTTTGTAAGCTGTGCAGAGATTTGTACTGAATCAATACTGACAGACAATTGTGTATTTATGTCCTCTAGTAATTGTTTCTCTGTGCTGCCAGTTATTTATCTCGGCCTGCATGAGCGAAGCCTGGAACATGCAATTTTGACCTGTAAACGGTCCTGTATATTCAATGTACATATTCGCAGTATAGAAACGGTCGATTTCTGTGTCTTCCTCCCTCAGGTGGAGTTCCCCGAAGCTCGCATCTACGAGGAGACTCTGAACACCTTGCTTTACGAGACGATGCCGCTGCCCGACAACTCCCTGCTGGAGGCCACGCGCCGGAGCTACTCCAACTGCGGCTCTCACAGCGAGGAGGAGGAGGGGGGGCCCGGGGGAGCTGAGCCTCGCGAGCGCGTCCGGCGAATCCACGTCAAGAGGTACAGCACGTACGACGACCGGCCACTGGGACACTGAGACTGAAACCACAGACCGCTGGACAGATTTCAGCTTTTCGCGCCGATGACGAACACTCAAACGTGAAGTCTCTTGACTGCTCGTGTTTTTTTGAATTGTTTTATTATTTTACTTTCTTTACCACTATCTAAGAAGTCCAAATTGTGGCCTTTGATGATGTAATTGCATCTGACTTTTTACTCTAGATAGCTGTGGTGTTGTCTGCTCTGTCCATCATAATTTATGAATTATTATCAGAGGAGTCTGAGTAACTACTTCAAATATCTAGAGAACTGTAGGGTTTTTTTGTTTTGTTTTTTAAATTAAATGTAGATTAGTAGTGGAGGACAAATCACTAATATGCACTACAATCATAGCACTTACACTCTGAATCAGCAGGAGAGCATGTTTCATATTTATAAATTGTATTTTTCATATACACATTTACAACAGCCTGTTGTTTGCCAAAGAGTTTTTCCGGAATTAGTACGCCTCTAACATGTTTTCATGCAGTTTACCATAATGCCTTTTTTTTTTTTTTCCAGTTGTGAAGATAAAAGTTCTTGTTATTCTACTATATATTGTCTTTGTTATGTTTTTTAGTAGGAAGGCATAATTCTATAATCTACATTTTGAACTCAGAAAGTAATGCTCTGACATACAGTTACATATTCTGGTTATTGTCGGCTCACTTCCGCTGAAAGTTGCAGTTGTAATCCTCAACGTTTCAGTCTTGGTTGGTTGGCTTGCCGTTACCACTGGCAACCGCGGTTTAATTTAACACGTCCCAGAATTCCGGAGGCCCTGTAAGCACTCATTGAGCAAGCCACTTTGTCAGAAATACAACAGAAGAGCAACCGGTGTATCTGTTTTACGGCGGAGCCAAACTGATCCGTGTTGTTTTTCCACTCTTTTCACTCTGCACGTGGCAGCGAGAGGTTACCTTGCTGAGGGGTCACTAAAGTGATCCACTGACGAAAAATGACCAGAAGAATGACCTTCGTCTTGTTTTGGACATGCGTTACCATTGCTATTTTTGGATTTCATAAAAAATCTTCAGGATTATAGCTTTTAACACTCAGCAAATACCAACGCTGAGAGCCAGCTGACGGCACGCAGGTACATTCTGGGCCTGCGTGATACGCAGCTAATCGGCAGTCTGTATTTGTAACAAACGCTGAGAGGCAAATAAAACAAACTACCCAAGCGTTTTCTACACCACTGTGAATCGAATTTGAAATGGGTACGTCTTGTACTCTGAATACAAATTGAGAATATGAGCAGAACTTTATAAGCTTGATTTAATAAGAAAGAAACGTCACGGAGGTCGACGTCTCTTGCTCTACTTTGCTCTGGAGCTGTCAGCCTGAAGTCCTCTGCTCGTGGGAGAAGAAGGGAATAAAATGAGCGAACTCCAACTGCCCTCCAGCACCAGTTCAACATCCCGAACAGAGGCCGTTCGTACGGGCTGACTAGAGCCATCAGTGCCAGACACGCAGCGAACACTGCAGGCGACTGTGGAATAAAAAGAATTCTATCCAAAGTCGGACTGAAACAGAAATGACTCGGTTTAACCAGTAACCAATAACCTGGGCCGGATTAGGGGTCAGCCAGCTGTCTCTGGGATCTCTCATATCCACTTAAACCAGGGTGGATCGTCCAGATAAAACCCAGCTCAGGGCCGTATATCGGGACACCGTGTCGAATACGAGATCTTTTTAGTCTCAATGAGCTAAAAGTGACGGATCATCGCTCACGGTTAACCGGCCCATTATCACGTGAGGAACTTAAAGAGAGTCTGACTGAGGTGAACTCGCTTGTCGGTTGGCAGCCACGACTTTGGTCTTTAGTCTAAGCTCAGTCCACCACTTTCCAACACTAAACCCAATCTCAAATCCTGTAATAGGCTTCTGACGGCTGCATGTGCACCCTCCGCCCACATGGAGGCACGAGCAGGAGGCTTAACGGCAGGGAGCGCGACGGAGGAGGTTGCTTCTCCATCACGTTGCCGTGACGTCATGTATTTTGCAGCAGGCCAGCCCAGCACCAGCTCTGAGAACGGTCAACTTGTGCTTCAGAACCCTTTTCAGTCAGCTTGCAATCTCTCTCTCTGTGTGTGTGTGTTGGTGCTATTGTGCCGAGCTTGTGAATGAAGTCATTAAATAAGCAGCATTTTTTTTTTTAATGAGCTCATTAAATGCACGACATGTTTCCTCCACTGAAGTCCCAAATCTATGCGTCTGAAGAGCTGAGATGTGAACCTGAGTGAATGCATACAACACAAGTTACCTCGGGCCACTTTTCACAGGTCTAGGCCGCGGTCTGTAAGAGATGGAACCAGGCTCATCTGCCTCCACCGGTTTGGGTTGAGAGAGGAAGGGGAGGGGGGGGGGGGGGGGTACAGTAGCATTCAGAAGTTGAATGGCAAACCCAAACCCCCCCCCCCCCCTTTGCTGTAACCCTTTGCTGCCCAGGAGAGGATGCTAAAAATAACTTGGGAGGGCTCCACAGGTTGCTGTGTTGGATGCTGGGAGGCTGCGGGCTGCAGGGTGGGGCGGGGCTGGATGCTGGGTGTTTCTTCTCTTTTCTCCTCCATTGATCAGTGGAGTGGAGTGGGGCTGGGTTGGGTTGGGAGGGGGGGGGGGCGGGTCCTCTGACGTCACCGCCGAGCCGCGCGGCTGCGTCAGAGTCCAGCTGAGCGAAGGAAGAAGGAAACGAGGAATAAAAAGGGGGGTAGAGAGAGAGAGAGAGAGAGAGAGGGCTCGGCACGGACAGCGACCGCGTCGTGTGCACACCGCGGACGGACTTGACGGGCAGGCAGACATGGAGGGCTCCGCCGAGGAAGACCACAAGGAGAAATTGTTATGGACCGTCAAACGAGAGGTAGGCGCCGCTGGTTTGACGCTGGCATCCTCCGCCGCGTTGTCTTCCTGCCGGTGTGCACTTCAGGAGGCTGGGAAGCGTCGCGTAAACATGTTGCGTTGCAGTCTATGCGTGGCCGTGCGTTGCCTTGGACCGAATCCCGTTCGGTTTGACGGCGCAAGTTTTAGACAAACTGGTGCTGAATGGATGGATGAATGGATGGATGGATGGAGCGAGCCGAACTGCACCTGCTGTCAGTTTTTTTTTTTTAACAACGTCCGTTTCCTTTGTCCATACTTGAAATGTTGAAAATCTGATTCAGGAGAGGAGAGGAGGGGGGGACAACAGCCACAGCAGTGTTCCTCCATCATTGTATGATTCAAGCCTCTGTAGTGAGTGTACATACACATACAGTGGAAGGTATTTTAATCTGCTATGGGGTTGCTATAATGCCTTTTTTTTTTTTTTTTTTTTTAAATAGTATTCCTACAGCACAATACAAAAAGTGTATATTGACCATATCTTACCTCAAACGTATCATCTCCTATGTATGCTTTCATCTTGTCCAATCACATTTATGATGAAAGTACACTATATCCATAAGCAGCCATTAATAAGCTAGAGAGAATGTTATGGCAAAGGCATCTTTGCAGCTCAGGTTGTATCGCTGTCCGTCTCTACCAGCAGCTCGGGACCAGTGCCACAGCCTCTTCTGTTCCTGGTGATGAATGCCTGGTGTCTCTCCAGTGAGGAATAAATCATTACATCCCTTAACCTCTCAACCCCCCCCCCCCCCCCCCCCCCACCCCACCCCATTGCAATCCTCATGCCGCCTTCAGTCGAGAGTCACAACTAGGTTCTGAAATGAATCAAAAGGCAGCTGATTGTGAGACGGAACGTGGCAAGGTGTGGCTTCACTGCCCGTACCTCCAGTCCCAGGGAGTGTAGATGTGAGCATGTGGCTTCCGTCATCATAGCGGAGAGAGGAAAGGTCAAGCTATAAATATCAAGCCAAAAATCTGACAGTCAAGCAGGTGGGGGGGGGTGGGGGTGGGGGGGGGTACACAGCATCACTTTTACCAACTGATACCTCATTAGTTCTCAGTCACTGCTTCACAGCATTTAACCGCAGAATGGAGTTCATGTCATCAGGATTTCATGTTTGGTGGCAAATTGTATCAGATGCATGTAGCATAGCTTGATTACCGCTGCAGCTGATTGGCTCACCTGTTCTTTTAAAAGTGCACTTTAAGGTGACAGCATTGCTACTGTCATCGCTGCTACAAAGGCGAGTTTTTGAAAGCATAACCTCAGCGACACCTCTTGTTCGACTCTTGTGCGTCTTCTGTTTTGCCACGGATGCACCTACAGTTTGAGCTTTGGAGTCTTCCTCCTCCTGTATAGCTGACAAATGCTGCTCATTGGCAGCAATTTCATTTTGATTGTTTATCAGACAAAGTTGCAGTCAACACCGAGTCGAGCGTCGAGTCCTAAACACTGATCAGTGCCTATTCAATATTGTTCGTGCTGTTGGTTCTTCATAGTGAGAGTCAACTCAGTGCTGTCCTTTTTAGAATTTTTAAATGAAACGTGAAAGCCACAGGAAGCAGCAAAAGCTGCCTAAATGTTGTATGAGTCAAAACCTCCATGCGACTGAGACAAGTCCAAGTCAAGACATCAACAAGGCAGAGAAAAGGCTGAGTCGAAACACCCACGAGACGGAGACAAGTCTGCATAATATCAAAAAGTGCTTTGAGACAGAGACTTTTAGGCACCTGACTGTCCGCGGGAAGTCGAATTTTCATTCATGTCTGTCGTGTTTGGAGCCAGAGCTATATTAATCTACAAAAACTGCGCCGTACTTCACTGTGAGGATTCACTTTGAATATCTAGGCTAAATACCTTTTTCTGTCCTCCAGCCGTCCCACAGTCACCCATGGGTTTGGGTCTTTAAATAATTGAATCATCACAACATCTGCAAGGCTGAAAATAGCTGCCGTTATCAGGATGTCTGCAGGCGGCGGGGATCTGTGTTTCCTAGACACAGACCATCAGGGAAATAAGGAGGAACATTGCATTCGTGGGTCACTGGGCCATTCGGCGTTCGTGTGTTTGAGGCTCCGAGCTCTCAAAGACGCGTCCGGTCATCGTGACTTGGTAGCATAAATTCTTAATGTTTCCTGGGTTGTTAACATTTGAAGTGAACCACTTGTTCCTGTCGGCAGGATGTTTAGTAAGGTCTCCACCGCTTTGTATTTGACTTTTGAATGACTGAAGCTGCATGACAATTGGCTGACATGTGTGATACAATTTTCCCATTCGCTTCGCGCTTTCTCCACTTCGCTTGTTCCAAAAACTTTAGGTACGTGATCACGCTATTGAACAGCCTACTCGGTGTCCTGTAGAATACAGTGTGTACTTGTAACTTAGCAGTTACGCCAGTGTTTATCCAAGTGGATGTCGTGATACCTTGCCATATTCCATTCAGAAAAGCTCAGATTGAGGTTTTTGCATACACTGAAATATCAGTATATTCTGGACATCAGATAAGCCCAGAGCCAATGTAGCTAATTGGGTTTTAGAACTTCTTCATAACCATATTGATCTGTTGGATCTGTTGTTTTTTAGGATGTTGTCCAAAAAAACAAACAAATGCAACATTCTGCCCACTTTGTTCAGATAGTTATTGTATTCTCTGTGTGTATCCATGTAAAAATCAATGGTGTAACTGGCCGCAGGTCATCCATGAGATGCTAGTCAATGCCTTTTGACATTTTAGAGCATAGCAGAGAGAGACTGGTCTGAACAAAGCTCACTAGCTCCTGGTTTTAAAGCTCCCTGTCACTTTAAGCGACACTCGGCTATCTCGGTATTGCTTGGCAACTGAAAGCTTTAGCAGCTCCCTGAGAAGTTAAATTTCATCAGCCGGCGATTAATATCACAGCAGTGAGGCGGCCCTGTCAGGTGGTCTCTTGTACTGAAACCAAACGTGCCTTTCTGCGTTCACCTGCTGCCATCGGGATCCTTTTTCATTTTTGTGATATGTACAGAAGTGCTGTTTTTTTAGGAGATGGCTGAAGCAGCGATCCATGCCAAGATCTGTCCTCAAGAAACACTGAAACTGTAGGTGTTATTGGAGCAACTTGCAACAGCATCCCATTCCAACGTCTTGCGGATCCTCAGAAACAATTTATTTCCCCAAAGAATAGCATGGTAGCCGGTCACAGAGTTTCTCCAACAGGCAGTGACATCAAAATTTCTCTCTCTCTAAAATTAGAGAGCACATTCTCTATCCAGTGGAAGAGTTAGAACTTACTGCATTTTTTTTTTAAACGTATGAAAGTAAGTCTCAGGCCTTTGCGCGTTTTAGCATGTTCTGTTTTACTCGTGCCTCTTTTATCTTTTCTTTATAGCAAAGTCCCAGTGCCTCAGTCATTTTGACTTTTTAATGCACTACAATCGAGTTGTCAGTCATACGCAAGAGGGCGTAAAAAAAGACGGCAGAAGTACCGTGCACTTTCGTGAGGAGTATGAGGTGTCATGTGCCCAAAGCCGTGCGACAGAGGTGATAATGACAGATGATTGAGAGAGAGTGCAGGGACCGCTGTGATCCCGGTGTCAGAGCTACAGTTTGCGAAACTGACGAGATGGAACTGAAATAACAGGATACAGGGATAGTGCCTCATAGTACCTGAAAATCACTGTCCCATTTATTTGGAATAGCGGCAGAGAGACGGAGGTGGAAGCAAACGAGTCACGGTGAAGATGAAGAGCGTGATGTGAAGACGTAGTGAAAGTTGCGTTTTCTGCCGTTTGATAAAAGAATCCGTCCATCAGTGGCTACAATGCTCACTGTAAAGAAAACTTGTTTTTTTTTAACCTCAACAGTCGTGGTGAAGCAAAGGAAAAAATTGATTGTGGTTGTCATGCTAACATGTTCACAATGATAATGGTATACATGCTGATGTTTAACAGGTAAATGTTTGCTGTGTTCACCAGTTTAGTTTAGCCTGTTCGCATTTGCCAATGGACACAAAGTGCGGCTAAGGCCCGATGATGGTGCTAGATGAAACATCAAGGAATCACCAAACTCATTAAGAGTCGTCCTCTGAGGATTCTGAATGAGTGTAGAACCAAAGTGGTGGACCAGTCGACTGACTAATATTGTCATCCCTAAAGCCAAGTTACCAGCATAGCTAAAAAAAAAAAGACTTGAGGATCACAAAACGTGTTCTGTAGGAAATCCTGGCCCATTAAAGGGTTTCGTTTCTCCAGATCATGCCATACCATGAGCTTGGAAAGAAAAGGTTCTCTCTGCCTTTTGTTAGTAACTAGTAAATAATTGAGCAGTCTTAAATTATAATCTTTGGTTGGTTTAAATTGATCAAGGTAATACTCAGGCTCGAGCTGTTGCTGTTTTCTTATGGGGAAGTTCGTCAAGCGACGTCAAAGAGACAGAGAGCAGCTACAAGGAGACGCAAAATGGCTCCAAACGTTTGTAGTCGTTTTGTGTCTCTTTCAATCTGGGGGGGGAATCGCCTCTATGTAGGAGGGGTGGCTTTTTACATGTCTGTCCGTGGTCTCTGCAGAGGCCTCCATGGTGTTGCTCTGCTGGCCAGTCGCTGTATAAAGTGTGCATTATCGTCACATGGTTTGAAGCATACTGGTGGGTGTTTGTTGTTATTATTCTTTTTTTTTTGTATGTTGTGTTAATAATGCATATTTAATCTGCTCAATGTATATTCTTTGGCTGTGAGTTTTTATCAAAAAAATGTGTAGCCTTACTTTGTATTTAGGGCAGTTTTGAGTTGAGATTAATTTATGTCCGCACATCTTTTTCTCCCATTTTACAGCTGGTCTGAGAAATAGGAAGTAGACTTGAAGATCAGTAAATCTATTCTGGTCCAGTCAACGTCAATAGTCTGACCAGGGTGTTGGAAGCTGCCACCATGGGCTTCCATTTTTCTAATGCCATTTCCTTTGTTTACTACAGTGAGCTGTCTTGGTTGCCATATTGCAACTCGCAGCTAAACAGCATTAAGCTGCCTCTTCCCTGAAGAAATATTCTATCATCATGAAGCATAGTGTTGGTTAACTTCTCCCTCCGACTGGCACCCGCTCCAGGACAGAATCATTCCTTTCTGCCACAAATCTTATTTTATGACTGCCGCTCCGAGAGCCAGCTCTCTAAACCTGATATTTTGTACTGAGGTTAAATGTTAATTTGCGCTCTTATTTTCTTGACGGGAAAAGTGGAGAAATTGATTCTACACAGGATCTGGCACTTTTAAGGAGAGGAAAGGATTGCAGGTTCGCAGTATCTGTAAATGTTAGGAATAAAATGTATTTTGTGTGTGTGTGTGTGTGTGTGTGTGTGTGTGAAAGCGGCAGCAGGTCAACAAGTGCGTACAGGACGAGTAAAGACGGATTGATTCCACTAATTCAACCATCCGAATCTGCTGTCGCCACAGCACCATCGCAGCCCTCCTCCTCATCCACAAACCCTACTAGGCCATGAATAATGACCTCATTAATGACTGTGTGTCTGCTGTGGCCTAACAATGGCTGATTAGGATGGAACCATGCAGCTCCTCCAGACTAAGGGGAAGTGAAGGCACCACAGCACAGGAACACAATATCCTAAAGAAAATACACAAAGAGCAGTGTTGTGACATTTTAATATATAGACAATTTAATATGTCCACCTTTAACTGGGACCATACCAGTGGTTTTGTGTGTTTGAGCCCATTTACAATCAGCATTTAGTTGTAGCCCTACTATCGATCACATCTGCTTAACATCACGGGTAATCATTTTGCAAACCAAGCTGCTGCTGATTAAACCATTTCAATTTACGTTTTCTACCTTTTACAGGAAGCCATTGGTTTCCATTAATTTCCTTGTAATATGACAATAAATCACTGTTGTTGGAACTGGCTGGAGTTGTGTAATCGACCACACTGAACGTCAAGTCTGCATAAATATTGTTACTGCAGTAAACGCAGACTTGATGTTAACTGTGATGTATTACATAACTCAGTTTCAAGTTTCATGAATTTGGTAATTGGTTTTCTTACTACACAGAAATAAGTGGAAACCAATGGTTGCCCGGAATGGTAGTAAACAAAGTGCAACAAAGTTGTCTTTGTCATCGGCCTTTTTCACAGAAGACATTTTGAGATCAGAATCAGAATCGGCATCAGAAATATACTACCGTACTAATTACTTACTAGTTACAGGTGCTCCCATTCACGAGTGGAAAGTACCATACATTTAGAAATGAGAAGTATGTACAAATATAAGATGTAAAAGATAAACATTAAAAAATATACACATTTACAATATTTAAATAAAAAATAAATACAATAACAATGTAATGTGTGTGTGTGTGTGTGTGTGTGTGTGTGTGTGTATATATATGTATATATATATATATATATATATATATATATTTCACTGGAGGTGAATAAAAACATTTATTGATAAAAGATAATTATTGCTGAATTCCATTTAGCTGCTTAAGTCTCAGGTTCCATTAAAGCCATCCTTAATGTTATCAGTAACTCCTGTGCGTTTCCTACTATGACCAGTCAAAATGTCTGCTGTGAAAAAGGTCTGCAAGCGTTCTTACTGGTACATGGAGTCTGATGACGTCACGCAGTCCCCATTACATCACTGCCCACTGAAAACAGTCTATGTGGCCGTGCGGGGCCTGTCATGACAAACTTAGAAAACAAGACAAGAGTGCAGCTGGAATTAGAAAAATGCCAGGACATGTAGAAAATCACGCTGCTCGTTTACAAGCTGTCATCTTTCAACGTGGCAAAAATAGGCGGGTAATGATTTTGTTAGTTAAGTATGTTTTTGAGCACTTGAAAGGGGGAACTACAGAATAAACATGGAATCCAAGCAATGCGTCATCAGGCATGATGTCAGAGGCTTTAATGTTGTACCAGTTCTTTATTAGTTCAAAATGCAGGCTCTCTATCTCTATTAAAACCAACCAACCACGCTCTTCCCTTGGAGCTTGCTCAGATTAAATCGCTCACCTCGGGGAAGTGGGTGAGACCAATGTTCTGCCCTGATTGTAAATCTTCCATAATCCCAAATTGTGGGACAAAACGACAAACGGTCTGACACATTTTATCCTCTATTTCCTGTATTTGCGGTGTTTTACTTTCCCAGGGAGATCGTACGCCTTGTTAGCGTCAGGAAAATGGCCCTCCTTTCTGGCCACAAGGCACACACTGTTGATGTTCTGTTGTTTGCCCCAGTCACGAACATGAGATGAAGGGAAAAGTAAATGTTTCCTTATGTAACTGACACTTGGCTAATGAGCTCTTCCTCCCAGAAACCATTAGCTTCAGGATTCTCAGAAGTGTTTCGAAGTTAGCCCAGCTCCACTCAGCCGTTTGACATGCCAACTATATCTTGTTATTTTAGTGTCATCCCTGGAACTAGACACTTGGCTTGCTGCAGGATACATGTTTTAATGAAAGTCCTCTTTTAGTAAAAGTAAATAAATGAAAGTGTGTGTGTGTGTGTATGGGTGTGACTGCCGCCATGTTGTTTTCCCCTGCCTGAATTATCGTCTCATTGTGTGAAGAACTAAATCCAACTAATTACCTGTGAAAAATGACCGATTTTGTCCACAGCTCATAAACTGAAGGTGGTAGGCTACGCACCCATAAATGTACACGTTAACACAAGCTTGCACTCATTCATATAGGAGTTTTAGCGATCCTCCGTATGCTCAAATAATCCCACCATTTGGCTTGAACCTCAGTGGCAGCACCCAAAGAGGCAATTAAGAAATTCTAGTCAAAATATATGTTAAAAAAATAAAATGACTATGAGTTCATATTTTTATTAATTCATTAATATCCCCCCCGGGGATCAATAAAGTCTTTCTGATTCTGATCCGAAGACGTAAAGTCATCTTGGCTAACTAGCTAACGTAGATAAGACCGTAGATTGAAAGTTTTATCAACAAGAGTGCCAGTCTTTTTTTATATCGGCTATCTTCTCTCTCCAACCTTGTATCCTGAAAATGACGTTGACATGCCACTAAATGTTTTTTCCTAATACGTTTTGAGGAAAGAGAATTGCTGTGTGGAATTTGGAAGGCCTTTGGTGGTGGATGGTGGGTTTGAGTCCCACATGTGGTTAGCTTTAGGCCACAAACTTGAGGTTGAGGAAATGTTGCACGTTTCTGATCCGTTTTTTAGCGTAGTTAGGACGCATTAGCTCCGAGGGCTAACTTGGCTTGTTTGCTATAATACTGAACGTCGCTGTCACCCTGAACGTCCCGCCGAACCCCGTTCAAAAATCTGGCAGTTCAATGGAAGCGCTGCTTGACGGTCTATGTGGAAAAAAAACACAGGGACGAATAGTGGAATATTCGTAGTAGGAGTCCGGTACAGCCCCAGAAAGATTATTGTGGTTTCGGTTAAATATTGAAAAAGACACCTTGTCTCTTATCACCCTTGACGTTTTTTTTTTTTTTTTTTTTAGAAATTAACCAAGATCATGAAATTTCTTTAACTTTAACCAAGTGCTGATTTTCACCTCCAGAATCTACCTCCCTAAAAATGTTTAAATCGTTAAAACTGCTTAATTATGCCTTGTAACAACACATTCAGATGAATACAGCATAAATCCGAGTGAAGTAGGAATATGTTTAAACCATGCATTAAGGAGCGTACCAAACTTTACACCCAACGTAAGCGCTGACAGCCAGCACTAATTAAACTGGTTCATACCCAAACATAATCAATTCAGTCTCGCAGCCATCCGCACCCAGGTGACGGTATCGACCCCTCTGACCGACCGCTGTGTATCACTTTGCTCTGATTCATTGCGTAGAGCTATAGCTGTAGGTAAATATATGGATCTATTTGCACATTTCTGCGGAGGATGTGGTCAGTCAGAGGCTCTGTGCGAGAGCATTAACAGACGGAATGAAAAGCGGCGGTTCCCCAGAGAGTCTGCCTATCCAGCAGATGCTTCAAATGTTAAAACTTTGTGGTAGTTTGGGGGTTAGTAGATGGGGGGGGGGGGAGGGGGGGGGGGGGGGGCTATTGATCTTAAGTCCAGCCAGAAAATACTGGAGCAATTAAGAGTGAAGCATTTAACACTGGTTGGTGTGTGGTAGTTTGACAGTTTGCTAAGGGTACAGTTTGTGTTGTGTATTATATATAATCGCAGAACTGTATTTTGTAGAATATTTGTTTGATAGGCGCTCTAACTCTTAATTTGCCCTGCCATTTCCTTGTATGTTTGTTTTTTAACCGTGCAAAGGTAGTTCTTGGTGTGTGTGTGTGTGTGTGTGTGTGGGTATCTGGTATGTGAAGACAGGAATGGTGAAAAGCCAGTTTGACCAGATCTCTGGGCTAATGGCGCTCGTCCAACAGGACAATAAGTTCAACAAGTTTTATGAAGTAGGTAGATGTTGATGTTGTGCTTTTCATTGTCCTGGGTCTGTGAACATGAATACTGTCATGTTGTGCATATAAATATGCATTGAGAGAAATAATAAAGATTCACAGCTGAGAGAGAGAGAGAGTGACCATTCAACCTCATAAACACACTTGAAATGGTTCATTGAGTTCTGTTATTCTACTCCATCCAGTTCTCAATTACAGACTGACCCCAGAGGACCATTTGAATGCCCTCAGCACCGCTTCCATCGTGCATTCTCTAGCTGGTGTATTTTAAAGTGTGGGGTTGTTGTTTTAATCACATTTCTGTGACGTTTCTGTCGTATTTCTGATATGGAATTCAGCTTGCACGCTGCAGAACTGTTGTCGCCAGTTGTGTAAGTTGTCACATGAATAATCCGACAGGCACAAAAAAGGGAGGCAATAGTAAATCGAAAGCCACTTGAATTCAATTACCTTCATAATAACCCACTCTATTGAGGTGAATTTCCCTCCTCCGCAAGCAGGTCAGAGGTCAGGATGAGATATACAGTACCCATTGAGGTGGTGGGGATTCCGAGTCCTGCTCAAGGACACTTCGGCAGAGCTTCTGTTGTCAAAGCTGCTGTACAGTATGCATCTTTTTGAATAGAAATCAACAATTCAGTCAGTCAGTAACATACTAAACATTAGCAGCCTGTGTATTCCTGTGGCAGTCGGCATTAGTTTCCTTCGACAATAACAGCATGCCAATGATCATTACCATGTAGTTATAAAGCCTGTTTCCCAGTGCGAGAACTTTTCCAGGAACCTTTTGCCCCGTTTCCACCTGGAATTAACGTGTGATCTGTATCTGGATACGCTCTCTGGATGAATGACATGCGACCCATGGCGCCTCCCAGGTCAAGGGCGAGGGAAGGCTGTGGTTGGGGCGTAGCGACATTTTTTGTAATGTTAATTGACGTAAAAAAAAAAAAAGAAAAAAAAAAGTTATGTAGTTCATTTCCTGGCAAACTGGTTGTTGGTATTTCTCATCGGCTTTGCCTGTGCTTTCGCTGGCTGTACAAAAGTGGTGATTTAGCCCACCCCTCACAAAAAAAAACTCTTAATTGGCAAACTTGATCAAGGCAGAACCTCATCTTGGTGATGAGGATGATGAAGCTCCATCCCTCTGTCGCAGGCGTGACAGCTCTACATCCTCCCACACCTCTGTGATACGGGGGGGGGGGGAAAGTTTGAACCGAGTGATGCTGTAGTTACAGCTTTATTATCACACAACCAAGCAATTAAATTTGTCCTGTTTATCAATTAGACCCAAACAAGGCAGAGGTGTCAGACGGGTCCCGGATTAATTACTGACGACAATTAATTCTACAGAGAGAGCGAACTTAGACAAGCGAACACCAGAATGACTCAGTGTTGTTGAACTCACTCAGGCTCTCCTCCCCAGACGCGCGATAGATAGCAGCAGAAGGACTCATTTGAATGTTTCCGGGATGCCACGATATTAATTGGAAGTCAGTGGTGCGGATGTTTGGGCAAGACTGTCGGAGCTGTTATTAGTAGCTGTCACAATGTTAACAGGAGACTGAATAATTATTTTATATGTGTATATATATATATATGCTGTCAGGTACTTGCCACACTACGGCAAAAAGGTTCCCATACTGATAACCAAGTGCAAACAGTAATAACAAAGGCATTCTGAATTGAATATATCCACATTTCTGGCAGCCGAGTGGCATTGTGGGCAATGTAGGCGTCGGCATTTGTATGTATGTATCTCTGGTTCTGACGCATCAATTTTTTATATACTTGTTTGTCCATTTGGAGTCTGACAACGTTATGCTGTGGGATACTGTTTCCAACACAAGTTATCTCATGCCACTCATACTGTGAGTGTCTTATACTACATTACGTATATACTATAGTCTAACCTTGAAAAGCCATTATTACAGGAAATAAGTGAATCAGCTTTTCAGCTTCAGCAATTCTTCCAATTACCTTTTTTTAATGCTAAGATGGCGGCTTGGAGTCGAGGTGTGTAGCCGAAGTGTGATTGAAACAAAGTGCAAAATCTGTGAATGTAAACTCTGCAGCTTGTTGATTGCATATCAGAGCGCGGGGGGGGGGGGGGGGGGGGCAGGAGCGTGGAGTGGATAGGATAGCCCTAATGTTAATAAATGTCCAGCACACAACTGGAGGATGACACCTAATGTTTTGGCCACCTTTTTTATAAAATTTTGAACTTTGCCGAGCGCATTCATGCTTACTTGAACCCCTCTGAGTTTGAGGACATCGTGACTGTTTCCCAAGCCGAAACCCTTTTTCATTCCTATCTGTCTCTCCAAATGGCAAAATCATCAGTATGTTCATGTTGTCCAACACCGTGAACACACTGCAGCGTCTATGGGCCAGTAGAGGGGCTGAAGGCATTTGTTGTGGGCTCGGCATTGCTTGTTTTACAACATTTTATCTCGGTCTTTGGTGCAAACTGCTAATTGTTGTGGTGTTTCTGCGCTGCACTTCCCAGAAATCGCTTTGTGTGGGCAACACTGTGATGTCTCCTTGGATTTTCTGTCAGTGCGGTCTTGAGTTTCTACATAGTGGTGCAAGAGAGGAGCAAAAAGGACATTTATTTGTATGAAAACAATGCATGTTATTACTGTAGTGATCGTGAGTTGTGTTTTTACGGATGATATCTTCCATCTTCTCGTGGCTGATGTGCAACTGACTGTGATAATGGTGATGACAACTGCTTTCCCTGTACAGAGAAGCTGTAATGGCAGCTAAGTAAAGACGACGACAATGATTCCAGGCACAGTCACAAACTTTGGCTCTCTGGTGCGTTTGTTTGCAGGTAAAGCAGATCATGGAGGAAGCGGTGACTAAGAAATTTGTCCACGAAGACAGCAGCCACATCATAGCTTTGTGCAGTAAGTATGCTCTTCTCTTTTTCTCTGCACACACACACACACACACACACACACACACACACTTGTTGAACTCCTCAGCAGGTGACTGGGTGCTGCTTCTCCGTCAAGGACACTGCTTGACGTCACTGTGCCTCTGACTATGCTGCGGTATCAATGGAAAGTTAATAATCGCTGTGGAGCTAATGGAAACCAATTTCAGAGACAGGCTGTACAAAACCCAGGCTTTCTAAGCCCTGGACACGTCTAGTGTGTGTGTGTGTGTGTGTGTGTGTGTGTGTGTGTGTGTGTGTTGGCCAAAGATAGAGGGGATGCCCCTCCTGACCGGATGGTTGAGCTTGCAGTGGTTTGTGAGTCACAGCTTTCCGCGCTGGACAGAGAGCTGACTCTGCCTGTAGCCTCGGATCAGCCCGATGACTGATGACACAGTCCTACCTTCTTGTCTGTTACACGGGCTGAACACACGTGCGCGACAACTTTACATTTTCCAAACGACGTGGATCATATTTTGAGGTGTTTTTTATTTATTTTTTTTTATTTATTTTTTTTACGAGGTGTGGCCAAGCCAGGACTGTGCCAGCATCATCCATGTATTCATAACGAACAGGAAACGGCTTTCACACATACTAATTGCAGTATGCAAATATGCGGCATCCTATGTGGCATTCAAAAATATGGCGCAGTATTGAGTCAAAAATAGCTCTGTGATATTTTTATTGTGGTATTTTAACCATGGCATTTCTGTAGAAGACATGCAGCCCAGTGGTTTTATTCCAAAAACTGAGATGAGACGTACTGCGTGACCGACTCTTTGTCTTATGCATGCCTTTTTGCGTAAATTCAAAAAGCGAAATTAAAGAACAACTTCCCATTTTTTTGCATGAACATGCGTTCGAAAAAAAAGCATTCACACCCAAACACAGACCCCACCCCATTACCCCGAATCCACCGACACCCCCACTCCCCTCACAGCTCAGTCTGCTGCCACGTTAATACCTAAATAATACACCTGGCAGTCGTCCAGAATTCATAGCTTCACCGTTCACTCCAGCGTTCTGTTTTTGTATCATCATTTCTATACTGAAACAAATGAGGACTCCTCCTTGTATGATGTCACTGTAACCAGGCTTACATATCGTAGGTGTCTGCATCATATCTGTCGCTGAGCCTTCAGTCACCTTGGCACTATTGGTTTCTTCTTATTATTAGTCCACATTAAATGCTGTTGGCACAGGATTACTGTTGACTGGGGAGGACCAGTGGGTTTTGAAGAGAGCCTTGGAAGGGTCGGGTGACATGCTGATACAAACTATGAGACACTATAAATGAGTCAGCTGTCAGAGAGTCTGGACTTACAGGATTGGTTGATGAAGCACCTTGCTTTGAATTCACTGGATTAGCCAAAAACTACGGAGCCCCAGAGTGGCCAAAAAAAAAAAAAAATGTGTTCCCAAGTTTTGATTAATTCGTGCACACAAGTTAAGTGATAAGCCTTGTTTATCAGAGTGTTGGGTAATGGGAAGCAAGTTTGTGTCAAACATAGAGGCTGGTTGTGTCCGAAGACCGCCGTAGAAGCAGCTGAATCTGTGGGCCGTGAATGAATTTTCACTTTCCTAAATTTGTGACCTTTTTATATAGTGTGATGGCCATCAGTCAGATTCAATTTCCTTTTTGAAAGTATTTCACAGTCTGAAGAGTTTGGAGGGCAAATCAGTCATTAGCTCATTACATGATGCCCCCACACAATACTAATCCTGGCTGATCCCTGGCTTCCACTTCAAGGTCGAGGCATCCCACCACACGCTGTACAGGTGGAAAAATGTGAGAACTACTGGAACTAGTTCATTTTCCTAAGATATGCTGAAATCCAAAGCTTATAATAGCCAGTCCTTCCCCATCTTATGTACGGACAGGACCGTGCAAATTGAATTGACCCCTGTGGGCCACTGTGGTTCGATGCAATAAAAGAGTGACTGCTGTGAGAGCAGAGTTCATTATCTGTCATCATCACTTGATCAAACATCCCCCTCCAGAACAGCTAGAGCCACGTCCTGCCCGCGCCCATCCGAGTAGTGGAGACGTGCCATCCTAATGGCTGACCTGGGAACGGGGCGGCGTGGAAATTAAACTGTCAGTCTATGTTTTCATTATAGCTGTTGAATATGACATCCCGAGGCAAGCCGTCTCACCCCCTCGCAATGCCGCTGTAGAGCCGAGGCATTATAACCTCGTGTGAAGGACGTCAGTTCCACACTGTTTGTTGTTTTGTTAACACGTAGGACTGAAAATAAAACTTGATTGATCCCTGTGGAAGCAGGTGTGTGATTGGGGAACGTAGCGGAGCTAGCAGGAGATGGGCAGGCCGCACACAGCGACACACACACCGACACACACACCGACACACACCCTCGAGGAACAGGAGGACAGAAAGAGAGAGGGTTAGTTAGTTGGAAAGATTTTGACGGCCATGTCGCGTGTGATTGGTCAACCGCCTGCTCAGCTGAGTCCGACAGGTCCTGAGGCCTCTCATCTCGTCATTAGTTACCTGTAATACGCGGACTTTTCTGCGCGACGCAGCATCGCTGCTCATTTTCCCTGAAGATGAATGCACCTAATATTATATTCCATAAAAAATGACATCATTCCTTTGGACGAGTGTAGGCGCTCCGTATTAATCTCGCACCAGTTATGGTATTTTTAGTGCTCGTGTTCATCTCTTCATCCTCTTGTAGCCTATAAAGACCTGTTAAAGCCTGTTAACGTGCATGTATGTATGATGTGCTGCATGCAGGGAAAAGTGCCGAGTGAGGGAAAAGCCAGTCATATTGCCCAAAATCTTCCATCTACAAAAGTAGATGGAAAATGGTTTCCAGCCTGCAGACTCACAGATGTGTTCTGAAGCTCTCTCGCGCTTCCTTAATGATAGCCAGAAGGCACGGGGGGGGGATTTCACTCTAAATCCACTAAGAACACTATTGCTTAAAATCAGATATTGGATGGTTTGATGATATCTGAGAATGAGCTGCCCCTGGGTGAACCTGGTACAGATCAACGTGATTTTAAATATTGTATTGTATTGTACGGCACCCATGTGTCGAATGTTTTGATCAATTTCATTCCATATTTTCTAATGGGCGTTACCTGTGGTCCCTCTGGGGCTGGGGTGCTAGTCTCGTAGTTGTTCCATGGGCCGGGAGTTCAGGAGAGTTTTAAAGATAAAAAAAGATTTTCGTTTCATATCAGAAATCAATACATCAATATCACAAATCTGTCAAGTGACTCCGCCAGGACCCACCTTCCCAGACTCTGAGGCTGTTTTGTAATTATAGCAATTGAAGTGGACGTTTCAGTTTCCTCTCTGATGTTTGTATTGGGTTACTTTCATGAGACAAATAGCTGTGAGTCATCACACAAATCCTGCTGGATGCCCGCGTGACCCCCTGAAGGAAATTACAACGCGGCCCTCTTGAACCCTTATTGTGTGCTTTGCGCACATGTGCGAATAGAGAGAGACAGGCAGGCAGACAGACAGACAGACAGACAAGAATCTGCAGATTAATCGATTATGAAAAGAATCTTTAGTTGCAGCCCCACTGATAATATATCTGCCAATATTGGCTGGAACCAGCAAACAATTTACATTTTTGCTTGAAAAATGACTGAAATGTTTTCTCGATTATCAAAATAGTTGGCAACTAGGCAACTAGGATGTCATTGACTGTGCTTCTACGCCAATACTGTCAGTGTATAAAGCTGTAAACTGTGTGAAATCCCGCCTTTATTAACCAACCAGTATGATGTGCACACACCTGGTGTTGGTTGTGGAAGATTTAAATCAAGCTTCTGATATCAGATGAGACGTAAATCGTACACCACAACCATTAAGATCGAGGCTGGGGATGGAACACTCTACTTCTTTCAGAAAGCTAAAGGATTTTAATCAACCAAGAGGACGCACACATCTTATGAGCAGCTGCGAGTGACAGGGCTGGAGGTAACCAATTACATTTACTCTCGTCAACGTAACACAGATTCTTTTTGTGTACTTATTTTTTAGGTTTTTGGGTATTTTTAAAAATCTGAAATTTTACTTAAATCCTTTTTAAGAAGTATTGGAACTGGTTATAGTGGGACAGAGAGGCTGAGTGGACTGGTTATGGTGGGACAGAGAGGCTGAGTGGACTGGTTATAGTGGGACAGAGAGGCTGAGCGGACTGGTTATAGTGGGACAGAGAGGCTGAGCGGACTGGTTATATTATGCAGTGAGAATGAAAGAGCAGAGAAGCTGAACGTAGAGCAGATTGTGGAGGACTTCAGTAAGACTCGCAGAACGTCGTTCAGACAGGTGGGTACAACAACAAACTCACTTATTGTTGTAACTCACTTTCCAGGGGAGAGCGTCAGCCCCCACCGCGTTGCCGAGCAACGTAGCATTGTGTGCGCGCTACGCCGTTTGTAAAAACTGTGCAGTCTTTCCTTTGCTGTAATATGTGTGTGTGTGTGTGTGTGTGTGGCTGCAGTCGCTGTGCAGTCTGTATTGTTATATGATACAGCCGTGTGTGGTCTGCTGTGGTCATGTTTTATTCTAGTGTCAGGCTATTTCATGTGAATGTGTTACAATCATCAGTTAATCTCTTAGCTCATAACTCACATTGCCATCTAATCTTATCGTGTTGTGGATTTCGATCAAGGTAGCCTTGTAAATGCCACATACAGTATGTAGTTGTGTGACAAAGTGGGTGAGCCCGGCATTTTCTGATTTTTACGGCGCTGTTGGTGATGTAATGGCTGACATCATTGGGCCAAACCAAGCGGAGGGTTTTTGTTTTTTTTCTGTAGGAAGGTTTTGCGTTTGTTTCTTTAAGGCATTCTAAGTAATGCGTTAGGATTACTTAAAGACACATTTAGTAATGTCAGTGGGCTGAGATGTAAGCCCATGACTGGTACTTGATTTTCTGATGTTAAGGTTACTGTGTAGCTTTGTTTTTGGTACTGGCAGAAGCAGTCTAGGTGTTAATTGAACACCCTATGTATATATATATATATAGTCAGTTGGGTTTTTGCTACTAACACTGCCATTAACACGTGCTGTTCGTTTGATTTGCTTCCTTGACATTTGAGCCAAACTATTTTCACAAGTTGACTACATGTGATCAGAGCGCATCTCATCCGAGCCTGCAGGCTAACCCCACCAGGACGCCACTGCTAATCATCGGCCCCTTGAACTCGGCGACTCTCGGAGAAGGTGCGAGGTAAAAGGTCAGATGCTAATGATAACCAGTGATGTCAGCGCAGGGATGAGTCACTGCTGGCCCACTCTTCCTGAGTGTCCCACCTAATACCTGTTCGTTGGGCTACGCTTGCTAATGAAGGCCAAATGAATTCCAGCGTTTCATTAGTGAAGAGCCAGCGGAAAACACCGGCGTGTGGTGTCTCATTTTGTCTTAAGGATGGATTAAGCAAATTGATTTATTAAATTAATGAATTGAATCTGGCTGTGTGTGCAGTGAGAAAAAGAGAGGTTTGATGCAGACGCTCGTTCCATGCATCTTTACCAATTTCACTTTCCCACGTTCAGAAGAACTGTCTTTGTTTGTGCACAGTAAAATCCCCGTAGTCTTGTGTTTAATACACATACCACGTAACCACAATGTTACCGATTCGATTCCTTTGTTGCATGTCCTACCCCTTTCTTTCTGGGTTAGGGTTTTCAACCTTCACGGTTCCCAAAGCGCTCCACAGCTAACTCTCATTCACCCATTCACTCGCGCATTCACACGCCGATGGCCGCCATGCCAAGGTGCTGGTCTCCGTCGGGGGCAGCTTAGGGTTCAGTGTCTTGCCCAAGGACACTTCGACATGACGGGGGATCGAGCCCCCAACCGGCGCTAACCAGCTCCCGTGCGACAGTGCTAACCACTGCGCCACCATGCCGCCCAAAGAATACGTTTTTCTTCCATTTTTTACAGAAGAGGAATTGCGGGTGCTCACAAAAAGCTGAGGCCTGCTCTACTTTGATTTGTAGCGTGCCACGCGCGACAGGTGTCGGGCATCCGTTTGTAGCTCCATGTCAGCGGCTTCCATTGAAAATAACTTGTAGCCTGTTGCTTTGTCTGAACACAGCATTAGCTACATATTAGCGTGTCCATTAGCCAGATTAGCAGTCTGATCGCATGTGTCCTGGTTTTCCCAGGCTACATGCAAATCAGGGTCGCCCTGCTCCAGTCCGGAGGGTAGTTGCGACGCACCTGTTTGGTACAACGTGATCAAAAAGATCAACACGCAGCTGCGTTACTGCAACAACAGCTAACAAACACATGCATGGACCAGATCACTGCTCTCTCAGGGAACCTCTGCTACAGCATGTCACGTCTTCTGTGTGACCACATGTGTTGAAAGCCACTTTCTCCCTGTGGCTGTAAATGTTGCAGGAGGAACACGTGTAATTTAGTCCGTTCAGCTGCTGTTATCACAGATAGAGACTCTGCAGGGGTTACTTCCCTAGATCGCTTTACTGACGCAGTTACACATGAGAGGAGTAAAGAGTGCGTCTTGGAGAGACAGATGCATTTACACCTTTTCAACATCTGGCAGCAATGCTGAATTGGTTTCAGCGATTGGATTTCCACCCATCTCTAATCTCCATCTCTCTTCTTTGTTGCCTTTACATTTTTTTGGGGGGGGGGGGTTTGGATAGCCAGTGGATCTGCTCAAGATGTAGATGAAGCAGCTATGTGCAAATGGGATATGTGACAAAAGCAATGAAATATTGTATACGGTAAAGAGCTTGAAGTCGGTACGGTAAAGTTAGATATGGCCAAGTTTACTTATATAGCACCTTTTCTAGAGCAAGTGTCACAGAGTGCACCACAAGTCAGTTCAAAAACCTTACGGGGTCTCTTGTGGTTCTTGTGTTGGTTGCTCCCGCTGCCCCTCCATAAGACCCGCGCTGTTGATTATATAATAGCAACACGTAAACTTAACAAAAGGGCTCTTCTCTTCAGGCTACCTACTCTTCCCGTCCCACCATTAATAATAATGAGCCAGTTAGCTAGGGTGGCCAAGGGAATTTAAGTGGGAACTGGTGCCCCCCCCCCCCCCCCTGGCATTTAGTCCAGTTATAGATAGGAGCCCACAGGATGTTTGTTGGCCAGTCTCTCTGCGTGGTTGGAGTTAACTGTTGTGTAACTGTGTCTATGTGTAGGAGTCCAAAACTTCTCCACAGCATTTAAACTGATCACATAACTCGCCCTCATTAGCCTCACGGATGGGGGAGTCAAGTTGTGTAATGTGTGATTTCTCCTTTGTGTAAGGCATTAGATGTTACGGTGTCATGCACATTATGTCGCTTGTGTGTGTGTGTGTGTGTGTGTGTGATTTCAAGAAAAGTAGGCAGAAAATCTGTGTGCCTAAAACTGCATCCCAGAAGATGCGCAGCCACGAACACCGCGCACGTGTTATTAATAGAGCACCCAAAAATACTGCCATTAAAGAGCTGCCTTCACCATCGCTGGCTCCATTTTTTCCCCCCTACACATCGAACTGAAGCTGAAAACGGAAACACTGAAATATTCAGGTAGAAACAGAGAAGTCATCCATCTGTTCAATATGTCATTCCCACTCATACCCGCACTGAAAAGAAACTCTGCCCTTAAGATATACGTGGTCTTCAATTAACCGTGCTGCCTGTAATTAAAAGACTAATGGGTAATTATAGATGACGCCAAAGCCTATTAATTTCTCATTAGGTCATCGCATACGAGTAGGCTGGCGTTATAAAATCAGACCCTCTACCTGCCTCCATCTTAAGAATCTGAAAATGTTGCAGAAAACGACCCTGCAGTTTCTGTCTGAATGCTTCGCCTTCTCCCCGACCACAACGCTGCTTCGATAAGAATGATATCTGCATGTCAGGGTTCTCGTCCAGGAGTTTTAACAGATGCGGGCGATGCACGTAGTCGATTGCGCAACGCGTCATTGCCATTTCTCCATTTTCCTTTTTGTTCACGTAAATGCTCTGTGGCTGATGCTGACGGCGCATGTCTGCCAATTAGAGGGACCTAATGGTGACCCTCGTGGTAATTAGATTTAAAATCCTATATTTTTCTGCCTGTACAGTCATCTGACAACAGCACACCGTGTTATGTATTTGCCTGTACTGAAACATCTGGCAGTGTAACCAATTCAAACACAGTCTAACCACGACGACATAACGCAAAGTTGAATTATTTACCAAACTCCTTGTAGACTCTCAGTGGAGGGTTGAAGAGAGAAGTGAAGAGATTTGAGGCTTCACAGCTAATTTTTTAGGAGAGATATGACTAATCTTAAGTGGATGGGAAAACTCTCAACACATGAGGGATGCTTTCAGATTTACCGGCATTAGTACGGCCTTACCTTGTGGCCTTGCTCTCTTGGCGCTGAATGATTTTTCTGTGAGTGTTGCAGAGACGGGCGACCTCTGTGTCAGATAATGGAGGCAGACAATTTTGAATGTAAAAGCGCGCACGACTGATGAAAGTCACTGCAGCTGTATGTTTAAAAACCCTGCATTTCTACATAGCAGGAATGAGAGACATAAACGGAGATGGGGGGGGGGGGGGGTAAGAGGTGATAATTGATCTCAGCGATTGGGGGGTTAGGAGAAGGACATGATTTGATTAACTGGGAAAGTACGGAGGAGTAGAGCAGACGAAAAGGAAAGATCGGTGAGCAAGAGAGGAAGGGATGGCCTGAAGCAGCTAATAGGCTCATTAGGAAACTCGTGGTCATGTAATGACCTGCCACCGAATGGACATCTGGGACTCCACTCGCTACGAACAGATAGAACAGACAGAAATAGACAAGGAAATATAGGAAAGAGATGGCGGACGGCGGCAATGAAGAAGAAAGAAGAGGGATATATTTAACCAATGGAAATAATGAAGGTGCATAGAACTAGGGTGTCCGCTTGATCCCTTTTTTAGTTTTCAGATATATTTTTAATTGAATATGTATTAAGATAAAGAAAAATGTCAAAGTATACATGGAGAAAGATATACTGTTGATCAGAATGATAATCGGATTACAGTAATTGGCTTGGAATAACAGAAGTCATGGGTATTACATCTTAAAGGTCCCATATTGTTGCAGAAAGGGCTGGGAGGAGACACAAAAGGACTTTTTTGAACGGTGAATCATGCAAAGCTACTCTAGTGAAATCCCAGAATAAAAATGTAGAGCTGAAATGAGCATCATATGGGACCTTTTAAGCCTAAATAACTTGTCTAATCAGTTTTATTCAAATGTGATTGTCCTCCTCTCATTAATGTCTCTTCTGTTATTTCAGTAGCCGATTTTACAAGCGTATTCTTTTTGAGACCAGTCGGTTGTAGACACAGTCACAGCAGCAAACGCTGTCTTCATAGTGGCTGTTTCAGATTGTAAAATGTTGCATCAGGGATATGATTATTATTATTATTATTATTATTATTATAACAACTCCACTTGAACTCCAGTGGAGAATAAACCCTGTCAGACATACAACCGTTGATCAACCGGGAAAGCACTATATGTATTAGAATTGGCCCACCGCTTTCTAAAAGATAAGCGGACGTCCACATGGAGCCGGTGCACCTTTTTAGTTCACATTGAATTCCTTTTAGCTTCTTTACCCATTACACTCTCCTCCTTTTCATTTAGTTTGTTTGTGTCTTCTAAATGGTATCGCCAATGAGCCTGCATGATATGCACTGCAACACACGGCTTGAGAAACGATAATATAAAAACTGTGATCCGTTGTTGGGATGGTTAAACTGTCAGATAATGACTGTTTGCTGATGGTTTAATACATCATGTAATGGGCCTCATGCAAGAACCACTTGTGTGAACAGATTCAGGTGCCACGGACGAGTGATAGAATAGAATTTGCCGGTTTTCTTGTGCTTCTGCCAACTTTTCTCTCTCAGGCATTCGGGAGTAGCTCAGACCTGTCGCACCAGTCATGTAGAGTCTTCACAGGGGGGGGACTCTTTAAGAAAGCCTAAATGGCTCAATCTTTAAATGTGATACAGCGATGAACTCAAATGAAATATGTAACTAAAATAAACTTGCAAAATGAATAGTCTGTTCGCCATCGTCATGGCTTTGCCAATTTACCAGGAGGTTTTAAGAGTTTATGATTCTTTTTATGGGCACAGCAACTACTACAGTTCAGTGGCTGTTAGGAAACGCCTTCTTCTGTCACACCTGACAGTGTAACATCAGCCACTGCAGGCTATAATATTCTCTCATCTAATATACCCGTGAAGGTGACGTTCGTTTTGGACTGTCAGTCAGATCAAACGAGGAATTGGAACTTACATTTTGTAAAATTGGATCTTTTTCACTATTGCCTGATGTGTCGCAGACCAAACAACTAATTGCTTAATCACGAAAATAACCCGTAGGATTCATTGATGGGATTTTGAGACAGAGGGAATAACAGACCATCACTTGTGTGGACAGAAAAGCGCAGCGGCTGACACATGGCCGATGGAAAAACAAACATTTTAGGTGGGCGAGAACCATCGAGCGCCGGTGCCTGATGCAGAGCACGGCGCCAAAAGGCCACAAGGGCTGTCCAGACAGCACATCAGAGCCACAGCAGAGTCGTGACTGGAGAAACTCCACTCTGCGCAGTGCCTTTTTTTTCGCTTGACTCACACCACAATGCAACTGCTGCAGCCGCACTCGCCAGCGTACACACACACACGCGCACACACACGCACACACACACACAAAAACTGTAGACTGGTCTCACGACAGTTGCTCTGTCGAACCAGGATTTTCCAACCAGGCTATGGCTGCACTTACGTTATCGACGATGACAATAGACAAATGGACAGATCCAAAGCAGCACACAGGATATGACATACGTTGAAACTCCTCTGTGAGGAAATGAAATGGATCATGAGCGCACAGTTTGCGTCATAAGAAATACTAATAGTGGGGAATAATCTAAATGAAAACCCAATGGATATAAATCTATAAACGTGGTGTGCTTGTGTTTGTGTTCGCACAAGAACAACATATTAACGGACGTAACGTATGTGGGAACAGAAACGGGAAAAGAAATGCAGAAGCCGTGGCCTGAGAAGATTACCCAGCTTAAGACGCATTAGTCCCACAGCATTACTTCACCCCAATATCCATCGCTCCCCCCCCCCCTGTAGACTTGAAAAGTGGCTGTTAAACAGTTTTTACAGTTAAGGTTTCTACTACCCACCGAGAGCAGAGGCTCGGTTTTCACAGTAGAACAAATGCATCAAGACATCCATGAGAACTTCTCAAAGCACTCCTGCAGCGTAATCCAATTCTCTGCTGTCCACCCGTCTGCCCACTGCGTTCCAAACTAAATGCACCCCTTCCGTCTCAACCCTCGCGCGTGACCCTGTTGAGCTCACCCGCAGGCACGTGGATTGGCGTATTAGACCACCTGCCTCTACCGCTTCCAGTGGTCAGAACCGCTGCGAGCAATATTTTAAACACCGTACCGCGCAATACCGCAGATTCCAATGCGATGCAAAGGCCATGTAAACCACACAAACATCTATCAGGTGATACCGTGGCAAGTGGTCTGGCAGTTTCCATCAGGTCTGCCACTCGTTGTCCAATGTTACAGTATTTTACTTGGACAGCAGTATCCTCCCAAACAATAGATCTAAATAAGAGGTTTTCAAAGTCTGGAACTGTGGGTGACGTGACAGAACCGGGACAACTACGACCTGAGCTTTTCAGTGTTTGTTTACAATCTCGCTAATTGGCATCATTAATGCATGCCGACTTGGCTGTCTGCAGTGTACCCACTGGACGTAAAGACAGCTATCGCAGGATTACACTGATGCTGAAGAAGACTGATGGAGACTCAGGCAAGTTCTGGAGTCATGAGGAGCGTCTTTTTCTGTGATTTCCCAGTGGATTTATAGATGTTTTACTTGCAATGGACATCAGAGATAATGACAGCCCTGTGAAGTGTCAGTCGCGCCAGTCCTGCTCGGTTTGGTTCCACTAATGGAGTGGCGAACCGCAATGCTGAGCCGGCAGGCTTGGGGCGTCGCTGTTGTATCAAAACAGTTTCAACAACGTGTATCGCAGGGTAAAAAAACGGACAGAAAACAAAGCTATTCTGTACTTGGGACATTACGTGTACAGCTAGAAATAAACCTTATCCCCGTGTGAGGTACGGCAGCTACAGACATATGAGGCTTTTCCAGCTCTGGCTTCTCATTCCTCATTGGGTCTAGTCGGTCATTAAGACAACACTTTTCAGGTGTGCTCAAGGACACTTCGACATGAGGGGGGGGGGGGGGTAGCCGGGGATCGAGCCCCCAACCCGCTCTACCTCCCGTGCCACAGTGCTAACCACTGCTGAATACCAATCAGCATACTTGGATCAAACTGTCCTGTCACACTGGGCAGCAGCCAACGTTGCAGCCCCGAGACGGTCTGGATTTCAGACCACCTGCCCGAGGAAACGGTGACGCAAATGTTTAGTAGGAAATGTCCTCAAGAGAATTCATGTTTCCGTATTTCACATATGCAACGGCAGCTGTGGCACGAGGACCAGTCTGTCACATAGTCCAAATAAATGATTCCGCAAGAATGCAGATTAGACGCTGAAATGACTCGCACCAATAACCCCAACCTGCGAGGCCTGAATGGAAGCTTTCAGGCAGCCGAAATGGAGGACGATTTTCCATTTACCATTTCCATCTGTTCGGCTCTTTCTCTCCGCGCGTCTCTCTCGTCTTCCGAGTTAATTGAGAATTACAGGAATCGGAAGTCACGAGAGACCTGTAGTGAAGCGTCAGGTTTTCCACTGATTAGAGCCGGTCTCCATGGCAACTCTGCCACCCTCGGATAAATGTTTGTACCTTGTGACAGAAAATATACAACTCTTCAGAAATATGGGCAAATTCACAGTTGCGTATGCGCGGCTCGAGGCTCGTCTCTTGCTTGCGGGCTTTTTGATGTTCACCGGGGGGGAGACGTCTCACGGGGCGGACGGGGCCGTGATGTAACTCACCCTGCACTCCAGAACATTAGCTGTAAACGTTGGATTTTTATAGCCTTAAGGGACGATACCAGTATTACTATTTTCTCATCACCATTATCAGCCATGTTTTTGCCACGTGCAGTCAGGAGCTGCTGCCACGTGTTCCGCTGCAGGTTGGACCGACCTGCTTGTCAATCATACTCTCCTGCTGCTGTCAAGAGTCCATGAGGAAAAGGTCACAGAGACTTGCTGCTGCTTTTGTTGCACACAGTGCATCCTTTTTTTACATGTTCTCACTGAAACTAAACACCACGGTATTTGTCAGACACAGCCATACCACAGAGATTATCAAGCAGGGGGGGGGGGGCGTAAAGGCCAACTGTAAAATGTCTGGGCTGTAATTGTTTTTAATCACAAATCGGAGGCGTTGTGATCTGAAGTCCAAACATTGGTGCTGCTTTTTTGTTTTTATTTTTATTTTTTTAAGATAAATCTGTTCTAACTTAACTCCCTCGTTTGCAAAGAAAAGCGTCATGAATCACGGTTCCATTTACTGGCAGCAGTAACAAACTTGATATTTAGAGCCGTGAATAAGCAGAACAAACACACAGCGTTCCCGCTGTGTGAAAATGACAGATGCTTTCTTCCCGCCAGTGAGAATACAGTTGGTGTACTCGGTCTCTGTCCTTTTTTGAGGTAGAATTTGAACAATTTTGAATCATGTCCCGGTATTTAACGGTAAGGTCAAACTTGTCCGATAGATGTGACACCAAGCGATCGTTCCCGTGTCTCTCCTGACGGTCTGGTTTCACAGCAACAAACTGATATTAACTATTGAATTAGGTTTGAGTGGGTGCATGGGTGAGTTCCAACCTTGAATGTGTTATGAGAACTGGATGCAGTGTTCCAAGATGGCGGCCAGTCATTCAAATGAAAGTTACTTAACCAGCGTATACGCCAAAAAAAAACGCCTGGTTTCCTTCTTCTTCTTCTTCTAATTCGCTTGTCTGCCCCCGCCAGCTCCTACAGACTTGACTCTGAGATGGCAGCTTCTGATAGCGCTTCTAGGATTCCAGCATTAAAGAGTTTGTGGTTTAAAAGTTCTAAATACAATTAATAAAAACTAATAATAATAAGAAGAATGGCAGAATAGTTGGGTTCAGAGGTGGGGACTCGAGTCACGTGGCTGACAGACTTTAGACTCGACTTGGACTTGCAACTCAGCTTGGACTTTTAACACCAATGACTCGTGACTTCACTTCGACTTGATGCCTGAACATTAAGATTCATGTTCATCCATGTTCATCGCAGATCGATCAATGGAGGCAATGAATCGCCGTGACAGCGGTTAATCATGCTGCTATGTATAGCTCGGGTTTCGCGGGAGTTCAGTGCAGCCAGGGATGGGCTAGCGGGGCCCCCTTTTTTCCTTTCTTTTTTTTTTTCTCGTTTCCTTGAATTTTAATTTTATATTTTGATGAATGATGAATCTTATCTTTATGATTTTTTCCTATTGTCAGAGATTTTCCCATAGTCTTTTGAATTTGGCCTCCACTTGTGATATAAAAGATTACAGTGCCCACCACTCAAGATATATTGAAAAAAAAAAGACTTGAATTAACAATGGGAAATAGTACATTAGCATTTACGCCTTTTATATTTTACCTGGTTTGTTATTAGCTTTGTGCCACGGGTGACTTGTAAGGCTCGTATTTATTACGGTCTTAATGAAGAACACTTCTCACGATACCAGTGCGTGCCTGCGTTTTATTGATCTGTGGGCTTTAAAGCAGATTTAATCAGGTTTATGTGTTGTAGTGTAATAATGGTTTAAGGGCTCTGTTCCTTTGTTCCGGGAAACAATCACACGTGTTTCAGAGACTGAAGCAGCAGTCACGGGTGTTTTTCCTTGATTTCGCTCTCAGGTTGCGGAGGGTTTGCAGAGCCCAGAGGATTAGGTTTGTGTCTCTGAGGTTGAAAATCACAAATTAGAGGCAGACAGACTCAGGAACAAGATATTTTCCTAATTCCCCACGAGTTTTTCCAGTTTCACACCCACAGAAAGAACTCCTTTGCTAATTCCAGACAAACAATAGTGTTTTTCATCCTCCTTGTCTCAGGTCAACACCACACACAGGTTGATTAAATATTGATTCAGTCAGTCCACCCATCACCTCTTCAACTGCTCATCAAATACATAAGAAGAGGAGTACTAAGGGGGGGGACAAAACAAAACAATGCTGAGGTTTATCTCCTTTTCGCTGATGGGACTTCAGGGGCTGAAACAACCTGTGCCAATGGAAATCAATGGCTGAGTACTGCGGATCGTGTATGGGAGAACTTTATCTCACTGTCACAGAGGGTTAGACGCATAAACAAACACACACACACACACGCGCACACACACTAAAGCCTGCGATGATACCAAATTGTCAGTTTGTGGAATACACGAGGAGGCGTACTAGTTTTGCGGCGACAAACAGAACATTAAAAGGACAATACCAATGGTTTACTACAAATACAAACTAATTACACTCTGGTGTAATTTGTTTTTTTACCCACTATCCCAGAATGACGATGGGTTGAGCCAGACCTTTCTCGTCTCTCTGAAGGGTGGTCTGCCTCTGTGAGACTAGCGGGACGATGACTAACACCAGATGTCAGATGTCATTTAATGGAGTGACAAGGTGTTCAGTTCAGTGTCCTCTGTAAATAGTCTGTTTCACTCTGTCTCCTCTCTCATCTCGCCAGCGCTCGGTCACGCTCTCTGCCCAGCAAAGCACCAGTTGAGCACAGACGGCATTTCCTGGAACAGAGCTCAGATGACATATTCTAGGCAGAACACCTCATTCCGTGGGTGAAAGGCAATTCCCTGCATGCGTGAGCGCATGTGACTATTCTTTCTTTCCAAAAAAAGTCTGTACATAAACTATATATATATATATATATATATATATGTGTATATATATCGTATGTGCTTTCCTCGTTCTTATTCCCGTGCGTCTCGCTCTCAGCAGCTAAGACTCAGGCTTTATTCAGAGCCGTGGTGCTAGGCAGACTGGCACCAGGAGTCCTGACCGCCTGATGAGATGCAGCAGGCATCAGGGAGGAGGCCCCAAGGCCTAGAGAGAGGGAGGGGTTGTGAGAACCGATACCCGCTCTCACCTCTTCCTTGCTGGTTTTAATCCCTCCATCCCTCTTTCCTCTTTTCTTCCTCGCTGCTGGCAGCCGGCTGCAACCTCTCTCACTCCCACGCAAACAACATGGACTCTCTACCGTCCACAGTGGGTGGACGCAGTAATGGAAACACCACATGAGAAAGGATTAGGACGTTGAAGTGGCTAAAAAAAAAAAGAAGATGAAAAAAGGCAGAATAATTACAGTGAAGTCAGATTAAAGTGTTTTGAGCTGTGACAGAGGTCTAGCGGTCACCGTGTGACTTTTTTTTCTGGTGTCTGAATTTATAGGTGGCTCGGTCACAGTTTCAGAAATCCTGACGGCGTCGTGTCAAACAGACAGACTGCATGGGCAGTGCTGCTTGGCACAGACTGACAGATGCTCTGCAAACTCGACTCCGTTCGGGATGCAGCGTGGCAACAGCTCCGGCTGAATATCAAGTATCCTATATTCACGTGTTGTTGGGTGTTTTTGTTACACTTGTACTCCCCCGGTGTGAAGACGGATGCAAACACACAGCAGCCTGCCGTCAACTCCAGTGCTGAATCAGCCCCAACTCTCGCTGACAATCACCATGATTAGTGCTCCACTCCACTCATAATGAGCACATCTGTCTTCTGGCAGGGAAAGCATTGATTCTCTGTAATGTGACACGATGCCAGCCAAGAGAAGGACCGCTCTGAAAAATGCCAGTCTGCTGCTGCTGCTGCTGCTGCTGCTGCTGCTGAGGCACCACTGGAAGCTACTCATGGTGGATGTGAAGTGGAGAATAATCTGACAGCGGATGCCACAGAGGAGGCATTTTGTGCGTTTACTCTTAAGTCATTCTTAATGAAATCGATTCATAGATCATCACAGTAGGTAGCACGACGAGTAAGTCGGTGGCTTTGTTTACTAATGCTTTGTAGGACAGTTATAAGCAATTCATAAGAACAACTTTTGGGTGGCCAGGTTGTGAAAAATGTCTCTTTTTGGTATTAGTCTTTAATGCAGACTTGATGGAGAACAGTGAATATAACGGGAACTCCACAGGGCTCTGTCCTTGGTCAACTCTTCTTCTCTTCTTCTAATGGAATAAGTTCTGTATGCAGACTATTATATATATATATATATGTATCTGGTAGGACTATTTCCTCAGTTTCCTCACGTGAAAAGTGTGTTTCCAGGTGTTGAGTTGCATTGTGGGTAAAGTAGGTGCCAGGCTTTCACGAGGAAGAAGAAGAATTCATGGAAAGGAAAAAGATGATATCACTGTTTCTGCTGCCTCAGCTGATTTTGATCTTTTTCACTTGACCATCGTGAGTCCAACAGCGTTATAGTTAGAATCCCATGTTAAACCAGTGGAGTTGTCTTTTAACAAATGGAAACCAGAGCTGTACTACTCGAGTCCAGTATGTAGTATCACACTTGACTCTCGCTGTGAGTGAGTAACAGTAAGACAACAGGATAATAATATGAGCCTTTAGCAGTCTGAGATTGACAAATCAAGTGGATATCTTCCAAAGTTGTTGTCTTTTTGTACCAACTTTCTGCTTTGTGTCACTATCCCTCTGCCTTGTTTGTGGAAGCACGGAGTATATTTCACACCAACAGCTTTGGAAGATATCCACTTTATTCAGACTTTCAAAGCCTCATATTAAATTCATCTGACTTGGAAAAAGTAATTTCTGCATGAAATGGAGACTGCACATTTTTGAACCCCGTAACTTACATTGAAATTGCTTTGGAGGGGATTTGGCAGGGGGGGGAATGATTACAGCAACAAAAAAATCCTTTACACGTTCTGGACTACATCCCTGAAAGAAACACGCAGTCATATTACAACTAAAAGGTCTTATTAAAACAGAGCACACTGGTGCATGAAAGTCATAATTCTCATTTTCTAATGAGCCAAGAGCAAATGTTGGTAAGTAATCTGCTATTATAAATTCTAATAAGTCGTTAATAAAGTGTTCTCACATTAATCCATCAAGTCTGCAAATGTCCATTGGGGCCTTCCTGATGAAATAAAGAGTTCCGTATGTATGATGGCTAAGAAGAAAAAGGGCTTTTTTTCACAGCCAAACAAACCAAACCAAAAGTTGTTCATATTAACTGATCTAGAACAGCATTAGTAAATGGCTTATCAACCATTACCAAAGCCATTAGTCATGATGTATAATCCCCTTGTAAAAGGAGCCTTAACTCTTGCCAAGTGCGGCATAAAAGCCCGCTGTATGGTCCCTTTATCCTTCATCCAAAACCACTTATAGAACATAAACGCCACTCGCATTGTTCATCACTTAACAGCCCGGACTTTGGCTGTGTTTCACTAAACAAAACAGAAATAATTGAAAAGCGCTGTGTGAAAACAAGAAAGGAGAATGCCATGGACAGAGAGAGGAGGTGTTGGAAGTCACAAGGTGAACAGAGGAAGCGTGAGAGAGTGGAGGAAGAGGTGTAAAAATAAGGTGTGAATCACGAGGCGATAATGTTGAAACACACACACACACACACACACGCACAGAGATTAAAGGCCTGAAGATGAGTGTTCATCCCTCATGTGGAAACAGAGGATATCCATTAAAAACAGATAAATATGTGTATGTGCAGCACGCGTGAGCTTGAGAAAGCGTCTGACGGATGAAAGGAAAATGGACGGAGTGAAAGACTGAATGGGTTGGTCGCATCTGTAAGAGAGACTGTCGTAAATGAGTGTTATTGAGCCCAGCGAGTGCACCAGCCCTGAACTTGGTGAATCTTGCTTTTATCCCGGGCATCAGGTATCTCTGCACGCGTCTCCCTTCCTTTTTACATCCTTTTTTGACATCCTGCTCGACTGATCCTGCTTTTTTTTCCCCCTTTGCCTGCGTTCTGACTCACCTCAGTTCTAATTACATTTTACTAAGCCCTGCCCTGAACCCACCGCTCCCTCCTATATCCTCTGTATCATGCCGCTAGGACGAGGACTGCAGTCTGCGTCACAGCAGACGCTGCATCTCTCCCTCTCCCCAAACGGCCAAGGCTGCAACTCAGCAAGGTGCAGAAAGGCGAGGCTAAATTGGTCCGGCCACGGCAGAGGCTCTGCACGCAGCTGCTGCCGCAACAGTTCATTTCCAATGGCAACCGAAAGCAGATGCAGATCGGTCGCCATGCCAACCCGGCTGACCCCTTGACCATCTCTGCTCCCTCCCTCCCCCCCCTCCCTCCCCTCTCTTTCCTTCCAACGTCCTCCCATCCCACGCAAGAGAGCAGAAAAAGGCGTGAGAGGCAGAAACCTTGTGAGACTGAGTCAATTTACACTAAATCTACCCGAGCCAATTCAGAGGATCCTGATCCTCCTCACAGGTTTTTGCCAACACACACACACACACACACACACACACACACACACACACACACACACACACACACTCTCTCCATGCACTCCTATGTAAAGCAGATACTGGAGAGTGCTGCCTGCCCGACACTGTCAACACTCCTGATGATCTCTTTGTCTTGCTCTTTGTCTGTTTTTAAGGTCTGTTGTCGCTTATGTTTTATCGTTTGTTTCTTTTTGCTGTTTACTCATTTACTGTTTTACAATTTTAGTATCATCGTGAGGCTCTTTGTGACCTCGCTCTGTGAAAGGTGCTATACTAAATACACTTTTACACTCATCTTCACAAAATGTCACATCATTCCACCTTTGCTGTCTTGCATCGCTGTGTGTCGATGCAGGGGGGAAATAAATGGCACACCAGCTTCCCACAAGAAGGATTTCAGCTGTCGCACTTGTTGATGAATAGCAGCCACCAGCTACTGGAAGCTGTCCTCCATTTAAAGCCGCTATTAACAAGAACCAGTGACACATTTTATGACTCAGGTAAGGTTGTTAATTAAAGCTGCTCCGAATATTTATGAAAGAAATCACTAAGAGGGAGCTGCAACAGCAAAGAGCAACCCAGCCCCCCAATATGGAAATGCTGAAATTGTCCGTTTTTAAATGGATTTATGGCATCAGGTGTGATCGCTGACGGGAAATCGGCGCCCAGAGAAAGAAATTGAATAAAAAAATCTGGCACTGAGCAAGCGCTCTATCCAGAGAGTTAGATCCTGTGCCTGGATTGTTCCTTTGCTTTGGTTTGCGGCGTCACTGCCAGGCTGGTAAATATGAGCCTGAGTCTCTACGGCTGATTGATTTCACCTCGCGGAACTCACATTTCTCTCACTGGAGTTTGGAGCCACAGATATAACAAGTTGCCGAAAGCAGTTTGAATTTTAGGCCTAGTCAATTTGTTTATATTATTATATATATATATATATATTACTCATGGTTCCATTTGTCCTCTTATATACGAGATTGAAAGGCTCTGTAATCAGAGCTAAAGAGTATTTAAGGAATGTGAATTTAGAAAGTGGTAATCTTACAGGCAGTCATAGATCAGCACCTTTATTTACTTTATGCCAATACATAATATTTTCAGTTGTTTTTTATTATTAGTTTTTGGCATCCCACTGTACACTACCTGCCCAGCACCTAACGGCAGACAGAAAAGGAGGATAGATACTGGATTTACCTTCATGGAGTGGACAGAAACAGGACTTCGAATGAACGCTAATGTTGCTCCGTATCTAGCGGATGTACAATGAAGCAATTGTTTGTCAACACGTTCGCCCACAAGAACGTCATAATGGGATAATATGTTAACTTGCACCGCTGCCCCCAAGTGGCCAAAAAAAAAATCAATCAATGCAGCGTTAAGTTTAAAGCACACCTATGTAACTTTTGCTGAATAGCGGCCACTGTGGCCACGAGTGACAATTACAGGGTAGGCGGTTACTGTTAAAATGTAGTGTAACAAACCGACTCAGTAATGTCATTAATTAGCTAACGTTAAGCCACCATAAGCTACTGGTCATATCAGACCAAGTAAAGCTGTAGCAGCAAAATCCCTGAGTGTATTGAATTGGACGAGGGTGTGTTTTATTGCTTATGAATCCAACTTTGTTGAAGAAGATTGGCCCCCTTTTTTTTAAAAGTTACATAGTCTCCGTGAACGACAACCGACTCAAGTTTTGCTGCCACGAACACTTTGTACAACGGAACGTCTGCCTGAAATTGCTGCATAAACACTGTTTGTGTCACCTGTTTGGCACCAGACTTTGTGATTTCCTTGTGGGAGCCGGGCAGCTTGAGGAGAAAGTGGGAGGAAAGAGTGAGTCTTTCCCATCTTCTCTGCTCGAATCAATATCACCTCTGCTGCTTTTCATCTCTCCGTGCTATTTTTTCCCATCGCAATCTCCTCCATCTGTGTCAGGACTCTCTTGTTGTTCCGCCAGTGTCCCCCACCATCTCGCTCTCGTTTTCTTTTTCTGTCTGCATCGGGCTCAGGAGCAGCAGCATGACTCATAAAGTCAGACAGGTATAGACCCTCACAAGTGAATAAAAATAGTCCAGAGTACATTTATATCCGACACTGTGCTGGAAAAGAGCACATGTCATGGATCTATATTTGAATATTTCTTAACCAGAGATTTATTGCCATGACTGACTGTGAGATATTATATATATATATATATATGTATATATATATATACATATATGTGTGTATGTGTATATATATGTATATATATATATGTGTGTGTATATATGTATATATATGTGTGTATATATGTATGTATATATATATATATGTGTGTGTATATATATGTATATATGTATATATATGTGTATGTATATGTGTATATGTGTATATATGTATATATGTGTATATATATTTATATATGTATATATGTGTATATATATGTATATATGTATGTATGTATATGTGTATATATATGTATATATGTATGTATATTTGTATATATGTATATATATATGTATATGTATATACATGTGTATATATATAATGCGTAGTAAAATTATTTAAAATCTATTTCTTGGAGCGCCATATATATATATATATATATATATATATATATATATACACACACTATACACTATATATATATATATATATACATATATATACATACTGTATATACACACACTATACACTATATATATATATTTATATAGTGTGTATATACATTGTATATTGGCGTGATTGGTGTTGGTATTGGTGTAAGGTTATCTCGCTGTAGGGGCTGAGGGACCGCCTGCACTCTCGCTGCAAATGAAAGCTGTCCAGTTTTAGTCGCTCTAAGCCTAAATCAAACTGTTTCACAACAACTCAAAGAGATTTTGCAGTTCAGTGGGGAGACGCGGTGCAGTAATCACTTCCAGAAGTATTTCCTTCAAGGCTTTGAAAAGATTGCCCTCTTTTCAAAGCTTCTGTGGCTCGGAGGTCTTCACTCAGCCGTGTGTGTAGGGGTGTGTACAGCACATTGTGTTATTGTCTATTAAAAGCTGGCTCTGATTATGGATTTCTCCCTATCTATGCTCGAAAGACGTGCGATATGATTTCACGCTGTCTACATTTGGCCATTTATCCACCACAACAAGGAAGATTTACGACCCAGAGTATACGAACTGCAACTTCATGAGAGCTGCAAATCCGCCATGAGACAATCCACCACCGGTTATTGCTGCATTTAACACAGTAACGAATGTTTTGGTGTGAAAGTGCACACATGCTGAAACACCCTCTTAAACCACGCCCTCACCCACACACACACACACACACACATACATGGATAACCCACGGTATGCATTTAAACAGTAATGCACAATTATGTCACATATGCTGTCGAGACACACAGCGTGTCTGTCAACTTGTAGGGCCGGAAGTTACCAGGATTATTAAAGTCATCAATCACAGCTCGCACGTACATGCGGCTGCATATTGCTGTGTATGCATACCCAGAGATGTTATGATCAATAGCAGTGTTTCCCACAGGACTCTGTGAGACTATGGTGGGTGGACCTCGGGCCCTCCAGAGGGGTCTGGGGGCATTCTCCTGTAACCAGTGGACTTTGTGCCACCATTTATTCTGAGATACAAATAGGGGAATACAGCCTCCATGTAATTTTTTTACAGCCCGCTCCAGCTCCTACACAAATAAAATAGATACACCAGACGGAATTTAGCTTTGCTTATAGAAACTTTAAGCTAGCAGCATTCACTCTTAAAACAAGTATTTTCAAGTGCCAGTTCGTTGAAATGAATCTGTTGGGCTGGGACAGACATTATGACATCGTGGGAAACAAAAATAATTAACAAAACAATACGGGAAATAATGGGGTGGATTAGGATAGTAAATGGGCAAAAAGAAATGACACCCACCTCTCCCACGGGGGAATTGTAGGAAAATGGGAGAAGTGAAGGGACAAAAGGAATTTATACCAGGGACCACAGAAGAAGAACTGAAGGAGGAGGGACCACATATACATATATATATATATATATATACATTGTGGAGTTTGGAGGCACTCCCAGTCAAAGATGAACTGTAACCTGATAGATTTTGACCCCATTACACCCCCCCCCAGCAAGAAAAAAAAATGTGTACATTTTAAAGTTAAATGCTAAAAGATCGTCAGGAGCATACATTTGACCCATCAAAGAAATGAGGCAAAAGTGGTTAAAACAAAAAATATACTGGATGAGGAGGGCATATCGTCATCTCCCAGTTCATCTTTGTAGTAGTAAAATGTAAGCTTTTCGCTTTATTTTTCAGGGCCCAACCAAGCTCTCGAACTTGGTGGGTGATCTCAATTGTGCTTGGACTAGTGGGTAGCTGCAGAGGATGCTGTAACGTCGGTTAACGTTACTTACCTCAAACGATGTGTCCTCAAAATGCCTTGGTGTCTCGGGTGCAGCCAGGAATGTTTCAGTGTGTGTGTGTGTGTGTGTGTGTGCGTATAGCAGGATAGGAAACACTGAATAGAGAGACTATGTGTAATGTCTTTTGTTGATAAATGGTGTTTCCGAGCCTCTTGTCTTTCTGTCTGCTCACACAGTGAAAGCAGCGTGCCATGTCCATGCCACCGTAATCTGTTTCATGGCCGGCAGCACGTTGCACCAGCTGATCGTGAGTTTGAGTGTAAAGGCAACACTAACTGCAATGTTGTAACTAGTTACTTTCACACTCGACTCCCCACTCTGACTTACAGTAATCAAAACATTGTCTCGGAGTGATGTTCCATCAGTGCAGAGAGAAAGTCAGGTAGACGTTTCTGTTCCAGGCAATCGAGCAGTGATAGCAGAGACAATTCCCATTTCGAGTGAATGGATCATAAAAATCAATGTTCTGTGATCGAATATTCCAAATAACTGTTCGCTACAATGGACTGATACATATAAAATACTTCCCTTTTAACATCGACAAGTCACGAAAATATATATTTATAAAATATTTCTGATTTAGCTGTAGGTTATCGCTAACTCCGATAGCTACTTTAATACACTCTACTTTCTTACCTTCAGAATTTCTGAATTGGATTGTGTCCAAGTGTCTGTGGATGAGGGCTACGCTAGTTTCTAAGTTTTCCCTTAAGGTAATGTTTGCCTTACCTACAAGCAAGATACTGTAAAGCTTCAGTGGATGCAAAAAAAATACCAAGGCTGATTTTTTTTGGTCCCAGTCCAGCCCTGCTCCTTAAGCATTTTTAGATACTTGATAGTATTGAAGCAATTTGGCTGGTGCCATAAAATTATCGAAGTTTGTTTGTTGTGTGCAATAATTCCAACACATTCTTGAAGCTCTTTACATAATGGAGCACAAAACATTTTTCCATTTTTTTTTTCCCCATTGCCCCTGCACGTTACAGAACATTTCCTAAGGTTAAAGTCTTTGAAGTCTCTTTGTCTTGGTGGCCAGCTTTTGTATTGAGGTCACATTCACAATGGCTGGAATCCTGTAGCTTTCTCTAGTCTTGGTCTGGTCAGAATTCCCCTCTGCATGTACAGGTACTTTGGGGAGAGATTTCTTTGGGGATTTCAAAGGCCTAACCTTTTGTCTGCGAGACATCGTCGGTCAGAGCAGAGTGTTGTAGAGCCCGACGCACAAGCGGGCTACATCTGCGGTGATGCATTAGACAGAAAACAGAGACTTTGTCGCAGACGCTGGGATAAGACGGGAGCTGTCCAATTGAGAGTGGTGAGACAAGTCTGAGACACTGACAGCAGCAGACACACAGGAAATCTGAGATAGATGACAGACAGATACAGGAAGACAGGACAAGGGAGACAAGTGTCACCTAATGAGCTCACAATCACAATCATTCGAATGATAGAAAAACATAAAAAAAAAAAAAGAGGATCATTTGTATTGAACAGTCTGTAAAAATCATATTATTTGAGAGGGAGAGACTCTCAGCACCATTGACACCTCGAATATTAAAGAATAGTCTAAGATGGCTTTAGAGTATGGGTGTCTTTGTGATCACTGATCCTTGTGAAATCACAAAGAAAATGAGCGTCTCATTAGCTCCGCAGCTCTATTCATCTTTTTAGCCTCTTTTAGCTAATTGTCTTTGTTTAATGGCATATTTCCTGTATGGTTCTATCTCATCAACCCCCTTAGGCAGCTGTGTTCAGCAAAAAAGCTGAGATGAAGCCACTGTTCACCACCTGCCCAGCAGAGAGAGACGGAGACGGAGAGAATTAGCCAGCTAGCTGGTGAACAAAGTGGAGCATGTAGCAGCTAAAGAGCCAGATGTTGGAATACAAAGCAGAGATAAAGGGGAGTAAATATTGGACTTAGATTCATCAGGTGCTAATGCTAATGCTAATGCTGCTCCATGTTTGCTGGATGTGTAAATAGGCAATTGTTTGCTAACATGTTCGACATCAAAATGTTTACTGTTGATACTGTATGTGGTGCATCAGTGTTTGATGCTCTTCTGCCCCCTAGTGGCCAAACTCCAATGAATGCAGCTTTAACTTTTCAAGAAACGGTAAACATTGTAATTAGGGACCCTAATAATTAACTGTTAACTGACAATAAGAATTTGGATTTAGTTCAGTTAAACAGATCAGTTTAGATCGGCTTAACAACAGCTCAACAGTTAAAAAAAATATAGCTATAGCCACCATGTTGCTCCTGAGAGGCGCTATCTCAGACTGCGCACCAGACTAACCCCACAGCGCGTCCCCGTGTTGCCATTACTGAATAAAAACCAGTAGACAAGCTGTCCGTGAGCAAGGACTGAGGTAGGCCTTTATTTGAGGACTTTCTGAGGTCTGAAAAATGCAACTACAAGCGTCCGTTTTGTTGACCTGTTGGCTGCTTTTGATCAGTGATTAGTCTGTTACAAAAGTCTGGCTCCTGTTTGCTATTTAATGTAATAAGTTATAAAATATTCTCCTACACGGGGAGATCTAGGCTGTTGATCCTCATGTTCTGTTGTTGTTTGTGCTGCTATTGCGCATATAAAAAGAATTTCTTATGGAAAAAAAAAACGTAATAGACCTATTGGTCATTTTTGAATGGGTCACAGACATTCATCCAATCTAAATAGGACATTTTAATCTGGTCGGTTAATGAGGGTCGGCTATTGGTCAGAAAAGAAATACTAAATTAGCGATAATTGTAAATATTAATATTGTAATTGCCTCAATTGGTTGACCAAGTCCTCAGTTTAGAGTCAGTCGCCGTTTGCTTTCAGACCAGAGATGGAAAGATATGGACAGCAGATGGATGGATGACAGGTGGAGCAGGAACTGTAGGGATGCGTGCTTCACAAACATGACTACATTCTGTATGATGGTGATGATGATGATGATGATGATGAACTGTCCCTCTGAAGGTATATCAAAATCAAAGCATTTTATTTCTGCGTATTTCTTTCCTCGATCCCAATAGGAAGGCCATTATGCACATAATAGAGAGGATTTGATGATTCATCAGAGCCGCAGACACCCAAAACATGAATCAGCTCGCCAGTCGTGAGGGAAGGCAGCAGAATGAGAGGAGCCGGGGTGCGGCCTCTCCCATGGGAGAGCTGCTTGCATCCTCTGCTCCATTTCTTTTTTTTTTTTTTGTGTGTGTGTGTGTGTGTGTGTGTGTGTGTTTCCACAGAAACAACCGCGCATTAATGTTCCCTCCAAGACTATTACACGCTCCCCGTAAAACCTCCGCTTCAGCTCAAACTTTACAACAGCTAATCCTCACTATCCCCTCAGTATTATTGGATGCCAACAATACTTCTCCATAGGTTAACGTGTTAATCTGCCAGAATAAAGCTGCTGTGAAGATACTGTACAGAGAGCTTTTTTGGGATAAAAACCTCAAGCCCTCTCAGCACTTCCTCGAAGGCTCTGAGAGCAGCAATAAAAGCAGACTATTGCACCCATAAAGCACTAGTTTTTCCCAGCATCACAGAGAATCATGTTGTTGTTGGTCATTATGTTCCACCGTAATATCCACTTCTCACCTCACAGAGGAAAAACACGGCAGCGGCAAGACCTCCGAGCTGATATGAATTCATGCTGCAGATGGAGGTTTTTCTCCAGAATTAATGAGGATATTCTCTGCGGTTCGTTTACATAGAGACCCATTTGTACGAATGCAGTATTTTTTTTTTTCCGATTATTTAATTTTTGTTTACCAATAAATCAGCGCATTATTAAAACGTGTTAAACTGCAAGCCGCATACGTGGAAATGAGTGCGAGGCAAGTTCTCTGTTTGTGTTCGCTTGAATAATCGCGTCACACTGTTGCTTTTACCATCAGCCCTAAAAAGCTCGTTACGGCCGAGCGTTAATGCAGCAATTACAGAGGGAGAGAGGCGGCTAATGGATGGGTCGCAGCTAGAAAGAGACTGTTTACCTCCGTTTCGCCCTCATTTTCTGCATATGAGTCAATGTATTTCTCGAGGCAACTTCTGCGTTTCTGCTATAGCTAATACACCAATGTCCCGTTGGCGTACGATGGTGCATTCGTGCTTTTTTTCTTCGTATACGGCAGAGCTGTAGACTTGAGACTCAGCCTGCTTGGCTGAAGACTTGGCAGCAAAAAGCTGAGTAGACTCGACTTGGTGACCTATAAATACGTGCGTCGTTTGATGTGATAATATCAACAGCTGTTATAGATATGGAGCGTTAATAGCAAGTCACCAAAAATCTAATATCGCCTTCTATTCTTCTATAAATCTGTATCCTGCTGACATTAAAATTATCTTTTTTCTTTTCTACAATACACTAAGGTCAAGAAACTCTCACACGAGTTGCTAAAGTGCACGAAACATTATTATACAACAATATATAACTATACAACTAACTGCACGGCTGCACTCGGCACAACTAAACACTAACTTACTCAAAATATCTCAAAAACACTCTCGACATAGCGGGTTATCACAGTTATATTAGCGTTGTTTAACACCCGACAACATACCTGATAAATGGGGAGAAATAATTACAGGAGTGATAACCATGTTTCCGCAGCCAGAACTTCGCTGCAGGTACAGTATGTGGGTGGAGACCAAAGCAATCGATCTCAGGATCTTAGATCAAGACCCTCTTGAAGATCGCAGATCAACACTTTTGCGACTTATCTCAACGATCAGAATGAAGTAAACAATGCCGTATAAACAACAGGTTTTAGTATTTTAACCATTTTAAATGTGATATTGTGCAATGTTACGTTTTAGTCAATCCCTGTGAACTGCTGATTCACTCATGAACGTATCAGATTATAACGTAGCAGACCATGAACTTGTATGCTTTTACACGTATAAGCTTATCAAACAGGCTGTGAGTACAGTAGTTATCATTTCAACTTGTCACAAACACTTCTATTCCTTGCGACACGATTGGCTGTTCGTCTCCTTCCTCTGTTCAGTGGCGGGTGGTGCTTCGGCGCCTCCCTCTCTCGGTGTGCGGCTGGTTTAATCATATTGAACATTTATCAAACATTTGTGATATTTCTATCGAGGAGAACGACATGAAGACAATTGTCGTTATTGTTTCATTGCCCAGGCCTACTTTTGATTTTAGTGACCCCATGGCCTTTCCTCTTGTGCCACCCTGAAGACAAATGAAGGTCTTAGCCGTAAGAAAGGCATAATCATCAGTATGGTGTTGTTGTCTCTGGCAGTTCCGTATTGGGGAGTGTGATGCGGCCTTTAAGACCCACTTGTGGGCTTTAACTTCCTCTTATTTGTAAGTTATAGAATGTTTTCTAGAAGTTACACGTCCTCCATGTTGTCATGTTGGACATTTTACTACTCCCTGTTCTTCTGCACTCTGTCTCTCCATTCATATTAACACTCTCATGTCATGCCCCCCCCTCTCTCTCTCTCTCTCCAGCTGCCATCGAGGCCTGCCTGGGCCACCTGCTGAAGAGGCGGGCAGCTGGTTTTCTCCGCAGCGACAAGATCGCCGCCCTCTTCACCAAAGTCGGCAAAGTCTACGACACGGCCGGCGAGGTTTGCCGCAAAGTGCAAGAGCAGCTCCAGCAGCAGGCTGATCTCACCAGGTCGGTCACGGAGTTCTTCCCTTTGTTTGTCACTTTCTGCTGAACTTGTCATTTTCTGATCGGAGTGTTTCCTGCCGGGGACCATACCTGACACCACAGTCAGAATTTAATTTGGGCAAATTGAGTGAATCTGCTGTCTTAATTAGAGAGGAAGAGACGCTCTTCTCTATTACAGCCCACTTTGTGATGGAGGATAACAAGACTCCTAGTGTAGCTTTAATTATGCACCGGAACATCGACTAATTAACATCAGCTACAATAAATGAACTATCAGAGGCAGTTTTATACGGGGTGGACACAATAACAGCAACACCTGCAACCCAGTAATGTCTGCCTATCTTGGTGATAGTTAGAGACCCTTTTCGCAGCAGACATTTTGACTTGTCATAGCAGGTAAAGAACAGGCCTAGTTATTAGCATTAATGATGGCTGCATTCATTTTACAGGAAGTGTGCCACTGAGTCAGAACGCACGTAACCGGGGCCTCGGAACTAGTGAAACTAAATGCAGTGCAGCCATTATTGATGCCATTAGCAACACCTGGGTTTTTGAAAATGTAAATGTTAAGAGTTAAATCAACACCTCCACAAAGGGCTGTTGTATTGTGTTCTGTTGTGGTAGCATTAGTGTAAGGCAGTCCTACCTTTATCCACATTTCTTCTATTTATGGTGTTGACTCCAAAATGCGTCCACACATTACTTCTTGGGTGGTTTGGTGTCATGACTGTCTGTCTGTTCAGCACAGGTCGCTGGTTGTCTCCATTTTGGGTGAACAAAGAGGAAAACGGTTGCTTAGTTTGGGACATGCAATAGATCAGAGTGCGTTGTGTGAACCGTAAATGTTGAATTCGGACAGATGATTACAAGTCAGCCGTGTCATTTTGTCCACGTTTAAGCTGCTGCAAGATCTTCATTAGCCACCTGTTCAGTCACATTTTCTGTGCTATTCCTCAACTTTCCTTTTCAAAACACGCAATAAACTTTTCAGTATGGTTAGATAGAAAATAACGAATTCATTCAAGTTTTAGGATCCGCAAAAAGATTTTCAGAGGGTGTCGATATATGGATCTGAAACCGGCCTTAAATCGCCCGTACTTTGCACGCTGCTTCCACAGTTCCATTTGTTTTCTGCCAATTTGAAATATTTATCGACATAGATCAACCCTCTGTCATTCCTTGTACACCAGGTCATTATCTCCATGTAAAACACACAGCTACACACACACACTCCATCACCGGCAGTTGAGTGTTTACTAAAGCTGAGCAATCTGTGTACACACTGTGATAAGCCAGAGGCCTGTTTCTAGGTGTGTGTGTGTGTGTGTGTGTGTGTGTGTGTGTGTGTGTGTGTGTGTGTGTGTGTGTGCGCGAGGTGGGGGTTGGTGTGTATACTCGCGTACATGTTTGCGTATGTATTTCTGCGTGTATGTGTGTACACACGGAGCATGATAAACTGCTTTATCTGCAGGCACTTAGGTACTAGCCGAGCTGTTTGCAAGCCCATTAATTGCCCATTAGTCTGAGCCACATGGCTACCACATGTCTCTCTGCAGAGAGGGGTTTCCAAATGAGGGAGGGAAAGCTTTGAGCAACAAGCGCATACAAACACACCTCCATGTCTGCATAAACGATGCACAAACAGTAGAACACAGACAGAATGTGCAGCGAGACAACATGGCTGCGCTGTGTGATGTAAATCAGCGGAGTTAAACGCGTTTGGGTACGCTGGGCGCTCAGCTCTCCGTCTTCATATCAGCTGCCGTCTCTCGCTCATCTGTCACATCTCATTGGCCTTTATTTCCCCAGACAGGCCGCACACAGCATTGAAGGCTGCTATTGTGTAAGGATCTGGTCTGCACGAGTCAGACCCCCTCCACCAGAATGCATTCGTGCACGCTCACGCCGGCATGTTCCAGCCCCCCCCCCTTCTCCCTGTCATCTCACCTCAGGGCTCCATCTCTCATTTACCCTGGTCGCCACGGCAACGGGGCTTGCTTCACTGGCGGCAAAAGAGGCAGAGAGCATGATGGGAGACGAGAGAGAGAGAGAGAGAGAGAGAGAGAGAGAGAATATGAACAGACATCAACAGAGTTACAGCGGTGAAGGGAATGGTAATTACAGCAGAGGAGGACTGGGTTGTCTGGATCTGTGTGTGTGTGTGTGTGTGTGTGTGTGTGTGTGCGTGTGTGTGTGTGTGTGTGTGTACCAGGGGCAGGTCCGGTGAAGACTTAGTATTTTAGCCTCTGTTTGCCAAAGGCTGCCAGTGGACAGCCCTGTCACGGCTCCTTGTATTCCTTTTGCAAGCCTCCGTCTCTTAACTCCTTCTTTCATCTGTCTCTTAGTGAGAGAGCACAGTGATGAATTACTCACACACCGCTCTCTCCTCTCCTCTCTCCATTCCTCTCCGTCCTTCCCTGACACACGGGGCAAAGAGCAAAACTAGCATATCACCTGCATTCATTTCCCATCCCGCAGTGCTAGCAGCAGACCTGCTGAGGAAACAGCTCTCATATACATTAAAGGATAATTCCACTTTATTACAACGGGGGGTTTTACTTTCCTAGTTTCGGCCATCGGCTCTATTTATAATAGCATTGTATTGAGCTGCACGTCCTTCAACCAAAGTCCACTGGGGGCAGAGAAACATCAATGGCCAGATAATCAAATGGTTCGCCAGAAAGGCAAATGGTGAAATTCTAACCCAAGCTGTGGTTAACATCCAACACAGTACATGGGTACTGACAGTGTAGTTCTGTGTGTTTATAAAGATGTTCGAATTCAGCCGGAATTGATTACTGAAAGTGACATTTGTTGTTAGTGGATCGACTAAAACTTAATCTGCAACTACTTTGATTACTGATTAAAACTATTTTGGTCATTCTTCAAACAGAAATGCCCGACATGTACATAGCAGTTAACTGAATATCGCTGTTTCAAATAAAATAAACAATTTGAGTACATCACCTTGTGCTGTTGAAAATCATAACAATAAAAATGTAGTTGACCCTTAATCGACAAAACAATTATTTGATGAATCGAGAAAATAATAGTCGATAATGGAAATGCTAGGTAGTTGCCTAGACATTAAAAAAAATTCCCTCTTCGTTATCTGATATTTCTCCAGGCAGAGTTGGAAGTCCTCTGCTGGCGACAGAATCACACTCAGAGATAATAGAGCTGTAATACAGAAATTGGAAAGTAACTTATGATGAAGGCTTTCTTAACTGCGGTTCTAAAAATGTGATTAACGTCATCACAGCCGTTGTCCTTTTCACTTGAAAGATTCTGCAGCAGTTACGTTCAGATCACAGAGGAAAACCTTTCCCTAGAGAGTTTTGCAAATGTTTCAAGGAAGGTCGTGTTGTGCTCTGGTAAAGTGGTTTAGACAATCTGGATAAACCGTTATTACCAGTATCTTTCCTCATCACACAACAGGTCAGTGCTTATGTAGCAAGTAGATTGCTACCTATAATTGATGTCACACATACTACTCATTAACCATTGGCCGTGAGGCTATACCTTAGTTCAGTATGTAAATGTATTTTATTGCGTGAGCCACAGAGAAAGGACTCACTTGGACATTCAATTTTTTTTTTTTTTCAATTCAATTTTATTCATATAGCGCCAAATCACAGGCTCTGGCTCCTGGAGTTCTGCTTTTGGAGACTCTAGGAGCCACAAGCAACCCTGCATTCTGGGAGCGCAGTGCTCTAGTGGGGTAATAGGGTACTATGAGCTCTTTAAGATATGATGGTGCCTGACCAGTAAGAGCTTTGTAGGTCAGGAGAAGGATTTTAAACTCGATTATAGATTTTACAGGGAGCCAGTGCAGAGAAGCTAACACAGGAGAAATATGATCTCTTTTCCTGGTTCCTGTCAGTACACGTGCCGCAGCATTCTGGATCAGCTGGAGAGTCCTCAGGGACTTATTGGGACAGCCTGATAATAAGGAATTGCAATAATCCAGCCTAGACGTGACAAATGCATGGACTCATTTTTCTGCATCTGTTTGAGACAGGGTCTTCCTGATTTTTGCAATGTTACGGAGGTGAAAGAAGGCAGTCCGTGAAGTTTGTTTTACGTGGGAGTTAAAGGACATGTCCTGATCAAAGATAACTCCGAGATTCCTCACGGTGGCGCTGGAGGCCAGGGCAATGCCATCTAGAGTAAATATATCCTTAGATACTGTGTTTCTGAGGTGTTCAGGGCCAAGAACAATAACTTCCGTCTTGTCTGAGTTCAACATCAGATAATTACAGGTCATCCAGGACTTTATGTCCTTAAGGCATGCTTGGAGCTTGGCTAACTGATGAGGTTCTTCTGGCTTGATCGATAAATATAGCTGGGTATCATCCGCATAGAGTGTTTTCTAATAATATCCCCACATAAGGACAATATTAACTGTTAGCTGTTAAATCACAATTTATTCCCCTACACTCTCTTTTTTTTCATCCTTAACACGGCTACTTTGGACTGCACTTCATATGAACTAGTTCTTTTCAAGCACCCTGAACCCTTTACACCTCACACACTGTGTCCCATACATCACAATCTATTCCGAATTTCTCCAGTATTTTTTGTTCTGCTCAAATGCCTTTTCTTTAACAAACTGTACATCCACCATCATAGCTGTTGAAACCTTTGTGCTCCCTCCCCATAGAATATGTCAGTGGGTCCCTCCATATGGACGTAACGCACCACCAAGCCTTGTACTGACCTGAAATTCACATCGTGCAAATCCAGAGGACAGATAAATCACCCTGACATATTCCTTTTCCCGTTCATTTTGTCAGCTCAAAATGCAATCTGGTTGTAATCATTGTAATCAATTCGGTTAGCTACATGTTGACATTTGTTGACATTTGAAATTTGTAAAGACCAATGACAGGAGGAGAGACAGCACACTGTAGGAAGGGATGTTTCCATGGAGGAGATTTACACGTTTGATCAAACCCTCCATAGAGATTACACACTTGTGTGAACAGATGTTTGGAGGCAATACGTTTCGTTCAATGTGCTGGTTTCTGAACGGTCTATGCACAATGGTGTAATGTTATATTCACATTTTGAAGGTTAAGATCAATCCATCATCAAAGTGCTCATCCATAGAAGCAGCATTAATCCAGGCTGACAATGAAGGTTGCATCTCTCTGTGGAAAAATCAACCTTTTTATCTCCATTTTGGAGATTAATTAAAGCAACATTGTGCAACTGTTTTACCTTAAAATAACAGCTTCAAATCAGTTTGATGGTGCACTTACCTGTAATAGGGAGAATGGTGCCTCTTTCATTCCCACGCTGCGCCCCGAACGCCTGGGTTGATGTACTTGCTAGCTGTCTTCTTCTTCCCTGCCTTTGCTGGTGCATTGCTTATGCATCACCCGTCATTCAGAGGCATAGTGTGAGACCATTGGCAGGACTGTGTCCCTTTTAACCACCCAGAACAATGACGTAAATACACAAATACAGCAAACATACCATGAAGTCTAGAAAGAGAAATACTGGTGTACTTTTATAAAAAAAGGGAATAATCTAATTTGTTCTAAAGGTTGTTATGGCACATACTTTCTAGTAGTGGTAGAGATCCCTGGTGCCCCTTTTCTCCAGGATGCCCATTCTGCCGAAGCAAAGTCCTGCTAAAAGGAAGCAACGGGAACAGGAAGTCTCCATGTAGCCAGTTACAATCACAGCAAAGTCCACGTGGAAGAACAGGGCCCCTTGTGTGATTTACATAATCACTTCTTGTGTGGATCTGTATGTGATCATGATTCTGCCTATTTGCCCCCCCATCACTGATGAAGGTGAGGATGACCAGTGCTCAGGTTTTAGTGATGTGATAAGGAACTGTGGCTGTCACAAATGGAGCTGATTCACCAACTGTTGATGCACTCAGCTGACACGCTGGAAAACATACGTGTTGAAGGTGTATGTTCACTAGCTGACTAGTGTCAGGGTGGTGCAGCTCAGAGAGGCTGAGTGGACTGGTTCTAGTGGGACAGAGAGGCTGAGCGGACTGGTTATAGTGGGACAGAGAGGCTGAGCGGACTGGTTATATTATGCAGTGAGAATGAAAAAGCAGGGAAGCTGAACGTAGAGCAGATTGTGGAGGACTTCAGTAAGACTCACAGAACGTCGTTCAGACAGGTGGGTACAACAACAAACTCACTTATTGTTGTAACTCAGATGAGAGCGTCAGCCATCACTGCGTTGCCTAGCAACGTAGCATTGTGTGTGCGTGCTACGCAGTTTGTAAAAACGGTGCACTGTTGCTGTAATATGTGTGTGTGTGTGTGTGTGTGGCTGCCGTCGCTGTGCAGTCTGTGTTATATGATACAGCCCTGTGTTGTCTGCTTTGTGATGTTGCACCCTCCTTTGTGTCCATAGACTTTTTTTTTTTTTTTTTCTCTTTATTGTCATTTTTTTGCTTAACTGTCTGAGTTGTGTCCTCTGTTCTGGTCAATTATAGAAAGACTTCACTGAGGAAGGTCGTTGTATATTTATAAGTGATAATCAGCTGTGTGCACAGGCTGGCACAGTGCCGTCTATAGAGAGGCACATTTTCTTTTGTCGCCTAGAGGTGTCGTTTAATTTGACAGTAGTATCATTTGAGAGGAAAATTAAAGACGTGTGTACCATCTATTCAAAAATGTAGATCACATTTCTGCTTTGGGTTCTCACAACAATAATAATGATAATAATAATAATAATAATGATAATGATAAAAACTTTTTTTTATCAGTTTAACAATTTGGTACATTAGCGGCACAGTATTATCAAGCTATGAGCCGAGATTGTTTTGTCAAGTATGAGGTTTTATGGAGTCTAAGTACACGTCTTCTGGAGATAAGGCATTTGTTCTTATGGGAGCATGAATGTTCATTTGCTGTTTAGCAAATGCCGTTCCAATCTGCCTGTCTGTAAGATAACGAACCGACTGACAGCATCATCCTTTGGCCCTTAAATACAGTACCGGTAACACCAAAAGCAACATATAGCTATAGTTATACATTAAGTAAACAGGGGGAGATGCTCGTGTTTCATGTGAAAAGAACACTGCAACACACCGCAGGTTTTATTTAGAGGAAGCCCCTGTCTCTTTGCATTCTGTCATCATCCCCCCCCCCCCCCCCATCCATCCATCCATCCATCCCCTGGAGTACTGTCACCGCACACACACACACACACACACACACACTTCTTCAAAATGGTTGGGGACTGCAAAAATCGTGACTTAGCCGAAACCCCCCTTTCACACACACACACACACACACCCACGCTGGGGGATTGCTAACATCGTGACTGTGGCAGCCGAGCACCCCTCAGCACAGACACACAAGCACACACTCTTTAGCTCGTTGAAGTGGGTGTGTGTGTGTGAGCGGTTTTGTCTGATTTCTGTAGAAGAGATCAAACTCGGTCTGCGATGAAAGCGCTCCTCTCCCCAGCCGAACATCGTGCTCCTGACTCCATATTCATGAAACACTTAAGCCAGCTGATTTCCAACAGAAGTCTGGCTCCTGTCATCTGACGGGGGACAGATTGATTGGCAAACCAACCAGTGATCAGCTGTTATAGATAATGATGAGTTGTAATGAACTACAGTATGTAACAACTCATTATGCTGTTGAACGCTGCCTCCCGATGGCCAAAGACACCATTTATTTGTGCATGAGTGTTCCTAACCATGACCCCGTAGATGGTCCTTTACATGTCATATTGTTGGAGGGGCCCTATACGTTTTTATCTGTATTGTCATTGAGTTCTTTTGTTCACTAGAATGACTCTAGGCACTGACAGACCCTCCCATGCCTAACATGGTCTTGAGGGCGGCCCATCAGACTGAAAGGTTTTAGGTACGAACGTGAACTCTTCTCTGTGCTAGCGGTTGTTTCCAGTATTGACCTGTGCTTTGTGCCCTGCAGGAGGACCCAGAGCGTGGGCCATGAACCTCTGAGGAGACAGGGCTCCTCCACCACCAGCCGCCCCCCTCAGCCCCTCTCTGCCCAGGCCATCAAACACATCTGGGTCCGAACGGCTCTCTTTGAGAAAGTACTGGACAAGATAGTGCAGTACATCGTGGACAACTCCAGGTGATTTGTTTCTACTCTTCTCTGCCCGTGATTCACAGCACTCCTCTCCAGGCTTTTGTTGTAGCTGAATGACGAACAGCCCCCTTGCATTACCCGTTTAGTGTTCCGTTCTCCTCCTGTGGTCGCTCTCCGCTGGCTTTTGTCTCTGGTCTGGCTAACAACCAACGGTTTGCTTCGACAAGCTGTCCACACGCGCCGGCCAGAGTGAAATGATGCACCGCCACATCGCTGATCAAAGCCTCAAACGTGAAGTGCACTAATGGGGTTCACAGACATATGACAATGTGAATCACACTTTTTAAAATGGAGAAAAATCCACCTTTGTCTTTCCTGTTGATAAATATAGAATACTTGAAATCATGTTGCAGACAACTGCAGTAGTAGTTCATCTAATGGGATCGAAGCATCCATGAGAAACGTCTGTGTTTCTGTGCGAGTCCTGCAGGAAATCTACCTCAGATACTCATTTCTCAACAAACGGCAACCTGGATAGCCCTGCGGCCTGAATTATGAAGCAAGTTTAACTAAGCCTGGCAATAGTGATACTGGACAAACAGCATCATGAAGTGTATACAGAATAAGGAGAGAATTATGAAACTTAAGAAACAGTCAGAATAATATCCAAATGTAAGAAAATGCTTCTGCAAAGACGCATGTAAACATCTCTGCAGATCTTCGCAGACAAGGGTGTTATGGGTAACCGTAGGTCGTGGTGTTTGGATTTGCACGGAAACTTTATACAAGTTGTACATCCAAGTATAAATGAAACAGCCACGCAAACATAGACCTGTCCACCTCCGCCTACGTGCAGCCTGGAGAGGCATGTTTCCGCCTTAAGACTATAATTACATGTGAGAATTCTTACATAGGCCTTTTATAATATGGTTGTCATTTTCAACATGTTTATTAGTCTAGAGTGAGTATGGAAAAGAAATGGATTATTCATACATCATTTTTTTTTTTTTTTCCACAGTGACATTTTTGTCACACGATAAAGAAACTATTATGAATTAAAAAATAGTCACAAAGTTCGTCTGCACTGTCCGGAGTCGTCGGGAATTCTTCATTATCATTGTTTAGGTTGTTGGCGTGGAAAAATGCAATCCGTTTGTTTGAAATCTCATTTTTATCTCGGAGAGCAGCCGCGCACCATGGGATACCAGCGCGACCCGCTCGGTTAAAGGTTAGCCAGCTTTGTAATACCAGTAAACCCAAGTTAAGCCCAAAGATAGCTAGATAACCTACCAATCTCGCTTTGTGATGCAGGTCCCAAGTGCAATACAGCCATTATACCCGTCCATATCCCCTCATACAGTATATGTCTTTGCTTGAAAGAAGCAAATTCTGGCCTTTTGGGAAATGAAGTATGTACACTTTCCTTAACCTACCACATATAGCCCAGGAGGAATCCTCACTAGGAACAGATGTCATAATGTTTTCCTTTGATTCACTTACGTCTGTGTGTCTGTCTCTGCAGTAAATACTATGAGAGGGAAGCTCTGATGCATGACTCAGTCTTCGGGCCCATCTTGGCAGCCCTGCTGGGTGAGTATATTACACTGCGCTGTAACTGCCAACATTTCCAAATTTACCAGAGGCCAAAAACGAAAAAGTTCAAAACCACAGAACCCAGAACAAATGTTCCCATATTCATGTAAAGTCCAACAATTAGGTAAACAAATGCAGGAATTATAATCACGAAATTTGCCACAAATCCAACCACTCTCAGAACTATAACTATATAAGAGCATATATTATTGTAGATTATTAGAGCCACCTCCACTGGCAGTTTGACAGCAGGAGACTTAGGCGGACAACCCAGACACAATGTTTGATATGCGGAGAAACAGAAGCGCAACAGCAACTAGAGAAGACGACTACATTCACACGGACTGAAGAGGTAACCAGGTGCAGATGAGGCCAATAGCAGCTCAGGAGGGCTGATGAGGGAATTAGCAACAAGTGTCAGAGCAGCACAACACACTCAGACACCTGGTGGACCAAAGAGGAACAGCTGGGGCAGAAACACCCTACCAATACCATAAAATACAGACTGTGCACCGATTCTGAAAGCCTACTTTGGCGGACACAAACGCTTCTGTACTGCTGCAACAGATGTCAGTCAGTCTGTGACTTTGGAACCCGATACTTCCAATTTCAAATTTGAAAATAATAGCAAATAACACAAATAGCAGGTTGGATCATTTTTACATACACACTGTTTTTTTGGTTTTTAATTTCACTTCACTTCTAAAGTCTTTTGCCTACGTGAGGATCTCCATTTCTGCTGTGGATTGCATCGTGACACAGCAGTGTCTGTCAAAACTACATTCAAAAATCAAGCAATTTGTATCTGCGTGCTGCCATTTTTAAATATACTCCCTGTAAAATATGCTTGAAGTCCTTTTTTCTACTGCTAGGGTACACGCATTGGGAAAACCTGATTAGGGTTAGTCCTGTAGCGCGCAGAGGGCACAGAGATCACCATGATACCATGATGCGACATTTACACATGAAACAGAGAAATGAGAGGAGTCAGTCCCTGCTGAAGTGATCTGTTGTTATGAAAAACTCTTCTTGAATTACATATATGATTATTGGTGAGTTTTTGTTTTTTCAACTGTAACTTAAAGGATATGCCTGCCGATATTCTACGTATTTTTGTATTGTGTGTGTATCCGAAGCCTGATCTAGCTTCTTCCCCTGTGCCATGTTACTTCATGACCATGAACACACACACACACTGTAGTTTATTTTGACTCAATCCCATGCATGGGTCTGCGTGTGTGTGTGTGTGTGTGTGCGCGCTGTGTTCTTAGTGGGGCCCTGTGCTCTGGAGTACACCAAACTGAAGACGTCCGATCATTTCTGGACAGACCCCTCAGCCAACGAACTGGTTCAGCGTCATCGTATCCACGGGGCCCACCGGGGTCAAGACACCTCGGCCGGCCGCCGGCCTGCTCTGGGGGTGAGTGTGGAGGCTGTTTTTTTTTTTTTAGATCAGCTGCTTCGGGTTCTCAGGAGGTGTCGGTGTGTGGTGGTGAGTAGGAGTGATCGCTGATGATGTGTGGGATGGGAGTTGTTATTAATTGTATATGTTGCCTGTTAAGGAATCTTTTTCTTTTCCAGATCCGAAAGAGGCAGTCCAGCGGCAGCATGTCGGAGGACCGGTTTGCTGCATCAGCGAGGGAGTACGTGGAGTCCCTTCACCAAAACTCCAGAACACACCTTCTCTACGGCAAAAACAATGTCCTGGTGCAACCGGTACTGCTGCACATTCACCCTAACCCTTTTTGCACAGCACCTTTACTGTTTCTGTCTGACTAGCTACTGGAACCAAACAAACAGAACCAGCACCTGACACATACATACTGGAACGTCTGCGCTGCATCTGCCATTTGTGTTAACAGGTCGGTTCAGAAACAGGCTTTTCCCAATCACGCTCCTTTTTGCTCCTGATCCCAATGTGAGTTCTTGAGCGTAGTTTTTGACAGTTGGTCTCCTTGAAGAAAACAAAGGATCAGGCTTTATACAGCCGACACTGATCCATCAGATGCTTCCTGGATCGGCCCCAAGTCCAACTCTGCAGATTGGTTCCAGACAAACATATCATATCTAGATTTGGTTTCATTTGCCCAGGTCCTGAGATTCCTCCATTGTATTCCACACTCATTTTTGTGGTGCTCACAGCATTAAAAAATGGCAACGTGTCTTCCCAGAAACTCTTTCATGAGACGTTCAAACTCACACAATTTCGCACACAAACATTGAAGAACTTTTGCCAGATTCATCAATGTTTTCTCGTTTCCACTATGTTCATAGGTGAGAACAACTATACTATAGTTGTACTATAGTTTGGTGTGAGTTTTAGGTCATGAAGTAGAAAACACTGTAACGACTTATATTAATAAAATAAATACCAGATATAAAGTAGTATAAAGGATTCCAGTTACTATTTGCAACCCTTTTCATCTTTCAGAGCCAGTTCGTCCTTGCCTAATACAAAAAATAGTCCTGGGATTTACTTGATGATGGCGCGTGTTGTGCAGTGGGTCAACTCCTTCGGCACACTTAAATAATATGCTTTTCAGCCCAAATATTATTTGAGTTGCTAAATATCTGACCTTGATTCCTGATATCTGTCTCCATTTCTTTATATTAAAGTCCCCATATTGTAGAAAGTGAGATTTCCACGTCTTGTTTGATTATAAAGCAGCTCTAGGTGAAAGGATCAAAACGCTCAGTCCACTGAGAAATAAAACACAGCCCGTATTCAGACACTGTGCCTTTAAACAAGCTGTCAAGACTCCTGTAAGGTTGTGATGTCACAACTATACAGTCACCGCACTCAGCCACGCCCCCCAGCAGGTCATGTGCTCCTGGCACAGCACCACCCACCAAGTACAGGGACGCTCATCCACCCGCTCAGTCTGTCTGAGTTATTGGAGCGCTCTGCTCAGGAACTGCTCTTCAGGTTTTTGGAGGTTGTTCAGTTTGTCTCAAACGGCTTGTTTCAGACGGGGGGGGGGGGGGGGGGGGGGGCGGGGGGGACTGAGGGGCTGCAGAAAGGACCATAATAAGATAAATAAGGACTTTTTTGAACAGTGAATCATGCAAAGCTACTCTAGTGGAATCCCAGAATAAAAATATAGAGCTGAAATGAGCAGAATATGGAGACCTTTAATTAAGTGAGTAAGAACAGATCGGTAGTCTGCTCACGTTTCGTGAATCAGATGTACATTTTAACATTTTTCTCTATTTTCTTATTTGTTTTTAACAAACAGTGTGTTCTGTGGATTATCCACAGTATCAGGGACGCTGTCTCTGGAAATCTTGACATTTTAAATGTCATTTTTCAATGTAGTTTATGAGGATACATAAGAGAAAACGTTGCACGAGAGAACTCCTGACTTCATGTATATAGTTATATACTGCATAATAAATGATATAGTTCATCTGGAGCGAACACTGCACTAAATGAGACCCAATATCAGTGCTTCTAGCTCCTGGCCCTCCATCTTGACTTCATGTAAATTCTTGGAAACTTTATACAGATGTAGCAGGTCTTGGTGTGCTGCTGTGGAGGCCCTGAAGCTGCTGTTGCTCTGGGATGAAGGCAGGAAGTAACTTGGAAGCCCACATACATGCAGCACACACAGACGGCACTTTGCACCCACTCAGCTGGTGTGCAGATAAATTGCAAATGATTGTTATTTTCATCTATTATTGTGCTGCGCACACACACACACACACACACACACACACACACACACACACACACACACACACACAGTTTTGTGTATGTGTGATCTTTGAAATGAAAGCTGTAATGTGCTCTGCGCTGCCAAGTAGCTCCAGCATGTTTGGCCCTGGGAATGTATAATGAGCACATATTTGCTACCCACAATGCTCAGCCTTTGACAGATCACACAAGGCTGAGTGCACACGCAGATGAATCCAGCACTCACTGTATGCTATGCATGCTAAATGGCACTGCATGTGGTCCTGCTCTGTAGCATACAGTATTCAACAACCGATCAGAACTTAGCCTGTTTGAATAGCATAAACCTATATTAGATTATAGTAGATTACACTGAGAGACCCTGGAAACCTATTTTCTAAAAAACAGATCTCAGGGTTATTTGCTTGTCATCTGAATGTGATCAAATATTCCCGATAAACTCTCATAAATGTATAGCTGAGTATATATTTTTCGAACGTAGTGTTGTTTGTTTAGCCACCAATATTTCACGTTATAGAGAAATAAGTAAGAAAATGGACTTGCTTTCGTTCTGAGAGTTAGAGGAGAAGATTTCAATCAATCTCATTTCTGTGGGTTAAGAACGATGCTGGAGTCAAGAGGCGATTAGCCTAGCGTAGCATAGAGGCCGGAAGCAGTTCACTATAGCATGTAACTCACCCTAAAACCACAGATTGACATTCTTACATTTCCGTTTGTGCGTGGATTAAACAAACAAGACACGGTGTGTTGATTAGTAAACTTTAGAGGTAATGGAAGGCACATTATTTTTAACTTTGGAATGAGCCAGGCTAGCTCTTAGCCCCCTGCCTCCAATCTGTATGCTAAACTAGGCTAATCACCTCCCGCTTCTCGATCAGTGTGCACAGACATGAGAGTGGTTTCGATCTTCTCGTCTAGTCCTTGGAAAGAAAGCGAATGAGCATAGTTTCCCAAAAAATGTTGAACTACTGAAATTAAATGGTTAAACTACAAATTCCACAGCAGCTGTTTGGATAAAAACAAATGTTTCCTGCTCCAAACTTGACACCTTCGAACCTCGCGTCTCACGTCGTGTCCTTCCTTCCCCCTCTTCCTTCTCCCACGGTAGAAGAAGGACATGGAGGTGTTGCGGGGCTACCTGTCGCTCCACCAGGCCGGGGATAACCTCACCCTGAAGTGGACGCCCAACCAGCTCATCAACGGCACGCTGGGAGACTGTGACCTGGAGAAGAGGTAGCCAAAACGCGCCCGTGATATACTTATAATAACAATAATAATATATATATATAAATGATCTAACTGTGTGCATTTAATGACCAACACATTTCCCGCTCTGTCAGTATCTACTGGGACTATGCACTGACTGTGCCCCTGCGCCAGATAGTCTGTATCCACTGTCACCAACGGCGTGAGTATATTGCTACTTCCCCCACAATACGTCCTCAGCCAGTCGTCCTCACTCACAGTCAAATCGCACTGCACCCGTCACCTTATATTAAGAGCGTTCTGTCGTGAAGGGGCTGTTTCATAGCAATATATTGATTGCTTGCCTCGATAAAGAGTCAATTTGCTCTTAATGGGCGATGCGGGCCATATCGCTGTTTTCATGTCGATGCCTGTCATTTATCTTTGTGACCGTGTATCTCTCACATTTGTGTGTGTGTGTGTGTGTGTGTGTGTGTGTGTGTGTCTGTGTGTGCGCATGTAGTCTCACTCTCTTACTTTCATGACAATTTGTGAATCTAAAACTGGAACAAAATGGCTTAAATGAATCAAAAGATGTATTACACGGATGTATTTTCCCATCTCATCCATGTGTAATGTATTTTTTTTTTTTCCCCCCACCCCACCAAATTCCAGCTGACTGTGGTGGCACACTGGTTCTGGTCAGTCAGGATGGGATCCAGCGGCCGCCCCTCCACTTCCCCCCTGGTGGTCACCTCCTGGCCTTCCTCTCCTGTCTGGAGACGGGCCTTTTACCGCGGGGTCAGCTAGAGCCCCCCCTCTGGTCCCAGAAAGGCAAGGTGCGTCACATTTAGGAGCTGAATTCGCACCAGGTGGCACGGATATACTGTATGACTTGGATACTTGTAGACCTTATTACACTATTTAGACTGAATTACAAAGGGGAGGTTGATTACATACAGTGCAATACATACAGTACATACATATATATATATGTATACACATACATATACATTGTTATTGTATATATTTTTTACTTTATTGTTCACTTAAATACTGTAAATGTGTATATTTTTTATTTTCTATTTCTTATTTTTATATTTTGTACATACCTTTAGTTCTAAATTATGCTACTTTTTACTCTTGAATGGGAGCACCGGTCCCCCCCGGGGATCAATATTTATATTATTTATTATTTATATAAGTATTTCTGATTCTGATTCTGATTCTGATTACCTAATGAAGATGCCAATTTGCCATCAATTAAATTTTTAGAGACAGAAAGTCCCTAAAAGTCCACAGGCTTCGTTTAGTTTTTTTTTATTTTAATGGGCGGTACCATCTTGTATTCTAGAATCATAAGTCACATGTCCTTTTCAGTTTGGAAACCATTTTTTGGACCCTAGAAGACCACTATTTGAGAGCCCCCCCAACACCCAAAAAAATGTGGAGTACAGCTTTAATGTTTGGTCCCATTAATATTACATTATATAATTTGGTAAATCAATACTAGCACCGCTACTTCCATCGCTGTCTGTCCCAACAACTCGCCTACCATAAAAAAAATAACGTCTATCCAAAGCAAAACGCGGCGGCAGCACAAGGCAGAACCCACGTTCCCGTATTGGAAAAGGCCTTTTGTGTACACTTGAATACATTTGTGTGTGTGTGTGTGTGTGTGTGTGTGTGTTCCGCAGGGAAAAGTGTTCCCTAAACTGAGGAAGAGGAGCAGTGCTGCCCGCCTCATCGACCAGGACAGGAACAGTGAGGAGCAGACAGCCGCTGACTACGTGTTTCGCATCGTCTACCCTGGATACCGCTACGACGCCAGTAAGTAACACTTTTACATAGTCGTGCACGCTGGTACAAAGCATCCCCAAGGCAGTAGCAGACCTGCACACAACAAACAGTAGTCTTCCTTCTATGGTTAACACCCATCTGTGTGATAAAATAAGTACTGTATATCTGCTTGAGTATTGTGTTCCTATGATGTGATTAAGTACGGGTGTAGCGTGGTGTCTTTCCCACGATGCTCTTCCCGTGGTCTGTCGGGTGGCACTGTTCTAACTGTGTTCTCTGTTGTCCCACTGGTGCAAGCAGTCACTATAAACTACCACCACACCACGGGCAGCCGCGCTCCGTCGCTGGACGATGACGAGGAAGAGGAAGATAGGCTCCATGCTATGATCTCAATGATCTGCTCGCGGAACCTCACAGACCCTAATGTCATGAAAGGTTTTTATCACCTTAACACACCCACCCGACCCCACCCGACTCCTGAGACCTCACCCCGGCTTCAGACGTCTCCTTCCCCGCCTCCCACCCCATCGTGCCCTCTCAGGCCCTCCCTCCCTTCCCCCTCCCCGACCCCACCTCCCCCAGCTTCGTCTGCCCGTGTGTGTGTGCTGCCTGAGGTGGAGCCCAACAGTGTGGAGTAGGCTGGGGTTGGCTGCGTTAACGAAGGGGAAGTTCAGGTTGATCAACACCAAACCGAAAAGTAAAATTGCTTTAAGATTTTTTTGGATGACAAAAAAAGCCATATTGCCGTATTGAAAATGAAGAAATTCTAACAATAGCAGTAAAACAACCATTAACAACGATCAAGCCTCCAACAATTGCCTGGACGACCGACAGCCTCTGACTGCCTCTAACTTTGTACGACCAGGTTTGATTTAGTTAAAAAAAAGTTACACCCTGGTTGTTTGTCCTCTGCCGTAGTGAAGTGAAGGATTTGTACGGGACAGGAAGCAATAGGATTTCAATTGGGAATGTGGTCTCGATTTTAGCCCTGAAAATTGAGATAAATGTCATCTATTGTCCCCATCATCGTTTTTTTTTTTTTATAATTTTTGTTTCCAGCCACGTCGGCTGGAATCAAAAAAACGACTTAAACTCACTGTGTGCTGCCTGCTCGGCACCAAATAGCAGACGGACAAAGTTAGCAATTAGCTGGTGAAAGTTTAATTTATTCAAACATTTGTTTGTACCGACAACGGCCCTAATACAGAGCGTCAAGTAAAGTAGACGACTTTATGTTCACCAGAAGGAGAGAAGAATGCTAATGTTGCTCTCTAGCTCCTGTGCCCCAAGTGGCCAGACTAATCCAGTGTTGTGCCAATGTATGGCAATTCATTTGCTAATGTTGGCTGATGTTTAAAAAACGCCACATGTATATATATATATATATACAACATGCAGAATTCCTGCTTGCGATGTTACTTTGCGGCAGACCCTTTACATTTACAAAAAAGCTGTAACACACTAAAGGAAAAGGGGGGAAAAAAAACCCAAAAAGCATAATATGGCCTCTTTACAGTTTCACTCAACGTCCACCATAGCCCTGTCAGTTGCACAGCACCCGTTATCAAAGGTTCATATTGTTTTCTGTTCTCCGGAACTCGTGACATAAACTAAAACACAGGCCTCGCCTCGAGGCTAGCGAACCGTGAGTGTCGGGTGGTCCAAGAGAACGAGCAGGTCGCCATCGCACGCCACCGTGATGCAGCCGGACGAATAAAGCACGGTCCCAGCCGCTGGTGGCCTAATCTAACAATTCCGTAGCGTTTACTCAACAATAAAACACGCTCTCAGCTCGTATTTTAGCAAGACTTTTCTGGGTGTGTTTCCCTTTTGCTGTCACACAAATGACAGCTGGAAGTTAGGAGTCCCTGGCCGTTGTAATCTGGCGCAATTGCATCCTGCCTTCAGACATCCAGTTAATGTCACAGCAGCCCCCAACACACTCCCCCTACACCCTCCCTGCTTAATCTCAGTCTCTCTCTCTCTCTGTCTGTTCCTGCTTTTTCTTCCCACCGCTCAGCGACACAGTCTAATCCACCTCACACAAGCCTGTGAAACACACACACACACACACACACACACACACACTGGAAACACACACTGCCAAGGGGACACTTGTTTTATGGAGAGCTTGCTGCCAAACACAGTGACTGCACACGTCTGTCACCTGGTTTCACCACCAGTACACAGATTCAAAACTTCCCCAGGTCTCCTCGTCTAGGTCAAGGCCTCTCTGGCTGCTTTGCATTCTGGGACTTGCAGTGCTGACTGCCTTACAGTTACGAGAGGAAAGCATGTCTCAGCACTGTTGGGTTTACACTGTCGTGGCCAATAATTGCTTTGATAATTTTGCTTAGTTTTCTTTTTGCACTCCCTTTAATTTAACTTAATTTCTGTTTGCCTCTTTTTGTCCTTTCATTTCTCACTTGCAACATGCTTGACAATTTTTGCATGGGAAATATGCACCCGTTTCGTTGTTTTTTTTACAGAACGACTGTGTGTTTCTCCGTATTTGTGATGGCAAACCCTCTCTCACAGTCTCCTCCTCTGTTCGTTTTGATTTCTCTCTCACTCTTCTCTGACCACCTCAGTTGTTTCTCCTCTGTTTGTGCAGTCGTTTGCTGCAATGCTGTTCACTGTAATTCTTCACCAACCCCGTCACCCCCCCACCCCCACCCCCCCCCCCCCCTTCCCCCTCCTCCACCCCTCTCATTACGGTCCTGTGGGGTTCCGCAGTAGTAGAGACGTGGAGTCCTTGTGTGAGCAGGGTTGCATTACTGATCCAAAAAAAAAGCAGTTGTTGATCACGTCTAGTCCTAAAGTAAAGAGGGGGGAGGCCAAATGTCGGTCTCGCTCCAGCATTTTTTCTGTTTGCTTTTTTTTTTTTTTTTTGTTCTTAATATTATTTGTTTTTTTGGGGTTATTGAACAACCAAAGCGCAGCTTCATATTTATGACAGGTCATCAGCTCCAACCTGAAGAATTAAGGTGAAGAGCATTTATTTAATGTTCAAGTTCTTATGATTTTTTTTTTTCCTCCCCTTTGTGTGCCCTTTTCCTGGTGTCCATTTGTTTTTGTTGTTTATGAGGTAATTTCTTTTGGTGTCTCTTGTCTTGTTCTGGCTTTATGCATCCTGCACGGCCTGAGCGTCAGCCTTCGTCCCTGCCCTCTCCTCCTCCTCCTCTAGCTCCTTCACTTTTCCTCTCTTCTTCCTCTGCTCCTTCCTCCCCTCTCCTGTTGGTCCGGAGCCTCCCTGAGCTCTGCTGTCTCCTCTGCCTCCCCTCTGAATGGAAACTGAACCAGCATGGCTTCCCTGCATCCTCTCTGCCTGTCTCTCCCACAGCACCGTTCCTGCTTCCTAAACCGCTACCCCCCAACCCCTCCACTTTTGGTTTCCTCTCTGCGCTTGTTTTTTTCCAGCTCTCACATGTAACATGAGTGTACAACTTTCATCCATCTACTCATCTCTTGAATAACAATACATGGAACGATGTATTTATGGTTGAGCTGAGGGACCTACGTCATAATATGTAAGGCATAGAACATAGCCAGTGTGAAGTGGATGTAAAGAGACTTTTAAATAACAGCGTAGTACATGAAAACAGCAGCGTCCATTTTGTCTCCGAGCACTGAGGCCTCCTCTCTGTCTTCTCACTTTCATTCTCTCTGGTTTAGACCACGGGGAGATGATGGAGATGCAGGGTTTCGGAGGCAGCCCGTCGTCGTGGCAACAGGCCGAAGTCACCTCTCACGAGTCGCTGTGCCAGTCCTGCACCACGGCCGGTAGCAACGCGTCGTTCGACTACCCGGCCGGCTGTACCTGCATCCACGACCCGTCAGACATTCACACGTATGTCCTGAGAATTAAATCTTCCGATGCGCTGAATCTTTTCATGAAGGATCAAAACAAGAGACTCCTGTCAATCAATCCGATCCAACCCAAAGCATCAGTTTGTATCTTGATAGGGTGTAATTACCATAGATGTGGACACTCATTAGGACTTCTTAAATGGAATTCTAAGGAGTCAGAGACTTCACGGAGGCAGCATCTAGTCCATCTGTCCATTAGAGAAGGCGCATTAGGCCACTTAAGTTTTTGCTTCAGCTTCAGCCGTGGTGGTGGTTTCTTCATTAAAAGAAAATGTATTAAAAGAAATTTTAAAAAAAAAGCCTTTACAAATGAGAATAATAATGGTTGATTTCTTTTCTTTCCACCAGTGTTCCTCTTAAGATGCTCTGCCAGAACATGAAGAGGCAGATAGTCTCCAGAGCCTTTTATGGATGTGAGTGCATCATGTGACCTCTGCACAGTATTCATCCATTCATTTCTCTCTGTCGCAATATTATCATTGTGGCATACGACACACATGAACCCCTCGCTTACACACAAGTGGAACAGTTCATTTTCTTATTTTCTCTATGCGGACACGTATAATATAATGCAAGTTAGCCTAACAATATGCTAAAAACGGATTATTCATCGATTTAAAAAGGATTGACCTTGCAGTCAATATCTTATGTTTTCCTTTCAATTTGTCCGCATGAGAGTTTCTATGCTGAGTGTATAATTATGTGGGAATTAAACAGAAGAGAGTGTAACAAGCAAAACAGATGCATTTGAATGTAATACAGGGGTTAATGTTCCGCCTGCAGGCTGCAGAAGACAGTGGCAACATTGCACTGCTGGCTTCCAGTTGGAGAGCACAAAAATAATAATAATTATAATAATAAAAAATAATGTATGACTCAATGCAGCAGCTGCTGCTGTTGGTTAAAGTAATAAGTTTGCAAACTGTGATGAAACATCCCTCCAAATACGTCAAACATGTAATAAAGACTTCATAAAGAATACATTGCTGGGTAACGTAATGCATTTACAGATTTATTGCGTTATTCAAATATTGTTTTTCCAAAGGAGAGTTATTTTTAATTACAGCATCAGTCTGAAGACCTTATTCTATTACCAATAGTTAGTTACTCAGTTCATTGACTTCAGCAAAACAATACAAAACATAAAAAAATACAACGAGATATTAAATAGAAGCCAGATACAGTACAGTTATGTTAGTACGTAACTAAAATTGCTCAACAGCATGGTGCGGTTTAAACCTTTTAAGGCTAGTGTGCCACATAACTAAGGATTTCTTGGGGCTATAAATAGTGACTAAAGATCATTTCATTTCTACTCAAATTTTACATAAATCTTGTGAGTTTTGGAGACATATTAGTGCGTGTTGTTCATTCTGTATGTCACATGACCACAAACACTCCGGTGAGTGCCATCCTTGTTCAATACGCAACCCGTGTGACAGAGGAAGACCCTGTCGACGTATTCTGAAATGATCTGTTTGTCTGTTACACCTTCCAATTGACCACAAATCAACCCTGGTATGAGTAGATGGGTGCTGAACAAATCCCCCCCCCTTCTCAGTGTGCTAACAGTGTTACAACCAAGAACGGGTGAGCTGTATAACATATTGTTGTATTTTAAGCAGGAATCATCAAAACAAGGAGCTCTCAACAAATGCTTATTTTACTTTTTCAAACTATTTAGATTACAGTTATTATTAGTAATTTATGACCTTAGTAGATGGTACGAGCTGTGGTTGACTTGCCTTGACTTTACTGATGCTTGGCCTCAGCTGTGTGTGTGTGTGTGTGTGTGTGTCTGTCTGTCTGTCTGTCTCACCCGTCCATCAGGGCTGGCCTACTGTCGACACCTGTCCACTGTGCGGACTCACCTGTCAGCTCTGGTCAACCACAACATCGTCCCTCCAGACAGACCCTGCGAGGCGTCCGGGGGCCTCAGCAAAGAGGTGTGGAGCAAGTACCAGAAAGACTGCAAGGTGGGTACAGAGCGGAGAGGTTTGTACAGCAGCGAACGGCGAGGCTGAAAGAGAAAAGTCTTAATCTTCTTCAGCCCAGTGAAGTTAAAAGCCAGAACTCGCAGCATACTGTCATGTCATGACTGAACCATTGGGATTGCCCCGTAGATAAATCATTTTGTGCTCTGTGAGTGCACAAGCTGACGCGACTTGTGAGGAATGTTCCTCGAGGAGCAAAGACTTCTGTCCTGCTGTAAATGTTGGAAACATTATACCATATGACGTAAAAGTGTAAAACATATGAAGAAATTAGTAAACAGATATATGAAAAAAGAATGTTCTGTTCTTTGTTTGTCTGAATCATTTTCAGCGCACTGAAGAAGTGAGATTATTAGGCAGTAATTCACAAGAAAAAAATCTTAACTTTAAAAAATAAACATAACTTATCGTAGCAGATATGTGCCTTTTCTACTTTCCTCCGCTGGTGCACCATCTCAGAGACCCTCTTCGCGCTGGCAATGAACATGCTGGTCAAGTCAGCAGAAACAGAGCTGCCAAGGCCCCCTTCAGCAAGTCGGGAGTAAGGCAACCACCTATCAACGCCTTCATGGACGATCTCTCAGTGACGACAACATCAGTACCAGGAGCCTCGTGGATCATCCAGGGGAACTGTCCTGTAGCTGATGAAGTTATCATCATCGGTTGTAGAAAACAGAGATTACATCATATAGCATTAAAGAATTGCAGAACAGAGCGACAGCAGTCGCTAATAATATTGTCTAAAACGGTGAAGGTCACCAAGTACGATTTGAGTACAGAGCGCACTGGAGACACTGCGGTGGCTCCACACACACTCTGCCTTCTCTTTTTTTTTTTTTGGTGCACGCCATTTTCAGCTTTTGTGCGTACGTACACTTCTACTATGGATCCTATGCACTGTTTCATAAATGAGACCCCAGATCCCTTCCATCTCAGAGGAACCAGTGAAGAGGTAAGGTCTTCAATTGCAGCCTGAAGGACACAGACTCGAAGCTACCTGGATGGTTGGTTGAGAGCTGTAGGCAAGTCTGGGCTCCCTGGGTCTAAGAGTCCTCTGGCCCCTGCTCATCGATGAAGTCCCCATAACCGTAGTGGAGTTCTTGGGCAAGGTGAGCAGCTATCTCTTACCGTGGAGCCGGAGCAGCATTGCTGGGCTGTGAGGGAACAGCAACAAGCTCAGGCTCCTGTTCAGCTCTGTTGGGGAGGTATTCGTCGTAGTGCGGGCACGAGAACACCTGCAGTACACGGGGTGGCGGGACACCAAAGTGGCTGGTGCAGGGATCGCCGTGAGGATGGTGGAGGAAGTGGAGGATGGCTTCAGCTTGGCTGAAGCACAAGGTCCTTCTTGGGAGTGTGGTGCAGGGCAGGGCAGGACTCTGGAGCTCAACATCGACCTGATACGACACCGCCAGCGGGAAGGACAGGTGGAAGCTGGTGCAGGAGGAGGTGCGCACTTCAGTGTAGGAAGAGCAAGCAAGACAGTGGCCTTGCGACAACAGGGAGTCTGGATGAAGAGGGAACAGGCTATGGAGCGGAAATTCCGATCCCCCGGAGGATTAAATTCTTGATTCAGGTGGTCTACGATGTCCTTCCCAGTCCATCCAACCTGTTCACTTTGGGGCAAAGTAGAAACACCCGCATGCCCCCTGTGTTCCAAGAAAGGGATCCTCAAACACATCCTGAGCAGCTTTTCCTAGGCACTGGCCAGGGACACTTATCGCTGGAGACATGAATAGGTCCTCAAGTCCATTGCTGAGACAATCAGCAAGGGGTTCAGCGACAGCAGATACGCCCACGCTACAGCCAAGACACTTGTGTTTGTCAAGGACGGAGAGCGGCCGCAGAAAAGACCGAAGAACTGCGCTGTTGGTTTGCTTTCCACGGTACGGGACTGGGTTATCCAGTCCTCTTTGAGACCAGACCTCCTCTTGGTCTCTGAGGCCACAAGACAGCTCATTTTGCTGGAGCTAACTGCCTGGGAGGAGAGGATGGAGGAGGCACTGTGAAAACTCACGTCTATACGTCCGACTCTTATTCTTCCCTGTTGTTTGCTTTGAAAATGAATATGAGAGTGCCGAGTTCTTTAAAGGCCAATTCACGCTGCTAATTGCGTTTGACTTCAATCTAAGTTTTTACAACTTCTTAATTGAGCTCGAGTTAACTTTTTTAGTTAAATGCATATCCTCCTTTGCTGTAGCTGTATGACAATATTAAGTCGGGGATCGCGCACTGCCCCTTCAGTCTCCACCCCACTCCGCTCTCTCCTTCGCTCTAATGAAAATTTAATGAGTTTCGGTGAAATTAAGTCTCATTACAGAGTGCAGTATGATGCCGTGGTAGCTATTAAAGTAGACACTGTAATCATTCATCAACTCCAACAAAGTCTTCATTACTAATTTACACTCTATTCATATCTGTGTCCTTTATCTTCTGCACTCGTCTAAGTCTTCCTCTGTACGGATCGCAATCACTCTTTCTCTCTTTCCATTATTAATGCACTTCCTCTTCCTCTCGCCACTCACACCAGGCTTCCCCTTCCTGTTATCTTTCTTCTTCTTTTGGTTTATATTCCTGTTATTCTTTCTGTGTGTGTGTGTGTGTGTGTGTGTGTGTGTGTGTGTGTGTGTGTGTGTGTATAGAACTATAAGGAGCTGGAGCTGCTAAGGCTGGTTTACTATGGAGGGGTGCAGCATGACATCAGGAAGGAGGTCTGGCCTTTCCTGCTGGGACACTACAAGTTCGGCATGGGCAAAAAGGACATGAGCCAGGTACAGCACACACACGCACACACACACACACACACACACACACTGTCTTAATTTGAAAAATCAATATGTGATTGCCTTTTTTTTTGTCCCCCCCCTGTGAAGATTGACGCAAAGATCAGTGAGCGCTACCAGCAGGTGATGCGTGAGTGGAAGGCCTGTGAGGTGATCGTCAAGCAGAGGGAGAAGGAGATGCAGTCGGCCATCTTTGCCAAACTCTCCTCAGGCAGCAGCATCGACAGCCACGTCCTGCGACTCGTTCACAGAGACTCGACACTCAGCAACGAGGTGAAGGAGCTCGACATAATGTGACGTCCATCCGACGAACGTCTGACTCCTTGTCTAGACTCAGCAATATTGAGTATTTGTTACCGCACGGGTTCGGGTGCGCATGATGTTTAATTGTATAAGGCTGCATTTCTAAATGCGTGCGCGTGTCATTTGTTAAGTCTGAGAAAATAACTTTGATGACGTGTAGCGATGTGGACATTTCCCAGGCATGGTGCGTCTCTAACGAAAAATCTTGTGGAGTTGCATTATGGGAAGAGTAGGATCCTGCACTTAACCCATGAGAGAGTATATCCAATACTAGGATCCTGTCCCTAGCACCACCTCTACGTGGCCTCTTCACTGTCTCAGTGGCCATGTAACGGAGTTCACTCAGGCTATGATGTCTAGCTGTGAGTCGAACGCGTTTTTGTCTTATTTTCTGTAACATGGAGGCGAGTTGCAGAAGACAGAAACGCTAATTGAGGAATCATAAACCACATGATTTCTGATGCCCTCGCCGTCCCTCCTCTGTCACTTCTAAAGTTCCATCCTTCTTCAGGTGTTTATGTCGGTGGATGAGCCGGACGCCGGGAGCCAGGAGACCCCCAGTGGAGAAGACAGCACCCCCACCATGACCACCTTGGTTCCCCCTGCAGCCCTCCCCCCAGAGGAGCGCCCTCTGGTGGAGTTTGACTCCCCCGACTCGGGTCTCCCCTCCTCCAGAAACTACTCAGTGACCTCTGCTCATTCTCAGATCCTGTCCAGCATAGACGACGGTCAGAGTACGGAGGAGGAAGGGGGGGTTGGGGAGGAGGGCAGGACGGATGCGCTGGGGGGGCGTCAGGACTCTCTGACGGAGGACAGGCTGTGCAGTCAGCTGGACAAACTGGTGACCAATGGAGTGGCTGCAGAGGGGATATCGCCTTCCCTCTCCTCATATACGGTATGCACAGTATGTAGGTATGACTCTTCACATGTCTGTTTATTGAATCTGACTGAGCAGGTCTGCAACAAGTGGGGAAAAACATCTCAACCAAGATTCACGGCCAGAAGGAGAGACTGAGGCTGCTCATAGCGAAACACATAAAATGGCAAAGAAAGACCAAAAACCTTGATTCACACTTAAGTCACTCACTAATGTTGACAGCAATGTTTGTCGTTGGTGCAGATCGAGCTGTTGGACACGGTCGCCCTCAACCTCCACAGGATAGACAAAGACGTGCAGCGCTGCGACCGCAACTATTATTACTTCACCGCAGCCAACCTGGAAAAACTACGCAACATCATGTGCAGGTATGTGGAGGAAGCGCCGAGATCCTGCCACATTGCCATATTCAGTAGTTTTACGTGACCAGTGGATCAAATTACGTGTAATGTGAATTATCTCCCAACTCTGCAGTTCCCCTCAGCTCCATGGAGCTTTTCAGCGTCTTTCAGCCCGACACACATATTTCTCTCAGCAGTGTGTGTGTGTGTGTGTGTGTGTGTGTGTGTAGAGCAAAAACCAAGCTAAAAGAGAGTGAATATTGGACTTCACCAGGTGACAAGTAACAAGACAAATGAATGCTAATGTTGCTCCACAGCTTCGTGGTGTGTAAATAAGTCCTTTTTTTGCCGATATCTTCACCATGTCAACAATGGACAATGGACACAGGCCAAATAAAAGTCACATATATGAAATGTTTCCTCAGGTACAGTAGTTGCTTAAATATATGTATGAGTGATTTGTTTGCTCTCTGCTCAAGCTCTCGCTTGTCTCGCCCCCGTGTCTTCCTCCTTGCCTGCAGCTATGTGTGGGAGCATTTGGAGATGGGCTACGTTCAGGGCATGTGTGACCTGCTCGCTCCGCTCATGGTCATCCTGGACGATGGTGAGGGGAAAGAATCAAGAATACTGTATATATCTCCATATTGTAAATAGCACCAATAGCCCTGGTAGCCGTCACAGAATTGAAGCTAAGATGCCTCATTTGATAGTAGAAATAATGAGTAAATGTCACACTCGCATGGTGCGGTTTTACGCACGAACATAGAGTTTAGTTGTACGACAATCAGACATGACATTGTGTGTATGTAGGTCTGCTCAGTTAAAACTGACAGTCAGGTGTCATTAAACTGCCTGTTCATAAGTCATCAGTGTCTGAAATTAGGGAAGTATTATTTGTTGCTCAATTTGTTAATGTGGTGGGTGGTCGTGAGAGAGACATGACCCTTTGTTCTTCTTTTGTGTGTGTGTGTGTGTGTCAGAGTGCCTGGCGTACAGCTGTTTCACTCAACTAATGAAGAGGATGAGTCAGAACTTCCCTAATGGCGGAGCCATGGACACACATTTTGCCAACATGAGGTCACTGATCCAGGTGATGGATAACTCTTAGTGTGTGTGTGTGTGAGTGTGTGTGTGTGTGTGTGTGTGTGTGTGTGTGTGTGTGTGTGTGTGTGTGTGTGTCACTTCTACTAAAACCCATTGATGTTCTCCCTGCTCTCTGGTGTCAGATCCTGGACTCGGAGCTGTTTGAACTGATGCAGCAGAATGGGGATTACACTCACTTCTACTTCTGTTACCGCTGGTTCCTGCTGGACTTCAAGAGAGGTGAACAACACATCCTTTACTCCCACTTACCTCTCGAAACTCATTGATTTATCCGCTCCAAAGCTGCATTGAGTCACTTTGACAACTGGGGGGGGGGGGGTGTTTAGCAGTGTTTGAAACTGTCTGCACAAATTCACAAAAAGGAGAAGAATAAATAGAAAAGGTGTGATTAAATGGCGACATGCAACCTCATGAGGCCTACCATTCCATAGCCCTGAGTCAACAGAGGTGATCCCATGGTAACAGTACATGCTGCACCAAGCGCTCGTGATGTGACAGACTCGGCACCTTCGTGGCTTGTCTCTTAATGACGTTTCTCAGCTGCACCGTATCTAATCTTTCTAATGAAAGCAGATGGCTTAAAGGGCTAAAAGTGAGGTGTCACATATGGCAACATGACAATGATACATCTGCTTAGTGACTGACAATGTTGTGTGTGTGTGTGTGTGTGTGTGTGTGCGCGCAGAGCTCCTGTACGAGGACGTGTTCGCGGTGTGGGAGGTGATCTGGGTGGCTCCCAGGATTTCCTCGCAGCACTTTGTCCTCTTTCTGGCCTTGGCCCTCGTCACAGTTTACCGCGAGATCATCATCGACAACAACATGGACTTCACTGACATCATCAAGTTCTTCAATGGTAAGATACAGTCGCGTACGTTACAGCGTGTACGTGCATTTTGTGGATTGCTTATTTCTCGCTATCCTTTCATGGCTGCCATTAGCGGACAGTTACAGTTTGTGAAACGTGCGCGATTATGTAACAAAACTGTGTCAGTCGAGGGTTAGGGATGGGCAACATGGACAAACTCTTCTATCACAGTGTGTTGATGTATGCAAGATTCAATTAAGAAACTTACTCGAATGTAAATATAAAAATGATGGTGTGGAAATGTCTGGTTTTGTCTAATCCAGTGAAATGAACTGAATACCTGCGATTAAATACACTGGTACACCCTGCCATAGAAACAGTAACAGCAAAATCTCTATCAGCTGACAAATCTCTCATGACCCCGTCATGATGTATCATCGTCCAACCCTTGAAAGGATCAATTGATAGAGTATATTAGTTGTCACAATAACCAATGAACTGCCTGCATGATAAGCAAAATACACATGATGCCCCCACCACCTGAGTCAGCTGTTAGCGCCTGAACACCACCTGCTGTGATTGTAAGTGTGTGAAAATTAGCAGTTGAAATGGATAACTGAAAGTAATGGGTAAACAGTGGATAAGTGGTTGAAAATGAGCTAAAAGTAATGGGTAAATGTTAAGAAATATTAAGCCGGCGCTAATGGATAAACGGTTGAAACGTGGTAGTAGAACGATAAGAGCATGGACAGGTGGCGTATATGGGTTACTTGAGCTTATCTGGTAGGGCTGTGACAGTACGTCACACCAGAGAAGGTCGGGAGTCACTGATGTTGCTTACGCTCCCGTGCACACGTGTTCCCAAATGAACATTATGCATCGAAAAAAGTACAATAACCCGGAAAAAGAAGCAGGAGCACTTACGAATGACTGACAGACAGATATGAGTGCAGACTCCATAACCATCGTTCTAAAAGGCACCTGTGTGCTTCAGACAGACTACTACTCAAAAGCCACACTCAAAGCCTGCGTTTACAGAGGGGGGCCCACGTGACATGCATTCAGGATTAAGCTTGTATGTTGCTGCTAAAATTGCTGTTTGATGCTTTTTGTGTGTGTGTGTGTGTGTGTGTGTGTGTGTATAATTCTGTAGCTGCCTCTCTAACAGTGTCTAATCCACAGAGATGGCCGAGCGTCATGATGTCCAACATATCTTGAAGGTAGCACGTGAGCTGGTGCACAAAGTCCAGTCTCTGATGGACAACAAGTGACTATAGAGGAAGAGGAAGAGGAGGAGGAACAGGAGGATGCAGAGGGAGAGAGTGTCCGAGCCCACGGGACACTGAGCTCTTCCTCTCATCCCTCAGAGAGGGTTTCCAGGCCAGGTCCAGGGAGTCCAGGTCTCCTCCCTGCCCAGACGAAGGCCCTCGGAGTGGGGCAGGAGCGCTGCTGAGGCCGGCCTAGCTCTGGAGCTCAGCCTCAATCTGTTTACATTTACCTTCACATGGAATGCCCATGGTGTCCGTTCAGACATGTGGATTTGTCTGCATGCTTGTGAGTTTGATCGCACTGTGAACGCATTCTTGAGTCTCCCCAGTCCTACAGAGCTTGTGTGTGCATGAAAACACGCACACATATACACACACACACACACACACACGCACACACTCCAAAACAACATTGGCTATATCAATACTCCTGCTCTCTAGAGTGTCAACCTTTTCCTGACTCTGAACCAGAACATGTTGGGTGCCTGTCAGGAAGGCTGAAGCGTTCTCAGTGTTTGACTTATGTGTTCCTCCGCGCACTGCCAGCAGAGGCCACTAGAGAGCAGGATTTACACACAACATTGTCAGAGGAGCAGAAGACTTAGCCACGAAGACATTTTCATTAGTGACCAAATGGACTGTGCCAACTACCTTTTCCTGAGTGTTTTCTACAACAAGCATGTATGTTTTTACCCCCACCCCCACCCTTTGTTTCCTTTTAGTCCAAGAGTTCATTATCACACAAATGTTGCCTTTATCAGAAACAGCCCAAGGTACTTAGTTGCACTTTTTGTTAGGGTTTCCTTCCTGGTGCCTGTGAAGGCCTCATCAGAGTCGGTGGGGGGGGGCCAGAGGCGCCACAAGAGGCCAAACTGTTGAGACACTCAATTGCAGCCAACTTTCCTGAGCATGTTCGTCAGTGGTTGAAGCATGTTTAATCCTTGTTCCAAGACAGAAAACACATCGCAGCACAATAGTAAAGACAAAAGCACACGGACTGTCCTCCCTGTCCCTACTTTAATATAAAACTACCACTGGGGACGCTGCGGTCATGTCTCTGGGAATATTTAGGGGCGTTTAATGACCTGAGGAGGCGTTAACGTGCTATGATTAAACACATATTACACACGTTAGGTTTTTAAGGCTGATTCTGATATTTTTTAGAATTAATGTTTTAAAATGTGACTGTTTTTAGGCCAAAAAAAAAAATACAATAAAGGGATTTAATATCATCCAACACCTTTTAGACCATTATATTGGTAGATACAATTTGTTTCCCGCTCCCAACATTTTTAAATTGTGAAGAGCTAACATTGAGCTAGCTGAAACAAGTACTGAACTTGCCAATAAGTTGAGTATTATAGATTTGTGGCTGGTTAGAAGAAGTAGACATGTTGAGGGTATAAGAAAATAAAAGATTAAGCATGATTAAGAAAACAATGGAAAGACATTGACTCTATTTACCAGTATCTAAAGCTGGATATTCCTTTTAAGAATAAAGCAGGCATTATTCTATGTTGTTGTCAATGTATAATATGAAAAGGCCAACACTAACTTCCCTACTCTGTCTCTCTGTGCCACAAGCACATTGGTTCCTGCTGAAGATGTAATATTTAACTTTAAAACTGGGTCTGGGACTGGAATTTTGTAGCAAACGTAACGCAAACAAGAGTAGATTTGTTGGGGACTATTTTCAGAGGCGGATTAATACACATCTGATGCTGTACTTAGTATTTACAGCAGCAAACCTAGGGTTGAAGGTTTTCCCCTGATTTTAAAATGATTCCTTCCTGAGAATATGTCACTCTTTTCCTGGGATTTCTGCGACTTTTTAATTTGAATTTGAAATTTGAATTTGATATTACTCTTTCATATTTGTTAATAAGATAATGTGGTCATAATAGAGCAATTCCTCTTAAAATACACCTTGTGTGTTTTAATAAATACTAGTAGGATACATTCTTTGTTGGTTTTGGTCTTTTCATAGGATATATTATTATAGTATTGTCTTCTCCTATCAATGAATCCACATTTGCCTTTGGAAGTGGAGTCAAACATGCTCGCTGATCTGAAGGCACCATGAAGACTTCTCAGTATTGTCAGGAAAAGTGGTTGCAATCGTCCGTGTGGCTCCTGATTCTCCTCCTGCCTGAAGTCCAGCCTCTGAAAATAAAACATACTGGGTTGGTCTATATAACAGATCTGTGTGGTCCCAGGTTTTCTTCTTCTTTTCTTTTTTTTTTTAATACCTGAGAAGAAGCTGCTTTTAATGCCAAACTTTCTCTAGTGTTCAGTGACTCAGTATTCGGTTGGTTGGTTTTGGCTTCACAGTAACAGCACAGAGTACATTCACATTTGTATCTGAAGGGGAATCTGGGACATTTTTGATACCGTCTCCAATCTCCCCAATTATTGTGACCCTTAATTTCCACCCTCCCCGCCTCTTTATAAAGTCCAACACGGCTGCATATGATTGGTCATCCAGCACGGACCTGCACCTGTGATTCAAGTGCCAAGAGTCTTCCCCAATCCTGAAGTGTACTGTAGTCACCCGGCTCTCTGATTCGCTAGTCTGATCCCAGGAATGGGCGGTGGTGTGGATGCACCTCGCTACGGCCTCCCCCACCTGGCTAGCTACGGTGACGGAGGACGGCTGGCAAGGGGGGAGGAGGCGGGGGGCAGGGCAGGGCCCATAGCAGAGCTTTTTTCTTCCAATCAGGACATTGTGTACCAAAGCCTTGAAACAGCCCCCTCTGTGGCATGACGACAATGTGCAATTTCATACTGCATCTTGAAGACTGACTGTTTCCTATGTGTGTAAAATATTTTTGAAAATGGTGATCTTGGATTCTTTGACTACTGTGCAATCTCTGTCGTTTGAGAAAGTCTATATTGCTGTAAATACGAACCGAAAGCCCAATATTTCTATGAAGACAGTCAGAACATATATATAACTTATTTTGAGATCTATTTTTTATGTTGGTTTTAGCAGCACTAGTTGGAGGTGTGTACTGTGCAGAAATGCAGAATGTGTGCAGACTATGTTACACGTTGACTGTTAAGTGTTCTTTCTCAATGTTGTGCACTGACTTCAAGATTTCAAATTTCTATTTATTTAGAGAGCCAATGATTGCATTGCTGAACATGTATTGGTAAGGATGTATCATTTGCCTTGAATGTAATGTATTATTAAATAAGAGGTTGTTCATTCGTGGGGCTGCTCTCTTTCCTTTTTAACTTTTGATGCAACAGAGAAGAAGTTCCGCTGCTGTTTTGAAGCCTTGAGTTTGCCGTTTTGGCCGTTGCTATCTTGGAACCAGAAGTGACCATATAAGGACAAAAGGGTGGAGCTGGGGATCTGAGAATCTGAAGACCTGACTGCACCTGGCTCCTAGCTACGCCGTGCCAAGTAACTGCTAACAAAGTTAGCTGGAAAAAATGAACAGCCGACTCCTGGAGTATCTTTTAGTACAACTAAACGCCGCTATCCCACAAGGTAGCCACGCCCTAAAGCATACCCTGCTTTACCGTCTATTTTACTCTAAATGGCACCGTCATTTCCAAAATGAACATCATGCTGTATTGAAGAAGAGTTGAAACTAGTGATTAATACCATAAACTCATCAGGAAAATGTTTACTGAGGTAATAAATCAAGTGAAAAGTAGGGTCATTTTCTCATAGACTTCTATACAATCTGACTTATTTTTAGAACCAGTGGAGTCGCCCCCTGCTGGAACGATAAATAGATTTCGGTGTCAAGTAAATAACATTTCCGTGCTCAAAAAGCTTTCAAAGTTTTTTATGAAGGCTATTTCATGAATTTAGGGGCAGGGGAGAAAAAAAAAAATCATGAATCGAGTTGTCTTACCCGCATGATTGTCCGGGTCACACTGGCCTCCGATCAGCAGGTGCTCCTCGTCTTGAATTGGCATTTCTCCGATAATGAGCTTGCTCCACGAGGTCCGTTTTCCAGATGCTCTCTGGCTTCAGGTCTCCAGCATTCAGGTTTCTGCAGGTCAACTTGTGCCAAGTGAGAACGTGGAAAAGGCTTGTTGACGCTCGTCACCGTGAAGCGTTTTACGTTCAGCCATGTTGAAATGACCACATTAAGTAGCCTGTCTCTGTTTGTGGCTTCCCATTTTTGCCTGCTGCATCCAACAGGAAGGTTTTCGATAAAACACTAAATAAAAAAATACTTGTTTTATCATACTTTATGACATTCTTGAGTTTGATGGGTGTTTCCAAAAATGGTGCCTCCATAGTGTGTGGACAGGGTCGAAACTGATTAACCAAAAGCTGTGACCCTATAATATCCACGTATTTAGATACAGAGGGACCGTCTGTGGAGCACTGACACCATGAAGTCAGCATCTGGTTGACACTTTACCAAAACAAAGATGGTCCCCTCAGTATTTAGAAGTTACACATTTTGTATTGATAAAGTGTGATAGAAGCATGTGCAGTATAGCATAGCCGCAACGTCGAACGCGTAGCTCTGACTCTGTAATCTGTAACGTAATATTATGATAATAATAAGTACATGAGAGTATTCTGTGCTACAATAATAATCTGGCTCCAGGTTTTGTCTGTTCTTAGTTCGGGCCAGTTTGAGGAACGTGCACCACAGTACAAACCAATGCCTGAGGTTTTAAAAACAGATTTTTGAGGAATTCAGGAAACCATGCCTCTTAGTTCATTTGAAGATTGAATTGATAAGTGTACTTTATTGGTGTTGATTCCTTCTAAATTCCATAGAACCTCTTGACACACTGAACGTGGGGCTTCTTGGGGCCCCCGGGGGTCTGAGGCTCTGGGGCGGTTGCCTCCTTTTGCCAGCCTTTTTCATGTAAAGAAGAATGCAGTTTCTCAACAACATCCAAATGTATTCAGAACCATCAAGGACCATGAGGTGTTTTAGACCTTGTGCTTACTGAAAAAGTTTCACCTTAAATTTTACACTTAATTCCAATGTTCTGTTATTTTTCTCCTCTCCATCTTTATATTTGTTTGAACGGTTACATTCAAATTCTTTCTCGAAAACTAAAAGAAACGGACCCAACAGCAGGTTTTTTTTAAAAAAAGCATCGTTTATCACGGTTGATACTTCAAACTGATCAGTACCCATGACATTGCACAATACAAAGGCATGAAAAAAAAAAGTAACATTAAAATAGGTATTGCATCTTCCAAAAGCTAATTTTCCATTCATAAATACTTGCGATTTCCGTTCACTGCAGTTTCTTACAACAGAATCACAGAGTTGTTTTTTCTAAATAGCCAGAAATCATTTCTAAAATTCGATGAGCGTGATGTGACACAAAAAATAACAATCAGCAGACATTCTGTGGTTGTGAGAAGTATTAGTATTATTTTTTTTTTGTACAGTACAACATCGAAGGCCAAGAGTTCCCCCTAGATGAGGAGTGGTAGCAGCCCGCGGGAGGAGGGGCCGACTCTGGTGAGGAGACTGTCCTGCTGCGGTCATGTGACCTTTAAAAGGGGGCCGAGGCCCAACACAGATGGTGAGATGGGTGAGACGATGTCCACGACTTCCTGCTCCGCTGCACCGAGTCCTGTTCTGAGACATGACAATGTATTGCCTTAGTTCAAACCAAAGCAAAGTTGTGCGTTTGTGTGACGGAACATTTCATGACTCTGAGCATGTTTTTCTACGAGCTGAAAACATTATATGCTTTGAATCTGTCGCCCACTAACCATTATTAAAAGGAAGAGTTCCAACATTTTGGGAAAATATCCTTATTCACTTTCTTGCTGAGAGATCGATGAGAAGATCTATACCACTGTCATCTCTGTACGTTATGAACTAGAGCTAGCGGTCGGTTAGCTTAGCTTAGCATTAGCACTGGAAACAGGGGGAAATGGCTAGCCTGGCTCTGTCCAAAGGTAACAAACTCTTCCTACCATCACCTCTAAAGCTCACTGATTAAACATGTTATATCTCCTGTGTTGCAAACAACAACTCACCATTTTAGGGGGGGGGGGGGGGGGGGGGGGGTTATGGCTGGGAGCAGTAACTTCCTGAAGTGTCTGCTGGTTGCATTGGCAACTGGTCCTGGCCAAGAAATAGTCCGGCACATAAACCCCTGTTTAACGGCGTGATGTCGGTTGGCTCCAGCTACATATTTAGCGTACAGGCATGACAGTGCTACAGATCATCTCATCTAACTTTTGACAAGTGCATTTCCCAAAATGTCAAGCTTTTCCTTTAAACCTTCATATATATATATATATAAGAATTATCTGAATTTTTTGACGATTAAAGGAAAGGTTTGTCAAGGTTGAAGTTGGGCGATGTGACGATGGGGATTACAGGAACTCCACGTACTTGTTGACTTGTAGTTGATGAGTGATAAAGGACAGTTATATATATTCATATCCTTAATGGCTAAAATACCACACTGTAAAAGTAGTGTTTCGAAAGTATTTAAGTTAAAGTCAGTAAGGATAATCAGCAAAACGTACTTAAATGTCCACTAAGTGTTTGTATCATTATATCATTTGATTATTTCTACTGATGTATTTATGTATAAGCAGCATTCTCAGCTGGTTGAGGTGGAGCTGATTTTGAACTATTTTGTATACTGTTATAACTAGTAACTAACTCGGCTGACTGTACTGATGACAGTACAGTGTTTGTCATGTCCAGCTGTACCTGTGTGTTGGGGTGATGGCACTCCCTCTGCTCCTAGCTGGGGTTGGGTCTCTCTGCAGACTTCTGAATCTGTGTGGAGGAACACAGGGCAGAACACAGACAGGCAGAAGTTACAGTGTCTGCTCTCAGGATGACAGGCAGCTCTGTCACAAAGTCAAGAAACACCAAGAAGACGACCACAGTCAGCGGACTCACTGACTTCAAATCAAAAGTAGACACACTCTTCTGAAGTGTGTTTCTAAAAAAAAAAAATGTAGAAAACAGATGTAGATTTGTCTAACTACCAGAGGAGGGCAGAAGCGCTCTGCAGCCAGCATCAGGCTCTTAAACCAAGAGACGTCAAGACAACACAAATAGACTAGCAAACTAAATAACCACTAAAGACCAACAAAAAAAAAAAAAAATGAAGACAATCATGAAGCGGAGACCAGAAAACAACAGAAGGCTGCATTGTATGGCGAGAAACTCAAGTCAAAACACAAAGAGATGAGTAACTGTGAGCAGATGGAAATCTGTGACGAGATCTTCCTCTGAGCTGCAGATGGTTTAACTCAAACCAAAAATAAATTTGAATTTGTAAAAATAAAAGAAATAAAATAAAGCTCAACAACAGGCAGAAATGTTACTGTACCTGTGATTGTTCTTTTAGGAAATCTGGTAGCTGAAATTCACCTTTAAATACCTGGAAAAACAAAGGACCAGGTTTAGAGGCTTAAAGCTCCACAATCTGCATGAATCAGCATGGTCAAGATTTACTGGATCATCAGTTGACTCTGGTGGTATTTATTCATTAAGTCACTGAATGAATTAGCTTAAATCATCACTCGAAATGTACGTGATTACCGCCGCTTAAAACCCAAGCTGAGCAGACACAGTCGGACAGATGACATCCACCTCGGTGTGTAGCTTACTCGGGGTTGGGGGGTGGGGGGGGCACTGTGTCATGCAAGGTGAACATTTGAACCCTAAAAAAGGTGGAGGCTGCTGGACGAAAGCCAGGAATTACAAGCTCTGCTTTGCTCCTTACGTCATAGTTTCCCCCCAGGGAGCTGACATGGGATCAGACTGGAGAGGTGTGGAGGGGTGGGGTGGGGGGGCTACTGACAGTGAACCGACAGAAGGCTGACTGAGCGTGAAAACAAGGGTCACATCAGAGAGAGGGGGAAGGAGGGTCAATATCTTAAAGGACACACCAGGGTGTCCACTGTGCATGGAGAGAAATTCCTGAGTGTGTGTGTGTGTGTGTGTGTGTGTGTGTGTGTGTTGGATGTGTCTTTCCAGGAAAAGAAACTCTGGCTCTCCCTCTCTTTCTCGCTGGCCTCAGCCACACAGTCAACACATCTATGGACTAGTCCTGGAGCCTTGTGGATGATTACTAACATGTGTCTTGTTTCCATCCAACATGGAGGAGGTGACTTCCTGTGTAGATATTGCAAGTGTCTGTGGAAAAAAAAACAAAAAAAACACACACACACACACACTGTAGCACGAGGTCGTTCTTTCAGCCATAGAGCCAGAGAGACGAATGTGGAGGAAAGGTTGAGCAACAACAGTGTGATGATGGAGAGAAGCTGAATATCAGAGGGGTTGGACGGATAAAGACATGAAACGGGAGGAGACAGCAGCAGCAGTATTGTGTCGAGTTACTACAGTACATGAGGGGGCGGCAGAGACAGAGACCGCTAACTGTTATGAGCCCGTTTGATCTCCTTTCTTCTATAGCTCTCATCATTGCCATCCCATTCAAACTACTGTATATCTCATCCTATCAGGTACATTATCTTTACTTCATTACTACACTGCATATTATACTATTATTAAAAGTAAACCAACAAATGAATAAGACAGTATATATAGTATATATATATATATATACTTTATTTTCTTACATTCTTATTTATTATACTTACATTGTAAACCTTGTACAACATACTTATAGTGGACTTATTTGACCATTAGCTAAACCACTCCCCCAACAGAGACTGTCCAATCACAGCTTAGCAACTCTAGTTAAGGGGCTGTGGACCTGCCAATTTCTTCATCCTGGTTGACTGAGGTGAAATGCGTGTATCTGATGAAGTGTCGGGGTGGTGAAGGACAGACTGCACCTCTGAAGCTTAATAGGTTAAACAAGTCCATGCGTGCTTTGAGTGCAACATGGATGTTATTTCTGTCTTGAGGCAATGGAAACGAAACGCAAGCGGAAGACATTTGAGTTAAAAAAAAAAAAGGTGTGTATTTATACACACACAAACACAAACACAGGTTTAGTTTAGGATGCTGCGCGTTGGGTTTTGTTTGGTGGTTTCCTCACAGCTTTTGCGCTGCTGCTGTTGCTTTGACTCCCTCTCTCTGTCACCACTAACCTCAACTGAACCCAAAACATCCCCGACATCAAAAAACAACCACAGGCAAACGGAGGATTTGGGCAGAACACAAGGGCAAAGATCAACTGAAAATACAGAATTGGTATGTACTTATTATTTTAATCTCATTCTCGTCCTTTTTTTTTTATGAATAATAATAGAGCCAATAGCCAAATGTAGCAAGTGTTGAGGTACTGTAATAAGATAATCAATGAAAATCTTTCAATGGAATTGAATTGAAACCAACCCTAACCCCACAGCGGTGAGTGAGGGGGGTCAAAAGTCCTTTACCCCCCCCCCCCCTCCTGGGCTAACGATTAAAACTTCCCCAAAACACAAAACTCATTCCTTAATCCCCCATGTGTGCCTTCATGCATGCAGAGAGGCAAGCGCATGTTTCTGATTTCCTCCTGGGTGCCATTTTGCAGCTTTCCCCAGCATACAGAGGCTCCGGGCCAGACTGCTCCGAGCCTGTCCAAACCTTCTGCTCAGGCAGAAAAAAATAAATAAAGGAGAGCACGCGAAGGAGACGTGGAGCAGGATGCCCTGTGGTTGTGCACTAGGTCACACGCTCGGGGTAATACATCCAAGTGGTGTATGATTAGGAAATGCGCAGAAGAGGCTGTGCTGTCAAGCTTTGCACGCCACCGATCAATCCGACCTTCAGAGAGGAGACGGAGAGAGATGCAGGGCTGCCTCTGGGAGAGGCCAGACTTCATGTCTGCATGATGGGATCACCGCAGTAACCTGAAACCAGCCTGCTCTTGTCCAGCAGACTCTGACCTCAAGGTCTATTACCTCTGAAGGATCTGTTCAAATGCTCATGAAAGGAGGAATATTCATAAGGTGGAGGATTTACAGTCTCTACTGAGTCAGATAAAACAAGTTGAAATACTGCTCAGTGTGATCAAAGGGACCTCTGCCTGCCAACACAGAGCTCAGTCTCCAATCAGCCAACTGACTGAAATGATCCTTTGCTGCCTGACAAAGCAAACTGACCCCTTTTTAAACTAATGTGAGGGCATCTCTGAGTAGCACATTGCTGTTCATAAGACTCTTTCCTTTAAACAATGTGTTGGTTTCTAATTACAACTATAGGAAGTCAGCACTTGGGGTGAAACTGAAAAAAAGAGAAGTTTATCTCCATGATCTATAAATGGAGCTTGAAAGTTCACTCTTGACTTTGGGAATAGTAATTTGACACAAAAAAAAACCCACAAACTGATGGTCTCAGCACTACTAAACACGTCTCATTTTTTGGTATCCATTGAGGAGCTTTCTTTATGAGTTTGTGTTTTTTTAATTTCAATCATCATGATTTGGCACTATACAAATTACATGGAAATTGAACTGAATTAAAATCTGGCATTTTGGGTGCAACAACCACAGAGAATATTCCAACCATTAACCCGAACCACTGAAGTAAGAGGATCAAACATTCACAAGACAACTCTGTAGGTGAGCAGAAACCCTGAAAACTAGCCACAGCATGCCTCAGCACAGCTGGGTCAGCCAAGGTACCTGCTGGCACAAGCACCAGGTCAGTCCAGTCTGCTAGTGCCAAACTAAACCCTGCTGTGGTTCAGCCTCAGTATTATGACTGGAGCTCTCTGTGACTAAGCCCCGGTCCTGGGGGGTTAAACGTGGTAACAGTCCAGTGCGTTTGAAAAGCTGCCAGTGTCGAGCCACGATCGGCTGGGGACAATGTTTCAGCTGCACCCCAGTCTACTTCCACCCTCTATGGGTGGAAACCTTCCTGGGATATTGTTACCTCAAACAAAATGCTTCTATCTGAACTGCACACTGAAACTCCTCAGGGGGCTGGGTGTGTAGGCATGCTTGGCTGTTTATGTAGGCGGGGGGGTTCCAGTACCAGGACTGTGCTAAGCTTAAAATATAAAAATTCATCATCTTAGACTGACTAGGAGTTTGATGATACAAAGTCATTATAGTGTACCATTTTAAAACCTCAGAGTGTGGGTCGAGTTTTTGAGGAAAAATCTCAGATGATTTTCATTTCCTAGCCAGATTTTTGCCAGGGGGGTCTAAATACAATCTTACATTGGCTAAAACTTCACAAACTGGGTTACAGACAAACCGGTCAAGCACCATCGGAATGGCTCTCATCTCTAATGTCCTCCAGCTGCTACAGCTACAGTTAGAGGTTACATTACCAACAACTAAAGCTATCTGTTGAGGCAGAGCAACCGGAGGACATCAGAGGGAAAACACAAAATATTTTCTCCATAAAATACAATCCAGTTTCACCAAAATCAGTGAATAAAGTTATAAAGTTGTGTTTTTTCACAGTAATCAGTGAGGCACGGCCCACAGAAACACCCCGGTGGCGTCTGTTGCTATTCCAGCCTAAGTAATTTGTGGTCTGATGAGGGTTAAAGGTTAAAAAGGTTAAAAACAACAACGTATTTGGTCTTTGCAAACAGAAATGATGCACGTGTTTATTTGCAGATAGAGCGGGGAAGTGAGATCCGATCACAAGTGGTCACTCGAGACACGTGGAGGCGCATGTTAATGCTAGGTGTGCACAGACGTACTTGGAGCTGCTGAAAGCTTCTTTTGCTGAATGACAAAAAAGGTTTTGTAGAAAACATTCTTACACTCCTGAAAGTAAGGTCTCAAAGTATTGTTGCTGTTTGTACCAAAGCTATCAACACTAGTATTGAAAAGTTTAGCCTTAATCAGGTATTGACAACTGGTGTGACAATACAGGACCTAAAGGCAGCCAACAGTACACAGCACCCTACCATTTGCCCTTTTCATGCTTAAAGAAGGTTGAGCATTCTTAAAAACGCGCTGCCCGATCGTCTATACCCCTCTGCTTCCCCAGTCTCTCTCCAAAAAATATGTCTTTTGTGTCATTGTACATGCAAAAAGTAATGGAAGAAACTGTATGAGAAATGAAAAGGGGAGCTTCATAGAGAAGTTCAAATCCTGCCTTACTATGAAACCTCAACACACTTGGTCAATGGCTGAAAATTACAAATACTGTTGGACGCAGATCCACTGGTTCAGATCCAAATTTTGACCCCCTATAAACTATTTTACCCCAGCCATATGTGACTGACTGTATGATGACGTTCAGTAAGATTCTAAAACGATTCTTGACTCTTACATCTGGAAACTCAGCTCAGTTCAACTCTTGATCCAAGCTAAAGGAGTAAGACAGACTGATCAATAAACACTTCATGTGAGGTCCTCATTAATAAATCTTTCAGCCACTTTCTTCTTTCCATGCTCGTCCAGCCGATGGTTTCATGACTATCCCCGTCCCTGTTGAGGTCTAAGAGCCAAAGAGCGCCATGATGGCCGAGCACAGGCGATGGCCCTGAATCAATATGATGTGATTAGCCTGCACATCATTAACTGTCCTTGCATCAATATGAAGAAAGAAGGTCCAGCCACAGACCTACAACACAACACACCGGATAAGGAACTCTACAGACATTCTTTTCTCATCTCTCCACTAACTCATCTTATTATTGTTACTGTGGAGAAACTGAGAACTTATTGATCCCAATATCCATTTCTCACCAGGGATCAGCACAACTGCAAAGCCACTTAAAAGCTATTGATTGCGGCTTCAAGAGCCAGGCCCGATGAGCCTCATTTACAGCAAGCTGGAACGATCTCGACTGACCAGTAGTCAGAGATGAAGCCTGGACAAAGAGCAGAAGTCCAGGTGTTGTCAAGGTAACGACAAACGTAATTAGTGGAGATCTCAAGATACATACAGATGCTTGGGATCAGTTGAAGGTACATGCAATTTGTTCGTTTATCATCTTATTAGCTTCAATTCCGTGATAAGAGTTCCAAAGCCAGTACCTGCAACTTTAAGGCCAGACCCCGCTGAACCTAAACAATCTCTGTGATTGGCTTACGCCAGTTTCAGACAGGTAGCTAGGTGGCTGTCAAACGTAAATGACAGACAGCTGGTCAACAGAGATGTCGGAATCTCCCTGTTAAACTGTGAAGCACATCCTTATAACAGCATATAACACGCTTAAAACCTCTAAAAACTCTGAATTTGGATCTCCAGGATGCAAAGCTGTGACCTTCTGTCATTTCGACAATGGCAACGTTAGCTCAAGCTAACTAGTCAGTCTGAATATAATGCCACTTTTGAATGTTAAAATCATATATGAATATTATTAATAATGTTAAATTTACCACTGATGTAAAATTGTATTAAACGTGGGTTAAATTTGTCAAATTTTCTTTAGAAAACTTGGACATTTTACATTTAAGTGGCTGGTTTAAAAAAACAGAAGGGTCCCAGCAACATATATTATACAGAACCGGTGCTCCCATTCAAGAGTACACATACATTTAGAAATGAGAGTATGTACAAAAATAAGAATAGAATAGAATATAAAGAAAAATACGGAGTTATGATAAAGGAATAAAGGAGAAAAGAAAAAATAAGAAAACAAACAGGAGCGACTGTAACAGGCCGTATGCACGGGTGGCGCATGCGCACAAGAAAGACTACAATTAGATATTTACCATTGCTTTGTACAACTGGAACCTTTCTAGGTTAAATCAATAGACACAAGAGATTTCAGGGAGATATGCGTTGACTCTGTTAACTGCTTTGACCACGGGGCAGACACTGCTTAGAGGGATTACCTTTAAGACGGGTCTTGGCTCACAGTAAAAAAAAAAAAAAAATTTAAAAAACCAACAACAACAAAGCACCACAGAGATGAGGCTGCTCTCAACAGGTCAAGCTTCCTTAATCACCCACATAGCTCGGTCTCCACAACTCGAACATTCTGCTCAATGGCTGCCTCCAAACTATTTCTATGCTGAGCAGCTAGATCCCGGCTGCATATCCTGTGGTGAAATCATTGCTGAAGAAGAGATGAGACAGACGGTAAATATTTGGATGGGGCTGGGTGAAAATTCAAGACAGCAGAGAGAGCATTTCCACATGTGGCTTCATCATACAGTGGTTTAGTTCAGGGCTGGTAGCCAGATGCCTTATGCAATGCAACGCAGAATTTTGGGGGGCGGGGGGGGGGGGGGGTGCTACCATACTAATGGAGTATGGCCTTGAATTTAGTAACATCCCCAGTATTAAGAGAAAAAAACCTCTACCTAATACCTTGAGCTTGAGTAATTTAGAGGAGTACAATTAAAATACCCTGAATGAGGAACAAATTAATATTAGCATGAGTTACCAGGGAAAACAGCCACACACACACGTGTCTCGACATTCAGCATGGCAACTAGTTTATGTATGCCATGCACACTGACATGAAATCTCTTGGACAATAGTGGTAAATAGAGCTGGGTATCTTTTTTTTTTTTTTTCAAACAATCCTCGAGTTGGTACTAAGCAATACTTTCCAGTGTGGCTTGTTGTGTTCATTTAACACAACAAGCCACACTGGTCAAACACAGGAGAGACTGAAGCGAGACTACGTAGCCTTTAAAATGACGCCACATGCAAATTCACCAAATTCATGTTCAGTTCAAGTTACTACGTCACTAAACATATTGGAGCTGCTAAAGAAAACATATTTTTCTTAGTTGATGACCAAAACAAAGCTAAAAGGAGAGTGAATATTGGACTTAGACTTGTGAGGTGGCCAGAATCATGACAGAGTTTTGCTCCACAGCAACTGTTTGCTAACATGTTCACCATACCAACTTGCTCTGCCGCCCCCAAGTGGCCAAAAAAATACCTAAGCAGCTTTAAATCCGGAAATATCTGAACAAAGCATTATGTATAACATACAATTTTTGATACTTTAAAGTTTTCAATACTATGTACACATTTCGGTTGGTACTCAAAATCTATTGAGGTTCAGTACCCCGGCCTAGTAAATGTCCCCATAAAGTATAAAAACATATATATTTCAAATGCTGCTGAATTAAAGCAGATTCTAAAGCTCAGACAATGTTGTCCTTAAGCGTTCCAATTTTCGATAAGCAAACAGACCACAGGGCCTTGTGAGAAACATTTTGTTCCCTTGGACCTGGCTGGTAGGAGATCCTCCTCTGTATGCAGGAACTCCAGCCCAGGAGGAAGGGCAGGGAGGGGCAAGTAAACAATAATATAAACCCTGCAGCTGGGTTTGATGCAGGGAAATCAAACTAATAACCCGCAGATGTACACGGCGTAAATCAGAGAAAATGAGCTTCAACAGGCATACACTGTCATGAAGACACGCAAGTCTGTAACTGTGAGTGTTTACTATTTCAGAGAGCAGAGGTGGAGGAAGTACAGCACACACAGACATGGATATTCACTGCATCCAAAATATGTCAACAGGATCACAGGCACATTTGAAAAGCATTAACATGCACAACATGGTGATAACACGGACGGAACAGCATGAGGATTTGATATCTGACCAGCACACACACACACACACACACACACGGCAGCCTTGATAGAAAACTGGTTACATACGTTTTATTGACTCAGCTTTAAAGTAACAGTCCAGCATTTTGTCTTTTGGTAAATGTGCTGTGGTTTTAGAGGCAGTTGGCTTTAACGTGTTAGAGCTATTGATCAGCAACAGCTGTCTGCAATGACTGCAAGCAGTCTCTCTAAAGTCATAGGGCCATGTGCTCGTGATGCCGGTGTGTGCAGACGCTGCGGCCAGTAGCTCCTTCAAACTTCGCTACATTTTTGTTTTAATTTGTTTTTGTTCTTTTTGCCTTTGTTGCTGAAGTACGTATTAGCTATGACAGAAATACACTGATCAGCATTGGAAAAGAAAGCACAGGGATTGGATTAAGTGCTCACTCACTGTCCCCGGCATCTTGACCACCCAGCCAGACCACCGGAGAAGAGAGCCGGGATAAGAGCTAAGTTAACCCAGCTTGGACCTAAGGCTACCCTGCTACCCAGCCTACTCCTGGCTAATGCCTGGTCGCAGGAATGGACGAAATGGGACTCAGATGACACACGGCAGCTTTGAATTCGAAGGCTTATAATGTGAGTATGAACAGTAAACTGAGCTACATCAGCCATCAAAAAAGTTACATTCGCTTTAAAGTTTAAAAATAGAAAAGGGTATTTTGCAACTCTGCCGCCTTGTCTGTAAATTCAATCTCTGTTTGTGGTCAGACACATTTTCCAAGTAATACCCAAATGAAAAAAAAACTCTCACTCCAAATGTTTTCCGTTTGAGTCATGATGGTCTCGTCAACATGACGAATTGCACCAGATTCATTCTTTCTTTGCGTCCCCGTTCCCCCTTTTCGGTCCCCCTCAAAGAAATGGAAAAAGCAGTCCAAATCCTTCTGAAAAGTCCACGGGGATAAAACTCCAAACTGGGTTAAAGACAAACTCACTAAGCACTCATCAGAATGGATCCACAAAGACAAAACCAAACCACACAACCCACTGAGAAACATCTAGTATGAAAGCCATCACTTTGAGGACATTATCCAAACTATTGTAAAATGTTATATGCAGACCACAAATCAAGAATAAAGTAAAAACACCTATTCTTAGTTACAAATGCATTCTGTTAGACTGAGCTGCAAATGCTCCTATTCTGCTACACCCCTCTCCCCCTAACAGTCTGCCTTGGATATTTAGGTTTCACTGAGTTGGCAGATTCTCGCCCTTGGGTGTTGTGTAGTTGTGCTGATGTACAGTACAAGTCACTGCTTTTTGCGACCAGGGAGACACTTCCTGCTGGGATGGGAAATGGCAGGAAATAGTGTCGACGCTTTGCTGAAACATCACTGCGGCAAGATAAATCGCAGGCCCCGAGAGGACCCCCTGTTTGTGAAACCGAAACACACACACATGTGGCACAAACACTGCTGATGAGATAACTGGCTTCAGTTACTGTGACTTACACCATGCTACTGATGCAATTCAGGCGAGACAGAGTAATACTTTGACGAGAACATGGACCTACTCATTAGTGTAACAGTACTTTGCTGTCTCTTTCATACTGTATGAGTTTGTATGTGTAACTGCATATGAGAGCATTGTGAAAAATGGAGGGCAAGCTAAACAACTGCCTATTCCATCTTCTTAATCTAGTCATAGCTTGTTTCAATGTTCAGCTATCAAAGATAAGTGTAAAAGCATTTTATACTACATGGCCAAAAGTATGTGGACACCTAAACGTTGCACCCAAGTTGTCTATGGGTATTAAGTTACTGCTATGACAGCCTCCTCTGGTTTCATGCTTTCTACCAGATGTTGGAAGCTGGCTGCAGGGATTTGCTCCCATTCAGCCACAAGAGCATTAGTGAGGTCCAACACTGATGTTGAGCAATAAAGCTGGCTCGCAGTCAGTGTTCCAGCTGTTGCTGGATGGACTGGGAAAATCAATTCTTTACGGACCAATAGACTATAACTAGATGTGTGTGTTTTTGCAAAAAAGTATTTTGCAAGTAAGTATTATGAGCCGATATATTGCTATCAGAGTTTGTAGCCACGCTAGCAGCATGGCTGCTGTGGGGATGGCAATGTCAGTCGGTCCACCACATTCGTCCAGGGTGAAATATCTCAACAACTGTTGGATGGATTGCCATGACATTTTTACACACATTCATGGCTCTCAGAGGAAAGAATGGATGAATCCTACTGATTTTGTGATCCCTTGGACTTTCCAATTGGCACTACCAGCAGGACAAAGTTTTTACTTATCAAGTAAAATATCTCAACATCTACAGACCAATCTCTACACTTTGGACAAAGGTCCGGCTTAACCCATTGTCATTCTGGGATAGGGGAAAAAACGTCATTATACATCATCTGACTGTCTTCGAGCATCAACAAGAGATGCCATTTGTGGTTTTGAGTGAAATGTCTTGAACTACTGGATGGGTCAAGATTTTAATGTGTCCAGTACTTTGTTTTATGACCAAATACCCGCAAAACTAATAACATTCCTGTCAGTCTCAGCTGCCCTTTGTGTTTGATGCTAATTAGCAAATGTTAGCATCGCAACATGCCAAACTAAGATGGTGAACATGGCAAATGTTAAACCTGATAAACAGCATGCTGGCCTTTAGCTCAAAGCACCACTGTGCCCACGTACAGCTTCACAGAGCCACTAGCTTGGCTGTAGACTTAGTGTCGTCTAACTCTCAAAAATCCAGTATCAGTTAGGTTAAACTATTAACCTTACTCTGTGCATGTGGTAATGTTGAAAGAGGAATGGGTTTCCCAAATTTGGAGGCACACAATTGTCTAAAATATCACTGCAACCATGGAGCAGCTTCTGTCACTGAGACACACAGCTCAACTTCAAAGTAAACTTTTACATTTGCTAGTTTAGGAGTGTGGCTGCATTTTCCTCAGAAAAATGTATTTCAGTTCTCTCTGGTACACTTATTTTATGTCTCAGGTTTGCTTGGAAATATAAGCACTATGAATAAGTATGGTAATGGTATGGTGTGGACAATAATAGGCACTATGACTGACCAGACAAGATGTTTTAGGAAAATACCCAGATACCTGGAAAGAGTTCCAGGCTTTGTGCTTAGGAGCAACAAATCAGCCAGAAATGTTTGGACAGCAGTCCAACAGGAGAGAGGTCAAACTTGGGAAAACACACACTCAAAGGACAGACATTCTTCAGTCTGTATCACCACTAAGCTGCTAAACCAACTGTAAACAACACATATAAAGAAACATTTCACCGTTTTTTAAACCTTGTTTTCATATCAACAATGACTATAATACAGTACCAAAACGACGGCGAACTGGTCAGAGTGATGGTCTCCACTGCTGTTGTACAATGTGATGGCAGAGGGCACAAATGAGCGCTCTGTTTCACACCTGGGTGGGATGATCCAGTGGCTGAATGAGCTGCCCATCTGCCACAGCTCATTGTAAAGAGGGCGAGAGGGGTTATGCAAGATGGCTTTGATTTTGTCTTTCGTCCTCCTCTCAGCCGCTGACTTCAGGCTGTCCAGGAAGTAAGGAATTTCAAACTGAAGTACAGCCACTCTCTTCCTAGATCGTCTGCTAATGTCTTCAAGGGCAGCGTGCAATGTGAAGTCATCTTTTTCCCCAGTGGACTTGATGATTTACAGTCATTTACCAATGGTTCAAAATTAGTGCTATCATGACTTATTGATGTTAGCACCTCTTTTATTGCCCAATTGAGCACATTGAGAAATTGTGCATCTAAGCTCCAGGAGGACCTTGAAACCTCGGCCTCCACAGACCTTGAGAGATAAAAATAAAACAGCATGGTGTCCCCTAGCTCAGACATACACCATGCAAACCAAAGAGAGGAGCTGTAGAGCATGTCACCTGATAGCTCAGCTTGAGGAAAAGGATTTAATAAAACATATTCTGCTCCGAAAATAGCGGATGTCTAGATATGAGAAGGGTTTGATGTCTGGCAAGGACATCACTGCCGAAGCAAAGAAGGCCGAGCCCATGCACAAGCGGAAAGTTTATGTAATGTTAAGAGTGGGTCGGGCCAATGATCGTAAGGGTGGTTGTTCAATCTCTGGATCTTCTTCCTGCCCATATGTCAAATTTTCTTTAAGACACTGAAAACCAAATGTATGTGTATGGGAAAAACACTGTCACTTTGGACAAAAGCATCTTTTTCAGCAGCTTTTTCTTGGCCCATGACTTCAACAGGAGCCTTTGTCTATGCTAAGCTAAGCTAACCAACTGCTGGCTGTGGCTTCATAATCACCATACAAACATGAGAGTGGCATCAATCTTCTCACCCAAGAAAGCAAATAAGCATATTTCCCAAAATGTTGAAGTATTCCTTTAAAATATTCCTTTACAAAACTGTGACTTCCATCAGGATAATTTATTTAAAGTTCTAGAGGTAAAAGTTAAAAAAAAACTCCAAAGAGCCTCTTTAAGACTGACTGAGAACTAAACTACGAACATAGGAAAAAAACTATGTTCATGTTCTGGTCAGTACTCACCCTTCTGGTGTTGTCCAGGACTTTGGGGTCAGGTCGGCCATAGTTGGGAGGGTTGGCGTGGGGATCGTAGCCCAGTCTGGACAGCATGGGGGCGATGACGGCCATGTCCCTCACCACGTCAGCTGGGATCTTCCCCACCCACTTGGACAAGGCCTCCACATTGACAGGCTTGATGACCTGGTCTGTTGACCTCTCCACCCTAACAACAGAACAAAAGATGTTCGTTTCAGCTTGTTACCGTCCGTTAGGTTTCTTAAGACTTGGTCAAATGCATCATTTCAATTAGTCAATAAGTCAATGTTTTTACTTAATACACACACAGTTCCCTTTGAGCCTTCTAGTACTTATATTTACCCATATTTAACACTGTTTAGTGACCACCCCTCACTGCATGACATTAGCATTTGTAATCACTTCATGTAATCAGCAATTGTTAGTTTTTAGAGAAATTTAGGTTTCTTGACAGTGAAATTAAGATCAATGTATGCTTGTAATGCTCCCTCGTCCTTCTCCTCCATCAGCCACGGGTGTGTGTGGTTTTTTTTAAGGAATCCACCATTATGTTGTACCGAGGAAAATTATTAATTGTCTAAAATTAAATATTCAACAAGTGAGGTGACTGGAGCTGCCGGACTGCAGCTTTTGTTTTCTGGAATGAGCAAAGTTTACCACCACTGACCAGCAGGAGGGATTTCATGCCAGATGTGTGATGATGCAGATGGCCGCACTCTGTAAAATTAGCAACCTAACAAACCAAGGGGCACACTGATAGCATCCTATTAATACCATTAATACAGTAAACCCCTTTTAACTGACTTGAACATGACTGACAAGCATCAGCTGGAACACATTTAGATATTATACAAGCTCCAAATACCATATTGCATTATAGTTAGACTGGGTGTGACAAAACTGAATTGAATCTACGCTTGGTCATCATAATTACATATACTACGATTTTCTGTTGTGAATCTATTCTGTACACTCGACATTCATGGCATGTCCGTCCTGGGAGAGGGATCCCTCCTCTGCTGCTCTTCCTGAGGTTTCTTCCATTTTTTCCCTGTTAAAAGAGGATTTTTGGGATTTTTGGTTTTTCCTCGTTCGAGTTGAGGGTCGAAGGACAGAGGGTGTTTTATGCTGTACACATTGTAACGCCACTTGAGGCTTTAATAATGTTGTATTGTCAGATTTACAGAACAGACTGTGGGGAGCTAAAAAGTTGCCAACGGCCATTAAAAACAATTACATGCTGAATGACATGTATATGTAGTAAACTACAGCAACACCCATTAAAGAATTGAATGAGAATAAGAAATTAAAAAATGGTATGAAGAACATTTTATTTTTGTGAAGTAAAAGCCTCTTCTGGTGTACAGAAACCAAAAAGCCACTTCTTTTGATCCCCCAGATTGTCTTTACATTTTTCAGGTTGTTCTCTCTCCCCACACACGTCTATTTACTGTACCGCCTGCAGTCCAGCTTCCCCTTCCCTATGTTTCCTGTCTGACTCTATACCTCAATATGCCAATTCACTTTCCTCTAATCCATTTACTTTGCAATTGAATCTTTACACTGTACGGGTATAGTCTCCTGCATGATTAATAGAGTGAGCTGGTTTTGTCATCTCAGGAGGATGGTGGAGATGGTTTCTGAGAGTCGGGCCGTGATCCAAATATCCACTCTGCAACAAATGGGTAGGGAATCACTTTAGGTAACTCCATCAAGACCCAAGAGGCTGCTAAGTGTTGACGTGCAGCATAAACTGATAAAGACAAAGACAGAGTGTGGCGAACGCAGCTCAGCTTCACCATCATGTCAGATGAGGATCTCCTCTATACACACACACACACAAACACAACACACACCTCACCATATTCTCTTGTATGGATCCTTGTCAGTCATGTGAGAGCACTGCCAAACCTCTACACCTTGGGAAATAGATTTTCCTATATATAAAATCTGTATCATAGATAAACATCTGAGCTTTCTGAAAACAGATGTGAACAGTATTCATATTTTCAGGCATCTAAAAATCCTTCAAATAAAATAACCCCAGAAGGAAAAAAATCATTTTTTTTGTCCAACTGACCACAACTCATGTCCACATTGAGGCCATAAGCTGCGACAAGTAGACAATGCTTCATTTTAATAGGTCATCAGCCAAAAAGGTTGGGAACCACTTGTCTATTAATACATTTGATACAAATGGTATTCATAGGTCAGGAGTCCAGATCAGTAAAAGCTCACTCATTGGCTAAACTAACAGCAGCATCAACATCGCCAACCGGTGACCATCTTGATTAAAGTGGTGCCAGAATAACAGTCTAAATAGAATTTCCTATGAATGCCGTATGAACACCTGATGTTGGATGATCACTTACTGTAGGTGAATGTGTATCCTAAATCATTTTAATGAGAAAATGTGAAAATTAATCATTCTCTTGTTCCAGCTTCTCCAATGTCACAATTTGCTGCTTATCTTTGTTATATATGTTTGTAATCTAAAAATCTTTGGGTTTTGGACTATTAAATCGAGACCCCCCCCCACCCCTGGTGTCAACTTGCGCTCTGGGACATTGGGTACACTGTACATGCTAACAAACCCAACTATTTGTACCAAGCATAATCACAAATCTTGTTTTTTTTTTATTTCTACATGAAAGAAATCAGATGAAGTAATAAAGGTGCTTGTTGTAAGTGTCGTCCAAGGGAGGCAGTCAGAGAAAAGGCAAATAAATTAATAATGTTCTACAGAAGATATTACCACTTTAGCTTACATTAAAAGTGCCCTGTAGAGTTTTCTTGTAAAAAAAACAAAACTTAAGTTTATGTTCAGTGTTTCTCGTCATAACTCTTTGTTTGTATCCATGCTGAATGATTTTCCTTTCTCGTACAACATTTGCAAAGGCCGTTTTTTTAAAGTATTTTAAATCCTGCATTGTTTACATCCATGTTTACTTGCTAGCCGTCTTTGTCTTCCCCGCCTTTGTTGGTGCATTGCTGCGTATCATGGCGTGTTTCCGCCACCTGTAGATCAGTGGAATAGCCCGTCACCATTAGCAGTCAGCAATCGCATCAGCCACGTGCATCAGACAGACAAAACAGGGACCCAGCACCTAGTGCTACTAGATGTATAAAATAAAAACTCCACAGGGAACCTTTAAGTAAGATATTACATTGACGACTTCATTCAATATTCAATATTCAATAATAATGATGCCATTCAAAAGTGGTGTTATATTCATTGGTATATAGTTGCCCACTTGCAGTAATAATAACAAGCTGCTGGTAAGTCAAGTCTGTGGTCTGACAATGTAAAAGTCTTGACATCTGACTCAGGACCCTTAATGCTACTATTTCGAGCTCTGCACTGTACTGTAGCTGTCTGAGCTAGATTTAATGACTAAAAGGAGCATACCAGCCCAGAATCCTGAATCGGGAGGGGTCTCGATTCAGAGCTTTTTAAAAAGGTGAGAATCTAAAGAAATTGTGAGATATGTTCAAAAAGGTTTAACTGGAAAATTACGACAACAGTTTAACCAGCTGTCTGTCATTTACACAGCTAACTTATTTATAAAGCAAGCTAGATTGTTCCAAAACTTAGCCCTCTGTTGGTCTTTTTGAACAAGTATAACTACACAGTCCAGTGCACATATTCAAATCATAACTTGTCACCAATTGTTCACCCCTAATAGTGTTTGAATGTTACTCTCCTCCAAAAAGGGCTATGTTTGGAGCAGTACTAAGACTGAAGGCCAGACACATATACTAACAGTACAATAAAATGAGGGAGACAATCCATGGACGCAAATATTCCATTTGTTTGTTTCCTGTCATCAATCTGAAATCATTTGCACCCACACTTGCTGAACAAGTGACACACATACACACACACACACACACACACACACACACACACACATATCTTCTTGGCTTTAAATGTGATGTGACAAAAAACCTTTCTGCCAGTCACATGACCACTTCCCTTCAGGCTGATGCTCTTAATGGCCTCCAGCTTGTCAATTATTCATTGCTGGGCCTCCTTTACCCAAGGTGGTGTTCTGTATCACCAATGGCTGATAAGAGAGAATCGGATAGACGTCAAGATCACAAATAGAATGGAGAGTTAGGGAGGAGGGATGGAATGGCTCCCTGCTCTGGGATAAGTAATGGAGCAAGTCACTCAGCAAGGCAGGGCCTCCGCTAAATCAAGGCCAGGTAATTGATGTTAATGCTAAGACATGGTCCCGCTCTGGGGCCTGGCTGCCCACTGATTGAGATTTTCATGTAGATAGAGACCCGAAGCTGCGGGATGGTGGAGAACGAAGAGTGCTGGTGGTTGTAGAGGGCAAGAGGCATTTTCTGCCGGGTGTCATGGGGGTTGACTTTAATGCACTGTGGGCAAAGTACTTGAGAGGAGGTGGGGCAAAATGTTTATCATGATAAAAGGTAGTTGTGCTGCCCCGAAGGCAACTTGTGGCTGGCCTCCTCTTACATCAAATTGTATCAGGACCCATTTAGGGGAGAGGTATGACGTTGGACCAAAGCCTGTAAAAGCAGACATGTAGATTGTGTGCTGAGTAAAAACTACTGTAGAATGCATAGAGAAGGAAAACCAGACTACATCAGACTACATTATGATACAAACACAAAGCAGAGATGCTTCTATGCATTCTAGCTTCGATGAGAAGTGTAATCATGTTGTCTTGGCATTCAAGAAAAAAAGAAAATGAGTTGAGTTGCTTGAAGTCACACAGACAAAAAAAAATCCAAGATATAAAGTTTGTCAAAATGTGCCATTTTCTGTTCAGGACCATTTCACCAACTCTGCAACATGCCAGCTGTGACTTGAAACGTGACATTATTTTGTCTCGTGTCAGTTTTGACATGTTTACCTGATGCATGAGAATGCGAGAAGACTGCAGGACACACACATTGATCTGCAATTTTGTGAATGACAATCTTTTGTGAAATGTGATGCTGGCATCATCAGGGGTGGTCATCTTTCTGTGACCAAACCCCCCCAAAAATATAGCAACACATAAAATGGCCCCAAAAAAGGAGATTGACATGGCTGTACTGATTGCTGTAAGTCGATTTACGGAAAAATGATGAAGTGACAGCGATATGTCAGTCACTTGAACACGATGTCAGGATACATAATGAGGTGAAAGCGAATGGGCAATTCAGTCCAAATATCAGGCTTGTAGTACGGAGCTGTGGCTTTAAAATGATGTGCCATGGAGGCCAGAGAGTCTACAGGTTCCGTTCCAACTAAACACTACATTTGCAGATTTCATACCAGTAAGAAAATAGGAAAACAAATCAGTTAAATGTGCTGCTATATTATTTTGAAGAAATCAACGACTACAAACTGAAAGTCAGTGGTACGGAGAAACCATGTGAGGTCAATCCGATTGTGTTTGGGCCTGGAAAGACTTTGTTCTAACCTGTTAACAGTGGACTGTTTGATGTAGACATGCTGGACAAGGCAGTGTCTCCATGCCTATCTTCAGCTCAGCTCAGAGGGCTCTGGTTAAGGTCCGCATTCATTAATATTTGATGGGAATCAATTTGTGGAGGGGTGACGTGTGCACTAAATGACCACAGATCTCTGGATCCCAAAGAGCTCTTATCACTCTCCCTCCCTGGGCGTACATTTTGGCCTCGCGTTTGTTTTTCTATTTCAAGGGGTGTAGCCTTCTATTGTTATCATAGCAAAAAAGTTAAAACCCACAATCCCGGTTTTGTTCAAACCGGCTAAGATGATTTTCCCATGCTTGGACAGAACTGGTGATGAAAAAGTGCTATGAGAGACAAAAACATTGTGGCCTTTCTGAGATACTCAAGGGTCCTTGCCATTGAGTCGGATCAGTCCAGAGTTGTAGTAGCATGGTGAAGAGCACTTGAGAGTCTCCATGTTATCTCAAATTGAACCACAACACGCCTGACGGTATTTTAAGATGAGCTTTTGAGTTTTTCAGCTTGATTTAACAGGATTTACCTTCTAGTTACAAAATGTGATTATTTTGCTTCATGGTTGGTACATTATAAGGATTGAATCTAAATCTAAAAGTCATACTTTTTCATGACAAAGAAACTAGTAGTAATCTCACTTATATCACTAATTCTTATGTAATATTATATAATAATAAAATGTACTGGCACCATTTAGGGATGTTCAGGGACATTTTTTTTGGCCCTGATCCCGCTGAGTCCTTTACTATCGGGTATCTGGCGATTCAGAGTCCAATCCGATAGTTGGATATTATGTATTTACTTGAATGATGATTAAATATGTATCTGACACACTGAAATAAGAGCTGTAGCCTATTAAATTTGGCACACCTTATTTTTCAGTCATCCCGATCCAAATGCTGCAAAAGCATTAAGCTGATGACCTTGACTTATAGATATATGAATGAAACGAGACTCCTCACTCCCACAAAAACAGAAATTGCTTTATATTTTTGTAAGATGTGATGAAGGTCTTAAGCAGTAGTGCCAACACAACCTCACTTAAGAACTGCAGTTCACAACAGTGTATACTGATAGCTATAATTAAAGATGGGCTCGAAAAATCAACTGTGCCACTCTACAGACTTGCCAACTATTGTACAAATTGTTTAAACCTTTAGCATAATGGACCAGTCAATACTAGTCATTAATACAAGACGGATGATACGGTGTCTACTGGTTGGTGAACAACAGATGAGTGTGAATTGTGTTCACAAAAGCTCTGTAAAGTGATTAGATAGCTGTTACCAGCAACATCTAATGACTAGCTGCAGGTTTCTCTAAGCATCATAGCTAAATAACCAGGTTGTTTGACATCCTTTTTTACTGCAAAACAACTCCATTATTTGTGATTGCTCATGCACATCTGCCATGCACTAAACTTATATTTCTTGTCAAACTGGTTATGATTGGTACAAGTTGTTATAAACGTGGAGCAGAATGTTTCTGTAGTCGGACTGTTTAAACATTTAGGGCGCGTTGGGCTGTGAGAGAACCAGACTCAAAGACTAAACTGATTTCAAATACAATGATGAAATCATAAAATGAAAGGAGCCAAGCATGCTCAGTTGGATATACATCTCTTTAACTCCAGGGTTTTACTATTTGTGGTGGATCTGGCAACAGTCGCCATGTCTAACTCATTCTTTGGCCCCCTTCTTTTCCCATGACCTCATCTACAACCATAAAAGGTAGGGCATGGCAACTGTTTCCAGGATAGAGGTCAACATGTAAACCTATATAAAATTCTCAAGAGGTCAGCAACTTAGTAGATATGCCATTATTTGTTGAATGCTTTAAACACAAATTTACAGATCAAATGACTCAATGTGCTGAAGCCTTATTGTCTGGATGTTGGAATTATGAACATATTTATGACTCTGGTCCATCCCCTCTTTGTGCAGTGTGGACTCAAGGGCCATCCTTCAACCACAACAAGTAGGTTCAAGCTCACGTGTCAGCAAATATCAGCACTGCTGAAGAGTCCTTGAAAGAGAATCCCAGTGCTTTGACGTCACCGGAGAAGAGCTAGAGAAAACAACATTCTTCTACAAGGATGAATTATTCATCGGTGTAGCTATGTATTGACGTAAATATGTTGCATGTTTTTTCAAAAGTCTACTGAAGATAAAAATGTAAATACAAGGCTCATGGAAATTCAAATAAATATTACCCACTTATCTATCCTACTAAAATAGCACACTCCTTGTTGATGTCGTCTAATGTATTGTTTTGTCCAAACAACAGTCCAAAACCCCAAGATATTCAGTTTACAGAAAACCAGCAAATACTCACATTTGCAGAAGCAAGAGAACTTTTGACATTTTTGCTTAAAAAAATAAACGATTAACTGATAATCAAAATAGTCGCAGATCAATTTTCTGTCGATCGACTAATAAATGAAACGGCTAATTGTTGCAGCTCTACTTGCATTCAATCATTATTGACAATACAGGCAACTGTACTGTGTGTGTGGTCATTTACATCTTTTGTCTCGTAGTGCAACACAGAACACACAAGTCCATTTTTGCAAAATGAGTTCTAACATAAGCTGCTGTAACTCTGTTAGCCCTCACTGACGGGAACAAATGACATCTGACCTCGGAAACAATCCTTAAACAAACAGTGTTATAAATCAATGCTATTCTTAAATGACTTATTATTACATAGTTTTAAACTCTGCCTGTAAAACACGGTCCCCCCCATTGAACACTGCTGGAAAAAAAAAAAACGGTCCCAAAACTGAACTTAATTGCTGACCTCTACTCTATATTATCATCACTTTGTTCTTTAAATGATTTCTTCTCATTGTAAAAAAGATCAAAGTCATGGAACGCAAGAAGGAAAACTGAAGGAAAGAGGTATGAAATATGGAGCCGACTAGAATTGCAGACAATAACAAAATGTGGCCCAAATGTCTCCAGAGGATATGGAGTGTGTTCTGGTGCTACGTGGCAGGAAGAGGGTGGTAACAGAGGAGGGGGCAGATAGAGGCGAGGAATGGGTGTGCACCCCTTCAGTATTTCCTCAATGACTTCCAGAGGCCAACCTCCCAAATCACTGAAACCAAAACAACTCTGACACCAGGCAGGGCCATTAGGAAAGCATGCTTACAGCAGAGCAGTGCAGACATAATCTCATGTGTTTTAAGTCACTAATGAGTAGGTTCCTTGCTGTGCGCAGTAGGATGTTTAATTTCAAAATGAAATGTAATGATGGAAAGTCTGGAGGCTTTACAAAAACATGGAAGGATATATGTCGAGGCCTGAGGTGCATGCTTATTTTCAAGGCCTGCAGGAACTGAAGGTTAAATAGAAAGTGATACCTACGACTTGACACACAGCTACCTACATGTCATTTCTCTCCAGGTTAATAGCCAGTCCATACTTTCTCTCCCCTTCAGGCGAAGTAGTCGAAGGCCAAGTAGACATGGGCATGTTCCATCTCATTTCTGCCACTCTGGGAATGTGATATATGGCAGGCCCAGCTTACCATGAGGAGCTTGAGATGCTGGCACAAATCACAACTTCTTACAACAGCAAATATTTATATAACCACCATTACCTCAGCAAAGAGCTATTTAATGAATCTGCAGCTGTAGAGGAAGCATCTAGTAAAAATGTAGCCTCTGTACAAACTGTGCCTCATTATCAGCATCAACATGGATACATTTATCACAGTGATAACAAACAGCTCCCTGAAACGGCATTCCAAAAGGGTTAAGTGTCCAAAATGTCAAGGAACTTCTGACCCCAAAAAAATGGGCTGAAAATGAGTCACAGCATGACACAGTGATGGATGGTGATTCAGTGTGTGCTCACTGGTAGTAACCACTGTAGAGGGCTGGAAGTACCCGAATGGCCCCCAAGTTTAGTGTAACCCTGCAGTGGTACAGACAAGAGGCCATTGACCCCCATTTTACAAGTTAGTGCACTCAACCCAAATACAACAAACAAGAAAACAACAAGAAAACAACAAGAAGACAATGGAGCTGTTTCAGTTCGAGGCAACTGCTTAAAAAGACACTCTATTTTTGAAAGGCGTCACAAGGACCTATGTTGTAATTACTGAAATTAAAGAGCTCTGTCTGGACATACCAACACGGACAAGTCTCTCAGAGCTGCACACAGTTGGGATCAAAGACGCAGTGACAATAGCCAGAGTGATGTTTAACGCTCTACAATTACTACAATTACAGTGCTAACAATGAAGCGTAAAAGTTTAACTAAACTCCGACCGAGTCAGTCAACAGATTCCATCTAATTAAACAGATGATGATTCATTATCTTTCTATTACAACCTAGTTTCCACTTTAAGATTCAAACTATCATCAAAATACAAGACATGGTGAAGGTCCATTGGCACCCTTGCAGCAACTTATACCTTTCAAAGTATGAGTCCCGAGCACGATGACAGGGCTTGGGGTTTGGGCTAGGGAAAGGAAAAAGGAAATGCTGTAGGAGCTGCCAGTATTACTTACTTGGAGAGGGACACTCCTCCAGCTTTCCCAATGAGCTCCTCATGGTGGAGGACAGCATCATTCCAAGGAATGTCAAGGAATTTCAGCAGAGTCCTCATCCATTTCTCAGGATGAAGGACCAACTGTTCGTAGTGCACAGGTAGGCATTTGTCTGCTGCCTCCAGGCACTGAGTGTACATGGTCTCTATGGCCCGATTCCACTTGGTGAGGCAGTCACGGTAGCTGCCCAGGTCAAAGCCGGCGATGGTCACCTTCCGTGAGATCATGGAGTGGACTGAAGCCCGGCCATCACGAATCATGAGTACAAACTTGGCACGGGGAAAGATCTTGGCCAGGTAGGAAAGCGACTTCAGTGCAAAAGGGTCCTTGTTGCAGAGAAAGTTGGCGGGCTCTCCATGTTTGACAATGATTTCCAGCAGGAAGGCCTGCATGGCGGCGTCCAGCACCTCATCTGTCACACCGGCCTCATCCAGGCGCATCTTCTCCCGCCCCGAGCGGCTCCACATCTGCTTCATGGCCAGGATACGTGGGATGACACGGGTTTCTTCACCACAGCGCACCTCTGGGTGGGCATCCAGCATTGCTCGCATTAGCGTGGTCCCGCTGCGGGGCACTCCACCAATGAAGATGAGCGGCATGTCCTTGTTGTAAACAAAAGGCGTGCTGAGATTCTGGCCTGTCCTTAAGGTGGTCCGCATGCTGCCTCCTAGCGCTGACAGAGGCAGGATACCGCCCGGCTGGCTGCGCTCCTCAATGCGATGGTGGCACTCCATGGCGTGGCGGCCCAGGTAGAAGACCGTGACCGAGCTGATGACCAGGCAGGCCACCAGCAAGTTCTGTTTCAGCTTGCCAATCATGTTGCAGGCCACAGACGGGAGAGGACAATATCACCACAGGGGCAATTTAGGGGGAGGGATGGGAAAAAGGAACTGAAGGGTAATTAAGGTTCCCACCCTTTATGGTTGTTTGCTGGGAACCGGGCATGGATCGAGCTCCCTGGTGCACAGCAGGCGTCGGGTCCCCAGCTCCATGAGGTCTGGATTGTGGCACAAAACACAAAAGGCACAGTTAGTACTGATTGCATGAACATCAAACGTATCACTAACGTATAACAATTTAACATAATTTGTTAAGAATCCCCATATTCTCTTTATTTGACAGGCCTTTTGATCTCAGGCCAACATTACTGTGCAATCTTTGCAGAGAGCATTGAATCACAAAGTTGACACGGAACTGCTTCAAACACAATTATGACAATGGAGTTGCCACCAGAAAAACCTAAATGACCTGTGTTGCAGACGTTTAATTCTGAACTCTGTTGCAGACGAGTTCCATAAAGCCCACTGAAAGTGAGTATAACTCTCTGCTGACAAGAGACACAGAATGTAGAACAAATATATGCATTTAACCAAGGATAGCCCTGTATTTTCCATCTTGCTAGACATCACTCTGGCTTTGATTCCCTGGTAGCGCATACATCATCTGTGACATTTAGCCTTCAGCCACTAATTTCAACATAGGCATGTACACACTCATTCTGTAGGTAGGGCAATGTGTACTTGCACACAACAAACACACACACAGAAACTTCCCGCACATAAATTCTACACACCGCAGAGGGCTGGCTGACAGCTTTTACTCTGCTGTGGGGAAAGCTGCAGGCTTAGTGCAACTCATTTGTTGCAGGGTTTTCTTAGTGCTGGCCCTGCAGCCACATTCACTCTCCTGAACAAATGGCCGGGGTGGGAGAGGAGGGGAGCACGCCACAGCAGGTCGGTGCAAACCACATATTCAGTCAGTGTACGTTTCTTATTAGGTTAACCTGACGGGGATAATAACCCCTGGGTAATAAGTCATCTACAACCTTATTACCGTTGACCTTTAGGAAACCAGTGCAAGCTGCAGCAACACAGATAGAACTTATCTCCAACTATGCAAGACTCAGATTCTGACTCCACCCCTCTCAGTTTCTGGAGATATGATGCCCTGTAACTGACACAACCATCACATCTTCACAATAAATTGAGAGATCCAAGTAATCATAGTCAGTGTGTTGACATGTATTTCCATGTAAACAAGAAACCCAGATTCTAGATTCAGGGTAGAGGATTAGAGAATTGTTTTCCGCAGCTAGATTTCTTTTTTTATTACCATTTTCCCTGGGAAAAAAAAAACCCTTCTTCTCCAAGTATATGCATAAGCAGGTTTCTAGTCAGCTTTTTACAAGTGCACATGTACATGACGAAGACTACAGACAGGGAAAGCATCACTGTGACAGCAGTGCCAAAGGAGGAAAGGGGACAACATTACAAGTAGGAATGCATCCTCATATTCAAAATTCTAATTAAATTTAATTCAAACTTGCTCTGTGAAGCTGTACTTAGGCCCAGTGGTGCTTTGAGCTAAATGCTAAAGTTTGCATGCAAACATGCAGATTTTTAGCATGTAAAATGTTTACTGTCAACACCGTCTTATTTAGCGTGTTAGCAACTAACACAGTACAGCTGAGGCTGTTAGGAATATCATTAGTTGGGTCATAAATCAAAGAAATGGACAAATGATGGTGGCCCTAGATGTTAAGTGATCGCGAAAGTGTTAAATGTTTGTTTTAAACTTGAAGGAAACCCGTCCAAAATTTGTTGAGACATTTCACTCAAAACCACTAATGTCAAGATGCAAGAAGAAAAGTCAGAGGATTACCAACGTCATTAGGATTCATCCACCGGGGACCATGAATCCCAACAGAAAGGTTCTCCAACAGCACCTCAATAGATATCATTAAGCATGACGGCTACTCACAACTGTCGCTATTTATAGCAGCCATACCATTAATTCATCACATGTATCTGAAAACCATCATTGGTGGTGGTATGTTAATCATCATTATTAAACCTCAGAAGGATTATCAATGATTAATGTACGGTACTCATATTGAAACAGGCTTTACAAAGTGTTTCAAAAATGAGGATAAAATTAAAAGATCATTGACGGGGAAATAATAGCTCGAATGTAAATAAAAAGAATGATGAAAATGAATCTCATAAAATTGATTTAAACTTTACAGTTGCTGTGTAGCTCACAGAAATAATTAAAAATATCAGGGAAATAGACAAAGACTACATCTCCTTATCATCCTTATATTTAATTTCCTCATAATATCACCCACAGCTGGCTGTAGAAAACCGTGTACAGTGAACCCTCGTTTTCCGCGGGGGTTACGTTCCAAAAAGAACCCGTGATAGGCTAAATCCGTGAAGTAGAAACCTTTATTTTTTTTACAATTATTATACAATTAAATACTCTATTATACAATTAAATACTCTATTATACATTGAAACCAAAGAACAAACCCTTTCTACAGGCCCAAGCATTTGTTTAACAAATAAAAGTACTATATAAACGTTTTGTTTTTTTTTTACAAATAACTACTGTACTGTCAAATAATAATTTTAATCATCAATGTGAACTGAAGGCTTCAAACTGCGGAGATCAGCACCGCCCCACCGCGACCCGAGTAATTGGATTCGAACGGGAGAAAATGAAAAATGATTATGAAAAAAAATACAAAGTACAGTCGGACAAATAGTGACTCACGTGTATTTCACTGCTCTTCTGACTGAGCCGCTGCATCCTGCCTTTTGGGCCCGACCGCAGGTGCCTTTGTCGGTGCAGAAAGTTTTGTCGACATTATGGGTTTTAGAGAAACTTGAAATTGCAAGATAATTTGCACGTACGTAACGTAAATTTGGCAAGCTGTTTTACGTACGTGTACATATTAAACCGCAACGTTATTGACTCACAGGTAGAGAAGAAGCGGAGAGACTGTTTAGCCAATCAGAATGCAGAACACAATGCACGATGCAAATCCGTGAAGTAGCGAGACCGTGAAAAGTGAACCGCGTTTTAGCGAGGGTTCACTGTATACGCCAGATCTAAAGTCAGCACTCTGCTCCTAAACAGGATTTGTCAAAAGCACAGGGCAAATTCTTCCCCACCAAAGACTAATAAAGTATAGCGTCACTTATATGGTCTAAGAATTAAATGGTTTAGCCACACAATCAAAACAAGGGAACAAAGTCACCTTATTTCCTCTGCTGTCTGTTAACACACGTTCCACATCATCATGAGCATGATGGCTAACAGGCTCTGTCCACAGCGGTGACTCTGACATCACTCTGTGGCTGTTCATCCCAGCAGAGCAATGAACACAGTGCAACTAACTCTGTGTTCATAACTCTGTGTTCATGGTATCTGAGGGACTGTTTGGATGCATAGCAGTCTGGGCAGAGCGCAACACGATGACGCAAGACACTGTCAACTTCCTTGTTCTAACTCATGAAGTTTTAATTATCGACTTTGTTCCTTCCCAGCAAATACATAACTGCTGAGTGGGATTTAATGTATCGGGCTGGGTATGTGAAAGTCTGAAGATACATGGAGATCCCAAGTTCTTCACATACAGCTATATTTAGAAATGCTTTTCAGAGTAAATGTTTGGCAGGGAATGTCGGCTGCTGACGAAGGCAGAAATCAACAATTTCCATCTGTGCCCAGCCCTGACAAAACCACACACTGGCTAAGACACAACATTTGAAGACAGGAGAATGATAAATATATGATGAAGACATTGCTGACTAATTCTCAAAATATCTGAAGACATGCAGGTTTGGATGGCGATGGCACCACAGAAATTCAAGAAAGGATTTACTAGACATCCCAAAGCTATTACATCTATCTATGTCTCTATTATGGTTAACCAATGTGAGAATTCCATCACCTAAATGCTATACAAGAGGATTTTCCCATCCCAATAACAATGCTCAGAGAATCACTGAATAACTGTTGGATGAAATTGGTTAAATTTAAAGATACAGAATTTTGGCCCCAAAAAAAAAAAAGTCTGATTCTTGGTCACAATTTCATTCTGTACCGATTCTCAATTAAAAAACGATTCCCGAACCGGAGTTGGCTTACGTTTTGTAAAGAGTTGCAGTGTGCCGTGTTTCTACCTTCTCAGCCAAGAGAAAATGATTACAGATCTTTAGCGTTTTAGTCGTATTTCACTTTAGTTACTTGAAAATGCTGAACCTAATTTGATTTGATAACAGACTTGAGGGGATTTGGATTCAGTAAGCAGATTCAATATTGGGGTTTTTTTTATTAAATAAAATGCTACTGAGCCCCAGACTCTGCATGTGGATATTGTTTTTTAATCCAGATAACAACAAAAAGGTTGGTCTACATTTTGCAATACAACAAAATATACATATTTATTGTTCAAACTTTGTATGCAAGTACCACAATGATAGGAGTTAAGAGATAGGAGGCTGTGGGTAGCTTGTGATGCTACTTTGGGAAATAACAAACTGACAAATGAGAAAAGAAGCAATAAAATAGCTAAATAGCACAGAAAGATTAATCCAACTAACTGAAGTCAACATATTCTGTCCTGCATATCAGGTTGGGACAGACCAGGGAAGGCCAATGCATCACTCCACCATCTGTTTCCCCTCTGACGCCATGTTGCCAACTTCTTCTCAGTGGGTTACTCGTGCCTAATGAGCCAAGTGGCTGTTATTACTTCTAAGGAAACATCCTCAACTGTTAACTTTCACAACAAAACATTACAGCTAATCCCTTGCATTAGCCTCCCTGTGAGAGGGAGCTCATGCAAGACTAAGCTGCAGATAAATGCTTCAAGCATTCCCTCTGCACTGTGACTGAGGAATGTAGAAAATGTGTAAATACTGTACAAGAGCTCTTAGTATATAGTATATAGTGCAGCACCTGACAGTGTTTATTTCTTTCTTGTCCTGTCGTCGGGCTGTGTCTTTTCTTTCAGCCCACCCACGCAATCTCACATCTCTGTGTCTTCTCCTTGGTGATTCAGTGTTAAAGGGAGGTGTGTGTGTGTGTTTGTGGGGGGGGGGGTGTTCCACACAGCATGCCAGGCTGCCAACACCTTTACTCTATTAGTGGGAGTACAACAGGGGCCTGCTGTTTCCCGAAGGCTGCTGCAAGTGCCCTTAAAGGGAGAGTGCACCTTCTGATTCCCTTTTGCAGTTAGATATTATCAATCTGAGAGGTTGAGTGCACTCTCACTGAGATTTAACACCATGTGTATAAGGAAGACCTTACCAAAACAGCGGCAGCACCGAACGACACCGACAGACAAGCACCCACAAACAACATAGTATACTATATAACCGATGGACTATGATCATCTTGCAGGAAATGAGAGGAGGCAAAGCAGGTGAGTGACAGATGGTGAGAAAGGAAGAGGTGCAAAGTGAGAAAGACAACAGATGAGTCACTGGTATCATCACAGGCCAACGCAGGCAAAGCAAACTACACAGCACTCTTCAAATGAAGTTTGAATGCCTTGAACAATCGCAAATAACTTACACAATAAAAAAAGATTCAAATAAAAAGATAAAACATGTCCATAGATTAACGTGACATGCTTTTCTTTACCATGATTCATATACGTTTATTTCATTTCTTAGCTTATACTGGACTTCAGATATTCACAGAATTCCTTCAAAGTATTCAGCAGCATCATGTTGTGGTCTAATAATGCAATATAATAAAGAGTATGGTCTAGACCTGCTCTATATGTAAAGTCTCATGAGATAACTTGTGTTGTGATTTGGTGCCATATAAATAAAACTGAATGGAAAATTGAGATGAAATTAATGCCGGCAACAAATTGGAAGACTTGAAACACTCCCCAGCTGTGAAAACCCAAGGCGTCACACATTAACGTCAAATCATGTTCACTTCAATGATTACTGTGAACATTTCCATTGTTAACCTGCTCAAACTTAAGAATCATACCAGTGATGAAGTCAAAGCATGTTTGATCTAACCACGATCACTCCGGCTTGTTACTATCTCAACAATATAGTGTGCTGCTGGTTTGTTGTGATCGCAAATCGCAGTCTTTGAAAAAGGCATTGTTCGTCATGTTTCGCTGGCCGCAGCAGAGTGGGACTTACAGAGAGAGTAATGAAGTTACACCATTGGCCGGTCCGGTGTTGGAGTTCCCCCAATGGCCGTTACGCTTTCAAAATGAATAGGCGTAAAGGTTAGTTACATACGGTAACTCCAGATGCTAAGGAGTATAGGCGCAGCCCTCTGAGGCTATCGCTGGTGGGTTAACCCCTTCGCTCGTACAGCACTGAAGACTTTTAGTCTGCGCCCACTTAATACGTGGGCCTCACCTCGGTTTCACCTTGTGTATAAGTTTAGCTGAGACCGGACAATGGGCGCACAGCGCAATGGTGCATCACAGTATCATATGCGCACAGATGGCGCGGAGACAGTATAATACCCTATATTCACCTTGAGGGAATGAAACTAAAAAAACAACATAAAACCTACTGCTGTGAGACAATGTCCAGCAATGAGCAGAGCAGGACTGGGTATCCTTCCTAATTTTACACTGGAGCCAATATTGTACCCTTTTTGGTCTTGGTACGGCATACATACCTGCTCAGCAAATCCTCTGTCCTGGTGAAACAAACATTCACGGGGACAAAGGTGCACTGATAACATGAGTTTGCAGGCTAGATAGCTAACTATCTGCTCAGCTGCAGCACATTGCACAGCATGTAAACGTGCATGCAAATGTCACTTGGGTCCAGTTAGACGCTGGTGTGGTCCTTACTCTTCAGTACCAGTTAACGGCACACTGTCTGCCCATGACAGGTAGGCTACAGCGCCAGGTTTGTTTACTTTGTCTCTCGTTCTCTACGATGTAACACCGGCACTCGGGACGCCTGCCAGCTGCTGTCAATCAAACGCAGACACGCCCCTCCAACCAGACGAAAAAGAGCATTACTGATAATTCCACTAAGACCCCTTTTCTTCCCTTTAATGACGAAACTAATAATAATACATTTAATACACGTTTTTTTATTATTATTTTAGACTACAAAAAAAGATGACTGAATGTGATTTCAGTTGTCCAAACGCAAGCAACGGGAAGTTTGCGTGAAATCTAAAATTGGCAAAATTCGGATTGAAGTCAGGAACTATGTGATCAAAGAATACCTAAAGAAAACTGCAAGGCTGACCAGGGATCGAATTCCACCTTCCTGTACTTTTTTTTAGTTTTGTGGTACCCAGCTCTACTGAATCGATAGATGGTAAATATTCTGTTATTTTACTAAATTGCAGCTAGAAATCACATTGTCAATGTGAGACTAGTTTGAACAACTAAGGGAAGGTAACTAAGGAAAAAATATGGGCAACCAAACAATAGATTGGGTCCTGAAATGTACAGGACATTGTGAGAGGCTGTTTTATCAGGGTTATTTGGTGTGATTTTTGTCTTAAATCATTTTGCAAAACATTATTTATATACCTGTCAAAATCCAAGAAGGAAAAAATGGAAAGGAACCTCAAGATTGGAGTCCCTTCAGAGGTGAAGCCTTATGAATGCCTGACTGATAACAAACTGCGGTTGAGATTCAGAGCAGTGTCGGGTTGCACCTTGCACCGGGGCTGAAATGTGTTTGTGTTAAATTAATTGAGGCTCTTCTCTCCTGTTAGTGATATTGTATCCTCCTCGTAGGATATTTTTCCCATTGATCTGTTAGGGGAAGCAGTGGAAGCTGAGGCTGCTCTCCATGGAGCAACGGTGAAACCAAACCACATCAACACTTAATAATGAGGGCAACTCTGCCCTTCGTGAAGCCCTGGTGAGAGAGTTCTGCGATGCTGAAAAGGAAAAGAAAACAACAGCAGGAAACCCGAAGTTTCCTCTCACTTCTCAATCATTTCTGCTCTGAAATTCATTGCTCGGTGAGAATGTCAGCCAGGTTAAAAGGTTTCTTCGATTAAATGTTCCAATGATTAGTGGTCGAGCGGTCACTCCGTCTGGCATAGGCATGGGGAAAATCAGCTGGTGTGAGCAATCTGTCAAACGCTGTCATGAGCTGAGGAGAGTCAGTTTATTGCCTCGGTCACCTCTTGCGGGGGCACTCAGTAGATTCTAGACACTTCCACCCTCACATTTTACAGCATAACCAAGGTCGTTGAAATAACTTCTCTCACTATATTTAGAACTTTTTTTCTTCCTCTTTGCTCTAATGAGGTCGGTACGTCAGTATAGCTATAACCAAATTCCGCATTAGGGCTGCAAGTGAACTACATCTTATTTCACTGAATGTCCGATGTGCATATGAAAAGCTCTCATTAACAGCCCTCCAATATTCAAAACAAGCACTATGCCCAAACACAGCCATCTGCAGCACACAACAAATTAATTTCCATTTCTGTTTGATGATACATGACAGCAGTAGAGCAAGGGCCTCATTTATAAAACGGACTTGCAATCAATTTTGATCTTCAGTATGACTTAAGCAGAAAACCACATATAAGTAGTTATTCATAAAAACCTTACTTTGATATGGAAATGGTCTTATCTCTAAGCAAACTCTAGACTTGACGCAAGTGATTTTCCTGCTGGTTATGTCGGGGTACTGCAGTTTGGGACACAAATGCGCCCGAGCCCAAGGGGTCAACTGCATTAGTCTTATGAACAATGTGGTAGGACTTATCAATTAAAGATGTGGCGAATTAATTGCCAGATGCAAGAGAAGGATTAGAAAATCTTGCAATGTTCTATAAATACTTATAAGTCGCTATCGTCTCCCAGGAAATGTTCTGTTAGATTTGTGCATGGATTTATCCCCTTATCTGGTAAGGCAGACACGCTGTAATCAGGCAATACCCGTGTATGTCCAAGTTCTGTCCACTTTGGGATACAAAGGGGAAATCGCTGATTGTGAGGCAGATGCACATGGGCTTCTCTGCATAAGCAAGTTTTCTTGTGCTCAGTATCTTTTATGAAACAAATGTAAGCACAGCATCACAAATTACCGTAAGACTAAGCTCAGGTTGAAACGATCATTTTTATAAATGAGGGCCCAGGACAGTAGAGCTGCTTGTATGTTGGCAGGAGACACCAGACAAGAGTGGCCGTTATCTGGCACTTACTTTGTCCAAATGCTAAATTTAAAATCATTAAAATAATGTTCTTTCACTTCCGAGACATCTCCAAACTGTCCATTCTTTACACATACTGGAGTACTGATCTCGATGTGTCAGGAGGGGAGGCAGGATGAAAGGAAGGAAGATAGAAAATGAAATGTGACAAAATAAAGCACTTCTGCAATGGCATCAAGTTGTGGTAAGACGTGAGCCTTTTTTAAGATGGTATTCTTCCCTGTCACCAGCTTTTTGCAGAAACATGGTGAGGTCTGACCTGTGTCAAGGCTGGTGGACATAACAGCTTAAATGTAGCTATGATAAATGTTCCAGGTTTTATTTTATTGTTTAGTCATTTGCATGATAAAGAAAGTTATCGGGTTTCTCGTGTTACTGCTGAATTGTTACATCTATAAAATGTCGTTGATGAGTTGTTGTGAGATATGTAAAACAGCAAATCCTCATATTTTAGAAGCTGGAAACAACAAATGTTTGGCATTTTTGTTTGAAGAATTAACCTTCTGGTGATCCACTTATTGATTAATTAAGTACAGAACAAGAGTGTAAAATCATTTCATTTCAAGCTTTCAAGCTAGGCTTCCATGGTAGGAGACTTTTCATAATGACTTGTATACATCAGCCAGCTATTACTCTTCCTGCACTGCCCTTTTTTTATGCAAAACACCTCATGGTTGCTTGTAACTCCATCACAAACTCACAGTCTGTCGTTCAGCAGGTCAGAGCAGCTTCCCAAGGGAGTGTCAAACTTTTATTTGCCTGTAGATGGCGTACCTCAGCAGCATCTACATCTGCACCTGCTGATGCTGTTCCTATCTTGCCTAAAGGTAGCGCAAAGAGTGGACTGGAACTGCAGGTGAAAAGCTGCAGGTCTGAGGCTGCTGCTGCAGCGCCGCATGACAACAGATGATACTGATGCTTTGCATCAATGACACTGCGTCCTTGGGTGACCATACTTTCACCTGGAAAAGGACTGAGACTGATGTTTCAGGGAGTTTCACTGCAGTTGTCCTAGTTAGTTCAAAACTGAATGCATGAGAATGGAAGGAACACTGACTATTTGTGACTTTTTAAAATACTATCACAAAAAAGTACCGGTAAAAGTATCTTCTATCCAAAAACATCTGTATTAGCATTAACTTTCAATAACGCACACCATGTCACCAATATACATGACCTAAATTAGAATATAATTTGAAATAATAATAATAGGATGCTAAATTACAATGAGAAACAGAGAAACAGAAGTCATCACAGTGACCATGCTTGTGCAGCCCTGGTCTCCAACTGTCATCCTCTTACTGACAAATGATCCTTTATTAAGTTTCCAATCAGATCTGTGATCTGGCACATTCCTGCAGGATCAATCAGCAGGACTGTGGCCATTACCCTGTCCACAACCTCTGTCCCTCAGGCTCCGTCATAAATCACATGCTACGAACAAACCCAATCATCCTCCAGCTAGACTGGGTGACAGGCAGAAGAGATGTCTCCCTCCAGGCAAGAGAGACTCATTCCAGTAAGAGTAAAGTCATGATGCGGCATGTGCAAACTAATCCAATGGTGTGACTTTCTGCTTCTTAATACATGATGGCTACTGTTCCGCTGCATCCAGACATTATCTGCAGGGATTACAGAGCAAATAAACTAGTCGTCGTCCTCCCCCTTTATTTGTACAAACCTTGAGTCAACCTTGGGTTCCCGGGGGATTTCGTTTGCTTATGCACCTGTCACACTGTTTATGACCTGCAGGGACCCACTCTGCATGATCAGAATGGATGGTGTGCAATTAAAGTTGAGCTGAGATGAATTTCGTCATAGAAGAAAAACCCACCCCCCTGGCAAGATAAATCTCTGGTAATGTTTGTTTAATCACTGGGCCTGTAGCAACGGAAAAATATTTGTCTTATTTGAGTAGTTAAAAAAAAAAAAAATCTCAGTCAGCCTAAATGTTTGAACCATATTAATGAGGTGTTTTGAGTGTAATGTTATGCCTGTGTAAAAGATCACACCCATGAAATCACAAGCAAAAGGATGAGGAACGGATTAAGACTCAATGGTTGAATAACACAGGGAGTGGTTGCTTCATTGTGATCTGCCAACAGCATTAGATTACCTTGTTCAGAACCATAAAGCACATTAAACAAACTGCCCTACTTTCGATACCCACTTAACTTAAGCTTGGGACAAACCTGTAGACTAGCTGAACAAGACTACAAAGGCTGAACCGCACGTAAAGATCGTTTCCACCAACTTGCACAGATTTTTTAGTCTCCGACAGTCAGGAAGAAGCATAAACCTTATAACTGAGTAAATACAATAGACAACACACTGAACACCTGGTCAACAACCAGTAGATGACGCACATCCACACCAACTGTCGCATGTTCTTGTACCAAAACAAACATGGACGGCAACAAGCAGCTTGTTCATATGCAGTGACATTTGTGCTGAAAAGGCCATAAAAAGATCCTGAATGGAGGGGTGTGTGGGACTGTATAGCCTATAGAGGGAGCTGGAGGTGAGTGAAATTTGTAAAGCGAAGCTTACTTCAGGTAAAGTATAGAGCGTGTCTCCCTCGGGTGACAAACAGGTGACAACATCAGTCACCGACGTCAGTTGCAGATATCAAAACGTGTTTAAAAAAATCTTTATGAGACCGACCGGCAGCGACTGGATCTGAAGGCTTGAGATTAGAATGTTTAGATATCACACACTATATGATTTTATCTTAACACCAACAGACCCAGACTGGAACAGACCAGATCCAACTTGGTCCCATCAGTCGGCACACCCAAATCATGTTCATCGTCGGCTCAATGTGTGTCCCCACCTTTCGAATAGAAACAACATCATGTTCGAGCTGGAATAAAAAGTCACTAATGAAAAGGAACAGAGTAACAGAATCCAGCACAAATTGGGGTGGGACTTTTAAATTTCTGCTGCTCTCTACTGATGCAGAATGTTTCTTTTATGAAGGTGCACATAAACGTCTCTGTAGATCTACACAGAGACAGGTTATACACAGTGGGTAACCAGGGGTCACAGCTGACACACACACACACACACACAACTCAACATAACTGCACATCAAACAGGCTGGCATTTGTGGCTCAGTGATGATGGCCTGTGAACGTGAAGGCCCAGTAGACTGAAGGGTTTCTGCTTCATTTCTTTTTGACCTGACAAGTTTGCAACCATCCGGCTTCCTCTATCATGAATTGCGTAAACGGTGACTACCCCACTCCAAAAAGACGACTCACTGTCAGAAAACCAACGTCAGCCCATGTCTTAGTAGAGTACACATGCAGTTCGCACAGGAAGTAGTCACACTTCAAACCACAGCAGTCCTGCCTGCATGTATCTGAATATGCATGCTGAGTGGGCAGCCTTTAGTCAACTAGTATGAATACAATTTGTAAGGCAGTGAGACACAGTCTGGGCTATCGGGGCTGTCAGTGTAGGAGTGTTGCTCTGGAGACTGTTTTTATTCTGATTCTTCCAGATTCAAACTAATGGTTTGCATGTTTTTAAGCCTACAGTATTTATAGCAAATCCTGCATACTTCACTGCAGATTATTTCTAATTCATGCTGAATTGTGTTGTCCAGTTGACCAAGGGAGGCAGTGATTTCTGTCATTTTACTATGCTTTGACTATCAACTTTCCCGGGACATGAAACTTGCTTGAGATAGATAGGAATCCATCACAGTGAACATCCTTTGTTAGTGCTCCTGTCAAAGACGTTAGCACTGCGTAGTAATGCAGTGGAGAGTGTGGGTTGTTTGACAAGATTGGCACTACATTACCATTAAACAAAAATATATAGATAACATAAAAGCAGATGTGATGCTGTATTCACCCTGATAGATTACCTAAATTACCTTTTGAGTCTCTGGAATTTCATTTTGATAAAGTAGTGAAATGGATGCAAACCAGTGGCTGCGTGGAAGACAGGAAAAACATTCAAAAATATATAACGCTTTGGAAAGTTGTGAGCAGCTTGTGTGCTGCGCTGCTCTGATAACAATTTGGATATTACTATAAAATATAAAAAAGTGAATGGCAGCCATTTGTGTTGTATCTGAGTTAATTACTTTCATTACAGATTTACCAGTCAATTATTTGTGCAATCATTATTCTATTGAAATGTCACAAAATCGTTTTCAGAGTCGGTTCTTGATGTCTAAAAAAAAAGTCGAGCTTTGTCCAACCAACAGTCCATCACTTCAAAATATGACATTTACGATGTCAAAAAAAAAAACAGAGAAAAGCAGCACATCATCACCTTGGAGAAGCTGAAACCAGAGAATGTTTGGAATTTTTTGCTTGGAAAATGGCACTAATTAATGGATTATCAAAATAGTTGATCATTTTCTGTCAATCAATGAATCATATCAGCGCCATATCTGAGTATGACGAGCCAGACTCACACTTGGCCGTGTCATCTTTTGCGGTTTCTTCGATATGTTTCATGATGTTGGCTATGCTCCCCCTATACAGGAAATTAGGCTGCCGGACATTAGTGGTGAAACTACTGGGCCATTAAATGATACAGTATGTCAACAGGGAATTAAATGATTACAACACTGTTGATCTATTACCCTTTTATGTCATTAAAAGTAATGGCAAGCAATTTCTGGTTACAGGCTCACAGACAGCTATTTCTTTCTTTTCGGTTCATTATCAAGTGTATGCATTTGGTTATTTGGATCTAAAGCATCCCAATCTTTGGGCTTTGCTTGCATGCAGTTGTATTGCATCTACAGCAAAACACACATAATAATAGTTCTGTTCATTACCCACTGAGATCCAGCAAGTCACCAGGGTAACCTGACCAATGTGTGGGTGGTCATCAAACTTGTTGGCTCAGAGCTCAACTGTTCCTGGGCACTTCTCACGAACAGCCATGTTTTCTTGTTCCCCATCGATGTGATTTTAATGCTACTTCTCTGGTGTAGCTCACAAAAATGGCAGTAACACTATGAAAGGCAGTAAAAGAGCCAAACAAAATTCTGATGATCAGCTGTAAACTTTGTAGCCACAGAGAACTGCAGAAGCACAATTGAAGGCTCTGTCCTCACTCGCAATCAGTGCAAACAAACTGTGATCCACCAATCAAGTGTTTCACAGTGAGAACGAGCTGTGCAGGGGATCTACTGACGTCTCCGGCCATCAGCACTATTACTCTGGGAGGTTTGACGAATGTGGGCCCCCACGTCAGTAAGTCCTTGAGCAGCAAGCGCTCTTCGCAGGAACTTCATACATATGGGCCCTGCTCTGCAGTTGAAGCCCTGGCTGGGTTCAGCGGTCAGACAGCTGCTTGACTGAATGTAATAATTGTGATGCAGCAGTGGGAGTTCTTTTCAGACAAGGAAATGAGAGTATAAGTGAGCTGGAGTCCAACTGATCCAGCTCTGCAGCTGTGGAAGCCGACCCACTGAAAGCAGCCAGCACTGAGAAATACGCTGCATTCAACTGGACTTGAGCCTTTTTTTTTTCCCCCCCAGACCACCTGCACACAGCAGATGTGCTCCTGGCTACCAAGACACTGGTAGTCTATCTATGCCCCTTGCTGGCCACTGGAAACTGTTTCTTCAGCTTTCTAAGACTGCTACAAAGTGTCTTTATAAACATTCATCATTGTAAGCCTGCAGGCTACAATTGTATCTTCCGCTGAACAATTTCATGAGCCAGAGACATGAGCCAAGCGCTTCCTATATTTTCTTGCCCGTCTGACATCTTCTATAAGCAATGGAGGGGAATGTGAAGCTATCGGTGGTCATAATCCTTTTCACTCAGCAGCCTGGGACACAGCAGCGGTAAACAACAACACCACTGTCTGCAAAGTATGGAAAAGTTCAACGTGAATAGTGAGTTTTTGCACTTAACTGAGACCACATCTCTCTGGTTCCTAACAGGATAACAAGTGCAATATTTGTTAAGGATCTGACAGGACCCAGCCAAGAAACGAACTGTTTTTTGTGTGTGGGATCTGTTAACATGTCACCAGTACATTCTCATGTTGATATATGGCGCAGGCTACTTTGCTTGAGCTTGACCAATGTGAATAACTGGAGCTGGATCTTATTTTCCCTCTTAACTTCTGCTGCACTCACAGGCCAAAAACACTTATGTCACTAATGTTACATGTCCCCTCAAACCAAATTCTATTTAAAAAACAGTGCAATTTAAATGATGTGTCGTTCATCAGCGAAGGAGAATAGTTCATACAAAGTCAACGGGGGGTTCGGTTAATGCTATGGTCTTCTGGGTGATTCGGCATACGTATCTAAAACCACTAGGGCTACGAATGTATGTCAAATCTGAACTTCAGATTTCGTTCAAAGTGCTCTTTACCGCACCCAGCACTGCCTACGTCGGATAGAAAGGGGCAGTGTGAATTGCACCGAGGGCGTGATTTTAAGTTGAATTTAACTGAAATACGTACTGCCTGGCGACTCAGCCGTGCGCCGAGTGAAGAGTTGCCTCTCTTAAGACTCGTAAAATGTCTCCGGTGATCTCCAAGGTGTGTGTGTGTGTGTGTGTTTGTCGAAAATCAAGGCACGTATGTGACACAGTTCAGCGCGACGTTCCCCTGAGGGCGGCACGTAACGGTGCTGTCTGTCAACATAACGTTACAACCCCGGCTAAATGTATGTATTTGACGTGGGATTCATTTGTAACACTGCGTGGTTGTATATCTTGATAGCTAACATGCCATACACCCGCAATTATGTAACACGCATTTTAGAGGAAGAGCCGCTACGTTAAGGATAAGAAAACGACGTAATTACGGTTGAAAGCCCTGCCAAAAATGTGCGTTTAATTGTCGCAGCTCCTGGGCTAAAGGGAAGGAGAGGAGAGGGACGTTACAACAACACCACCGCCACCACCACCACCACGCCGAAAACCTACCTAATGCTGCGGGTACGGCGCAGGAGACTCAGGCAGTCGGTCAGACAAGCTCCACAGAATCCAGTGCCAATGTCCGGACAGTCCCGCCGTCCTCTGGAGTCACTTTCCGGGCATTTTCTGTGTACATGGACCGTGTCAGCCGCACGGTAGACAGGCTTGTTGCGCTGGTGGACCGGAGGTGTTACCAACTAGACTGCTACAACTGGACTGCTCTACAGGCGCTGAAAGACGAGCTGTGATTAGTCGGCAATTCAGAGAGCGGTTGTGTGTCAGAGCTGGTGATTGGTCTATACAGTGTAGGGCGGAACTACAGTAGATTTAAAAGCACAGTAGGCCTACATTCAAAATGGTCAGTGTTGCAGGTTCAGAAAGAATGCAGTGATCAATTAAACGTAGACTTCTGTAGATATTGATTTTAAAATATTTTAGATACACCAGTAATCATTTAAATGCAAAATCGTGCAGCTGTCCACTCAAAGTCACCGCATCTGCAACCAGTGTGGCCATGTTTGCTCCCTGGGGTGTATGCACATGGCCTCCAAATCATTTCGATGATTCATCTTTAGAATTTGTAGCTCGATTTTTGTGCTGCCTCTCACAATTACAAGAAATACCACACATGACATTTGGCCTACTTACTGCGCTGGACGTCTGTAGCCTTGTGATGAGAGTAGAAACATTTGGATTTTGCATGTCTGAGGTTAGCCTCAGGTGTTGTTCCCCACCCAAATACCATAGCCACTGGAACTCATGTGAACTTGATAAGCGTCAGTCGTTTGATTCAACTCTGCATGTGTCAATGTTATAATCTGGTGTGATTATGCAGGGGAAAAAATACTCCATCACCATCCTTGAATTCACAGTAATGTAGCACATCATATAAAATGTTAGCTTTAGTTGTGGAGGAAGTTTTTCATCATCAGGGATCATCATCTTTCTCTCTCTCTCTCTCTCTCAAGAATTAATCTGATCTTGCAACAAAAAGCAGACCAGCAGCAGCCATTCATCTGGTCTGTTTTAAACTACTGCATCAGCATAGCTCTGCCTCTTCCAATACAGATCATCACACATCAGAAAATACAAGGCAGATCAGCAGAGACAAATCAGGAGTGTTTGACTACTGACAGTGTTCTGGAATCTGTCTGGATTGATAACAACACTGAAATACATACGATAAAAGTCTTTCCGACATCATATTGAAAAACAGTCTCATAAAAACACGGTATAGGAGATTAAACAGCTCCCCGTGTAGGAATCGTGCCCGTTCATTCCACGAGTTGATGTCTCTTTTAATTCATATTGGTAGGTAAAGCAGGAGACCGAAGCCCCTCAGCAAACAAACACGTTATCTTTGCCTGAAGGTCATAGAAAGACTGACGCGGCGGGACTAAAAGCACATCAGGCCTCGGAAGGGTAAGGCAGGGCAGATCAAGCCTCTCACCGCGATAAAGATTGCTTTTCAGTTTCAGAAATATTTCTCATGCCAGTGGAAGCTTTGAAGGCAGCGACAGAGAAAAGATGGCCAATGATCAATGATGCCATTATTGTGGACGCTCTGGTTTCAGTCACAGTGAACGGTCAGCAGAGACCAGCACTCAGCATCTCCGGCAGAGTTCAAAAGTGCATGTTAACTGATATGAGCTGACACAGAGGAAACCGAGAGCAAATATTAGTGTTTGAATGATGTGAAAGCTGATACTAATACTTTTGTAATAAACTTGCAGAAATTCAGCATTTTTCCTCCCAATTAATTCTGTCACGGTATCATTTTGATAATTGTGGGACACTACATGTTCATTTCACCCTCAAATTGTTGCATTTACAACCACTTTTATATATAAAATGATTCAAAACACTATAGAGGAAGAGAAATTGTGCAATTAGACAAAAAAAAGGAACTTGCAGCTGTGGTCAAGCAGGAACCTCAATCATATCACATGACTAGATATATGATATTTATTTAAATATTTAAACATATATTGATCTGTCCTAACCAAATATCTGGACAGTCAATGGACAGTTGACACCTTTAAGCCACTAAATAAGATGTTCAGTGTCATACAGTGTTGATTGCCATCATCGAGCGGTTTGATCTGATGATATGGTTTGGCCAACACTCATATTTCCCACAAGACTCATTTACAGCGGAGCAGTAACAATGCACAGCGTGGAAACGAGTGCTGGCTGCAGTCATTTGAGATGTGGGCAACACAGCAGACCATTAAACCACCGCAGAATCGGAGATTCTCCTCATTCAAGGTGGTATAACTCATCCATTGACTATAGTACTGGGCTATAGAGGTAGATAAAGGCAAATATAGCAACTGCCACAATGCACTCCCTGGAGACTTTTACTCAAGGGTCTGCTGGAGTGTGAGAACGGATGGGAGTCATGAGAAAATGGGAGGAAATGTGTGGTGTCCAACAATGCCCATCTCCTCTGGGAGGAGGTGCAAAGGTCAAGGTGTTGAGGTAAGAAATCACTCATACAACAGAAACTAGTGAACAGCACTAGCTACGTAGTTTGTAGTTGTGCCCTAAACTAAACGTGAGCGCACTGTACAATGGATACAAATGAAAAGCTAAAAAGAAAATAGCTAGAAAAAAACGTTTGCTTCGTTAAAAGGAAAAAGCTAGCCTAGACTTTTAAACACCACATTAGTTTTCCGTTTTACCCGCAGTTAAGTGATACGATTTATACATATTAAATCTCTATATAGTGCAGAGAAAAAGTATGAGCCGGAAACGGCACGTTGCACCTCAAATATGAATTTATGTGCAACCTTCAATCAAATCCAAATTGTCTTTTTTACACATTGTATATCTTAGTTTTCAAGTCAGTATCCAGTACCTCCCATATTGGCTACTTGTGTTTATTCAAAGTTACAGCTATACACAAACATGGTAACCCAACTTCGAGGGCAGGATGTTTGAGTCCATCATATCTCTTTTTCTCTCCAGATTCCTTTTGGCAGAGATATCTCAACGCAGAGCTTCTCGACACTTCTCTACATGTAAGACAAATGTGTCTTTTCTTTTCTTTTTTTCTCAGTAACTGTGTGACTAAATGACGTTCGCTGCAGCCAGAGTGAATTATTCCATTCCTGCACATTTTGCTCTGCTCATCAAAGATAAAAGCCTTAAAATCCATCAGAGGTCTCCTCAGATTCTGATTTATTTTTAAATCAGTTGCACTGCAGTTCGCACGGCCCAGGGCACGAGGGCTCTGCGGCGGGTGATTAAAACTGCCCAGAACATCATTGGTACCCATCTACCGAGCATCATATAGACTAAGACTAGACTAGACTATACTGAGAGACAATTCCCACTGGTGCCGGTGGTATCCGGTGCTGTACCACCTCACTCCAGAGAAACTGGACCACAGCCAACAACAGAGTTACAGGAAAAGCCAGGAGACCATCAAAATCACAGCAATAACAACAGATAAGACGAATGAAAGATATGCGTGGAGTCTGATGTTGGTGTATGACAGATTCGTTCTGCTTTGGCTACTCAGGGTCTTAAAATCCTTTCAGTCATCAAGTTGAAAGTTCTCCGAGTTCTTTGATCAACATCCCAATAGAATTAACATTATGTGAGCTGACGAAATTCACTTCTGAGTGCTGAAATGTGAAACATTCTGTGCTTTTACTTGCAAGTATCACCAATTTCAGCAGCTTTAGCACAGATCATATTCCCACTGATATTTTTCCCACTGGAGAAAGATTAAGTAATCTTGGCTAAATGTTATTTAACACCGAAGTGGCATCAGCGAGTTTTTCAGTGGCAAAGTAACTTTAAACCACTTTAAACTTTGGGCCTCATATCGTCCCAATGATTTCTCATGCCTTTTTGTTTTTGTGAAAGAAGCTTTTCTTTGCCCACTTGATGGGGGTTGTTCTTATCGCTAGAGCTGGACGTGACTTGACTCAGTTGCTTCTTCCTGTCTCTCATGTAAACAGGAATCGTTTAAGCTTAATCTTTTGCCAATTTACTTGTAGCATAGATTGTTTTGCTTTATATGACCCATAAGAGATGCAGAAAACATTAAAGAAATGAAATGTAACAGTCCAAGGCCAACCAACAAGCATGATTCTCCCTGATATGAGACATAAAGGCGTTGATGTGCAGTGATGGAACACTCAGATCCTTTACTCAAGTAAAAGTACCAGTACCACAATGTAAAAAAAATACTCTGCTAAATGTAGTTAAAATACAATGTGAGGCTAGTTTAAACCACTTTGTATACAGTTTGGTAGTTTAGTCTGTTACCATGTGTCGAAAAACAGCCAGATTGGATGTTTTTTGTGTATCAAGATATATGACGAACTAAATGAAAGACCAACATGCGGTGTTATAAAAGTGTTGGTCCTCCAGAAAAAATTAGAAGCCCTGTCATTCATTTGATAGAGACCACTCCGTTGACGCAGCGGGGTGCCCACTCAGAAGACAAAGTTTAACCTGCCTCAAATTTCGCAGCAACGCAGTTCAATGCCATATTTCTACCTGGAGGTTTACCTGGAGATCCCAGTGATGGTAAAAAAAAAAAAAATGATTATAAACTTTCTTGAGTCGACGTGATGAGCCTTCGAACTCGCAACACGCAATGTGTTTTCCTGTTTGGCCTTCCACCAGGACTGCGAGGCTGCAATCAACAGGCAGATCAACCTGGAGCTGCATGCCTCCTACGACTACCTGTCTATGGCATACTGCTTTGACCGGGATGACCAGGCATTGCACAACTTTGCCAAGTTCTTCCGTAGTCAGTCACATGAGGAGCGTGAGCATGCTGAGAAGCTAATGAAACTGCAAAACCAGAGGGGGGGGGGAGGATCTTCCTACAAGACTTATATCTTTCTGTCACAGTAACATGATGGTGCAGCACCAGGGTGCCAGGTTTAGCGCGGGGCAGCAGTTTCTTTGATATTGGAGGGTTTTGATGACAGCAGCTCTGAAGCTTTGAAGAAGTACCCGATGACGAAGAATTTGTTGTGTACCATATATGAATCAGATCATTTAGAAGCAGAACTGGAGCGTGTGAGTGATGAAGCTAGCTCAGACAACATGAGCTCTGAATGGGACAACATCAAGATACCATCCAAGTAGCGGTCCCAAGTAGAGAAGTTAGGACTGATCAGGGAACCTTATATAGTTCTCACAGCACTTTCCTGGAGAAGCTTGTCCTTCAGCTCTTGGCCTTGGCTGCAGAAAAGGAAAGAGATGCCACGACTTCCAAAAGATGATGGATGCTGTAAAAGAAACAGATCTATCTATCTATATCCACATCTGCAATGACCACAAGCATGTGACTGTGATTATTGATTACAAATTTGGGTTTGGTAGGTGCCTGTCTGTATCTACTTCCTGTAATAGCAAACAGATGCCATATTCCCATTACGGTTTCACTTCTTGAATTGTGAAAGTTCCTGACATACTTTGCTGGCCTTTTCTTTTGAACACTGAGGGGCAAAGTCCTAAGATTTGACTAATTTGACATGAATCAAACGGAGACCATGTAAACGAAGAAAGAAAGACCATGTATACTCTGTTTGACCAAAGCTGCATGTCTAAAGTTGTGCTTCTTTCCTTCAGAGCCCCTGAGGCTTTTCTGTCCCAATTAGCAGCAGTGCATCTGTGCTGATTAGTCAACAGCTTTTCAACCCCTGCCAGCAAAGGAAGCCAAAAAATGAGAGAAGGAGCTCTTGGCCTAGATACCCAACTATTCAAAGTCTAACAAGGTGAAGTGGCATGCATAACATACAAAGACAAAAGCAGTCTGTGTCGCCCAAGCTGTTTGCCTTCCAAGGGACCATGGAGGAAGACAAAGACGTTCAATCGGCACTATTTCCACTCTCATTCAGCCGGGAGACAAAAAACGACTGAATGTAGTACCAGGTGGGATTTGCTCTGGGACCATTACATGCTGGTATGATTTCCAGTATGAAAGACGACCAATAAATAGCACTCATGTAGAAGAACTCACTTTGCTCAAGCTTTGCCCATAAAACTGCAGAAAACAGCGATAGTTCAGTTCAGTTTTGGGGAAATACGCTAGCTTTTTTTCTGCGAGTGAGATGAGGCCGACGCCAATCTCATGTAAGTATGGAGCAAGGGTCATCAGGAGGTGATTAGCCTAGCTTAGCATGAAGGGGGAAAAAAAACAGGGTGAACAGCTAGTCTGCTGTTAAAGAATATGGCTAACAACACCTTTAAAGCTGTCTTCTTAATCCCTTGCACGAACAGAAATGTGCAATTCTAGGCAGAGTAATGTGTTGGAGCTATTTCTTTTAAACGGACTTCACTTATATAGCACTTTTCCACCTTAACGGTTCCCAAAGTGCTTTACAGATCAGGTCTTATTCACACCGACGGCGACTGAGCTGACGTGCAAGGTGCTGGCCTCCATCGGGAGCACCTTAGGGTTCAGTGTCTTGCCCGACAGTGCTAACCACTGCTCCGCCATGTCACTTTTATATCCGTCCGCCCAGCACTTCTGTGCAGCATCTTTGACCATAGTGCAGTTTGCCTGGTCGCATGATGGTGCCAAACCTGGGAAACTCAAAAACAAAAAAACAGCACTTTTACTGAATAACATTTGATATCTTTTAAGTTAAACCGTCAAACAGGAATCGAAACGCTTACGCTTGTTTCTTGGCCGGGCTCGATTTTTTTAAACTTTTAAAATATATATACAGTATATTTGGGTAAGGTTAAAACAACTGATATGCAGCAAGCAGTACTCACTGTTATTAGTTATTTCCATTTGCTCCAGTGCAAAGTTATCCCTGACAAACCAGTCACCCAATACAAATCTCATTTGGGGCTAATACTGTAACCTCTAATTGGCATGTGTTGTGAAGAAAATAATGTTTCTCTCTATGGGACCAGTTCTTGTGCGCACGCACACACACACACACACACACACACACACACACACACACACACACACACAGACCGTGAATTAGCAGGCTGTCTTGGCGGGTTAAGTGCGAGGCTTGTGAGTCTGGTCAGGTTTTATCCCACAGTAAGCTGATGGTCAGGGCTCTGTCTGTTGTTTGGGCAGATGGTGGAGTGGGGTGAAGGGGGTGGGGTGGCAACCGGAGTGTGAGACCACAGTAAAAGACATGGATGAGTGATGAATTATGACCCAGTTATTAAATCCATACATCTCATGCAGTATGTCACAGCAAAGTAATACAGTTGACAGAATTATCAGAAACACTGGCCACAAGTTTATGAATAAATGTGTGTTGGAATAAAGGGGAGAAAGTCCAGGGCACTCAACAATACTACTATCATTGTAATAAAATAACCATATTTTTTTAAAGCTAACTTTTCTTCTCCAAAAAGCAGGTTTACATGACCTTTTGAGAATCCCAAATGTTTTTTTTCTCCTCCTGATTGAAATGCCAAACAGATTCATCTTTATATTCAATTCATAGAGATAGATAAAGTGTCACAACGGTGAGAACAAAATACAAATACTTAATACTTATCAAAGTTATATGGATACAGTAATGGGAAACCTGAAGTTATTACATTCTATGTGTACGAAACAGTCCAGTATGGTCACAGCAGATAGTTTTGCAGCAGTTTACATTCAACCTTCTCGGCCAGTTCGAGAAGCCGTGCGCCCTTCATGTAGCAGAGCCAAAAGTGAGGTTTGAGATGTCGGGGCGGTGGACGGGCGTGTCGTGCATTTGCATGCCATCTCAGACCAACAATTATTGCTTGTCTTTTTTTTTTTTTTAACCATAACTTCGGTCTTATCATCTTATCCAAGTTTTTGTGGCCTATCCTTAACTGTCAATGCCAGACACCTGCTGTGACATCGCTAATTAAAATGAAAGAATAAAAAAGTTTTAAAATAAGAATCGTCTACCTCTTGAGCAAAAAGAACAGAACAAAAACAGACAAGAAATAGAGGCTGAACCACCGCAAAGCACTGTAAATCAAAACATTGCGACATAATTAGTTTATCATTCACTTTATTACAGATCACAGACCAGCAATCGTTCACCAAACAAACACGATGGCCAAGTTTAATATTTTTTGTTTTAGCCTGAAGGCTTTGTCTATCTTGTCTTTTTTAGCAATCAATCTTTATCATACATGAATAATTTGTGCCGTAATTGATTGAAAGTAAATTTTAAAAGTAAATCCACATTACAAGGGGAAGAGCCAGCAAGTCCTCATAACTAAATACTAAGAACGACTCATGTGGCTGTTCCAAAAATGGACCTTTTGCCACAGTAGGAAAAACACAGGTGGAGATGATAAAGTGAATGCTCCAGTTTCACGATCCTGGTATTGTGCACGCTTTTACTGCAATGCCAAGTTAAATGTACTGCTGTGAAAAAGTGCTGATCTGCCACCTCTATGGTTTAGGTTTGGTTAAGTTTAAGTGTTAACGCCCGTTTTTTTTTTCATGGCCACACTCAAAGGCAGGACAAGAACCACCTAATGTCAAACTACATACACGCTGTCTCTCTGATCTCCCGGATAAGGGCAAACCCTTTGGCACAATCGCCCCTCAAAGGTATTAATGGTTTTATGCTTGGGTTGTACACACAAGTAGCGATGGAAGAAGTTATGTGTTACATATGCTCACTGTTATACATTCTGACAACATTTCTGTTGTAAGCAAATAAAGGTCTTATCTGTCGTTGAATCAGAAATACTTGATTGATCCCCGGGGGGAAATTACACAAGTTACAGGTGCTCCCATTCAAAAGTAGAAATGTAGCATTCATTTAGTATGTACAATTAAAGAATACATACATTTACATTTACATATATGTACATATATGACCAAGCTGAGCCATGTTGCTACCATTCAAGCCGTGTATGGATGTGGTGTCAAAAGAGGGCGAGAGCCAGTGTCTCACAAATGAAGGGTCTGCGTGTCATCACTGGATAGTCAAATATAGACCATTCATTTCCTGGAATGGACGCCCTCACACAATTGCCGTGCACGGACTAGGGTCAGTTTCAGTCTCTTTATAGAGTTCAAGTAAGTCCACAGACAGAGCAGCCGAGGCGCTATTTGATCCTGTGCTAAACAGCATGTCAGTCGGCTTCTCTCTTGCGTTGCTTGTTAAGCTGATGTTGTAAGAAGGGCTTCTAGCCTCCTCTCACCAGTACTGGCCATCACGGTAGAAAGCACCCTAATGCGTCTTCTCATTAGCCTGTCAGCCCATGGTAGCGATACTCCTCTCACGGGCAATGACTGTGATAAGAGCGCAATTTCCTCTAATGTGTCTGTCACACATTAACCCTACATCACACAGGAGCTCTTCGTACTCCATCTTGGGCATCAAGCCTCTGTGCACTTCCAGAAAGCTTTTAAACTTCTGAAGCTGCTGGCAGTACAACAAGCATTAGGGTTTGCCCAACCCTTTGCAGATGTAGAGTATGTCCTTGTGCTACTTTAGCCAGTTTACAGCAGTTCTTTTGGGGATTGTGGTGTGGTATAAAGCTGCCTGGCTTTCAAGCTCTACCAAGTCTAAAAAGGCAACACTGTTAGAATATCAATTATAACGCGCAGTAAAATATACCACTAGTGCAGACTTTCTGTTCAGCACAATGGATTCAGCGATGGGAAGACTGAAGTTAAACTGGTGAGTTTCTAAGTCCACTTTGGTCACAGTGTTTGATTCTTGGCCAGTTCAAGAGGCCGTGTGCCCTTCATGTAGCAGGGTGAAAAGGGAGGTTTTGAGATGTTGGATGGGCGTGTCGCACATCCGACTTTCCGTCTCAGACCAACGATTATTTCTGTCTTTTTGTAACCATAACCTTGGTCTGACCATCTTATCCAAGTTTTAGTTTAGTTTTAGAGAACTCCACCGATTTAGCATTGCACTCCCGTAACATAGTAAAAAAAAAAAAAAATTATACAGCACATTCTGCAACATTACCCACAAAACCACTCAACCACCGACAGCTCAGGCAAGGAGATTCAGGTGTGTTATGCTGTAATGTAGTCTCGAGCCTCTGGTCTCATGCAGACACGAGGAGCGGGCTACAGACGTCTGGTATGAGCTCACTTCTTTCTAACTCCGCACGCCCAGATTTGTTACATTTTCAAACTTGCTGTCTTCAGACCCAACAGACTTCACGCGGCTCCCTCTGGAGCCACGAAAAGCTTTATGCAACTTTTTTTTCACATAATGCAGCAGTACTCCCAAACACCTGGAGGCACACTTTGATGTGTAAAACCGGTTTCCTTTAACCAAAATAGAAATATGCTGTAGTTTCCACGCAAGTATATTGTAAGAACAAAACACTTAAAAATGATGGCATTGAACATTCAAAATTGTCATCGCTGAACAATGCTTGGACTAGCTAAAGGATTTGGAAGTTGACGTATAGGTTTTGGAAGTCTGGATACTTGATTTGGAAGGTAAAAGACTTCCAAAATCAACATGTGGGGCTGCATTGTTGAATTTGGAACTTCCAAACTTTATAACGTGATCTCCAAGTACAATAGGTTCCCTTCCAAATCCTGCATCTACCTTCCAAATGTAAACATTGTGTCTCCAGTTCCATTGCCTAAGGTTGAACATTTGTGACTTCCAAAAGCGTTATGTAGCTTTGGCACATCTAGTTTTGGAACTTCCAAATGTAATAATTTCACTCCCAGATATAATACATTACAGACTAGATCGGAATATTGTTTTTAGAAGTACTATGTGGACACGTGTCTGCTGAAGTCTGGAGGTTTCCAGCAACTCTAAAGATAACCAGATACGAGGGTGTAGGTGTGATTTGGACACAGATTTGGCAGGGGGGGTCTGGGGGTCCTCCCCCAGAAAATGTGGGGATTTTTTGTTGCATTTCCTGGAATTCTACACGATATATTATGACTATATTTGTCTAGCTTTGGTCTTGCACATGGGATAAGTACATCAGAGGGATGTGCTCAATGAGATTACATTACAGTGCACAGGTCAGTCTGTACTGACAACCACTAAGTGATGCACCTTAACTCAAAAAGAAAAAAGGCCCTAACCCTGTTCATGCAATTAGAATGAGCCACGGGAGAAATTTAAAGCATTGAAGACAATGCTCAAATCAGAGCACCTGCTCCAGCCCTTGAGCTCATCCGGTGGGAACATGACCCTTTGTTAATCCTTTGCAGGTCCGATTTGTTTTAAACGCGGATGCAATTAATATCAAATTAGTGGTTTTAGATCATCAGAAAATCCCCAACGTCCCTACCGCTGAAGCTGCACATTGCTTTTGAGGCGTTCTGTTGACATAACTTTCTGTCTTGGTCAAGAACTTACAAGCAATATCCCGGGTCTGTCAATGGTTTGTTTTCAAAGGTATCGAGAAATGTCATATTTTGCCATTTAGTTTGAACAGCTTGTTGCTAAGGGAAGTTACGTTAATATTCTTTGAATCGGAAAATGGCCGTAGCTGTATTATAAGTATTCCAAGGATTCAAAAATGAATATGGAAGGATGAGGTTTGGGAAAATGTCTATTTCTGGGGGAATACATGGGTTTGTAATAGTACTCATCTTGTTGTGAATGTGAATGATTTGACCTAAAGTTGCCATTGGCTAAGCAGGGAGGGCTCCAGGAAGCAGGAAATTATGTTGTGATTGATGGAGATTTTTAATTCATTATCGAAGTAAAACTGAACTGTGTGATATCCTACTGTAATAATGCACACGCTGATATACGAGGGACGGCTCATCACTGCTGAGCCGATATTTACTGCTTCTCCCAGGTCACACACTTGAGTAGCACCAGCGTGAGCCTTATGGCAGAGGAGGGGGCGCGGAGGAAGGTTTTGCCTGATTAATGTCTCGCACAGAAACAATGCAAATAAAGAGGAGTAGGAGGGTGAAATGACATCAGCGAGTGCACACGATTTTAAAATATGATCTATAATGGACAGTAACTGGGCAAACACCGGACTGATGCTTCCTGTAAATGTGACTAGAGCAGCAACACGTTCACCTTCTTAAACTCTGACATTTACCTTGACAAAAGGTACCTTTTCATATCAATTATGGATCAAAGTGTGTAATGTGAGAGGTGTCGCTCATATTAACAAACCCACAGAGGATTTTTTTTTTTTTTTCCCCTCTTAATTCTACTCTTACTGCTCTTTACAGCAGGCAGCTGTTTCCAGTGAAAAAAACGCTCTGATAATTACACCGTACACCACCTGCCCAGCACCAAACAGCAGGCAGACAAGCCAAAGGACCAACAACACAGAGTATGCAATGGACAAACACTGAATAGAAGTGGGACGTCTCTTCGTCTCTTTGAACAGGTGCAATTGATGCGCGGCGGAGAGCTACGAACACCTCTGTCTCAAAGAGAAAATGTTCTGCGTAGACACACTTTTAAATAACATAATACAGTGTAATCGTTTTCTATTGATTGTTGAATCACACGATGTGTCCTTTATAAATAGAGCTTACCGCTGTCATACATGCTGATGAAGGCTTCAAGCGTGTCAGCAGACTGGACAGAAAGACAGCTCGATCAAAAAAAAAAAAAAAAAAATTAATAATAAACAATAAATGAACCAGGTCATTGGAACGTGTCATCCAACCACGTCTAAAGGCAGAAGTGACTATAGCTGTTTGGAATGGGGTAAAAGCTCTGCCTTAATAGAGAACAAAAGGGCTTGGTGGGTGGATCATGAATCACTCGCTGCACGAAGTGGCTGTGATTGATTCAGAAGTTGCAAAAATGCAGCACTCAGCCGCACCGGCGAAACAAAAAACATGCTTGTACTCAGCCCCAGCCTCTATTCTGTTGTCGCCAGGCCCAGGTGCGAGCTACATTACATTGCAGTTACATCAGGGGAGCAGCATTTAAAAGCTCACAGTGCATTCTGACTTAAACAATTGGCCATTGTGGATACAGATGTCCAGCTACCCCGCTCAGTGATCAGCCGCGTTTTGTATAGAAAGCGTCGGCATAATAGGTACATTATGGAACAGCTCACAATATCAGGAAGTTTGCGCTCACATCCTCGAACCGTGACTATGGCGGACCACCAACAAAGCAATCTCTCGGAGCCAGCACACACACACACACACACACACACACAGGCCAGTCATCGATCCGCTGTCACTTCAGAGTAATGCTGGAAGCCAGCAGGCCATATTTATGTTTACTTCTTTTGCCTGTCATTTATGACGCGCCCGCATGATTACTTATGTGTTGTTTTAAAATGCTACAGTAACGGCTAATGGCCGACGGGAGTGATGAAGCATGTTGGTGAATCGAGCCACTTCTGCACTCCATTAAACATCGCTCATCTTTTTTCCGTGTCTTGGGCCTTCCACGGAGAGGTGAGTTAATGGCCGTAATGGCCAGGGTGGAGTCTGCCGCGCCAGAATGTATGTTGCTGCTTGTTGACCCAGGCGGCAAACTCTTACAGCATTTTTTTACATTATGCAAAATGGGTGGACAGCAACTTTCCTAGAATCCTTTTGCTGCAAATAAGCTAGCAACGGGGCGAGCTGGACCTAATGCATTTATAGTTTAATTGGCCCTGACACTTTATTGTATTTCCTTCCCACTTTGCTAATGCCCTGGGGAGATCCGGTCCCGTCTGGTGCCTCATTGGCGAAACTTGAGCTCAATCAAGACGATAGACTACTCCAATAAGGACCTCCTGATTGTGCCGTGTCAGAGATTCTGCCTCCAAGTCGACTTTCTGAGTGGGGCGATGGCTTCAGAAAGTCGAACGTGTCGTCCAGACGTGCTCATTAAGTTTGACGGGGCCACCGCTAATCACGTCTTCGGGTTGAAGCTGCAGTAACTGATAGCCAGGCCGACGGAAGATAGAGCTGAGGGAGTGCTGCTTTACTGCTGCTGGGACATTATCTTCAGTAGACCTTTGATATTGCATGTCCAGACTTGCTAGACTGCTCTCTGCATAAATACCTGCAGACGACTGGATATCGCTTAAAAGCTTAACAAAAAAACAGTATAATTCAGACGCCAAATGTATCATTTATATAAATATAATAATTTTGGCCCCAAAAGAAGAAGAATTAAATGATTAAAACTTCCATTTAAGCAGTGCCCCCACAGGGTTGCATGACGAGTACTCTCTTTGATTTTGAATTTGTTTTCCAGTCCAGAAAAGTGACCCAGGATCATTATTGAACCACAAACGGTGCTTGCAATTGGGCTCTAAATATGTTTCTTTGGACCCTCTGCAGTCTGCTGGTTAGATTGAATAGGTTTAAACTAACTTAAGTATGTTCAGCCGATATTCTGTGATCTAATTCCAATAGTGCTAACCCCAGACCAACCTTCTGTTTCTATTTTGATGCTTTAAGAGTAGCTTGTGCAAAGCAACACGCCTGTTTATTCCAGCTTGTTATGGGCATTACTGTGCACTTGACACTGAAACGGGGACCTGTTCCCATTTAAATCTGCACAGATTTTGATGCTAAGCTTGCCAATTCCTTTTATTCTTATATTCTTATTTAACTGTTGCTCAGAAGTATCTTTGTCTCTTTCTGCCCTTGAACCATTGTATGGCATTTTGTTCTCCATCCACAAAACATTCCTTTTTTTGCAAACCCTTCATCCAAAATAACATATATTTGTAAAGAGCATTCAAAATGATGGAGCAGTCCTCCCAGCTATCTGCCTGTACTGAATCAAGCTTCTGTGGCAGGCGATCCCAAACTTGTACTGACCTCACGCTCCATGACATCCAAAGTGACTTCAGAATTCTTTACATATTTCAGTCAGAGTCAGAGCTGTCTTTTAATGTCTTTTCCGTGTCCTGGCATCCATCCAAAATCAGACTTGTATAATATTGTAATCAGTAAGCCGTGGTCCCGTCGTTAGGTGCCTTCCCTTTGGCTGACGTCCCTCCTGCGACCGCATGATATGTTGAAGCTAAGGGTTAATGCCATATTCTGTGAGAATGCATTCAAGGTTGAATTCATGACCCCAGGAACAGTGCTGACATGGGTAGGCGATTTAGATGTAGTGGCCACAATCGGTGTCGCACTATATAGGCCACGTGAAGTACACTGGCCCAACGAGACTTTCTCCCGTACGCAATCATTACAAAAGGAGCAGCTGTTAAACGGTGAACACATTTTCCTGAGCACCACAAAGAGCCCAAAGCGACCTCAAAATCAGACTTTCAGCTATTAGGCCCAATGAAATTTGACAAGACTTGAAGAGCTTTATCTGTAAATTACTTTTTGTGACATTCACGCACGCAGGGAGCCAGCAGGAAGTCAGTAATGCATATGTTCTATGGGCCAAAAAAAGAAAGGCAGGCGCCTGAGAAACACTGCATCTAGTTCTCCTAATACGTCGATGGTCATATGAGGTTCCGTCTGAGACTATTTTCCTCGGGCCTCAGGACACGCTTAGTTGTTCAGATGATGTTAATGTCATTACTGTAAATTCTCATCGCTAAATAAAGGCCTGGTATAAAACCATTGATACTATACTATAATACTATCATCATTCACATAATAGTTTCAGCATAATGCACATTTCCACTGCAACAATTCCACGAACACAGATTCATGCCATGCTCACCACTCTGCTGCTCCAAATTTCTTTTTTAACTATTATTTGATTATTAATGATTTTTTTTTTTTTTATCCAATCAAAGTTAAACTACCATCGGTGAGCACTTTTCCAGATTTTTCACACATAAAAAGAGAAGGAAAGGCTGGAAGACTTGAAACACACCTCTTCAGGAAATATCGTTTCACTGATGTAAGCTTAACAGCAATAAAAACAAAAACCCTCCACAGTAGAAAGAGGCTGGAAATAAAACTATGTCTGATCATCAAAGTGGTGTAAAAGCAGGTAAATTGGAGGAAGTCATGAGTTTGCACTAACAAGGGAACAGGGGGGGAATTAGGAATAATAATAATCACTCTCTAATATCAGCCTGTTCCAAATAAAGACCTGGTTCTATCTGCCACTGAGGTCAATAAAAACCACCATTGAGAATCTTTGTCACTAATGAAAATGTGCTGCCAAATGTTGTCACCATGTCATTCTCAATGAACCTTCCCCCTTAACCTCCATCCCAACCCCCAGAGCCCCAGTCCCCCCACAAACCAGCAGGATGTGGTTCCGACACAGCTCAATTATTCGCCCGTTCAACTATGACAAACCCCATACAGGACTCAACAGAGCGTGCTGGCTCATCTGGTTTTGCACTTCGTCTTAAGGCACAAACATGCTTTAAAATTAACTTTGGGGAAGCTGAAACGAGAACCAAAATACTACAAGTAGCTGGTGAAGAGTGAGTCAGATACTTACTGGCAATCTACCAGTCCATGCCAAATGTGAATTTTTTCGGTTTCCCTGCCCGACAGCAAAGCATACAAGGCTGGTGAACAAGAGGGGGCATGTTGAAATATTATGCAACGCTGTTGTGCAAACTCGTGCAAACACAGGAGCGTACCTCACTAAACTTTGCAATAAATAGTATGTGTTTCGGTGCTGAGAGCACACCGTGCCTCTGGCTGACTCTTCTGCCCACGACACACTGGAGTTTCTGTACTAATGCAGACGTTCTCAGAGCACCCGCCTGCATCCACAGGTCGCTAAGATATCTGTATTTAACCGCAGGTACTGTCAGAGCGTCAGGAGATAGGAATGAAAGAACGCGATGAGCGGTGAGGGGAGACGTTTTAGCTCTCCACTCATCTGCACTTCGACTGAACTCCTGTTGAGAAAGAGAAAGGCCGAGGGATTACAAACCATGCAGAGGCTTTGTTAACTGTCATAACTGTTCCTCGACAGGAAACAAGCGAGGCGAAAAGGCAGACAGAGAGCTGGCAAAATATGACAACGGCATGATTCAGAGCGGCGAGAGTGCAGCACAGGCCAGTGGACTCTCCACCGGCTGCAGACTCACCAACGTCTAGAGTACAGTAAACAAAGAAATTAATAAAGTGTGTAATGCTGCTGCGTGAGTCACTGCCTGTGGGTGTGCAGTGATAGTAGATGACACACGGCTTGAGGTACAAAAATAACCCCCGTACCGCCACGTATATATATTCAGACAAGCAGGGAATATTCAGGGCAGTGTTCTACTACTCTGCCTTGTGAACCTGCTCCACAATCCCAGTCAATGCAACTCTGCCCACTGAGCTACTAGCTGAGGCCAGTTGGCTTCATGCATAACATCTCTATAGGATGCTATACACGTATCAGTTTGCAGCGGGCGAAATTGGTGTGAAATTCACGGGTTTCTGACGGGAAGCTTTGAGCGTGGATTTGAGCGGCTGCTATTTTCCTGCAGCCAGAAATCCCAAAATTCAAAAAGTGGGAAGAACATCTTTTCAATCAAACAAATGTGCCCCAAATATGCATATCTTTAAAGATGTAATATTTTCTTAATGCGACCACCAGGACACATATCAGGGAAACTAATGTCAACTATCAAGATTATTGATTTGAACTTTAATCCATTCGCCACTGACCTTCTAAACGTCTAATCACGCAATAGCAGAGGAAGAAGCGGACGACGTGTCTCTGAAGTTCCAGAAATATAATATGAGTGTAATTTAGAAATAACTGTGCATTGGTTATTCTTCAGAACAAAACAACCACAGTAGTCCCACAATTGGTCTTGTATATAAATTTTATATATAATCTTAGGAATAATTATAAATGGTATGATGATGTTTTGCCGTAGATATAGAATTATATAGAAATATAAACTAGTACTTTATTGCCTCTCTGGTTGTTTCATTATCCTCAAAAAAAAAAAGGCACATGAATGAAAACTAGCCAGGTGGTTATGATGTCAATTTGAGGACAGTACATATGGCATGCACCTGAATGTGTTTGGAGTTTATTACAGGGTGACCGGGCGCCCCAGCCTGTGGCAGAACACAGTGTCCTGATTGATCTCTGCAATGTTCTGCATACGTCCTGGGTTTCACCTGTCAATCCTCCGAAAACGCAAATGTTCTTAAACGTAGCCCACACAGTCCAACCCACACACGAAACAACCGCTGGCCTCTCATAACAGAATTATGAGCTTGTAAACATGTCACTCTTACCTTGTTTTGCGCTGGTGCCCATGACAACGAGGCAGCCTGCCTACCGACAGCACTTCTCCCTGTCAGCTGGCAACCAGTGTAACATCAGTCATGCCTTAAAGGATCATTGTTTTAATGAAGAACTCCATCAAATGTACATTTTCCACTCTGTAACTGTTTAGCCACATTGTGCTTATCCATTTCGGGGAAAGATTTCTTCACCCAAAATATAATAATGGCTGGACATTGCTCAGCAAACTTGGAATTCTGGGGTATCCTTAAGATTGTGGTTACGATGCTAGTGGGCCCCGGGGGGAAAACGTAGCTGCTAGGCCCCTATTAACCTGTACTTCCACTCTAAACACACACCTGATACATAACAGAAGGTCAAAAACAAGATTTTGAAACGAGGACCCCTCTTTAAAAAGGGGCAGTTTTCTCCCGTCATGGGCTAGATTTTCTGAAGCCTGAAAACAGAAGTTTAGTTTCCTCTCAGACCTCTTGATTTACAATATACTGAAAGCTTATTGGGTATTTTTTGCCCAGTGACGCCAAAATAAATGAATACTGCCTACCCCAGCTTTAAGGTTAGAAAACAAGACCAAGAGTCTACAGCCATGCTAGCATACCACAGTGGTACTTTGAGCTAATGCTAATGTTTTAGTTATTTGCAAGTTAGCCCTCAACACAAAGTACAACTGAGGCTGGTCTGAATGTCATTAATAGGTCAAAATAACAATAATAATCAATAAGTGTGACATTCAAATTTTGATGATGATGATGATGACACTACTTGAAAAGTCAGGGGATCACCAAAGGTTTTATAATTCATTGACTAATGTCTGTGTCAAATTTCATGGCAACCCATCCAATAGTTGTAGACATATTTCACTCTGAATCAAAAATGTCAACCTGCTGGTGGCGCTAGAGGTAAAGTCAGGGATCACCAAAATCAGCAGGATTCGTCCTCTGGGGACCATGAATGTTTGTACCAAACTGCCAATCTGTCCTATTGTTTTCAAGGTCTCTTAGTCTGGACCAAAGTGGTGGACAGATCACAGGACAGGCCATTAGCATGGCTAGTACAGTTTGACCCACTTTGAGGTTATCTTATCAGGTCAGTTTTTATTGTGCTTTAGCCTGGAGCTTTCAGGGCCCCGGGAGTGCTGGGTCCCTGGGGATGTTGGCTGCTTTGCCTGGTTGATAATCCAGCCTTGAGTACATGTCTTTTAGTGGTAGTCTTGTAGTGGTAGATGTAAGAGGTGGGGGAGGTAAACTGACCATCAGGTGAACAATCCTAATATAAACCTGACAAGTTCATTCTTGTTTCGTTTCTGCTGTTTCCAAGGTCAAGAATGAACTTTGAAACTAGAAAAAAAAAACATTATAAACTAACATACTGATACTGATTTTTCATTATAATTTGTGGGACACAAATTTATATGAGCCAACAGAGGTTGTAAACTGTAGTCTGAAAATAAAAAAACACATGAAGGCAGAGTAGAGGTGGCTTTTGCTATCCTTGATTATGATGCTTTATAGAATGGAGCTGGCTGAGTTCTTCATACCCGAGTATTGTAAATACTTCTTAGTAGATATGAAATGACAGATGTATTTACAATGGTACCGTCTGACATCAGAGCAGCTAATGGAAACGTGGAAAATTCCTGCTCCAGGAAATCACGGACGTTATGCTGTTTGTCCAACAGCCTTAATCTCAGCAGATCGATGCGCTAATGAGTACAGATGACTAGCAGAGGTACCATCCGTTTACATAGCACGTAATGACTTCCAGCCATGACGGATGGTAAACAATGGTGAACCTCCAAAGCCATCAATATTCCAGGGCTGAAATACACACATGGCGCATTTTAATATGGGGATCATGTGAACTGACATTGGGCAACGTCACAGTCCTGGCTGTATTGTTTTATTGGCAGGTAATCTTGCATAAAAAAAGCAACTATGTGGTTTGAGGAACATTTTCTAACTTACCTCTACTCGTATCTAGCCATGCAGACAGTTTTGGTTTTATATGCTCAGATTTTAATACCCCGACTGCTGAGATGCCCCTGCTCCAGTACAATGAAGGTGAATGACATTTTGTTTCTGATGCTTAAAGTATCAAACAATGACATTTGAAAAACACAATGATGTTCCTCGCCAGAAGCGATGTCCCAGTTATTCAAATGCCACTTTTTGATGCTTCGAGCGCCACAAACAGAACATTGTATAGCAGTTGGTTTGGCAGGAAAATAATCGCAAAACCTTGAGTTTGATGCTCATGCCGTTCTTCATTATGTCCCATTCAAAAGGAATTTGAGACAAAACAGTTCTATATAGTCCCATGTCTTCGCTAAAGAAACAGACCTTCAGTAGAAAGTGATTCTGTCTCACATCTAAGTCAATCCAACATAGCGCTCTGAATAGAGCAGGGGTGCGGAGAGCATGACAGTACTGCACAAATAACACCAGATGTCATTTGATTGCCTGGCACTCTGATAATACCTTCACCTCCCAATAAATCGATCGCTAAATACGTCACGAGGACTTGCTTCACGACACAGCAGGCTGCGGCCGAAGTCACATTTACATCAGAGTCAAGGTGTTTGTTTTCGACAGCAGCATCTCGTCCAGAACACTAATCCATAAGGATTACTTCAAATTGTTTTTCCGTAGTTAGCCTAGCTTAGCATAAAGACATCAACAATATTGATGCTCTAATCTCTATCGTGGAAAGAAAGGGGAAAAAGTGAATTCCCCAAAAAATGCTGAACTTTTCCTGTCAGCCATCAGCAATCATGTTTCATGCTTCATACAAGACCAGAAATGGTCACGTCTGGTACCTTTATCCCTGTAAATATGCTCTTTCTGTGGTATGTCTAAGAGCTGTTGAAAATACTACAGACAGATTATGAGATGACAATGATCTTATTCATCTTCCTTAGTTGTTGTTTTTTTTTATTTGTTTACAATACAGATGTTAAGATCAGAATTAGGAAAAGGGTGAGCCTAATGCTCAATTGATTTTCAAAGCTTATATATATTTGTTTTTGTGTGTTTTTGCAAAAACGTGCCTGTACTTTCCCACTTAGCTTTATATCATCCATCTTGGTCACTATAAAGGTCATGTTTATGATTTTCTTTTTTTAGTATCTTCACTTGGCAACCTGTGAGCAAGCCTGTGGGACTTAAAGCTGGGATCATGCTTCTGTGAAGATACACAGCAACGTCTTTGCGCAGATAAGGATGTTCTGGGTAACTGTAGGTCACAGAGGCTTGCAGAGGGGCTAACATGCACACCTCCCAAAAACTTTGTACGGCCCAGTGCACCAAACAAGCCAAACGGTTGGAAGGTGGGTTTGAAATGAACACGTTAACATTTTACCAAAAATGTGTTGGTAAGTTTAAAAGAAAAAAGCCATTCGAGTGACTCCTGACAAACATTTGTGCACGTTTGCTTACATACTCTAAGAAATTAATGATTTTTTTGTTGTATACATTTTAGACAAATCAACAAGACCAACATTTGAGTTGATCATTCAAAGCCAAATATCATCCAAGAGTGATTCACTTGATATTCACACCAATGCACTCGGATCAGTAGCAATGGTAAAGAAATGCTGTATGTACGTGCTTCTGTGCTGGTAAGAGGCAATAATAGCCACATACATAATGTATCTCTGGCAGGCTTTTCTATGAAATCTGCACATAAATAAGAGCGGTCCAGACACCGGAACCACCAGAGCAGGTCCTGAGCCACATGTGCTGCTGTGAACAAGCCTCTTCGGGGGGGGGGGGGGGGGGGGGTGAAGACCCATGGGTGAGATGAAAGAGGCAGCACACATACACACACTCAACAGATGCTGCTATACACACACTGAAATGCAAGTTTACATTATCATAGAATGAAAATCGCTCCGTTGTTCGTGTTCCAAATCAATGTATTCATTTTAACTGGAAAACTAAAGCACATGGTGAACCACAAGGAGGGAAAAACGCAACAAACAGAGTCAGATGACAGCAAAGCTTTCCAATATTATGACTGAGGCAAACGTGATATCCTGGCCGGTGCTAGCATGAGACAAAACAGCTGCTCGATGATTTACAGAGTAGGGCTTCCGAGGGAAAAACTCACATGCAAAACAAAAAGAGGAGAGAAAAAAAAAAGATGTTGTTGTGACAAGTTTTGTCAACAACGTGGGCTTCAGCTTGGATGAGATTTTCCAGAAATGGGGAAATGGTTTGATAAGGTCTGAACTCAAAACATCGGCAGGCAGAGAGCGGGGGAACGTTCCAAGAGAAATTGAGACGGATAAATAAAGCACACATTACAATCACACCTTGACCCACTTAGAATTTAAAAAAAAAAAAAAAAAACCACACTATTATCATTCATTCCTGTTGGATCTTAGTCTTCACTGTCCTCAGCAGGGGGAGGGATTCCCACTCAGGGCTGAAGCCAGGACCGACTGTGGGATTGTCCACATCTACAGTAGATAGTCATCATGTCTGGACAAGCATCAGTGGGAGGCAGATAACAGAGAAACAGAGAAGAGGTCACTGTTTAAACTCAGCGTGGGGGTTGCACACACACACACACACACACACACCGACCGTGACACAGATTTCAGACTTCAGATAGACATTTAAAGCCACTACATATAAAATGTTTATGTGATCATATCATCTTCCGAGTGATTTTGGCGCTTTTGTTGGAAAAAGGAATTCATTGCTGTGAGATACTACTAGATACTACTGCTTTTATGGTTCCTTTAACTCCTTTTTGCTCAGAAAAAGAGGGTAACAGCGTCTTCTGTACAAAAAAAAAAATGTAAGTGGCAGAGAGCCACACAAAGAGTGAAAAGTATTACCGGGCAGATAGAACTTTATCTTCGGTCAACTAAAGATTTCTGGAACTAACGTCAGCATTTTAACATGAGCGAGGTGTGAAAAGACTGAAATCAAAGGAACAAAAGGATCCACGTTCGTCAGCTGATGTGCTATTAAAGATTAGCTTGAAGTTATCGTACCGTTATGTTTTTATCCTACGAGGGAAGAATTTTAAAAATACTAGAAAATGTTGTTTGTTTTTTTTATATTTGATGCATAGGTTATGAAGGCCTACTCATACAAAAACAGCTCCATAGCACTACTAGAGGTCAAAACTCCTCAGGGAACCTTTAAGTACAACTATCTGTGGGTAAATTAACCTCCTAAGACCTGGCATCCACATGCGTGGACATCACATTTTGGGTTATACCATAATACTTAATTCTGCTTATATGGAAATTCAAAAATTGTCCCCGTATGCGGAACCACATCATGTCAAAAGATGATGCTCAGTTTTTATACTTATCAGGTCCCAATAAGCCCAAATAGCAAAGAGAAATTAAGATAGAGCTTGGGTCTTAGGAGGTTAAGACTTTAGACAAACTTTGCAACATGCAAGCTGCCATTTGTAACATGAAACCATTTCCCCTTTTTACGCCGTCGGACAAGTTTCACTTATCAAAAGAAACCCCATATTTGCGACCCACGCATGAATGTATATTTTTATTTTTATTTTTTTTATTTGTGGGACTTTCTTAAAACGGGCCCCAGTGTAACATCTTTCTGACATTCGACAAAAAAAAAAAAAAAAAAAAGCAGGACAAAGACATCTCTCTATGAAAGTGTCTCTGCGTTAAACGTGTTGAAACATGCTAATCCATCCGTCTCCTTCCTTCTGAGGAGTTCCTCCCTCGGCACCTGTGTTGGCACACTTCCACAATTAGCAACGGCAAGCGGCTTCGTGGAAGATCGTCGCAATCGATTCTGAGAAAGGCTTCTGAGGGAAGCAGTTTTTGCAACCTCGTTTCTTACGCCATCGCTCTTGTTGATTACCATAGAAGAAATGCTTGCTTTCGGTATGTGCGCATGGTTTTTTTTACTTCCACGTATAATTTCATCCGAGAACCCCCTGATGTGGAGCTCATCAGGCTGAGACTGAGGCATGAACCTGAAACCTGGAAACAGCATCTTCGAATACATATTTCTTAACAAAGTTGATAAACTACATCTAAACCTAACCTCAACCTTCAGCCATGCGAGATCAGTGTGCGTTTTATCTATGCCTTCTCTCATTGAACAGCTGAGAGCTAATCGCGCTACAGTATTCTGCACTTTCTTGGTAGCACCTGACCAAATTAGTGAGTTGTAAATCAGGATAATTTCAAAAAAACTTATGTAAAGCAATCTATAATAAACTTACAATAACTTTTGCAGCCTTCCAGGCCTTTAAAGCTTAGAAATATGACAAATACGTAATGAAATGCCTGAACACACCACCTGCTTTGAATTAGCAGGAAGTATGGATTTAGGACACAGTTTGCATTTGGCCCAAGCTTGCTGCACGAGTCGTCTCCTGCAAGTTTCAGATGCTCGTGGAGATTGTAGTAAATGAAGGCAGGCTCGGTAACCTTAACACCAGGAAGTGAAGCAGTTAATGATTGCACGGCGAGGCAAACCTCCCGTCACTGCTCCGTGTCACAAAAGTAAATGACAGAACGCAAATGGAACTACTTTGGGCCGAGGCCGAAGGGAGAACCAGCGCGTTGAGACGTTAAACTCTGTTTTATTCATTTGCCATTACACATAAAGCTGGTTCCTTCACTGTCCCACACTAAAGCTCAAGTGGGTCTTCGCAGGCTGATCCAGGTTCAGTTCACCTCGGGTAGTGGCACTCCACCCCAATGGCGGCACTCTGGCTCCTTATGATGTCACTTCTGCCGGACACTTTGGGGTCGTAGACCAGTGTGAAGGCATAAATGAAGGAATTCTCTGTCATCTAAAGGAAAAGAGAACTACGGTTTAAAACTCTGGATGGACGTTACTCGAGTAAAAACATCAATGCGTTATATGAATAAACCCTCATACCACTAGTGTGCTGCCACAGCCGTGCAGCTCATATTCAAAGATCAGCACATGAGACAAGTCGTCGACCTCAGTGGCTGAGCAGCCACCGAGTGTGATTTCCTCTGGTTTTATCAGCTTGCCGAGGCCCAGCAGGTCCTGACTCGCTTCCACCTGGATCCAACTTTCCCCACATCTCACGGCAACACGGTCGGCCGCCGGGCGCCTCGGTTCAAAGTCGACAGGAGGCTCGTTCACCGGGTCCACTGGATCTTTTGGAAACTTCCAGGAGAGGGATTTGACCTCTGGCCACTTCTGCATCGCCTGGAGCCTGCCAGCTCGTGGGGCAGACTCCCTGGAGGGCCACCTCTCCGGCCCCGCCGCCGGCTCGGCCTCCGCCTCTGCACGCGTCTGCTCCTCGACCCCCCCCCAGTAAGTCGGCACTGTCATGCTGAGGAATCGAGCGTCGCTAAGCTTGACGCACGCAAGCGCCACGCCGAACACAATAAGCTGCCTGGACCCCATCATTGCCAGCAGGCAATCTTCTGTGCAGCTTTCTTAAGCACGACCAGCGAGGCAGACAAAGGAAGTGACTCCGCCCTCGGCCTCATTAGCGGAATCGCTTTCCACACATGTGGATCTCGCAGGTGCACACCCCACGCTGATGGGTCACCCTGTGACCTGTACAGTAGCTGCAGGAAACCCGACGCTCCAGTATTCATCCACAGGTGCTGAGGCTGGATGTCTAGAGAGCCAACTGAGTGGCATTCATTCATGCAAAGAATGATCTATTTAGTTAAAAACTCACAATCTCAGCTGGGGGTTGTTTTTTTTTTCCCATTTGTCTGTAACGATGATAGATACACCAAGTACGGAGGAAAATGCTGTACTTTTATTCCACAACCTTCATCTGACAGCTATAGTTACTGGCCACTTCACGGATTAAAGATTTTACTTACAAAACCTGAGATGATCTCATAAAACAGGGCTGTTTATCGATATGTCAATCATTTTCTTAACTAACCGATTAATTAATAGGAAACAGTTATGATTGATGTAATTCAATTTCGTTGCCCAGTTTTCTTGAAACGAATGGTTTCAGCTCAGCATTTGCTTTTAACGAGAGTATTTTTTACATTCTTTTATTGCTATCTGAGTGTGTTTTCCACTGCAGAATAAATCCAAGAAAAGTGTAACGTATAAAGGAGTCCACGCCTTTCCGACGAATAAGTTATCCCATTGAACTAATTCAACATCAACCTTAAAGGTACGGCTGAAAATGCATTTTATTTGCTTTACACACTGCAGTCTGTTGCCGCAGTTTCAACCAGGACGCAGCCACAAAACGCGCGCAATGCGGAGAGAGAACGCAGCTGGAAACCCAAATGTCAGACCGAAAGAACAGCTTCACTCCAGTAAAGCGTGATGACAATAATGCCAACCAATTCGGTCGCAATGTGTTTCAACAGTATTTAGTACTTTTGGTGTGAGCAGAAATCAGGGCTTTTCTGTGACTCTGTGATATGGGGTCGAGAGTGGTAAGAAATGGTACAATAACCAGTGAACTTAAGTTAGATAAGCCAACTTTAATCCTCATTATAATGATGTCCACTGATGCGTGTTGGTTCAGTGTGGATCTTGGACGTCCTCCATGCTGCTGCTGCTGTGTCTCTGCTCGCACTGTACGGAGCATAAGGCGGCTCTCTTGTTTTCTGCATTCATCTCTGCAAATGGCACTTTTGCGTAGGACGCCCGAAATAACACAGCATCTCATGTTCAGGATGTGGGGGGGGGGGTGGGTTACCATAGCAACAGTACCTAAGTAATGAAAAATGCCTGTCACTCACAGATTGCAGGATGCTGCGATTTACTGGAGGGCGAAATGTGTTACGTGAAGGTGGAAAGAGTCATTGTTTTCATACATACATCATATTGTTTTTTCACACCTAGAGTGAGTTTGTCGTTGGAGGATTGTGAACAATGCATTAAAAGTCCCCATTCAAGTCAATACATTAAGGTCAGTGGGTTTTTATACGATTGCAAAGTCATCCAAAAATCCAGTGGACACAGCAACCGCACACGTTTTCTTCTTTCTCAGTGAATATCGGCCAACTTTTTTTTTGAGGTCGACAGTCCATCAGGGGGAGGCGGCCAGAGACACGGCCCGAATCTGCCATTGCATCTGCCTAACCGCTGCATTGTGTAGCCTACATTTTACACCGCCGCCCCGGGGGGTTTGCCCGTCCCTGAATGAGCCGTTGAGCCTATTGATGAACGGAGGGCATCGGGGTCACTGGGGAAACAAGAAAGTAGAGAGCAGAAGCCATTCCATACTAAATCAGGCCCTCTCCATTTTCAACCCTATTTCATGGTAAAAAAATAAATAAATAAAAATAAAATAAACCCATTTAAAGAATGTTCAGAATGAATGATAGAGCTTGTGAGTAACTGTACATTCTGCTTTGACCAAGAAGTTGACTTCCAAACCAGCTGATGGTTGACCTGAATGTACACACACACACACACACACACACACACACACATTCCCATTATAAATGCATGCAAACATATGTTCACCTTCACACTTCATACTTGAATCAATGTCTATATTTTCACACTTTCATCTTCAAAGGCCTTCCCTTCCCAATCAAAACGATGCATTATTCACGAGATGTTGGCAGAATATGGGAAGCACTGCACCTCACATGCGGTACCTTAAAGCTGAACGCTTTGCAGGATCAAATGTGAGAGAGGGGGGAGAGAAGACAGCCACGGCACGGAGGACAAACGAGGGCAAATCTCTGCAAAAGTAAACTCTTCCAGTCCAGCAGCGACAAAGCCCTGAAAACTACAACGCAGCCTTCAGAAGGGGCCTCCTGCCGCGCATGAGTCATCTGCAAATGGAACATATCACAACAGGAGGTCAGAAAAGTTGGAGACCTGTCAAACCTGCTATTGCAGACATCAGAATAAATTCAACCAGACCACACGTTCGGATGTCTGTCGCAGCATTACACTGCAAACGTGGCAATCCAAGAAAAGCAATCCAGCCTCCTGGTGGAGCTCTTTGACATCAGTTGTGTTGCGTTCCTTCATTCCTAAATTGAGGTGATTTAAAAAGGTTTTTTTGCTCATCAAGTCTCTTGTATTTAGCTTGAAGGTCGGCTCGTGTTTTGTCGGCGGCCTGATTTTGATGTCAGTTCCAAGAAATCATGTCATGGCTTCGAGGGGGGTGGCAGTTCCGGGCGATCGGTCGGTCCGCCAGCCGCTTTGGTCCAGACTTAAATATCTCACTATGGGACGGATTACTATGAACTTTGGTTCAGACAGCCATTGTTCCCGTGAGGATGAATTGTAATAACTTTTGGTGATCCTCTGACTTTTCCATCTAGCGTCGCCGGAATTCCAATCAGCCTCGGCTGCTCTTCGTTTTAGCGCTGTTAGCGAATGTTAGCGTGCTGAACATGATAGTGAACATGGTAAGCTGTTAGCATTTAGCACAAAGCACTGCTAATTACGATTGTTTTTCCCTTGATAGGAACAAATTTCTCTGGTGAAAAATACTCTTTATACTTTACTTTATTTTTTTGCAGTGTGTGCAATGGACTTTGAATATGATATGTATTTGAATATATATGTACTGTTTTTGCTATTGTTGCTGTTATGTACCACAACTCATGGGAGCTGACAGATTGTCCTTTTGTGTGAACCTTTAGTAAACCAGGATCAGTAAACCAGGATATGTCGATATGTCGATATGTAGAAAAGGTAGATTACGTGGCTGTGCATCCTGGAAAAAAAAAAAAAAAAGAGTCTTGCACGGCTGTTGACCAGGGGTAACCCTTCAGGGCCACTGCAGTGTCTTTGTCAAATGGATATTTCAAGCAGAACACTCACAGTCTGAAGATGCTTCCAGGAACATGAGAGTGACCGCAGAGGCCAGACCTCAACACAGCAGAGAGAGAGAGAGGCGAACAAGAGGCGGTGACGGTGAGGAGCATTCAGACCCTTTACTGAAGTCAAAAATTACCAGCGCAAAATCTACTGAAAGTATCAAAGTAAAAGTACTCGCTCTGCAGTAAAATGTCCCCACTGACATCATTATTAGATGTGATGATATGATTGCTGATGCATCAGTACATAAGCAGCCTTTAATCGTCCAATGGTTCCTAACCTATAGTGTCGGCCCACTCCAAAGGGTCTCAAGCTCAATCCGAGGGTGCCAATGATTATTGGGAGAGAAAGGAAGCTAAATATCATATATATATATACTCATTTATACTTTGGAATTCTCTCTAATCATTGCTTTTTTTGTGTGTGAAAATCAGGCATCAGAAAGGTCAAATTAAATAATTTACCTTTTGGGGCCTTGAACACAGTGTAGAGAGGAAATGCCTCTTTGGTTGAACTGATAAGAGATCTGAAACGTACAACTAGACACTCAAGTCACTAGTAACTGCAAAGTAGTGGAGTAAAAAGTACAATATTTCCCTCCAAAGTGTACAGTAGGAGTAGAAGTACAAAGTAGCATAAAATGGAGCGTATTAAAGTAAAGTACAAGTACCTCAAAATGCGTACTGTAGTACAGTACTTAAGTCAATGTCCTTGGTGACATCGGACCGCTGAAGAGGTTGACAGAATGAGTGTGTGGCTGAAAAATGTACCCCACGAGTCTGCGTGAGGACCAAAAATCTCTCTGCAGCATTTTCAGCGCCCTGCTGAACCAACGGCTCCAACACCTCAGGCTGTTCCAAAAGCACTGAAATGTGGCGCAGCACTGATGGTCTGCTGCTCAGGCTATTTGTCGGCAATTGAATCAAACCTACTATATCAACCCCCTACTGATTCGTTACAGTCATTTCGTAGCGCCAGGCAGTACAAATCTTTACCGATTGGACCTTTAAAGTCATCCCCTAAACTATTGCAGATGTAGAAACTTGCAGTCCATTGTTTTCCTGCGGACCGGCGCCTCTGACTGATTTAATGTCCAGGCCAAGTCAACAATCTGACTCCACTGTAGTTATGCAACAGTTATTTAGGCCTCGGGGACTTCGGTACAACAGAAGTGAGCCTGTTAGAGCTGAAGCAGGGTGCTGAGATGGCAGCTGTTTCCTTTATGCTGGTTTACAAGCTGAAGGCCTGGATATCCACGGGCCAGTTTAAGTGATAAAGCTGTCAGTTTAGAGCTTAGCGGAGCATCTCAGGGGAACAGGGAGGGCCTGACGCTAATGGGGTGCTCGTTTTAACAGGGCTTGAATGTGCTTTGCCCAAATTACGACGGGCTAACTGGAGCACATTAGGTTTGTCATGATGTGTTACGGCTGTCACTCGGGATGCTGTGGTCTGTATAGTCGGCGGTTGAGAATTTGCCTTTTTACCATCACAAATGCATCAAAATGCTTTTCCGGAGCAAGCTCGACACGGTGTAAGTCAGTATTGATGAGAACGCTTTCATAGATCTCGCTTTATGTTTGTGGAACATGAAGTCACCACGTTGGCTCCGTTCCTCACCTTGATCTCCGTGGAGTTGGTCCCCCAAACACTCTTAGATTTTAGATTTATTTCGAAACATGTTGACTTTCTCTCATTTGAGGCAGCTTTTGGATGCTACTTGGCGATGATTGATTTTTGTTTTGTACGTGATTTGACCCGTTTTGAAGTCAACCAAGTCTTTACATTTCAGCTCCTTTAATAAAGAGTGGGTTTGATGGCTCTCTTTAAGTGGTTTTGTTTTTTTTTTAGCTCTCTGCTGCCATCTAGCAGCCACACACGGGACTGCTGTTGTTGTTTATTGGGATCCCCATTAGTTGTCCAAGTATGTATGATTCCATTATACTGTAACTGTGGAGGAGGAACTACTTGGACAGAAACACACCTGCCCAGATGTATTGCTGTTACTGTGTCTCACATACTTCATCATAAACTGTCCATTTAGGGACAGTTGCACTTGCAGCATTCATTTATTTTATAGAAACTGCAGCTTTAATGTTAAGTATTGCTTGAAGAAGAAGAAAAATAGAAGAAATACAATTGCATGATGATAATATATCAACAAATCTTTTATTCTGGAACAATACAAGCAAAATACATACACGTTTTATCTGTGGATTACTGTAAGTGTCTTTTTTTTTTTTTTTACTCATCGCTGAAGGACGACATCTGATACAAAATGGACACACAGCAAAAAAAAAAAGTTAGATCAAAGGGTTATCCTATTCTTTATCTTTGAAATATCTGAATACAAAACAGGATTCAAAGTGTGTCCAGATGGGTTCTTAACGTGGAAATGGTTGCAGCAGGCACTGTTTCTTCTTTGGACAGATTTCACAAAGGGACGTCGCTGTGTCTCTAGTTATAAAAGCCTCTCCAGTACCAGCAGGTGCAGTTGAGGCCTGCAGCTATGAGCAGGATGACCAGCAGGGTGATGAACAGGCCGAGGCCGATGATGGTGGCAACGACGGCCCAGATGAACGTCCTCTTGGACATGTCGATCAGGGGTGACTTGAGGGCCATCCGCACCCGGCGCGCCCGCCGGCGGTCCTGAGGAGGGTACCTGGCCAGGTTGACGCTCTCCATGCCCAGAGAGCGGACCAGGCACGCCCTCTGGTGGCTCAGTTGGTCAAAGGTGTGTTTACCGTGGTAGCGGCCCATACCACTCTGACCTGGAGAGGTCCCAAACAAGTCTGAAGTCAATTCTTTTCCAATTAAAAAACGTTTTGAAATGTTCAACCAGTGTGTGGCGCTTCATACTAAAGGACAGCATAGCATAAGATCTGAAACCACTTTTTTTAATATCTAAAGCTGGTCCAGTTTCCTCTGAACTACAGTCCTTATCAATGCTTTCTACGCTGGACCGCTGGACACACAGAGACATATTATCACCAACACTGCAGTTACCCTCAGCTCAACAGAGCTTTATAGTGTCTTTTAGCTTGTTGTTTTGGTTTGACGGAGCACAACTACTGTTTTGTGTCGTTTCCAGCAGCAGGCAGCTGTTTCCAGTGAAAAACTAGCCGCCCAGCACCAAACAGCAGACAGGCGCAGTGCAGCATTTAGCAGGTAAACAGCCAGATCTTTCCCTCAGGACTCGGTGGAGACCAAAAACAGAGCGAATATTAAGACTTATATTTGTCAGGCCGAAACAAACGTAGCTCCAAATGAATGCTAACGTTGCTCTGTGTCTGCTGAATCTGTGAATAAACCACCACTTGCCAACACATGTGCCAAAACAACTTGATGATCATATGCTAATGTTGTGTTTCTACACTTCCACTACATCAAAAGTTTTTCGATGTTTTTTCTGCACCCTAGTGGCCAGAAATCCATTAATGCAGCTTTAAGTGTTAAATTTCGAACCAGTTTCCATCGACTACTGTCATGGGAATAGTTAGTTAACTGAAATGGTTGCAAGATTACTTAATCTGAACAGAGCCTGTAACTCCGGTGCATCGTGGCATTTTGTTGTCATTTACTTTCATTGATTTATTTTTTTCCTCTGTCCATGGATCAATCTCGTCCACAGCCAATATCGTTTACAATTTCATCATCTTTGTCATCTTTTCCTTTCAGCCAAGCCTTCAATTTTATTATCGATTAATCTGTCAATTCTTTTCTTGATTTATTGATTAATTATAAGGCTATAAATATTTGAAAACAGCGAACAGCGTCCATCATAAGTTCCCAGAGCACAAGCTGGTATTATCCAACAGCATCATCTCCACCATTCAGGTTCTCTTGTGAACAAATTCTCAAATGTGTCCTTTAATGTCACCTTGTTTGAGTGCTAAAGGGAAAAGGCCCTAAGGCCAGCCTAACGGGCGGACCCAGCCATGCCGTGCCCCCATGATGAAGTGAACACACAGACAATGATGCACTGAGTCAGTCTTACCAACACCACCAAACGGGAGGGAGCTGAGCGTGTAGTGCATCATGACGTCGTTGACCGTCACTCCTCCACTTGAGGTCTCCTCAATCATCCTTTTCACCGCCTTCGAGAGACCCGAGGAGCAGAAACGAGAAAGGTAAAGGAGAGTTTTCCCAACACCGAAACACGTTTTAAATCTCCCCGCTAACCCGCCGTTTCCTCTCACCTTCTTGTCGGAGCAGAAGATGTAGAGGGCCAGGGGTTTCTCTCTCTCGTTGACGAAGCGGATGGCATCATCCATGTCACTCACGGCCACTATGGGCAGCAGGGGGCCGAAGATCTCCTCCTGCATCAGCCTGGAGTGAGGGGGCACGTCCTTCAGCACTGTTGGGGCTGCATGAGCAACATCAATGTTCATGAAACAGAAATGTAGATTTCAAGACGATACTTTAACTCTCACAGCCTCACCGCGTCTTCCTACCAATGTAGCGCTGCGAGGCGTCATTCTGTCCTCCCACCACAGGAGTGTAGCCCTCCATCAGACCCATGACTCTGTTGAAATGACGCTGGTTGATGATTCGGCCGTAGTCTGGTGAACATTTGGGATCAGCGCCGTAGAATTCCTGGGACGGATCAAAAAGGTCTCAGTAAAACCTCCGGGCTGTGCCGTTTCATTTACACTGAGGTGTGCCGCTCGGGCAGGTTTAAAGGACGGTACCAGCAGAGTCTGACGGATGCATTCCACCACTCGGCCCTGGATGCAGGGTTCACACAGGATGTAGTCTGGGGCGATGCACGTCTGACCGCAGTTGACAAACTTTCCCCACGTGATGCGACTGAGCACAGGTATGGAAGATCAAATTCACAGTGTTGGTCACGCTCATTTTACACGAATGTACAGTGGTTTGTATGACCTATCCTCTCGCACCACAAATGTGAACACATTTCCAACCACCATTAATCTTTTACCTTCCAAGCAGCCACTTGTTTCCTTCACATTTTACTACACTTTAAAAAGGATGACTTGCACAGATTTGAATCTTGCTTGAGATACAGTAAACCATCCCAGTGCTTTTTAGAACTGGGCACCAACATCTTGTTTTGGTCACCGAAGAATTATTGCAGATAAAATTCAGAAAACACAAACATGAATTTGGTAAAGAGGGCTGTGTGACTTAGCTTGTTTGTTTGTTTGTTTTTTGTGCAAAAAATACGGTGTTAAAACAGCTTTCTTACTAATACTAGATGTAGTCCGACAAAAATAATGGCAACAGATTCTTCGGCAGGCTTCAAGTCTCAGGTATTTTTGTCTTAGCACATTGGTATAATATAAGGTAGGAAATCAAGTCAAGTATAAGCCTTTTGACTAAAATATGCAAAAAAAACCATCAGCATGGGCCTTTAAGAGCTGCGAACCACTGATACCAAAATCCCCAATGGCTCATTCACTTCAGTATTCCATAATAACACTTCATCAGTATCACTGCTGTTCGGTTATTTTGGACTCCATGGCAACACTTCACATACACTGCGTTCAGTGGTAGTAGGTTTCATGCTAACACTTGCAGCATACACTAACAGTAAACACGACCGCAGGCATAGTAGCTGTGTTGAAGCTGCCGCCTCTTTGCCCTCTTTGGTTAAAGTGCTAAACCTCCACGGGCTCAGTCATGTACACGGTGCTGTACAGACCATGAGGCCACATTGCTGAAACCACAAGGTACGTTGCCCTGTATTCAGCTCCGTGTCTGACCCCTGATCGGTGACGCGGGATAATTTGACGGGTGGTGCGTTACCGGCAGGCAATTCTGATGTCACAGCTCTTGTCGATGTAGCAGGGGCTCTTCCCTCCCAGCTCCAGGGTCACCGGGGTGAGGTGGCGAGCCGCCGCCTCCATCACCAGTTTACCCACCGCGCTGCCCCCTGTGTAGAAGACGTGATCGAACCTGAGCCTCAGCAGCTCCTGGGTCTCTGACACCCCACCTGTCACGACTGGGTACAGATCCTGGAAATGAACAGCAAAGTTGTGCTGTATCATACTCTGTTATCAGAAAAATATACGTTAAAGTCAACTACTCTGGGTAACTAATCAAGCTATAAAGCAGTCCCTGCTGATGGAGGGAGTCCCCGGATATATCCGTGATGTACTGTACTTGTGTTGGTACAAGGCTTTGGCGTTACAGCAGCTTGGAACATTATTCCATCAACAATAGCAGCCGGTGTTCAGACCTTGTCCAGATAGCGAGGCAGCAGAGCCCGGAGGAGGAGGGACGAGTACTCGCTGAGCTCGGACGGCTTCACCACAGCTGCGTTGCCTGCGGGGAGAGAACACAGGTTCCTGTGAACGGAATGAGATCACTGGGTGACGGAGAGCGGGCGAGTGGGAGGCCGGGAATGCAGGGCTGAGTCGTTCTCTCAAACCTGTGCTGCAAAATGCAAGTTTGACTGACGTGCATATCAAACTGATATCTTTATAAGCAGGACATGACTGTTCTCTCAATATCTGACAATTATCCCTTCAATAAGGTGTTCATGTATTATATTATTTATCCAAAAAAAAGGGGTGAAAACTCTCATCGTCTCTTAATCTACGGACATACCCGTTAATATAAAGCGAGAATCGCTTCAATTGCTTAATACAGTGCCTGAATTTTCCCTGGCTTTGTAAACATGGCGGACGTCAGGCCTGTTAACATTAGATATAGGCCCAACTTAATAATAACGATAATTAACACCATGATGCAAAATTGATAAGGTAAAAGAATCATTTTTCTTTGTCTTACACCTTAACGTTACTCACGCATTTCACCTTAACCAAAAAAAAACAAAGGTTTTAACAAAGGAGTTAAAGAGATTCTATACTGTTAGACATTAATTAACCACTATTTATTCCATTTTGACGACAAAAGTCAAACTACATTTCAAAAACCTAATAATCCGTTCACCCAGACCACCCTGACGTAAATGCTTTTATAAGCATTTGCTATTTCTCTTGAAGTCTTCTGTTTGATAGCAGGAGACTATCTGGAATAGGCCTGCAGACGTCAAAAAAAACCTCTTGAACCCTGATTTTCCTCATAAACGTTCACGTTTTTGTATTGCAGAATTATTCACTAGTGCAGCTTTAAAGTTTGGAGAAAAAAAACCCCACACTGCTTAAATGGAGAAATGTTATTTGGACTCTACCATTTACTACCCCATGCCCCCAAATATGTGAAATGTGATACTATATTAGTGAAATGGTATTATTATAATATTATAATTGGTTGGTACAACTCTTTCCACCATTATAACAAAAAAAAAGCACAAAGAATTTAAGATGGTCTATTATTATATCTATTATATAGCAATTTCCAAATCAATGGAAAGCATAACAAGAGGCTGAAACTGAATTGTAATATAGGCCAAATTAACTGTTTGTTATGATGCAGTACATAACCCTCCCCCTTTTCTGACCTCCCCCCCTAATAATTGGTGTACAGTCCGTTGGTTGTGTTGCACAGGTTTACGTGTGACAACCACACCTTCACCATTTTTTATTAGTACATGGACTTTGATGACCTCACATAAATCTAATCAGCAATGACCGGGAACAGGTGTGGACGTGCAGGGCCTTCAGAATCCGTTCCTGTGGGTTCTGGCATTGTCACCAAAAAAAAAAAGACAGAAATTGAATTTGGAGAACTGTGCACAGTGGCGATGGAGGTCCACTTGACTACATCTGCTGGAGACGGGGAGGTCACCTACCAGCAGCGATGGCTCCAACCAGGGGCAGGAGGGTGAGGGCCCAAGGGTAGTTCCAGGCCCCGATGATGAGCACCACTCCCAGGGGCTCCGGCTGGACGTACACCTCATCTGATATGGTGAGGAGGTTCTTCTCAACCGGCCGCGGAGCCGCCCACTCTGCCAGTTTCTCCGTCGCCAGCTTGATCTCATTCTCGATGCCTATCAGCTCCAGGAGCGGCGTGTCGTACTGGCTCTGCGGGACACCCAGAACACTCAGCGCGTTTGCACATGCGCGACACGTTTCCATGCAGCGGCGTGCTGTGCCTCCACTCACCCTGTTGATGTCCTGTTTGAGAGCGGTGGAGATCTCGGTCTCTTTCTCCGTGATCATCCTCTGCAGGGCGTGAAGTTGCTGCAGCCTGAACTCCACGGGCCGAGTCCTGCCGCTCAGGAAGGCCTCCCTGGCCCGCTGCGCCGCCTGCCTCTCCATACAGACGGCTGGGGGACACAGAAGAGCCTGCGTGGACCTGTGGACACACACATGTAAGGACTTCTCTGTTCGGAACACGCAACGGTAGCCGCAAGCAGGAGTCGAGCCGTGCTCTTTTCAGATTTAAAGAGGAGCTGTCAAAATGTCCTGGTCTACTTTCTGCACAATCCAGCAGGGCTGGGCCAAAACCTGTTTTGGGGACAAGAACTTGACTTGGCCCGCATGAACTATAAGGGAACACAACAGCAAGTCAACCTGGTCGCTTAACAGTCTCTCGTTCAGTCATCATTATTAGTGATGCCTAATGATAACAACAACAACAACAACAACAACACATGCACATGCAAAACAAAACAACTGAAAGAGGAGCAGAAGTCACCGGATCCAGGTCTGCTCAGTGAAGGCATCTGCGAGGGAAGGTGGGCGACCGACACAGGGACAGGCACGGAGGAAACTCAACTCCTTCGCCTCGTTCTATTCTGCGCTCCCGTCGCGGGGACTGCGTGAGTGAAAAGTGTGGGCTTACCTGGGATCAGCTCAAACGCGCATCCAGCGGACTCTCCGTGAAATATTAGTCCAGTATTCCGCGGTTCAGATGTCCGACACGCTGCGGGGCGGGCTGACTGACTGACTGACTGACTGGGCGAGTCTCACTGTACACTGACACTGTTCATCGGTCAGGCTGCTCCGGGATCAGCTTACCCACTGTAAAAAGCCCCCCCCCACCCCCCCCCCCACACACACACACACACACACACACACACACACACACACACACACACACACACACATTTTCTTTCCCCTCATGGAGGTCAATGTGCCGTAATAACAGCACATGAGTCACAGCAGCCACGTCATAAATGACAGCGACCTTGGGATCTTGTTAATAATATGCCATTGTTGAGATATTCATCTTTTTCCAAACTCATAAATCACAACAAAGTCAACAATTTTCTTGGGGGGGGGGGGGGGGGGTTGATGTTTAATTGCAGAAAGTATGGATCACAATCAAATGTTATCAAGAACTGGCACAAACAAGAGCAGACATATGTTATTCACTGTGATGGATCACCATGCTTGAAGGCAGTCTTGTGAGTGCACTGATTTCCGTTGTGTGGTGAAATGAGTCGCTGCGTCACTGCCAGCCGCCAGTTCCACTGGCAGTGATGGGATGATGGAATCTACATGTTAAAATCTCCATTCCCCAGGTTCAACTAAAACATGACTAATAAGACTACATTGCTATAAAATTGATGTAAAACAATAAAAGTCAGTAGTGAAAGGTCCTTTTTTTTTTTTCCAAAGGACGTGAGTGAGTCAAAATATGTCTGCATGAATGAGAAATTATATGGACCGGTACTTGAGTCCACGTGGCTGTCCCGGGATCACCTGCAGGGGTTGGACTTCTGCCCCTCAGCCCGATCGCAGGAACCTCTGCGAGAAACATGACGAGAGGGTAAAGAGGCCGGTCCAAACTGTTGCAAGCACAGCGATAACAGATAGCTTAACTGTTCGCAGAAGCACAGCGAGTGTGGATGTCAACAAAGGTGGTGGGATGGACCACAACAAAGGGGGCCATTTAGCAGAGGCGAGCGAAGCATGCTGGGTAATTAAAAGGAGGGCAGATGAGGGGGCATTATGTGGTTAGATTTCCTGGACAACACCACACATTGTCTGCCAGAGACAAAGCCATTGTTGTATGAGGGTACAGGCCTGTAGGATTGTGGGTATGTGGTGGTGGTGGGGGGGGGGGGTCATATCTGGTTATCTTGGGAAAAATTTGTCAGTATTTAAAAGGCTGTAAACACTCGTCACACAAATACCCCACTGTTAAAACATCTCTCTTCAAAAGCAAAACACTTTTTCCCATTGCTTCATGAAGCACAACTGTTGTGTAAAACATAAATGCTTCCCGCTATTAAGGTGAATATAAACCTGTCAGTCGTTCTCCCTCCCGCCCCCTCCTGCCAGCACTGATTACTACTGCACAGAGACAGTTTGAACCTCAGGTGAGACAATGGGACAGCAGAAGTGTGAGAATGATTAACAATGAACGGAGCACTTACAGGCTAACAACATCCTGTTCTGGAAGACAAGTCATTAGTGACATCTAACGGCTGTTGGGCAACACGCGTGGCCCATGTGGCATCTAGCAGCGGGCTACGTCAGATCACCTGTCATGGCGTAAAGACGCCGAGCACACGTGCAGATAGCGTACGTTTTATGTGCTCGGGCGGAGAAAACCTGGTCCTAAAAGGTGAACGAGAAGAGCTTAAAAGTACAAGTCTGGTAATATTCTATGGTTTTCTTATTGTCAACAAATCCCATGAAAAGAGCAAAACCAACAGTGAATTGATCTACTAACAAGTATTGGGAGCGTGGATATCCATAGAGCTCCATTGATGTCCAAAAACTATTAAAAACACATCATCTTACTACTTGTCTGGAAATACACGAGTACGGTCTAGACCTGCTCTATTTGTAAAGTGTCATGAGATGACTTTTCTAGTGAAAGGCAACAGAAGTGTTACGTTACTGCCGTCGTCATTCGTCTCTGGCACTTGGGTTGATTACTAAACTCATGGCGTGAGAGAGATTTTTTAGCTTTTTCTTGGGACACCTGTGTGACCGGCTTGTTGTTCCAAAAAAATGACAATTAGTCTGCAGGCAAGCATTGACTTTCAACAAACACAGAGAATAAAGTGTCCAGTAATTAACGAAGAATTTACTTGGGATTAAATGCAGAGCTTCTTTCTAGGTAGCTCTTCTGGAAAACTATTTAGAAACCGAACGCAACTAACTGACCTCACATAAATGTCCCAGAACTTCGTCTCTAATCTCCCAATAATTAGTAACAAATTGGATACTTCTTCCCAAGAAAACATCACTGACATCAAAACGATAGCTTTTATTCCTATTAGGACCGGGTTGGTATATTGTAGTTCCTTTACCTGCACCATGAATGCTGCCAAGCCGGCCAACATGACCAGCAGTGACATGCGCTGCAGCCTGCACACGTTGACCTGCTTGAGCAGAAAGAACCGAGCCCAGCCCAGCTTTTTGGCGGTGTGGGGTGGGTACCGCATGCTGTTGACTCCCTCCATCTTCAGCTGCTTGATCAGACAGCTGCGCAGGTGGCTGAGCTGGTCAAAGCTGTGCCGGCCGTGGTAACAGCCCATACCGCTGTTCCCTGAGAGAAGAGAGGCGGGAGGATGAGTCGGCTTTACTCCTCCATATGGAAACAGATGCAGGTCAGCTCGACTGTTATACACTCACCAACTCCTCCAAAGGGCAGAGCGCTAACAGTGAAGTGCACCAGACAGTCATTAGCCAGCAGAGCTCCACTGGACGTCTCAGCGATCACCCTTTTGATCAGCTGTTTACCAGGCGGGGAGAGGCGGTCAAACAGAGCATCAAACGACATCGTAGCACTTTCCAATATTTCAACGCTAACTTGAATAACCGGAGACAAGCACGTCTGTTGGTGATGCGTTTACCTTGTTGTCGTGGGAGAAGACGTATACAACCAGGGGCTTCTCTCTCTCATTGATAAACTGGATGGCCTCGTCTACACCGCTCACCGCGATGATGGGCAGCAGAGGCCCAAAGATCTCCTCCTTCATCACTTTGGCTTCCCTCGTCACATCCTTCAACACAGTGGGGGCTGCAAGGAAAACGAGTTAGAGGACGAGTACAGGCCAAGATGTATTTACGTCGCATTACGCGCAGTGGAGAAACAACATACAGGTAGTGTAGTGTTATATGGTTGCCTGTTGTAAGTGTCCTGGCAAGAAATAGACTATTTGTGTATTCTATAAATGTTATGGATACAGCTAATTGACACTTCTCATGTGTGATGAGAGAGGAGAGGGGGTTTGGCAGGAGGGATAATGAGGTTGTTTTCACCTGCGCCTTCACCCATCAGTTTAGGTTACGAGATTCAACAACTTAAAGGATAACATATTGAATGCTTTCTTCGTCACAAGAGATAAAACCCCCCAAAATCCTGTTTCATTATTATTAGTATTACAAGATTCTGCAGACATTTAGATTTTTTTTCTGGCCGCACAACAGGGTAACCACTGGAGTATTCCTTTAAGCTTTATTGTCGCTGAGCACAGGAACTTTCGACACCATATGGGCGACCACCAACAAAATATGAAGAAAAGCCATCAGCTGAGCTAACCACCACCACCACAGGTCAGTTCAGTTTACACAACTTTAGATGATTGCAGCCCGGCGTACAGCACAAATGCTTTTTAGCGACCAGCTGCTCAAACACGCCACGTACCTATGTAGCACTGGGACTCATCACTGTCTCCACCAACAGCAACTGTGCTCCCCTCCATGAGAGCCATGACCCTCTTAAAGTGCCGCTGGTTAACAATGCGTCCGTAGTCCTCAAAGGTTTTTGGATTATCTGTGTAAAACTCCTGCAAGGGGTGGAAGAAAGGACAAATGACGGTGTTCAGGTGGCTTGGAATGTCACAATGAAAGACAACATATTGATCGCTAGAGGGAAAGCACGGAAACATTTCTCTCCTAAGGCCTGCTTTTCCTTCATGCTGTAGTGAACAATATGTATTCAGCTATGGTGCAACTGTTCAAATATGGGAAGTACACAATACAAAATAACACATTATTGTTTTATTTCGTGTAAGTAAGCAGTAATATTGTGCTCTTGATACTTTACCGCTGCGGAAAAAGTATTGGGGGAAAGAAAACTATACAAACATCACATGCAACGCCTCTATAGCACACAGCTGCTGTTCTCAAACATGTTCAAATTGTCATGTTTTACATTTTCAAATCAAGATTATTCCTAGTAAGTTACTCCTTAGTGAGGTCTTGATCTCCTGAAATTCCTCCAATGACCTCTCAGATTCCCATTTTATGGAAATCTTCATTTCAAACCAACCTTGATGCTCTTCTTGATCTCTTCTACTACTCGGCCCTGGATGGAGGGCTCACACAGGATGTAGTCTGGAGCGATGCACGTCTGGCCACAGTTGACAAACTTTCCCCATGTGATGCGACTGTGTTGTGAGAGAAAAAGAATGCCAAAACCCTCCAACCTTGAAGATACACTTTTATGTTGTAAAATCGCACACGTTTTAAAACTCAAACTGTGTTGGATTTGAGAACAATGGAGTTCATGCAAGTGATGGCAGCATTTTTTTCGCGCAACATTTCATAGTTCAGACTGACCGGCATGCGACGGTGATGTCACAGCTCTTGTCGATGTAGCAGGGGCTCTTCCCTCCCAGCTCCAGGGTCACCGGGGTGAGGTGGCGAGCCGCCGCCTCCATCACCAGTTTGCCCACTGTGCTGCTTCCTGTGTAGAAAATGTGGTCAAACCTCTGCCTCAGCAGCTCCTGGGTCTCCGACACTCCCCCTGTCACCACGGGGTACAGATCCTAGGGAGAGTGTATGCAGTCATTAATACTCCCAAAGTACAAGTACAAAGAGTTTACGTATCATATCGAACAAAGCAGGAAGCTCACTTTGTCTAGAAACTGAGGGAGAAGCTCCTCCATGACCTTGGCAGAGTGAGGGCTGACCTCAGATGGCTTTATTACTGCTGCATTGCCTGAGAGGGGAAAGAGAGACACACAGTGGCAGGATGGTGGTGACAATCCTTAACCACTTACGCGGTGAAGAAGAAAAAAAGAACTTGCCGATGAAAGGAAAAAATCCAAAACAAAATACTCCTGAACCTGTTATATATATATATGAATCCACCTAAATCTGACTTAGCTGAGCACGAATGATTTCCAACATTAGCCAGAATATTTTGAGAGTGAGACTGTGTCAAAGGGATGTTAGTGTCCATAACAAACCGATTTCTCCTATAAATATTTAGGCATCTATGAGGACGCTGCTTTATCTTGCGGGCGCACACGTAAATGATATCTGTAGCAAAGTGCAACAGCGCATTCACTTTCTTAAGAGACTGATTTTTAAAAATATTTGGAACAAACACACAGTTCCTGTTGTTATTTGTTAAATTCATAATTTATTAGACAGCGAATTTGGCTGCCTGTTTTATAACATCCACACAATATATGCACTGAATGAACTAAGACATGAAGTCGGAGCTCTCATTTAATTCCCATTTGCTCACATGCTGTATGTAAAGTGTTTCGCTGGTGTGATGATCATTGTGACTGTACAAGATGTTATTTCTTTAACCTCTTTTCCCTCACACTGCAAAATGTAATTGACCGATCTGACATCAGTCAACTCGTCACTCGTTAACAACTTAAAACTGAGTAATTCACAGTGTTTGAGCACAGGATGTACATTGACGTGATGCTGCAGCCTTTATGTTACTCTGACAGCATTCAATTCAGGCTTGCACCGTCTTGGAAGTGCTAGGGAAATGTTACAGGTCCAACCCAAAAGCTGGATTTATACTTGGGCCGTTACGACGTAGCAAAAGAGCCTACACATGAAGCCTCTGTAGCGACGCCACATGCACCTCTAATATCACCAATACTATCTGCAGATGCATATGGGTGTGTATGGGTGTATTTGGTACCAGCAGCGATAGCTCCGACCAGCGGCTGGAGGGTGACAGCCCAGGGGTAGTTCCAGGCCCCGATGATGAGCACCACTCCCAGAGGCTCCGGCTGCACGTAAACCTCATCCGATATGGTGAGGAGGTTCTTCTCTACCGGCCGCGGAGCCGCCCACTCAGCCAGTTTCTCTATAGCCAGCTTGATCTCCCCCTCCAGTCCCAGTGTCTCAAACAGCTCGGTCCCATGTTCACTCTGCAAGCACAGGGAGGGACAAAATCCAGTGATCGTCCCAACTCTGTTTGTTAATTCATGTTTACTGACCTGCTCAGCAGAAACACATGAATCACCATCACTGTAAATGTGCCGCATTTAGCCTCAAAGTCTAAACCCCACCCATCAGACATTAGAACAATTCTCCAAACGAGGAAGCAGGAAAATAACACCAAGTCCAAAGATGAGTTCCGTGTTCTGATTAATAACATCTTACTTTGATGATTTCGGTGGTGGTCATAACAGTAATTAGCAGTATGTTTCAGTTCCGTGCAGCTCTGTGCTCTATATATTTGCATTTTAATCCTATTTTGTCTTAAAAAAAAAAAAAAAATCAAAATACTCAATAGTCTTTGGTGTAAGAATGTTTGTACAATCAACTTGGGTACATGTATTTACTAATTAGAAAAATCCCCAACTAAAACTGCAGACCAGCATCACAGAATATTTGGCTGTGTTCTGTGTCCATGTGTTTTCTAATCCCATTGTTCACTGTGTTCTGACCTGTTCCCTCCCTGACTGTAAATAACTTTTCCCAATCAGCTTCAAACTCTCTTTGGCTGCTGTTCCAGATAGACTAGAGAGTAATCTAGGGCAGCCTTATACATTCCTGTCCAAGTGGCCTGCTAGTACAGTCCCCAGACCGTCCAGGGATTATGTATCCGGCTTCCTGACCCTCACCCTCGCACACAAAATCCCAACATTTTCCTGGATTCCCAGAAGAATCCTGGAAGCCTGCAAAGTTCTGACTGAACCCAACCTTGCCGAGGTCCCTTTTGACAGCATCTGCAATGTCCCCCCGTCTCTCCGAGATGAAGCGGAGCAGGCTCTTCAGCTGGTGGATCCTGTACTCCAGGGGTTTGGTTTTACCTGTCTGGAAGGATTTCCTGGCCCGTTGTGCAACCAGCTGTTCTCGGGACATCTTAAAAGGGAAAATGAACAAACCATATAAGCGCCTAATGTAACCCTTTGAACCCCTCTCTCGCTTTTTTTTTTTGGTTGATTTAACGGAACCCTAAAGTCAACTATAGTTAGGCTGGCGGCTGTAAGCTAATTCTACCACAAGTTGGCCATTTTACGAGTGCTGTAACGTTAGCTGCTGCTATAGCTAACGTTATGTCACGGATTAAAGAGCACGCTAATGTATTTATGACATTAACCACATATTGTTCAGATAATTCATCCTGCCACTAACTGTACTGTAGAGGAAATAACGATAATACTCGCTTTTGTCGACTGCAGCAAGTGGGCTTGTTTACACCAGCGTCACTATAACGCACTCCAATAACACCCAGGTTGGCTTAGCTTGGTTGCTAACGGCAGTAACAGCATAGAAAACTGTTGTCAAACAGCTAGCTATAGCAAATATACGGACAAATATAAGATATTAATAGCTATGTACACGATACCTGAAGACCGGCTATAGGGAATTAAAGTTTTACCTTTCAGAGCCACTCGCCGGTAACCAGGTTTAGTATTAATTGTTGACGCTAGTAGCTAATTGGTTATAAAGTAATAACGTCATGCGGCTAGCGACAGCCAAACGGCGTCAGGGATTGGTTTGTACGCGTGTCAATCAAGGAAATAACCAATCAACTATAGAACACAACCAGCAGAGCCCCTCCCTCCGTGAAACAACATCAACAGATGTGGCCGCAGCCTCCCGCTGAAGGGCGCAGTGGTCTGTTGTCCCAATCTTAATAACCACCAAGAGTTTAAGTGTTTATAAATGCACTCTGATAATGCTGAGAGCACACAAGTTTGATATCTAGCTGTCAGCCATTAGAACAGGATGTATAGGATGATGAAATATGCACTCATAAGTTAAAAAAAAATAATTACATTTATTATGTAAGTATGTATTGTATGTATTATGTATGCTTAATTATTTCAAGCACCTCTTTTATCAGGCACATTTTCTCTCTGTACATAAACTGTGTAAAATGGAGGAATTGACACTCACTCATGACTGGGAATGGTCAGCTGTCTGTTTTTTTTTCTATTTGTTGTGGTCATATTCAGCAGACTCATCTTCCAGAAAATCAGACGCTTGGAGAACAGATATGAAGAAGGCTATACATTAGGATCTTACTTGTTTATGGAGCCCAATATAGAATTTTTGGAAAGTCACACTTTCAAATTATTTAGAGTTTTTTTTTTTTTATTTGTTTGTGTTTTGGTCCGTCAAGCTTTAATTTTCTATCTAATGAATATGAAGCAGTTTCAAATAAGTATGTTCAATGTAGCACAATAAAACTGTACCTAACATTAATATTCAACATACTGTTGAATATATAATAATATATAACAATAAGTCATATATATATCCAGTTCGTCCAAAATCTCAACACCAGGGAAATCCACACATAACCAAGTTTGAAAAAATAAAACACAGCAAGACATCTTTATTTTTTTCCTCTTTTTAATAACAAAGACTGTATTTGTGTTCCATAAAGAACAAAGAGAGACACCCCTTAGTGAGAGACACGAGTATAACATTAACATTTCTCTTTGAAAAGAAAAAAATAAAATCGGTGCTTGGAAAGTGTTGCATTTTCAGGGGGCGTGACTGATGGCGGGGTTCTTCAAAATGCATTCGGGTCGAGCTGGAGAGGCGCAAAACAACAGGGTACATACATTCAAGATTCTAGAGGTTCTACGGGGGTAAAATGCAGACTTGGTACCCATGCTTTATCTAGAAACAGTCCATCTTCAGTTACAGTCCATGGACAAAATGGTACAGAGCAAAGATTTCAGGTGGGTTTCCATTAGCTTCATTTGTCCCTCTTCACTCTGTGTGCAGTAAAAGGCTTCGCGTGGTTCAGAGTGCTCATGACAAAGACGAGGGAAACTGAAACCCAGATATGTCTAGGGAAAAACAACAGTACATCAGAGAAACAGGCCCAGAGACCGCTGGGTGCCTGTGAATGCATTTATACACATTTTGTTTTTACACAGAAAAAGAATGTATTCACACCTGTACAGAGGAGTAGGCCTACGTCTGCTTTCACAAGAAGAAGGCACCTCCTTTTTCCATCATTAACTGTACACTACTGGCCTTAATGCACACCTGGCAAGTGCACGTGTGTGTATATTATATATATATATACACACACACACACACACACACACACACTAACACACACACACACACACACACTCATACGTACATACAGTACATACACTGTTGGGAGCACAGCAGACGACTTGAGGGGAGGCAGAGGGACTGAGTGGACGCTAGGCAGTGCAGATTGTGACGCATCAAGCATCACAACATTTTGGAAAGTGAGTACGACATCTGACAACATCGCGCTCATTTCAGAATATTTCCCACTGGACAAATAATGTGTGTCTTGATCTTGACGATGAACAGTCCTGGTAGAAAGAGTTCTCTGCAAAGATTTTGGAGCTGCCACGAGTTATATTTTATTCTTTTGGCACACCCCTGTTGTGCCAAAAATAGGTTTCCTTATCAAACCCTTGGCAGACAAGAATAAAATGTATCAAAGTCATCTATGTACATATAAAGATTTGTGCTATTTGACTGACAGGCAGGGCATCTGATGACATCATCAACACCCCCAAAACTCAAACTGTGATCTCTCACGCACGCACACGCACACACACACACACACACGCTACCCTCCCAAAAAGAGGGGAAAGGAATCATCACATGCACCACATACAAATATTTACAAGTTTGCAAACATCAAGTTTTGTTAAAAAATTAGCTACAGATACTGACAAAATAAAAAGCTGTAGTATTTTAGTAAAATGAAACTTATTGTTTAAGGTAACTTAATATGACCATTCAGTTTCACAACTAACTCCACCAGGGTTTAAAAAGGGGCGCCTGACTGGTTGTTCAACACTGCAGTGTCGACAGGAGGAGGGTCTCTGCAGGGGATCTCAAGTTCCGCTTTTCTTTTCAATGTCTGAGCCTGCACACAGAGCAGGTGTGAAAACCCTTCCCCCGCCTTCAGAACTTGTACAGATGCTCGTCTCCTCCTCTCAATCCACAATAAAGTGCTTGAGCTAACAACACAAGAAAAATAAAAAACAAAGCAACTACAAATCTACAGGTTCCTTTGCTCACGTGGCTGCCTAGTTTCGGTAACAGGAGTATGCGTTTTATGTAAAAGTCTGCATTGTTTGTGAGTTGGATCTGTTACAGTGATCGGCCGTAAGCCTTTTCCTAATTTCTTCCATTTTCCTTCCACTCCAATACTTGAGGTTTTCAAGACAGGCAGGAGACTCAAACACCTATGTTCTTCTGAACCAATAAATAAGAACGACAACAACTTAAACACAGAGTAAATAACCACTGATATCACATAGTAAGCAGGATTTTAAAAAGACAAACTGCTTCATGGGGACCTTGAGTCTCTTGAAGCCAACAACACCGTCTCATAGTCCCGTCCACCCTCTTTTTCTTCCGGTAAAAAACAAATGATATCCTTAAAGACGGACATCAGTTTTTTTTTTTAATATGTATCGATCTGATGGTTTTCCACCATTATAGCATAAGAAACAAAAATGCACTCGATAGTGCATGCATTGTGTCCACATCCGGTTTCAGCCTTTTGTCTCTGGATCCGTAGTCCTCTTTGGTTGTAAGTTTGTGCATCAGTCGCTTGTCACAGCTCAGTCCGTGATGCAGCCAGTAAAACTAACTGATGATAAATACAGGTGAAACCTATCGAATGAAAAGTGCTTGAACTGCTACAGGAGGGAACAGCGGCTTTGTGAGGATGGCAGCCAACAGTCTTAGGGCATGGTCCCTCTGTGTGTGTGTGTGTGTGTGTGTGTGTGTGTTTATGTGAGGACTGCTACTCGTACAATGTGACAGTGCAGTAGCAGAGGGCTGAGATCCTGCGGTCCACACTGGCTTTGTCTGAGGGGAAAATACACAAAACAAGAACATATTTAATAAAAGTCATTAAAGCAAACACTTATTGTTATTGAATAAACTACAGGTCTAATAGATCCAATGGGCCTCATGCCTTGTTTTGGTTTGCTCGTACGAGTGTTCCAAGTCAGATTCAGCAAACTCTCTTAACTGCAGTTATTGTAAAATCGCTTTCAGCCTGACGAATGCCACCCGTTCATGAGGTTTGATCATTAGCTGAGACCACGCCACCCCCAAAATTGCTATAAACCTGTTCTGCTCTCTTTGTGGACAAGTTTCATTCACAAAAATGTTACCTAAGAGTACAAGGACGACTTTCACACCACAGAGCTTCAAATCCTGCTGTCAGAAATCAGCAGTTAGCAGTGTCAGTAGTGGTGTTTTTAAAAAATAAAAAGGTAAATAAACCTTTTTTGTTTCATTTCTTGCATGAGGCCCATTGTGTAGGACTGTGTGTGTATGTGTGTGTGTGTGTGTGTGTTTGTACTCACACTTGACCACGTTCTCAATGTCAGTGGGGTCCTGTAGGATCTTGGACAGGCCGTCCAGCAGCATGGCAGCCTTGCTGTAGCGGTAGGCTATGTCTTCTGTCTGCTTGAACATCTCATCCAGAGCTGCTGACTGAACCTGACACACACACACACACACACACACACACACACACACACACACACACACACACACACACACACACACACACACACGCAGACACGCAGACACGCAGACACACGCAGACACACGCAGACACACAGTGTCACTAGGCTGACCAGCATAGGTCGTGGCGGCACGTTTATCAAACACGTCATTTGAAAAACTTGGTGGAAATAAGGAGAATCATAAAAAAAAAAAAAAGCCCTAGAAGATGGATTAGATGTGTATCTGAGACTCACCATCTCCACAGCATGATTGTAGATGAGCTTCTCCGCGGTGACGCTGTTGATCTCGTCGACAAAGCGCTGCTTATCAGAGAAGAAGTGGTTGAGTTTGTCAGTCAGCCGCCGGCAGAGGGAGATGCAGCTTTTGTAACGCTCGTTCAGGCTCTTCACCACTGAGAGAGGACGGGGAGAGGGATTAGTATTTTTTGCGCAACAAGTTACATGTTTCTCTCACTATTTAGTTAATAGACACAGGTAAGTTTTTACAACTACTACTACTACTACTTTCCCCCTGTTTGTCCCCCTGTTTCCAGTTTAATGCGCTGGTCACAGTTTAAGTCAAGTAATGGGAGATGGCGTCCGAGATGTCCTTACCCTGTTTGACTGCAGTGGAAGGATTGAGCTTGGCTGATTTAATCTGAGCCTTGGCCAGGTGGAGGGAGGAAGCCAGGAGCTGAGCTGCCTTCATGTAGAGCACCAACTGCTCCACCTGCCTGTAGGGGGCAGCACAACCATAGTATATGAGAGGGATGGATAAATCTTCAGCACTGCAGCAACACCTCCAACACCAAAGAGCCTCCTCAGAGTTTGTCATAAAGTCAGACTTACCCCCACTCTTTGCTGAGCTGGCTGATCTGGTCCACAACCACACTATCCTGGGGAGGGTAGAGGGAGGCGGCCGACACGCCGAGCTCCGTCCCTCCAGCGCGGACTGCCGCCATCTCCAGGACGCAGTCGGTGAATGAAAGCATCATCCGTAGGTGCATCAGGGTGTCGGTATGCTCGCGCTGTACCAGGAATGACAAAGATGAAATGTAAAACACAAAGGCAGATTAAAAGTGTATAAAAGGGATTCATGAAGTTGTCCAATTGATCAATTTTCCTGTTAAGTGACGAGAAACAGACACCAAACAGGAGACCCCTCACCTCCATGAGAGTCTCCTCAGGCAGCTCAGGGGCTTCAAATGTGATGAACCCCTCCAAGCTGGGAGGGGAGGTCCCATAGGGGACGTAACGCAGGCTGCTAGGTGCCCCATCTGCCCCGGGGACAATCTGCCCGCACCCAAATCCTCCTGGGGGAGAGGAGCCCATGGCCATGCCTGGAGGAGATCCGACGTAGACCCGGCCGCTGGTGGAGCACAGGGAGCCGGCCGAACTGTTGGAGCCCACTGAGATGAGGACGGGGAGGGGGAGAGCGGAGGATCATGAGATAAATACCACTGGCAAATACCTTCTTAACAACACCTCACAGCCTTCCTGCTTCTCACTGTTAATAGCTCAGTTCAGGTGAAGGGTGCTCACCTGAGGTGGTGCGTGGTCGTGTGCCCAGATGGCTGCAGGTAGGAGGAGTGCTGCTGTTGGGCGGTGAACCCACAGTGAAAAGGACAGTGCGGGGACTCGCTGAGCCACCCTGAGCCAGCCCACTGGGACCTGCAGGGGCTTTGGGAAGAGGAAATAGGGCTGGTTTTTTTTAAAGTTTAAATAAAGTTGCAGTTTAAATTAGGCTTCATGCTATAAAAATAAGCCAGTACACTGTATGAAATAATAGTATCACACTGACATTATGTTCATACTTTTTTATATGGAAGAATACAGACAATAAATGACTATATGACTGAAGTAAGGGAACCTCCAGCAGTGTACCCGTACCTGTGTCCATGGGTCGCTCTGTGTTCAAGCTGTCTGTGCTGCCCTGATAGGCCTGTCCACCGAGAGTGATTCTGATTGGCTGCTCAGACAGGCGACCCGTACTAACAGACCTGCAGGGAAAAGATGGATAACATCAGCACAATGTGAAGCAGCAGACAAAGTGACGTCGCACGGTAGAGGGGAAGACAGACACAGGGACTTGACATATCAATTTCACAATTCTTACAATGTCTAAATTACATTTGACTGGCTGGAAAGTGCCCTTTCCTCTAAAAACCGCCTGACATGAGTGAGATATCAAGGGTCTATTCAGAAGCGTTCAATGTTAGACCCAGAAAGGTGTTTTGCCTGCACCTGAAAAAAATGTAGCCAGTGTGAAACTGAAGTGCTCCACTGGACTACTTATCAATTGTATAGTAAATACTGTATGGTATCATGCCCATGATGTGACCTGATGGCCATCAACAGACATCGAGTCATCAGTCTAACATTAGTCAGGGTGGAGGCTGAGATGGGTGCTGAAGGAAAGTTATGGAGACTGTAGTTCTGGGCAAGAGAAGGAAGCGGACAGAGGAGGTGTTTCGTTCAGCGAGTCCTACCTGCCAAAAGTCCTGCTGGCCTCAGGGGCAGCTGGGCGTCCGATGAGGTATGGGCTGCAGTGGTGGGCACAAATGTCCCGGGCATCTGCCAACGTCTTGGTGGGCACGGGGCTGTCCGCCAGAGCCATCAAGTTACAGGACGCCTGCGTTTTAGGGATCTTAAACGGTGCCGAAATGGTCTGTATGGAAAAAAATGCATCAGGGAAACGTTAACAGCTGATATTTTGGCTGATTTGGTATTGATCGTCAATTCCTGCACTTACCTTAGTCGGGGAGCCAATGATGGTGGGCAGCGGGGACTTCTGCAGCCAGTCGGACGTGCGGGGGGAGGAACCCAGGAGCTTGGTGGGAGAGGAGCCGAGGTTGGCCGGTCGGCCGAGCTGAGGGGAATGACTGCAGGATGAGGAAGAGGAAGGCTGAACAGGATCTGATAACTGCTTGTGGAGTTTCTGCCTGGTCTGGTAGACATCAGTCAGGGTGGGGGCGCTCTGGAGCCGAGCCCCCAGGAGCTGAGAGGATGGGACAGGGGAACCTAGAGAAGGTAGACAGTTCAAGTTAATGCCCCGTATAGTATAATAAGCAACCCATATGCTACTGATTGAGAATGGTGGACAATTTATCTTTGTGCATTCTCTCTGGCAGATCAGTGGAGACACAACATGTCTTATTTGTCTCTCAGCTGTAGGCAGCCTTCAGCTCCAAACTTTGCTCTGCACAGGAGCAACAAAACAGCAGCGGGCAGTGATGCTCCTAGTGACACTTTTATGAGCTTTGCTTTATTGCACGTTTCTGCCCAACCAGCGAAAGCAAAATAGTCCTGAGACTTTACACAGAGACTCTGTCTTGGTCATAAAATCTGCTTGTTTGTGTGACTTTCCAAATAGGGGAAAAAGTTCTGTTGTCTGTCGGGCTGAACACAGTACACTGTAGCTTCCCTCTTTTAAATTGTTTTTTTAAAAAAAAGGTCACCATGACAGCAAACCTCTTGACACTGAACAGTGCAGAAGTTGCACGACGTCTGCAGTGTTAATATCGCAGCGGCGTCAGAGACTTTTAAAAAAAGACCTTGACTCACATGGTGACTCATGCACTTTGTCAGTAATAAAGTTGTGACACACAGGAGAGAATCAAAACAACACATTTTAAATGCCAATGCATATAATATTATACTGTGCAGCATTTTCTCACTGGCTTATTGGTAAAGGGTTATATTCAATTGTGTGCTGTCAGTGTTCAATGAAATTTCTTCAGCAAACTGCAATCCATTGCTAAATTCCACTCCATTTTTCTTTAGTGTTAACCGATTACCATTTGCTGTTTCAACAACCCACATTTCCCCCAGGACCATTAAAGTTGAATCTTATCTAAGTGAACGAGCTGGCGCAGTTAGATGTGGGTTAATCCAGTGACCAAGTCATGTAGAAGGCGGCTGAAGGGTTGCCGGTGAACTGACCTCCTGAGGAGCTGCGGCTGCGGGGCTCGTGGTTCTGCATGTGACAGCAGCAGTGGCCCAGCTGCTCAGGGATGGTGCCCACTGTAAACAACAAACGCTGTTATTTTCATTGCGAGCGTCTGGACGAGTCCAATTCATGTCTGGAAGGTGTTAGTAAATCGCTGATGTGCTCGAAGACATGTCTGGACGTGTCCTTACCAAGAGGCGAGGGGGAGTAGGGCCGGGAGCTGCCGGTGGAGAGACGCCTGCCTACTGTCTGAGGGACGTCTGCAGAGCTGGGGGACCCCGAGCCCACCTTGGGAAACCCCATAGGACTAGTGTTGGAGCGTCTCACTGTGCCAGACCTAGAAAACACAAACACACATCGCAAAAAACATAAAGCATGTACATAGACTATCACAAGTCCAGGTACAAGTCGTTTCAGAGCTACGAGAAAAATGCCCTGTCTTATTCAATATTGAACTTGTCCAAAGAGTAAAGTGATAAATAAATTACACAAACACCGCTCTTGGCTTAATCAAGGACTCAGTTATTCAACGACTCTCTCCCAAGTGACTTCTGTCTTCTCCCTTTGGCTCTATTCAGCCAGTTTTGCCAGCAAATACTTGTTTGGCTGCTGGGACAACCCATTACGGCTGCAAGTGCTGTACAAAACCTCAACACACTTTTGAGTGACACAGAAAAGAAGCATGTGCGGGAGCAGATTGCTCATCTCAAATCTAGCACACCAAAACATTTGGTACAATTGCAGAGAGTTGCAAAGGAGAGGACCTCATGTAATTACTGAGTTACTACATCAACATGCTAAATGCATTTCCTCCCTCATAAGCTCAAGACAATTCACCCTACTTCCCTCTTCTGATTTCCAGCCTATCTCTGCATCTGGCGTTATTTGTAAAACAAGAGGACAACTAAGTTCCATACAGCATATGAAGAAGTTCTATCTGCCACATTCGTGCTCCCTAAAGATAGAATAACAATATTAACACATGAAGATGGACTTCTGACAGGTGAAAGGGACAGTGTGTCAGAGCTCTAATCCCCCCTGAACAGACTTGACAAGACCGGACGGCTGGCGAGTGGGACAGCTGAACAAAGCACAGCAAGGGGCGGGTGGTGAAAGGGACAGTACCTGTCCTCCCGAGTCTGACTCCCACGGGTGCACAGAGAGGTCATCGAACAAGCTGCTACTCCAGAAACATTAAGCAAATCCTAATCTTCGGCGCTACAATCACCACAGCAGGAATTTAATGGCAAATGACAAAGCGAGCAAATCAGCAGGTGAACACAAGCCCACACAGAAGCCAACACAATGAAACTTTCAAATAATAAACATTAGCAATACAATACAGCAGATTAAAGCCTACAGTGCCTCTCCTGTTCTCCTTTTCAGGCAGCAGACTGTAAATAGGAACAACAGAGCTAATCTTCCTGTGAAACAAGGTGCCACCCTTCTTTCTTCCTCTGCCCTCCCATCTGCTTTGTCTTCACATAAAACCGCCAACAAACCCTCCCAGCAACAGGTTGGGAGGCCACAAAGTCAAGCAAGCACTTCGCTGATGTAACTTCAGTGAAACTTTACGGCTGATGAAATAACAGCCTGGGTTTTCATTACCTAGCCTGAAAATTCACTGCCAAAGTGCTGAGTAAAACATTAGTCACAGGTTGATGTCAACAAACAGGTGCCACTTCCAGGTGTTTCATTATCACCAATCACTAATCACTAAAAAAGGTGGAAATAATGCAGAGTTAAGGCAGAACCATCCACCACCAAGGGCACTTCATTCACCCTCAGACCCGGGAGAGGCAGCTCTTACCTGGGGGAGCTGTACAGCGTGGTGGTCGGGCTGCTGGAGAGGTTCTGCTTGATGCGCTGGTAGTTGCGGATCTGGGTGGGAACGGGGATGGGGGTGGTCTCGGCCCGTGGGGACACCATGGGGGTCTGTCCCGGGGTGGGCTGCGGCTGCCTGGAGGGGAAGAACGGTGAGACGAGGGCGGTTAGCCAGTCTGCTCGAGCCTGCTGCTGCTGCCTCCATATCTGCAGGACATCTTCAGGGGTGTCAACACCCATAATAACTTAAATCTCTGCTTATGTAACGAGTAGAACATAAAACAGGACGACTAAAATGTAGGGACTTTGTTTACTTCAGTGTGGAGGCTGGTTGAAGAACTTAAGTTTAGCCTGGCTGATCATGAGGGCAGAGTCAGTGGGTGAAAAAAAAAAGGGGGGGGGGGCCAGGCTTCCATGTAAACACAGAGGCAGCACCAATCAGCTTAAAGCTCATTCTGCTGGGGGCAGGGCTAGAGGCAGGGCCAGCCAATGGCACGTGTGAGGCTGGTCCCTGTATGTTCAGCAGACACAGCAGAGGAAGTGCAAAGGGGCACAGCTCATTTGCATTCTTTTGTTATTCCAGAGGAGACAAAATGTTCTAGAACATAAAGCCGTGGCCGAATCACCCACAGGGGGCATTTGCTTACATATGGAATGCAAAAAAAAAAAGAGGAGGAGTGGAGGAAATGGCCGTTAGAGCGCAGCACCAGTTGGTAACCAGTATTATGTAATGATGTGAAGCCTGGGAGGGTCTACAAAGGAGAGGAGAGGACACGTGAGGCAGAGACTAGCCCAGACAAAGAACCAGAGAGCAGTCGCTTTGTTGGATTCCTGCAATTCTGAGACATAAACCTGACCACGTGCTGTCCTTCTCCCCACAGTTAACACCAAGAAGACATATGATACAGTAACCCATGATGCAGGCTTTCTATTTTTCTCCAGGTTGCTAAAAGCTTTATTGATCCCAGCTGAGGCTTAATATGGAGAGGAATGTTGTACGCTGTTGTGCCCTTGTTAAAAAAAAAAAAGAAAGAGAGAAAGAGAATTTGTAGGTCAGTGAACAGCTGCTTTTTAAAAAGAGCCACGGGTGGAAAGAAGGAGAGTGACTGGATATGACAGTCAGTTGCTTCTCCACTGACCTGGTTTTTTTTACCTGGCAGACCAGGAGAGGGGGATGGTATCAAACAACTCCAGCCTCTCTCTTTTATATAATTTGTCTGTTTCTCCTCATTCATCCCCTCCTCTCCTGTTTGCTTACATTGCCTCTCTTTTCCTTCTACTGATCTCTTGCTTTCTTCACAATGATCATCTCTCATATCTCTGCAGACACCCTGCTCTTCTCCCCCAGGCCTCTGTTCCTCTCCCTCCCTCCCTCCATCCTCTTCCGCGACTCCAATCAATTTAGGACACACAGGGTGCAGAGGATAAACAGGGCTGTGATTTAGAAGCTCTTTGAGAGTGTTACTAAATCGTAAGGGGCAACTCCTGTAATGAAGAAAAAATTGGTTCCCCCTGTGTCAGTGGTTAACTCATTTATGTAAGCAGCGAAGAGTTAGTGCTATGGAGAAAGCCGTTAAAAGGACAGCAGAGGAAGGGAATAAAGCTGGCAGCATGAACGGTTAGGGGAGGATGAGGCAGAACAGCAACAAAGACAAAACAGAGTGAAAAGGGAACAGAGAGGGAAGAGGACAGTTTTGCTTGAGGCCGTTCACACATGCAAACAGGAAAGGGAGATAGAAGAAGCAGTGTCTGGCTGCAAGTTATTAACAAAGGGAGGGGGAGACAGAACAAGGACAAAGAGTGACAGACAGCAGCATGATTTCTGAAGGTTTCACACTTAAATGTTACCCTAAACTTCAATTAGGACCTATATACAGTATTGTCCACAATTTAGAAACAAAGCTATCCAGGCTACAGGGACTGCATTTATGAGTGAGGGTTCTGAAACTTAACACTGCAGAGAAATAACTGCTAGACATGAGGTCGAACAGTGTATTAACTATGTCGAGTAGTAGTAGGAGATTCTACGAACCGGATTTAAACCTGAAGAGAAAGAGGCCAGTTTATATTAAATGCTGCCATATTAAAACAGCGTGGTTGCCGTATGTGTGAGCATGTTTATGATCTCTTAATACACAGCTGAGGCACAGTAATAACAGTGACAGTTTGTTATTGCAGGCGAGCTTTGGCGAGTGTGTGACTCTATTCTTATCCCACAGCCCTCGGTGGGTCAGGTGCTTTATTTAGCACAGCACCACCTTGTTGTTTGGCTCAGCGTCTGATTCATAACTCGCTAATCATACCGATTTGGAGGCCGGGCAGAAGAACTCACTCATGACAAACGGACAGTGAGAGAGTGTGTGTGTGAGTGTGTGTGTGTGAGTGTGTGTGTGTGTGTGTGTGTGTGTGTGAAATCTGGTGTGAAGCTGAGAGGAGGGTATTTTGCTGGTGGACAGAGAGCCAGAAATAGTGACATGAAGAAACAAAGGAAGCCTCGCCAGCATTAAAAACACATGAAGAATAGACGACCTTACACACATACACGTGAACTCGAGGCAGTCTGTGAAATGCAATCTGACTCACAGCATCATGTCACACTTCCATTGCATAGTCAGCCTATTTTTTTCCCACTCTTGACTCTTGTCAACACCCAGTTCATATTCCATGAACTGCGTCTGATCAGTAGTGACGCTGGGCTACATTTTCTACAGTATCTGCAGCATTCACAGAGGCTTTACAGACACTTTAAATGCCCTTTGTAATTTTATATATGACCAAAATCAACAAGCAAAGCTGGCAACAACAGCTTTTTCTTTTTAGACTTCAGGAAGTCACTGCTCCAGGACATGAAATAGTCTGGCACATAACCTCTCATAAAACCCACAATCTTTCATTTTTACACTTTGTTTTTTGTTTGGATCAAACAAACGAGATATGATGTGGTAATTAAGTGAGCTTTAGAGGTGCTGGTAGGCAGACTTTGTTACATTTGGATAAAACCAGGCCAGCTGCTTCTCCATTTCCAGTCTTTATGCTATGCTGTCACAAAATGTCCAACCATACCTCTAATTCCATCTGCATTTTTTTGTGTATGCATTAATGCCCCCCACAGCTTTATTGCTCAGTGAATCGGAGTTCCTATAGAGCGTTCATTTCTCTTTCTAGAAATATACTTCTTTGTTTATAGCTTTTAGCATGCATTCATTAGGAGTCACGCTGATTGTCAAGAACAGTCTGTGACATGACATGTGTTTTTAAAACATTTGTATTTCTGTACAATATTGCTGCGCAGTGTTCAGTGGAGGCTTTCGGTTTCAGCTCTCTTCAAAAGACTCATCCAGGGATTTACAAAAAAAAAAAGAAAAGAATTTGGCATCAAAGTCTCTTTTAGATAGCATCGTACTCACCCTCCACACATGAGGAACTCGCTGGACGGCCGACGACCCACTCCCATTGGCTGGTCATCTGAGGAGGAGAAAGAGGAAAGGAAAAGAATGATGAAGGTGCAACAGGCTTTACTGATGTATAAATCAGCAGTAATCAGGTTATTAAAGGCCACTCAAAATGGCAGCTGACACTCCCAATGCTCTGCACTCTCTTCATTGTTGGAAGACAAGCAGTTGTGTGTGTGTGTGTGTGTGTGTGTGTGTGTGTGTGTGTGTGTTGCAGCAGGTGCAGAGCAGGAGGCTTAAGTTCACCAGGCAAGAGGGTTAAGTGTGCGTGCCTTCTGTTTGTGGGCTGTTGTCTACAATTACAGCATGAAATGGTTAGCAGCTGTCTAAGTTACTGGTTGTGGATTTGGTGACATGTGAGCATGTGAGCGTGTGTGTGTGTGTGTGAATGAATATGTGCCGTAGGTATCATTGGCAGGTAGTGAATGTGAATTCACTATATGTGTATTGTAGCCATGGTGTGAATTTCAGTATATCTGCATGCTTGCACAGAACAGATGTCCATGTGTTTTATTCTGTGTCCACAGGTCCCGCATGATTTATACTGTATGAACAGTGAGGTACATGAAAATGCAAAATGTGTGCCTTGGCCCGTGATTATCTATATATTACAATATGAGGATTAATTGGACAATTACGCCCCCCTGTTTTTGCTATCCCTCTGCATGTTTACTCTTTTTATCGAAACTAAAACTCTGAAAAGGATAACTTCTTTAGATTCTTCGTGTATGTACAGTATGTAATAAGCGAAAGCCATGTCTAGAGCTGGGCGATATAAACAACATAAACACTAACTGTGTTAGAAAAGCTCCTCGATAAGAAAATTTGAAACTTCAATGTACTGTCAATAAGTTACATTACTTGGCAAACAACCACGGAATCACTGAAACGAAACTATAAACAATCATAACGAAGTCATGTAAGAACGGACAGCCCACTTAAATAGGCACAGAGGGATTGAGTTGAGCTGAACACACCACATGCTATTGTTTTGATACCACAAGTTGATTAGTTCTATGGGACGTAAGAGCTGCATTCTCCAGAAAAGAAGTGAAGGAAGCCCCAGAGCTCATCTCCCTCCCCAAATAACGAGGTGAGTTACACCCGAGTGAATTGACAGGAGATACAGCTGCAGGTATGTGTCTGCACAGTACGTGTGTTGGCACTTACAGCTGTCAGTAGAGATGTGAGGCACCAGGACAAAGTCGTCAGTGTCACAGGACGAGTTCTTACTGCTGGTGCTTCCTGCAGACTCTTTGGACAGCTGCAGGAAGTTGGGCGGACCGAGCGGAGGGGATGACAGACCATCTTCTGCCAGGGTCTGCATGTCCGGGAGAGACTGTGTGTGTGTGTTCATAGACAGAGAGGGAGAGAGAGAGAGAGGGGGAGAGAGGGGGAGAGAGGAGAAAAAGAGGATTAAGCTGTAGTGTGCCTCCTGAATGATACAATTAAGGCTTCCAGGCAGGGCAGTGCTGACTGTCAAACTAATGTAATCACATTGTTACAGAGAACACTGACATCCTGGGAAATTGACTTGCCCTGAATTCCCACTGCTGCTGTGAGAAGAGATTGCTTTAACTAGCAGTGGACTTATTTGTAGCAGCAACAGCAGCACTTAAACTAGCAGTATGAAAGTTCCATTTGTTTTCCCTTTTTGGACAACATGTTTAACTTTTCAGGCACGCAAGCAGGTACAATCGGAGCACAGCAGGGAGGCACGGTTAATATTTCATTACCTTTTGCTACAGTGTAATCCCCTCTGAATGACGATTTATAAAGTAATATCAAACTCACAGGAGGGGAGTTGTAGCGGATGCATGGGGAGCTGCCACAGGAACTGTCAGTCACTGTGTTGGAGACGCTGGGGACCGGCACCGGACACGCTGATGGGAAATAAATACACGATTAATCACGTTTTCAAGTTGCATTATGTTGAAGTGTAGCACAGCAAGTTATCTTGCTTGGGAATGTGACCTTTGCACTTACATTTTTTAATGGCGGATGACGGTTCCAGGAAAGGATGGCTGAAAAATGCGTCTGCAGAGTGAGGGGTTTGAGACAGAGACAGAACAGATCAGTGAAGGTTTTAACAGACATCAGGACAGATCTCAAAGTATGTACAACCAAACCTGAACAATGCATTTACCATTTCATGCTTAAAGACATTACTATTACGTCACCACTCACCAAAGTCCATCCTGTCTTTCTGATTCCTCTGCAGAAGCCCAAGCAAAAGGTCGCTGAGTGGTGGTGATGTCTCCCTTGGGATGCTGGGTAACGACAGAATGGCAACATTAACACAACTTGACAACTTAAAAGCAAATCTTACAGCTTCATTGCATGTCACATCGTGCGAGATGGATCCAATAAAGTCTTGGTCGCAATCGGTGACAGACTGTACGACATCAGTTTTGAGACGTGTCAGATGATGCGATGAATACCTGTTGAACTGTAGCACTACGGTGTAAATAGAAACAGTCTACAGCCATGCTAGCGGCTCTGAGAGGCTACACCGAGCTAAATGCTAACTTCATGCTTGCATGCTCATGATGACTAACACACCGTGTTAGTTGAGCATGCTAATAGTTGATCATTAGCAGTAAACACAAGTACAGCTGAGGCATGTCATTAGTTTTAGTTTTACAGGTACTTGGTCATAAACCACAGCACTGGACAAATTAAAATTTTGATCTGATGATGGTGGTAGGTGAGAAGTCAGCGAATCGCCAAGTTAACACAGTTCATCCTGAGGGGAACATGACTCTGTGTGCCAAATTACATGACAATTCATCCAAACGTTCTTGAAATATTTCACTACAAATCAAAAACGTCCACTTGCTGGTGGCACTAGAAGTAAGACAGGGGATCAGTAAGAGACACACATCTGTGGACCACAAATGTGACATGTTTCAGTCTGGACCAAAGTGGTGGCTCGAATGACCAAAATTGCCATCCTAAGAGCCATGCCACTACCATGGCCAAAAACATGCAGAGACATGTCATCAACTGGCATCCTCCATCAGCACTGGGTTCAAAGATTTTACTAAAATGTTTCTCACAACTGTCACCTTTCACACACTGTAAATGGAGCCTTAAAACAAAAGACGAGGGGTTTTGTGGCTTACATAGGTTGTAGACTCTTGTTCTTCTCATAGAACATCCTAAGGTCTTGGGGACTGTTGGCCTGAGAATATTAATAAAGAAATTAGATGCACAGACACACACATCTACAAACACATGTGTAACCAGCTTGTTGTGCACAGTATTGACCTGGAACGGTGGCTTGCCGACCAGACACTGGTAGATGACTGTCCCTATGCTCCAGAGGTCGGCCTTGGCATCGTAGTTCTGGGACATGATGACCTCCGGGGCCTGAGGGAGTAAAGGCCACAAGTAGAGATCCACAGCGCGGACAGTTATGCAACATACTGCTGAGAAAGCTTATTTCAAAATGACTGAGCTCAGCTGCAATTCTCGACACACACACAAAACATATGCAGTAAAACACACTGACCATGTACATGGGTGACCCACATAGTGTGGCTGCCATCATATTGCTCTGGAGGTACCGTGCAAAGCCAAAGTCAGCTGCAGGACAGAAGCACGAAACAAACCAGTCAATACACATGTGTTATTATTACTAATAACATGAACCACTATTGTTAGACTGGGAACGGTAACACATGCATAAAATACTCTTGCACTCAAAGACCGTGATGGAAAACACCATCACTGTAGTCAGAAATGCACTGATTGCAATAATCCAGTTCCCAAAGTAAGATATTTGACTGTGGACAGCACAGTAGATAGTCAAGGTTACGTACACAGAAAACGTTTGGCAAATAAAATGATCTCTTCCATGCCCATATACATTGATAAGTCTACGGTATATTATAATCATGACAAAAAAATAAATAATGTGCAAGCATGTCATTAAAAAAAAAAAGTTTCGACATGAATAATAACAATAAAAGGACTTTTTCCAATTCTGTCACCTATTTTGATGCGGATGCCACTGATGTTGGACTTCTTACGACCCACATACGACAGCAGGATGTTCTGGGGTTTCAGGTCGCGGTGGATGATTCCTTTACTGTTGAGGATGCGCATGGCAGCAGCAATCTGCTGGAGGAAAACTCTCAGTGTGTCTTCTCTCAGCGTCCCCTTTGCTAAAGAAGAGATAAAGAAATGACAATAACCGAGGATTGAAAATCAAAATGGTGCCGTTTGTCAGTGCATGTTATTGATGCTGAAGCAACAACAGCTGAGAGCTCATAAATGGTTTCCCCCAGGGATGAGAGACGTGCCCTCTTAAAAGGTATTCTGCGGAGTTTTTGACCTGCAGTTGCACCATGGAGCTGGTTTTTATTAGTGGGTCCCGGTTTTGTTTGTCTCGCGCATGCACACCAGGACGCACATGGACGCGTCATGCGCATTAACAATCCAGCCAATGGTTTCACGCTATTCCAGTGATCGTCAGGTGGCAGTAATGCTCAAAAGGCAAAGAAGAAGTGTGCAAGCTAGTTAACGTGGATGTAAGCAGTGTAACATTTGAAGGAAGGATTGGCTTTGCAAATGTTTTCTGAGGAAGGAAATGTACTTGACACGTGTGTTAGACCTCAAGGATACACGCAATACGTTTTGGTGAGCAACACTGAATGTAAACATAACTTTTGTTTGCTTTCAAGGGAACTCCCCAGGGCACGTTTGAGCAAATGTGCTCATTAAGATGCTCCAATCGTTTTCCTGGACAACTGTCTTAAGGCTGGCCTATTGATCTCATTCAGGTGCTTCCTGCTTCCCTAATGAAGCACACTAATGACTAGTTTCCTGGGTCTGCGCTCACGTGATGCAGAGTCAAGATTTAAAGTACATTTTTTTTTAAAAAACGTGCATTGACTCAACACTTCATCATTTTGCACTGCAGCTGCTCCTTACATCATAAATACAGAAAGCAACCACAACTCCACAAAGAGTGCTTATCAGCCTCACTTGATTAAAGCTAATAATTAGCATATTATAGTAATAATCCTGAAGTAAATAGTGTAAATTGAGGCAGTTAAGGTCTATTCCCTGGTGGTAGTGAAATAAGTCTAATCCGATGTGAGACTAAGAGGATTCCTCTCTCATTCTCTTTCTCCCTCTCTCTATTTCTATCAAGCCATTCTGAATGCAGTGTACAGTAGGCATAGATCAAACCAGTAAGCATATCAACATCAATCTAGGATTTGGGGGTTAGCTGCTCTCTGCCCACCACAGTGGACCAACTTCCAACCTGGAAAGGTTGTGTAAGTAGTAGAATCATTCACTAATGAGATCCTCTTACATAACGTGAGATCGCCGTTACCTACGCAGTGTTCACAGCCTTGAAGTGAACACAGAAGCCCTCCACTGATGGGAACACGGTTCTAAGAACTAATGAGATCAAGATGGGCAGCCAGTTGGGTACAGGTGAGTCTCCAGAGCACTGCAACACTCACAGTAGAGCACTAAACCACCATGAACCCCCTGTGAGGTTTCATTTCACAACCGCCAGCGTTACTCAAGCAGAGTATGCAAAAGTACATTGATACTCTTATCAATGTACTTTTGCATAATGTCCCTGCTGTTCCAGTCACACAATCAGTGTTTTTATGGAACAGAGGTGTAAACACCTGTGGTTATCTAACAGAAACATTGGCAAACTGCCATTCATTTGGAGGGATTTTGAGATCCCAGAAGTCGACCTGGTTTTAACTCCGCGAAACTATTCACACCAACTGTAATAACACGTTACGAGTGTTCAGTGAGTTTTTCCACTCTCTATGGACACTCAACATCTACGTCAAATGTGGTGAGTTCACCACTCTGAGGCTCAAATGCTGTGAGAGGGTATTGGGAAAGATACCATGAAGCAGTCAGGAAAACTCTTCAGTTTAGTATCCAAAGGAGGGGACACAATTTTTATTAAATCCTAGGATTGAGCCAATTGGGAATACCTTTCACTCCCAGGATTACAAGGGATATGGATTTAATAACTCCGCCTGTTATCTACACTGCAAACACATACACATGGAACTTAAAGTACTTGAAGTAATGGGGGCCATCACTAGGAGTGAGTATGTCCTTTGTTGTTGTTGTTGTTGTTGTTGTCGTCTCACTGGTGTTAACATGCTGCGTCTCAGACTTTGTTGAAATCTACCATCTGGGGGGTTCCGAACCACGACAAACCAAACATCACTGTCCATTATATATCTTTTCATCTTAAGCCAACTTGTTGCTCTACGACCAGAAATGCTGACCTTTGTTATAAACTATCACAATGGCATAAACACTGTGCTGACTGGCTCTGAACAAGAGAAGGAACCCTTTGTTCAAAGCAGTAGTGGTTCCCACACACACACACACACACACACACATCCCCCACATAGAAAACATGAAGATATACAAACACTCACTCATAGACCCCTCACACACACACGATACAGACTTACATTATTCCACAAACTAGCCATCACACATATATAATAAATGCACAATCACATGCACACATTCCCACACCCACACTCCTAATAGCTGCAGTCACATGGCTTTTCCTCCTCTGCGGCGTTAGTAACTTTGTTTTGATGAACAATAATCTGTGTATCTGTGTGTGTGTGTGTGTGTGTGTGTGTGTGTGTTGCAGACAGATTAGTGTGATGCTTACCTTGCAGATAGTCGGCAAGATCACCTCCGTTACAGTACTGTGTGCGGGGAGACAAACAATCTCTATCAGCAACAATTAATTCGGGTTCAACATTGTCAAGCTGAGAAGCACATTTCTGGTATTACGCGCGCGTTCGTGTATGTGTGCACGAGTGTTTGGTCAAATCCGAGCCCAGATAATGGCAGGCTCGTCAATTAATCGGCTGGATGACTGTAGCGTTATCTGTGCTGACAGCCTCTGCGGGAGTGCAGTCAGTTCTCACGAGGGACAACAAGAACAGACAGATGAAGGTGGCGTGGTAGGTTAAACTGAACTGAGGGGTTACGTAAAGACAAGCAAGACTGAATAAAGGTCAAGTTCACTTCTACGACGTAGAAATCCTCAGTGTAACCCTGCTCACCCTGGTCCCAGCTTCTGAGGTGAACTTCATATACAGAGTGGTGACACATTAAAAGGAAAACGCAACATAAATCCTGTGTTAGTAAGGTGTTTTTCCACCATGAGCTTCAGTGACATGATGTCATTCGATGTTTTGATGATGGTGGTGGAGAGAGTGCCGTCTAATGCACACTCCACAGTCACCTATAGGAGTTCAATTAGGCTGAAATCTGGTGACTGCCACAGCTTATTTACATCGTTGTCAAACTCAACAAACCATTCGGTGAGCCCAGTGAGTACTACAGCATCTGCAATCTACTCAGGTTTTTCCTTTAATTTGCCACCCGTCTGTATATTCGTAACCTTTCTGCTAGTGATAGTGACACACTGCAAAGCTGTGAAAGAGCAGCCTGACACAACACACAGTTGCTAGACACCTCTAGGAGCCAGATAATTAACATCAAATGATTCTAGTCTCTACACAAACAACCCTAAAAACCACAAAACATGAACCTCCTCCCTTTGTCAATCAAACAAGCAAAACAATCCCTGTTGCTTAACTACCTGACTGTAGCCTCTTGTGATAAAGCGGCATTTAATTCTGGCTTTTGCTGATCTACGTCCAACCTCTGTGTATTAAGGCAGTGGTTGACTTAGCTTCACACTTGAATGGTAACATAATTTAAACACGGAATTTAACGGAGACCAATTCAAAGTATGCTTGAAGCTGTATGTTGGCAGAATGCTGCACTACACGTTCCAAGACAAACATCTTCCTCCCCTTCAAACATTGTTCCAACAAATTAATTGGGTTTTTTTTTACTATCCAGACGGAGTGTTCAAAGGGCACAGAATTATTTTCATTTAGATTACACCTGGCTCAGTGCACTCATCTCTTTCATCTGATACTTCCACCGATGTTTGAGTAAGACAAGCTTTTTCCTGCTAAGCAAAACATGAGGCATCAGCATTGATTTAGCCAGACTGAGAGTGCAGCGAGGGCATGACCCTCGCAATATTACTTTAACCATTTGATTGAAATTCTTTATCGAACACAGCCAACACAATGAGAGAAAGGTGTGAAGTAGATACCCTCAAATTAATGTAACCTAGTCATATGGCAGTTCATCCAAACACACCGGATTCCAAAGGATTATTAATGGAGCATACTGTAGAGCTGTCTAAACATAGACGTAGAGGGATTTAAGCAAAGGCTTTCGGGGAACAGGATTCCTAGAAAACCGAGGGGTGTATTTTCAGTGAGTAACTTGAGGTGCAGTCACGGTTTGTTTTCTACCCTGCAGCCAGCTGAGAGTGTTGCGAAACCAGCGGAGAAAGTTGGGGACGATGCCAAGGGTGAGGTTGAGAGGAAATTTATACATAATGTGAAAGAAAACAAAAGAGGGAAAGACAAGAGAGATGACTGACTGAAGAACACACGCTGGGGTAAACCATTACTCTGTAAGAATGCTTTTTAGTACTTTTTTTTTGTGGTAATGAGTACCTTCATAATAATGAAACTAATGACCTTTTAGAGTAAGCAACAAAGTAACCCTAACCCAACACGAGTGACGGCACATGAAAGGGGGGATATGAGTTCACACAGTCACGTTCCTATACTTACTTCCATGACAAGGAAAACAAAGTTGGGTGTTTCCTGGAAGAGAAGAGACACAGAGTCAGTTACAGAAGCCATTTATCCTGAAGCAGCTGTCAGCTCGACCACACAGCCATTAGGAAATGGCCACTGGAAAAATCGGCAACATCGACAATTGCAATTTTTGGCGTCCATGCTATTTCTGAGCGTTTATTTTTGTCTCATGAAATCGCTACTTGATGTTTAGGACAAAGCTGATAGTCATTAATCCCAGTCAACAGAAAACATTGCACAGACATCGAACACACTGGCAAAAGAAGAGGTGGTTTAATGCTGAAGGGATCATCGCCAAGGAGGAGTTTAAATGAGTGACTGTTACCAGCACATTAGCTTTGCAGGAAAAGTTCTTTGTTACATGTACACGTCGTTACAGTAGAAAATAGCTACTTTGATTTGGTAGCAAACTACCCAACTTTAATGTCCCTTTTAGCCAATTAGCTCCAGGTACTAATGCGTGACTAAACTCAAACATTGTACATTGCTCAAAACAGATGCTAGGTAATGCAGAGTAGTTAATATGTTTTGTTTGCTGAGTAATCTTGTGGCTTGGTAGGAATGGGAATGAATGGGAGCCAGATGAGATTGACATCAAGTTCAGCACCCATTAGCATTTCTAGCTAGCAGAACACAACAATAAAAGACAATCCAGTATTTTCCACAGCCTTAAAACCTATTCCACGTATAAACAAGTACTAGGTGAGCGTGGTCTGACCATCAGCTACAGCACTGTGCCACCACGCAAGTCGACTGACGTGTGACCCCAGGCTAATGTGCTTGTTTGTTTGGTTGTAAGTAGCTCAGTCTTTTCCAATCCTGCACAGTGTTTTCTCCAACTGGGGCAGGTGGTAGAGGGGGATGGGCCACCAGTATCCCTTCTGACTGTATGTGTGCGAGAATATGTGTGTGTGTTAGGGGGGCTAGGGGGGGATTACATAATGAGGGTGTATTCTGCAGCGCAATCTGGAGAAGAGAGGGGGATGAGAGTAAAGCGTCAGGGGAGCAGAGTCACCATGGAGCCAGAGGAGCGGGGGTAACTGATACGTCACAGTCCCATCACAAAACACACAAGACACACACACACAGACGTAGATGCTAGTGATGACTGTACATTGCCACTGAAGAACATTCTTACACAATCACACTGCCCAACGTCAGAGAAAACTGATATCAACAAATAGAGACGGGGTGCTTCTAAGAAAAGCTGCTTCCTGGAGAAACATTTATTTTATTCAGTGTGTGTTTTGGCACTTTGTGTGTTGTCGTCGCTGCCTGCTGCAGTTGCCTCAGTTTGGTTTGTTGCCTAATTGCTAAGAAGTGAGATGAATTTCAAGTGGCAGGTGGTGACAGCAGCACATAGGGCAGCCTTTGTTTGCTTGGGCTTAGAGGAAGTAGCAGCTCACAGCTATGAAAGCAGCAACAGCTCCACATGTTTACATGAACAAATGTTTTCTCGAAGGTACTGGTACACATCGGCTGCAAAAATCGGATGGACTTTGGACATTCATTCCAAGCCAGATGAGGGCTGGGCTCCAAGTCATTCTGTTCCAGCACAAAATATTCCCAAACAACAACTATGATATAAATAGCCCCTCTGTCATCATAACCTTGTCACACTCATGTAACGTTTAGAAGCTGTTTCGCAAGCAACCAAAACTGCAGGCTGTGCGGACAGATGGAAGGATCTTATTATCCTCTGATATGAAAAGTGACAACACAATACACAGGCACAGAAAAGTAGGTGGCACGCACACAAACGCAAAAATACTCCGGACTGCCAAGAGTCAGTGTGAGCCAAATCAACACTGTGTCTGGGTTGTCGTTCAGTTATTGCGTCACACTCCAACTCCAGGAGTGCAAGGTTATGTAACAACATGGGGGATGGGATATAGCCAAACTGGAGGTGGGGAATAGAGTGTGTGTGTGTGTACTGGCGAAGGGGGGGGGGGGGGGGGGGGTTAAGGATTTTTAGAGAGCCGGCATGCTTTTGTCACGCAAGCGACAAGCGTAATCCAGGGGACTTCCAGGGGACAGGGATACTGGTGACTTCTGATTAAACTGGTGTCATTCGGGAGTAAAGTCTAAGCTTTGACATAACAGCAGCACACAATGACAGATGTGTCAGTGACAGCAGCAAGAAAACACAAATCATTTGCTGAGGACAAAAGGTGAGGATTGCTTGTTGATTTTCAGTGTGGCCGAATCTTGGGTAAAGAGGGGGGGGGGGGGGGGGGCTGTTTATTATTATTTTTGCTATGATGATATGGCCACATAGAGTGCGCTCACGCACAAAACACTGTGCTGATTAATGTCATGCATGAAAAGGAATAGGACATCCCATAAAAGAACAGTTGGCTGCCAGAAGTCAGCCCATGTAATGGGACACAGCAATAATGCACCGTCACATTAAACACCAAGACAGTGAAATACAGACATTTCAAAGTCATACCTTGATCCGTATTCAAATGTATTCTAATGTTCCAAGAGTTAAATTGTGGTCCTCGAGATCATTTGCTATGCAAGAGAGACAGAGTACTGACGATCATGTGAGTGTGTCTGCACATGCTTATGTGCTGAAAAAACGTGCAACATCCTAAGCACATGTTCCATGTAGATGACTGGGTGTGTGTGTGCCAGTGCCTCAGTGAGCAGTAACAGTTTTTGTCCCAGCCAGTTAAAAGCTCTGTAAAGGAATGTGGCCAGGGAGGTTCATACTGCAGGTTTTCTAGGAAAACCCACTGAGCTCCAAAAATCCCCCCTGAACAGTATCCAACATGTACTGCCCTTCTTTTTCTTTTCAGCCAGTTATGTCAGTCCTGCCTCAATACCTTGTGTAATTAGAAAACACACACACACACACACACACAAGGCTGGGGGCCCCTCTCCAGGCTAGAACACAATGTACCTTAGTAGCAACATCAGCTTTTGTGAAGATTGGTTCACAGACCGAAACGCTTCATAAACAAACCTCCACCCCCTCTTCCTCTGTTTACCTTTATACCAACTTTCATCTGCACCAACCTCTTTATGTTTCTTTTAGAGTCAAAAGAGTCTCAGTTGGGAGACCACTCCAGTTTTCTGAGGATGACCATAAAACCAGATAAAAATGAACCTTCATGCGCATCAAAATATATTTTTTGGATTACGTTACCTACCTACACTATGACAAGTAGGCAAATTTCATCTACTTACTAGCTTTTTACAAAGCTTTCAACTGCATCTCACAGTCTTCCTCAGCAAATTGAGTTTGCTTAGTTGTCAGAGTTGACTCCATGAAAACTGAGCACACCCCATCCACTGAGAAATCCATATGATGCAGCTGAAGTGCTACTTGAGTTAAGATTTCTTTGTTAAAAAACTGTAAATACCAAATAAACCAAATAGTGAATATAACTACGTATGCAAAGTTACATTATAATCAACAGCATGTGCTGTGGGCTACTCATAATGATTTAAAGGCAAATGTTGCAGCATTTGGCAGTTGGGGTGGGTCACATTCTACCCACTTTTGATGGGTAATGATTTTTAAATGTAAAAAATCAAAACAAACATCTCCAGCTATCTCTGTTGCCAGCAAAGCTGTACAGTGCAGCATGAGTGAGAGAGAGGAGAGAGAGAGAGCCACAGGGCCCTGACATGGGACACCTTATAATTAGACCCGTCTACCTCACACTGCTGCAGCTTGCTTAACATTAACAGCTCCATGAAGGAGGACAGGGAGCCGCTCAGCTGTGTGCTTAAGACTGTCATTAAAAGGGCTCCTCCAAACTACAGCGGGAATAAGGACCTGCAATCTGTCATGGGTGCACACATACTCCCACAACCAGCCCTGCAGTCTTTTGTCAATGCACAGCTATTCTGAGAGGCAGGCAGGTAGCTGGTACTTCTTTACCCACTGAACCAGCTGGTGATTCACGCACAAGCAGACCGAGGTTTACTGCATTCACTAAAGCTGGCCATAATGTGTACATAAAGGTTTTATAAAGCAACATTTAAGACATTATGAAACCCTTCTACGGTCATATCAACCGATGAAATAACCGATTTAATGATTTCTTTTTCCATTTAACTCAGCTAAATATCACTGATTGTAAAGTTATTGATCCTACATCCACTGAAAATCTGCAGGGCTAAGAAGTCCTGAGAAAGGAGTGCGATTGTTTTCTTTTGTGCATTCAGACACAAAGAACACACGAAGTGCTGAGGTAGTACGGCAGGGTGTTAACGCATTATGCCACAATGTGATGTCGAGTGAATAAACACCTCCATTGTGAAACTAAATCAAATATACAAAAGGGACATAAGCAGTCCCACTCAGTGTTTATTCAGTGTTCAGACCAACCCAATGCAGTCAAGTCTATATGATGCTGGTATATACGAGTAGCAGCAGCAGTGGGAATAGAGGTCAGCTGTGGTCTGAGCTTGAGTGGGTTTAGAGTCAAGATTATAATTTAGGATTGGGTTTAAAGTTAAGCAATACAATAAACTAGAGCTGAAAAATGTAACTGTTGTCCCCTGGAACAGATGCTGAGAAGCATTACAGCACCTAAATCTGCTTAATATGACTTAAATATCTTTGTTATATTTTCAAATTGGCTTTGAAAATATATCAGTTTCATATACGTTTTTATTGTAATAATCCCACTGTGAAAATTCAGTGCTTGTTTGGGTTGAACTTCTCCTCATCCTGCATATTGCCATCTGTCAAATGCTTGCTTGGCATCCTGTTACAACTGATACTACAGCCACGCGAGTCTGTGTGAGCACAGTGCTGCTTTGAGGCAAACGCTAACATGAGCATGCCAACATGCTCACAATGACAATGCCAACATGCTGATGCTTAGAGGGTATAATGTTTACCATGTTCACCATCATAGTTTAGCGTGTTAGCATGCTAAATAGCATGCTAGCACAAAACACAGAGTACAGCTAAGGCTCATGGGAATGTCATTAACTTTGCAGGTATTTGGTCAAAAGGCAAAGGTAAGGAAAAGCAAGACACTGAACAAATTGACTTTTTATCAAACGCCATGATCGGGTCAAAAAGTCAGAGGATCACCAAAGTCATTCCATTACATCCTGTGGAGAACATAATTATCTGCACCAAATGTCATGCCAATCTGTCCACTAGTCCATGAGCTAGTTCACTCAAAACCACAAATGTAAAACCACATGGTGGAGCGAGAGGAAAGGTCAGGAGAACAGCAAGGTCAGTAGGATTCTTCCTCTGGGAACCATGAATGTCTGTACAACATTTCATGGCAATCCATCCAAATAGCTGTTGAGATATTTCAGCCTAGAACAAAGAGGTGCAACGACCTACCGCCAGACCAACAGACATTGCTACTATGCTAGTGTAGCTAACAATTAGTCTGATCCCAGCATTGGGATCTCCAATTTAATCTTAAAATCAGACTCAACTGCACACAGTCTTGGAATTAGCTGTGGTCAAGGCAAAGGAAATGAAATTCAAGCTGTGTGTGTCAGTACCGGCAGCCCTGAACCATATGGGAACCACTGCGTTAGCAGCATCATGCTTATCAAAAGGTCAAACGCTCTCACCATCGGCACCCTTTATGAGGCTCCTACTGCCTCAAAGATTTGCCCTTTCCCAGAAGCCATCAACTATCAGCAGGCCTATCAGTATATACCATCCGTAGTGTATACAACAGACAGGTCAGAGGGCTGAGTTTATGGGTAATTTTTATCAGATTTTAAATAGGTAACCCATATTCTGTAGGCAAAAACATCTGCAGACTTCTGGTAAATCTGGGTCATTTCAGCTAGTTTTGCAGGTGTCAGGTGTGCTACTCTTTTAAGCTTAAGCTGTTTCAAACACATCTTAACATACGTACCTTTTTCAACACAGATTCTCACTGTTTGTATCAATTGTTTAACTCTGAGTGTTTCATGCCTGTCCAAATGTTGCTAAGACAGACATAAACAGCTGATGAGGCTGGGAAGAAGAAGTGATGATAAATGGCAAGAAAACAGAAACGGTGAGCTGAATATACAAAATAAACAAGAAACGGTCATGACGGAAAAGAGGCAAAGAAAAGTGACAGCTGTCATTTGGTCTTGGTTACCACAGGGCTGCAACACACCAGACTCTATTGATGGTCACCAAGAGAGGAAATGCACACCATTACACTGGCTGCCAGACAAATACTGCAGGGGGTGAAAGAAAGAAAAGCCAGCTGGTAAGAAAAAGAGACAGTGAAACACTGTGCTTAAAGCTTTGCTACGCCAGCCCAGTGAATGTTCCAGGCAACAGAGGCAGAGGTGACAGACAGCAGACATACAGAAGCAAGAAACAAAGACAGGAAGTGCATGAAGAGACCAACTCAAACCACACAATTGACACAGTGGGCTTTTAAAGGACTGAGAATGCACCAAAACAAACACAGCAGCAGTATCTCCGTCTGGTGCCAGGACGTCAGTGATACTTCGCTTAAGGTTGGGTGACAGGCAACATACAGTATTTAAGCCTGCTATTGATTTCTACATTTCTTTTTGGGTAGTTTGTCCACTGATATAAAGTCCTTTATTTTGGTAGAGTAAATATTGTCTTCCTAAAGCATTCAAAGCATCATGCCTGAGGCAAATAATCAACGATTACCCTAATAAGTAACACCATAGTCAAATATAATACAAATATATAATACCCTGATTATAAAGACTTTTATCTGTCTTACAATCAGCCAATAGTCAGGTGTCAGAAGAGGATCAATACCACTGTCTTGTTTGTCTTTTCAACATGAAGTTACTTCCGAGCTTAGCTGAAAGACTGGAAACAGGGGGAAACACCAAGCCTGGCTTTGTCCAAAGGTAAAGGAACAGTAAGTCTCTACTGGTTGCACATAACTCCCCATTTTATACTTTCTGGGGGGGGCTTCTTGTACAGATCAAACAAACGAGACATAACTTGTTAATTAGTGAGCTGGCAGCTGGATTTTGTTATCTTTAAAAACAGAGACCCTGTTTTCAGTCTTCATGCTAAGCGAAGCTAACCAGCTGCTGGCTGTAGCTTCAGTTTGAACGGAGAGATATGACAGTGGTATCAATCTAACTCTCAGCAAGACAGTTAATTTCCCAAAAGGCCGACCCAAAGAAGTCACCTTCCAGTAGTACGACTCCATACATTTTCATTATGACTAGCACCATCTATATGCTTTCTGCTACTACCTCTACAAACGCACATGTCTATTATTCGAGTCACTCTTACTTTCTTATAAAGCTGTGTGTTTGCTAAAGAAATAATTACAGACAAACATGTTCTTTAAGGTTACGCCTTTTCTTTTTTTCAAGGAACAAAAACTGTTGATTTAGTTGAATCTAAAAAACCAAGAGCCAGTTCTTAAAATCATAATTATGCTGTATGTTTCTCATCACTGATGGGACCACCTATTCCACTGTATCCTGCCTGCTGAGTTATGACTGGGCTCCTCAGCCATCTGCCTCTGGAAGAGGTTATTACATCAGCAGCACTGATGGAGGGATGAGGAGATGGGTGGAGGAGTGGAGGGGTGGATGGACTGATCAGCAGGGTCCCTGTGGGAGGCTTACGCAAACACAGGAAGCACCACTACTATGTGGGAAGTGCTTCATGATCACTTCAACTGCTTCTGCCTCACACCCCATTTCTCCCCTTGTATCTTGTAGAATTACACTCAAATGTAAAGGCATCTTAATTTTTTATTCTAACACTTCATTTCTACTCTATTTGCTCGTTAGGACTTAAGTGACAGAAAATATTAACAGAAGTGTGAAGAGGGGAGACGTGTTAGAAGCCTCAGAACTCTCGACAGAGCCACGGCTATCTTTTAACGAGTGTGAGAAACGTAATTAAAAAGTCCATATAAATCCAATAATTGACTGTTGATTGCAGCTATTTAGAGTCCCTATTCTTTGAATAGTTTTATTTGAGGAAAAAAAGCACAAATACAAACGTCTGTCCCATCTCTGTATGCAGAAAAGTATAAACATCACTAATGCAAACCAGGACCAGTGATAAATGCTACAGATAAGTACATTTAAAGTGCAATTATCTGCCTCTAGCCAGGAGTATGTTTTTTTATCCACCGGGGTCTGAAGGCGGATGTGCCAGGAATATGTGATATGGGACTCTGATAGATGCCAAGCTCCCAGCCAGGGGACAAAGGGGATTTGAGTTGTGTTTGTGCTCATTTAACATGTGAACGTGGGCCCCTAAGATGGGCATCAACCAGCGTACTGTATATGTGACAGTGTACTCACAGTAAGGCCTTTCAGATTTAACACAATACACTCTTTCCCACTGAGTCACACTTAATAGTTTGGCCAAAAGCATTAAACGTGCTTTGTTTGGGTGGTGTAGTCTTGTAAAGCCTATTCTTAGACCGGCATGGACTTGCAGTTTCACATCCAGCTACTCTGCGCTCCCAATGTGCATAGGAACCAACCAGCTTTGATGGGTGCCTGTTTTGAGGAGCCATGCCTCAAGGTGATGGACAGATCGATTGAACCCACAGTGTGGGCCATTAGTCACATGAGCACTGTGTTATGTACTGTAAAGCCTCAATACCAGAGTTCATGGCTTATATGCAATACTGTATAATGCGATGGCCCTTTTCTCAGAAATGAAAGCCTGTTTATCTACTGGGAATGATCCGCCTCAGACTGAACGACTTTAACTGTTCTGTAGATGCCTGCAGATGAACACAAACAGATACTTGTCTACCAGTCATGCCCTTAGTTGTGCATTTCAATTTCATTGCAGCAAACCTGTTTGATCCACCAGGGATGTGCTAATGACAAATATCTTAGCTCTCAGTCCGCCCTTTGCTGGGATAACATTACACTAGCTATCGTTATCATTTCACAGACTGAGAGGACAGGCTGCTGCTCAGCCCTGAATGTCCAGAGATCCTCAAGCAAGTGATTATTGTTTTTAAAAGAGCCAAAAGACGCCAAAAGTTGACCAACTTTTTAAATATCAAAAACAGTACAATGTGGTGTTTCTATATCGTTTGCCGTGCACCGGTTGTAACGCATGTTTACCATGCTTGTACATCTTATGACTAATGTACAAATGCCTACTAACATCCCTTGATTTTAGGGGATGCACCAGGGCGCAGGGAGGTTGTATTGACGGGACCTTTTGTGGTTTAAGGAGGTCAACACTCGTGTATCCTGGCTCAAACGCTGCATTGTCAGGTTCGTACGAGAAGCTGTGCTCAGACTGACTTTGTAGAGGCTATACAGCTCAACCCTGACAATTGGACGGATGGGATTGAACCACTGCAATAGGATGACTCTGAATCAGCCAGCTGTGTCGAGGGAGACTTTACTGCCTTACTCAGCAGTGAATTAGAGGATTTACTGCTCGCCTATATTAGCCACAACAGCAACATTGATCCACTTGACAACCTCAAGAGATTTGTGGATGTAGATTCATTTGACTAGATTCAAGTTTTTCTTACACTCGCTACGTAGATACTGGAACAGACAAGGCCTCAGACATACCTGCTACTAGAACCACAGAGGAAACAGCACTCAATGGAAGATAAATACTGAAATACTACTGTATACTAAGAGTCACAGATTATCTAATTCTCCATTAAGCTTGTATCAATTTCATGAAGAAAAGATTAAAAAAAAAGAAAAAAAAGGAAACAAACTTACCTGGACATCATAAAGTGCCACAATGTTTTCATGCTGCAGCTCCTGAGTACAGAAACAGAACAGAAACAGACAGCAGCTAATGGAGTCACTTTCGCACAGATATCTGCCCTTTCTGTCAAAGGTGCAGAGTCACACAAGGACAATGTCAGATCGTTCTTTAAGTACACTGAGGAGATAAGTGAGAGGCAATTAAGCAGCATGCTTACCTTCAGGATTTTGATTTCTTTGCCAAGGAGGATCTGGGACTTGGACAGGTTCTTCTTATTAATGCTCTTGATGGCCACCTCCCAATCTGTCTTCTGTGGAACACAAGAGAGCAAGATGGAGAGGGAGAATAAATAAATTAAAAAGCATTTAAACACCAACTTAATCCCAATGTTCCTGTAAAATGTCCCCTTAACTAGCATCAAAGATACGTTTGTCCCACTATTTGATGGTGTGACACATATTCACTTTGTACATGGAATCTTCTGGAAGCACTCTTTTCAAGAGATTCAGTTTGGCATGCAACTTGTTTTGATTCAGTACGCCTTATGAACCAAATCAATACAGTATTATTACTCCAATACAGTCTAATTACAGTCTTTGGTACAGTCGGCCATCTTCTCAAGACATGGAGGCTTGTGATCAATGTAGGAGACAGTCTAATAATCTAAATTTGGGATTTGGCTCCTTTCCCCTGAAGTTTAATGTTTAATTTAATAAAAGAAATATATAAATAAATATTTAGCAGAGGTGGTCTTTGTTTTAGATGTGACAGCCCACCTCCACGATCCAACACTGGGATATAGGGCTGCAATTAATGATTATTTTCAATCAATCTGATTATTTTGTTGATGAAATAAATACATCTTTTTTCTACAAAATGACGCTTGGTTTGTCCCAAAGGTTTATTGTTATGCAAGACATTAACTATTAAAATAATTGCTGATAAATGATCTTTCAATTGTCTAATCAATGTTTGTTTCAGTTTTAGTAGGAAACCGTGAAGTTAGAAAACCACTGTAGTCAGCGAAAACTAAATCACACCATGATTGTACGCGGTCCCCTTAGTCAGCACATATCTAGTGGCTGTATTGCATTCTGGCCTATTAAGGAAAATTTGAGAAGGAAATTTGTTATCTCTGCTCCGCACACTATGGATTTCTCCCTGGCTATTGGACAAAATGAGTGACATTAAAACGGGACAGTAAAGTATATATTAATAAACGTTTTCTGCGGTCATAGTGTGATGGTGATAGTGATAATTCAGTATTTTCTTTTAGTGAACTTCCTGATGAGACAATGTTATCATATCATCTTATCATTTTACTAAATTCTGATGCCTGAGTGAATGTCTCCAAACTGAAGGTTTTGCTATACAAATCTGTTTAGCTGTAAGGCTAATTCTACATGTGATTTTGCATATAACTGCCTGCCATGATATGTATGATATATTTCCAAACTGGAAAAATATATTTTTAATTGAATTTCATTTATATAGCGCCAAATCACAACAAAAGTTATGTCATGACACTTTACATATAGAGCAGGTCTAGACTGTACTCTTTATAATATTATTAACAGAGACCCAACAGTTCCCCACCATGAGCAATATGATATACATATCAATATCATGAGTTTAACCATATTACCCAGCCCTACTGCAGTGGTACTTGAACTTTTTTTAAAACAATGTGACATTTAAACACACAATATACTGTATGTGAGTGCATGCGTGTGTGTGTGTGTGTGTGTGTGTGTGTGTGTGTGTGTGTGTGTGTGTGTGTTTCTTAAAGCCCACTGGCCTAAATTACATTGTCAGCATCACTGTCTGAGCGCTGGCTGGAAAGACAGAGGAAATTTTAGACGTCCCATTAACACCAGGTTCACTTGGGTTTCTGACAGCTAGGCCAGCCTATTGCGCTGAATGACATGCTGAATGACGAGGCACTCAGATGACAGCTAGAATGGGAGCCTACTTACACTAAAAGCTAAGGGAGAAGGAGAGGGACCTATTTTTTCCCTGGGCTGAGATAATGTTTCCAGATGAGCTCCTGGAGCAGGTATAAAAAGACTTTTGGAGATCACATGAGCTCATAGGCTCTCAGGACATGTGCTGCACACGCAAACACCCAACTGGGGACACCGAAATAAACCCAGGAGAGACTGCTTCTATGCCCTTGAGAAAACACACACGGACAGTATGGACAAACAGGAAGCTGGGGAAGGAATTCTATGAATAAAAAGGCACGCTTTCCAAAGGAATCTAGGTTAAAAGGAGATGTTCTTGTTCTGTACTCCGAGACTGCATGTGAGTGACATGAGTCTGTGTGTGTGTGTAATACACTGCCAACTGAGCTGCATCCATCCCCAGCTCAGTGACAGCCTGACCAGCCAAGTGTGACTGAGCTGCCGACACTAGAGCCATTAAAAAAAAAAGAAAAAAGAAAAGAAAAAGTGACCCCACTGGCCCATCATGCTGGAGGGTGAGGAGCAGGGGTGGGGGAGAGACGTTCTATCAAACTAAACTAATGGCTCGCCAGTGCGCCACATAATGGAGAGTTAAGCAATGCAGAGTAAGCAGTTATCCGCTGCTCAGAGTTATGATGCAAAGACAGAAGCACGCTTTCATTTTCCAGAATAATGCATGATCTCATTTATGAATCACAGCCGATTATAGAGGCGTGAGCAACAAAGAGATTAGCGTCAGCAACACTGCAACCAGACGCTGGCTAAAAGGTGTTGTGGTAGACAGTTGAAGAGAGAGACGGACAGCAGAAGACTACGACACAGAAGGAGTGTCATCATACTTTACGTCTTATGTTGATCTTTAGCCTATATGATCCTCAACAATGTTAAAATATGTAGTTTAGGGCAGAGAGCATGTGAAAGGATGGCTTTAGCTGACTGACATTTATCACACAGAGATGACACATCTGGCAAATGGAGCTGAACTTGTAATGTAATAATCTGTGTGTGGCATTACCAAAACAGATGTGAATGTATCCCAAGCTATTCTTCCATACACCAGTTGATATTTACATCTGATTTGTCTTCCCACACTTTCATTAAAACCTTTGAGGAGGGCAGGTTGAGACTTGGATTTAAGGCATATGACAAATATAAGAGATTTATTTGTCCCAACATAACACACACACACACATTCATCAAGTTCATCTGGTGTAATCAACTTTATCATCATTCTCAGAAAAAAAATCTGATATGCTGGGACAGAGACACTTGAAGAGAGAACATTAAGTTTGTTATCCTTTCCTCTCTTTTATGGAAAGAAACCATACTTTGTAACCCTAACCCTAACAAACTCAACAGTGCTAATACCTTTACTTAGCGCCTCATATTTAGTGGTGGTTGCACTCAACGTGGTTGGAGGGGAGAGTTTAACGTGTCTAATATCGACATGCTTCACAATCACAACAGCTGCTTTTCTCTGTTTTACATCATCGTAAACTGAACATCTTGTAATTGTAGTTGAACTACCTAACAAAGTCGAGAACACAATTGCTAACGCACTTAGCCGATTGCCCTGCCCTTTCTCTGATGAGCCTTAGCATCATTTCTCGATATTACAGTGTAACAGGAGCCATGTGTAACATCCAATGCAACCCATCACGTCTGTTACATGCAGGTGGCTCTAACCTTCCTGTTCCTCTGAGGTGGAAACAATCCTATAAATAGGCTAAATGGCACGCAGATGATAGGACTTAAACAGTAAATACACTGATCACATGCCAGAGCCGTTTTAAGACATCAGGGAGGCATGTGAGCAGTGGACGGATGTGCTCACACATGCACAGCTTCACAGTGGTGACCGGGTGATTGTTCGCAGGGCTACATGCAGTTCAGTTTCCAGGCTGTGGGCTAGTTATCGATTTAAAGTAAGGGATAGAAGCTGCTCTGCCCAGGCTACAGCAGGGAGTGTGGGGACGCTCTAATGTGGCTTTCATTCAGGAATTCAGCACCATCTGTTTCACACCAGTAGCAATGGGGGCAACATGATGTCATCTCCTGCATCTCTGTCACACACACACACACACACACAAACAAACCCACCATTCCTGCGTCCTTCTGTGATAGAAAACCACACCCCAGTCAAATGTAATGAGTTACATTTCGAGTGTTACCTTAATAATCGAATAGGTTTCGGTGCTTCAGCATGAATGAACCTTGTGCAGCTCTTACATAAGGGAGGCTTGTATCCTTAAAAAGGCAGAGGAAAAACACTGCACCCCATCCTCCCTCCTCCTGCCTCAGCACGTCAGCAAGTCATTCACTGCTGCCTGACTCATCTGTTTCATGAATGGACCAAATGGCATAAATACACTTATCCAACTAACATCAGGCTGATGAAATAACACTGAAATCACCTGCCACAGCATGACTGCACAGTACGTCAGACGGGATCTAGACACTAAGTCATGAAAGCGGTGCAGTATTACCACGCCAAAAAAAAAAAAGAAGGTGACATCCCACAAATCCTGCTGCAGAACTGCATTCTGCAATGCCACTGACTGACCCAGATTCTCAAATGAAGCTGCCGACTTGCCCCCTTTTTTTTTTTTTCCCTGCAAAAGAAGAGGGGAAGAAAACACTGCAGGCAAGCTATTTTATTTACCTTCCTGTGTCTTCCTTTGAACACCACAGCAAAGGCTCCATGTCCCACCAGGTCTTTTCTGCTGTACTCAAAATCTCCCACAGTCTCCATTGTGATGGGCTGATGGTCCAGCTGATGCTGGGCACTGGTGGACAACCTTGAATTTTGCTCTCCCACTCACAAAATAATCCTGGAGAAAATGATCCACTCAGTCCTGGTGATGGTGCTTCTTGCGCTGCGGATTTATTTCATGACAAGTCTCTGCTCTGATGTGCCTTATTGCATAAATAAGGGATGCAGTCAGGACATGGTGCACTTACATGCCCCGTAAGTAGGTTGGGATGTTTGTAATATCACACAGAGCAGACGGCTTAGAGCATGGCTAGCAACAATCCTGAGCTAAACTGTATCAGTGCCAGCTGTCAGTCTTTTGACCCAGTTGGATAGCCGCAATCCAGCTTTGCATTACTCCCCAAGGAGGCTGATAACACACTGCGTGTCCCCAGTCGCCTAACCTGCTCGGAGGGACAGTCTACATGATGCCAACCCTGCTGGACATGACCATGCAAAGATTGAAAGCGGCTGCAGGCAGCAAGCTATCTGTTAGCCTGACAGTGACATAACCCTGTGGCTACACCTAGCGTCATAGCTGCTGCCCATAGCAGGTCTCCGCAAACACGATAGCAATAATACGTAAATAACGTTACCTTGTTTGGTGACACTGACTAATTTCCCCTGCTTCTATCTAAAACATACACGTTGTAGCGACCTATAAAGCTAGCCGACATCGGCGAGCTAGTCCACAGTCAATGTTAGCATACAAATCTGAAGGATGCAACACAAATGTCAACACGGGACTGTTGTTTATCTGAAGGCGTCAGTCAGTCCTTGTTCTCGGTTTTCTTCGGCAAGACGTCCGAGTCCACAGGACACACTCCTCTCCTCCCGGAAAAACACTGCCGTTTCCCCCGGTGAACATGAATTTTTATCCGTGTGACACAGAAGGAACACTTCGTTGTCTCCTCCGTCGCCAAGTCTGACAGAACAGCTAACGTCTGCACGGGCAGAAGCTGTCGCCGTTCATTTAAATTGACTTCCACGTTACGCAACGGTGCGTTAACACGCTAACATGAACTGTACAGCTTTTAATCACTGTGCAGCGCTGTCACGTCACAACAGACGGCAGGTCCTCTCCTCCTGCCGTTGCCTTAAACAATACTGGAAGCCACTGTCGTGTTTCTGCTTTATAGGCTATCCTTCCGCGGACGCCAGCTTTAGGCAGTTCCTTCCGCTGAGAGGGTTAGTCCGTCTACTGAGGCTTTGAGGCTTGAAAATAGTCGGGGGTTTTTTTTATAGTATGCGCACTAACCTGACTATTTAGAGCGCATTAACAACATTATTTTTCATTTATGTGCATTTTTTGGAATTCATTCAAATTCATTTGAAGTGTGTGTGCAAAAGTGTCTTAATTAATAGGCTCCCCAGGAGTTGATGAGAGGTAAATGAGTGACATGGGTTACATATTACATGAAAGCATCTGAGAACATCTGAGTTGTATAATGTAATCATATTTACTACTGTATTATAACTTTTTTAAATATACGTTTTGCAGATATATATATATCAGTTTAAGCACACCCAGGCTGTGGTTCAATGGTGACAACATATTTTGTGAACCAGGGAAAATTCACTTTCCTGACAAAAGAGAACATGTATCATAAAAAAGAAACATGTTGTATGGGGGAAACAGGAAAGCATGCTATTGCTTACCTTAGCCTACAGTGTGCACCCTCTGGTGGTTGAAAAACATAACTACTAGTACACTTCAGTCTTCAAGCCCCCCTGACATTTTTAACAAAACCTGACCTGTGGTCCACATGACTAGCTACATAAATAAACAGGTCTGTAGACTAAGGACACCGAGGTCAGGTTAGTCTTTCTGTCTATGACTTATGGGCTTTAGGAAACATGGGGAGTTGCATTCTTCAATTAAAACCTATTATGGTTTGTATTTTACAGGCTGATTCCAGTATGTTCAGATATATACTTTGACTGACTGCTTTCAAGCCAAACAAAGAATAAGGGCTTGGTATCGATGTGGTCGTCCATAAAATATCTAACTTTGGGGAACATATCATATCAAACTAGTTGGAGAGCTTTCCTGATTCATTCATCAGGACACATCTGATCAAAGAATCAGTAAACAATACTGAGCATTAAGCACTAATCTGACAAAGCACTCAATAGCAACTTCTGATACTTGACACTCACAGACTGTATTGAGGTTTGATACCCAGTACATGAAGGGCTCAGTATGTCTCCTGCAGAATTCTTCTCCTGTACTCTTGTTCCAAAGTCTCCGAGGAACAAAGGTGAACGAGGCACTGCCTACAGGACCCACAGACTCTGGGGTGACCTAACAGAGGAGATAAAAGTTTACTGAGTTTAAGTCAAGAAGTCATGTTCACGAGCAGCTAGCTCTTTTGTACTCGTTTTTATTCTTTTTCATTTTATCATCTGATCTTCTTTTTATTACCCCCTCTCATAAGCCAGTGCTTTTGTAATTGTTTAAACCAGCAGTCTATGCAACGGACTTACGGCACACTATATCTCAGTCGTGAAAAATTGATACCGGAGTTTTATTATTTTGTGAGCACACGTTGAGACGAGACATTAGCCTGCGGATAACAGGCAGGAGACTAGATGAACTGATGAACTGGGGCTGTTGAGCTTTTACTGAAATGTAGCACATGTCAGTCTTAGCGTTAGTCAATTTATTCCACAACCTTTGTATCGGATTGTATTATATTGTGTGCAGGTGTACCAATAACTGCACCTCAGTGTATTGTACTGTATATGGAGGACAAACAACAGTGTTAAATGCAATAATAATGTGCGACAAATCAGAGTGTGAAGGCAGTTCAGGAACCCACAGCGTGTTGCAGTGGTGTGTGTAATTAATCCATCTCACTGCAGGCATTTTTTTTTTGTTGCAGCATTTGTGATAGATATCTAAGATTGGTGGCAGTGTGGGGAACCAGTGTTGTGCTGGGTGTACGTAAAAAGGGGTCCTCCACCCATTTCAAGAAAGTCTGTTATGAACTGTGGGCATAACACTTTGAAAGACATGGATGTTTGCCAGGCAGGGAGGGTCTAATTCACAAAGTTATTGCGTTATTGAAATGCAGGATCCAGTGCTCTTGGGGCATGACAATGACTCAACTTTTTAAAAGTGGAACAGTAAATTGCGGGAGTACATTTTTAATTACGCACTGCTTTCCAGTGCAGTGCAGTTTCTATACCGTTGTTATGTACAGTAGTCTGTGTGGGCACCTCCTACACCCCCTGGTGACAGCTTAACCGATATCAAACCTTCTTAGAAAGTGTAGACAACGCGCCTGCTGTGACTTCTTTTACTAAAGATGTGTTAATAGACAGTTTCAGGTCCTCGGTAATGTGTGTGTGTGTGTGTGTTCAGGAACTTGAAGCAGCTACACCGCTAATATTCACGGAGGGCGCACTGTTTTCTGAAGACAACAGTGGGGTTCTTTTTTTTTTGTGTCGCTGACATTCAGGAACAAGCTGATCTCAGAACACTTAGCCACAAGTTGTTCCCCCTCCTCCCTTTCGAGGTGACTCATCTCGGTAAGAGATCACTCACAGACTTTATAATGGTGTCTGTGCTGTGCTGTGCTTAGTTATATTGTCATGTTGAACAGAATGTACTGTTCAGTCCCACATGCAATTCACTTCAGAGACTTGTGGTAGGCCTACAATATGTTACCCGACCATCACAAACAATAACACTATAGCACTACGTATTTTCTCGTATCAGGATTGTGCCTTTTCATTCCACGTTTGTTCTCTTATTTCTATTTGTTGCTTATTTGTTGGTTTCCTTTGCTTGTTGCGTGGATTGTTCCATGCACTTCTGTATTTCCCAAATTTGTAATGCTAACCTTCTTTTCCTTTCTTTTCCTTTCTAAAAACAAACAGTCACAAAACAGCACTCACAGCTTTGAAAATGAAGTTCTGATGTAATTTTGTGCAACGTAAGCTGCGTAGAAACAAGGTAAACAATTCTAACCCCGGTTCGAGTCCATCTAGGGATGCATGTCATTTGCCCCCTCGCTCTCCTCATTTGCTGTCCCTACTGTGTTCTATCAAATAAAGTCTAAAAATAAATATATATATATATATATATATATATAAAATAAATATAAATAAATGTCACTTTAGTACTGATAAAAACACAAGACATGTTCAACAAACATGTTTACTTTTAAAGAGTAACATTAAAAGTGCTCATTCTTCCTTGTTCAACGATAGTAATTTCCCTGTAATAATAGTGTTATGCAGCGTGACTCACACAGCCTCTCACGGATGTGTATATCACATACAAATGGTACAATCAGAAATGTAGATGTCCCCAAAATCAGAGTAAATTAGATAGCTGTGGTCTGGTTATGGAGTCAGTTCTTCTTCTTGGCTTTGGCTGAGGTGTGTCCGGACTTGGAGGTGGAGTTGTATGTGGAGGACAGCAGCATGGTGAGGAGCAGAAGCACAGGCACCAGCAGGTACGGGGCATATATGGAGACCAGCAGCCAGCGCTCCTGCGGGGTCTGCGGACCAGGGTGGGGTTTCACGGGGAACTGATAGAAGAGGACGTGAGCCAGGATCGGGACCAGCGTGGTGGCCACATGTGTGGAATACACGATGGCAGGAGTCCTGATCCACTTACAACCACCTGAAATAACGAGAAACACACACTGAGTGACCAAAAGATGCACCAAGCTGCTGGAAGGAGTTCAGAATTTGTGTTATCCAGACAATGTTTCTTGAAAGGGATGTTAATTTTTCCAATGCTGTGTGGGAAGGACATCTCAACCAATACAGTCAAAACTGTCTGCATTACTAAGTGAAAACATACATAATAAAATCACACATTTAATTAGATTTCCCCACAATTGAATTGGCATTTCGTTCACCTCTTCCCACAACCGTACTCGTTTTCTTCTGTTAAAATAGCAAAAATCCAACAGGGGTCAGGTTTGAGCTAACTTCTACCCGGGATAACCCGTGCGCCGTCCAGTCTCTCCACCGCATAGAGACGACACGCCGAACACCATTAGTGAAACTGTCTGTTTAACGCGGACTGGTTTAACGGCGAAAGTAGGCTTAAAAAAAAAAAAATATGACATTTTAAGAGCTAATCTTTCAACAAGTCTCCGTTATTTCAGTAGTCTGGGTGAATGCAGCCTGTGCCGAATTCAACAATGGGTCGCACTAAACGAGAAAAAAAGGCACGGTCTGCGCCGACTGACCTTTTAGGAAAGCGTAGGCTGCAATGGGAAAGAAGGGAGTTTGAAGCAGTGCCTCGCAGAAAATGAAAGACTTGAACCACTCCGGAGGATCCAGCACCATGGGGTCTTTGAACTCCTCCGCATACCACCCCAGGAGATCTTTCAGCTGGTGGAAAGGAGAGAGAGAAAGAGAGAGAAAGAGTGCGAGTCGTCTTATTACCACAAAACGGCTGGTTGTAAACTCTGTAACTTGTTGCTGCAACTTTCTGCTTCCTCCTGGTAGCCCGCTGACACTTACCGGCTGAGGGTACACACGTCCGGGTAGCAGAGCCTGCAAGTCAATGAATAATGTGATGGGAATGTGAGAGGCGAAATAGAAGAAGAAGAAGACTTCCAACACACGGACAGCCATCATCCCTCTTACGTACGTTCAGTGCAAATGACGAGATTTGGAAACGGGAACCGAGTTCGCAGCAGTAGCGTGTCGTAGAAACGCGTGTTCCCAGGATGGATCCCATTGGCTCACATGGGGGAGATGGGGGGGCGTTCCTGAACGCACCATTCATCCCACACGGGAGAAGGCGTCGGACACGCTGCTTTAGGTGCTCCTCGAAAGTGTCGGAAATGCTCATACACACAGTTTTGCACGTAAATATTATGTCATGGGGGAAAAAAAATTTTTTTGGTGATATTTATTTAGTTAGTTATCCTGTTTTCTTCTCACTATTATCTGTGTATGCACTTGTTATACATGTTTAAATCATCTTCAACTGTCATTTCTGTTATGCTGATAAAACGTTGCTAAAAAAAGAAAAGAAAACATCTATAATGTGCTGCCAGTGTGTTCTATATGTTCTTGGTTTATTCAAGTTTTAAGGGGGGAAAAAAAGGAAATTATATAATTTGAAGATCGATACTAAAGTGTGACAAAAACCTTGAATGTGACTATGAAAGTAGGTAATGAAAAAATAGTAATAATAAATAAGACAACACAAGAGATTTATTTTAGAAAGTTCACATGTATAGAATATGTTCTACAGAAGTCCAGTGGAAAAGCAGATAATGTATACAGCACGTAAAATTAATGTTTTATCATAATGGGATGGATAAAAAAGAAAAAGAAAAAGAAAACCAAAGTTACGGTAGAAACATAGAACATGACACATTTTTCACAGTGCCAAACGAGAACATCCCTTTTACCATCCAAGTGACATCACACAACTTCCCAGATGTTTTTATTTTTGCTCTCCGTTGGGTTGGTCATGTTTCATCATCTCACAGTTGCAATATTTCAGACAGCACTTGAAAGGCTGCCCCCAAGCAGATAAACGCAGCCCGAAAAGTTGTGTATTGTTTTAAATGCAGCACAAACTGTGCAGAAAACTGCCTGATCTGATGCCTTGGTGACATTTACTTAGATGCGATTTTCTTCCAAGGTGACGCTGGACGCTCACAGACATTTAGCCTAATGATATTCGGCCTCATCTTTCACCAAAAGCTGCGGACTCTCAACATCCACATAATCCTGCAACAAAAGAGGCCAAAGGAAAAAAGCGTATAAATAACCCAAAGGACGTTTCCATAAAAACCTTCACTTGCGACTCTACTGTTTGTCCAGCTGCAGTAACAAAACTGTCACGTAACATCTAAGCAGTTCATTTGCACTCTCTGTTCCAAATGCTTGTTATCTGGTGGGTCTTTCCTTATAGAAATCCATTCAGACACAGGAAGTGATGGGTCTGACATTTAGTTGTTTGTAGGTACATTTGAATGGCCAAATAAATAACACACACACAAAAAAACGTGTCCTGCCTACAGAAGCTCATCCGCACTGTTAAATAGACATAAGTCATCTCATTAGAAACATCCCAGCGGCGAGTGTTTAAGACGGACAGACGTAGGAAAATGCTCTAAATCTTTCCTGGAATATCTGAAAATAAGGCGTATCGCATAATATGACTTTAATCCTGCAGCCTAATTTCAGACACGTACGGCCGAGAGTTTTGGCACCATTAAGGTCTCACGATGTTGGCTTTGTTCATTTTTACAAATGATAAAGGAAAGGACCTAAACCTTTTCTAAAAAAATGGTGTAGCCAGCTGTTCCTTACCGCATCGTTCTCAATGATGTTCTCCAGCACGCGGACAACGTCTGTGAATGAGGGTCTCAGAGTGTACGGCTCCTGCCAACAGTCTTGCATGATATGAAGTCTATGGGGTTTAGACATCGAAGAGGTTGATCGTGTGATACTTACCACTGAAAATGTTACAATAAGAATTTCACAGTGCTGATATAACACTACGACTGGGGTCGAAACTTACTCAGAATCAGACACCGGATTTAAGACTGAGGGATTTGGGTCGACACTGTTTTAATCGACATCTGATGCGGGCCAGTCATGAGATCCACCTCTGATATCTCCCAGACTTAACCTTTAGCTGAACCAGCACTCGCAGTTATGTTCAATTTTACAATACTGAATACTACAGAATAAATATGGTGCTCAAAAAAACTGATCAGTTAAACAAGGAGGTGTAGATTAGCAGATAATGCTTTTAGTGTACATAAACCGCACAAGAGCAGCCAAAAAAAACGCTTGTCAAATGTAGCTTTCGAAGAGTAAACGAGACAAAAATGCTATGTATAATTGTCAGTTTTCACTTACATCTCTGGTCTGCAGCCTTCGGGGTTTGTGTTCTTATGACCAATACAGATGTGGTACACCACTGCCTCTGATGCCTCCAGGTTCGGGTATGGCAGTGTGCCTGAAAATGAAATATTTGTTCAAGACAGATGCCACATATGAGAAATATTCCTGGGTGGCACAAACCTTTTGTATCCATCAAAGCAGTTATGATTTGCTACTCGAGGTCTTCAGTTGCCGGCTGTGTTAAAATGTACTATGGTGTTTTTTTGTCATCCATGTATGTCATCACCATACTGTGGCCATCATCACGATCACCAGCATCACACCAATATGCTGTATTATTTTATTTGCCCAGCTTCTCGTTTCCCCCGGGAACTAATGACATTTTATTTTAGGGAGGCAGGTTTTCATTGAATCATTTTGTGCCACATGTCATATCTGTTATTGCCTGAGCCACAAACTTACCAAATGTCTGCATCTCCCACAGCACGATGCCAAATGCCCACACGTCTCCCTTGAAGCTGTAATAGTTGTTCTTGAAGTACTCAGGTGGGTACCAGCGCAGCGGCACACGCTGCTGCATGCAGTGATGGAAAATATGACTTTATACTCAGAAATGAGAAGTATGAAAACTGATAACCAGCTCATTAAACTGAAACTCACACCACAGGCCGACAGACATAACACCAAACACTGCTGGTCTTTCTCTAAATCAAGGTCACAGCTCTCTGAAACTGGCGTTTCCTGTTGCAGAGGATGCAGATAAACCCCCCTCAATGCGCACACACACACACACACACACACACACACACACACAGAGACACACACAAACAAATAGAGAATATAGATCGAATATACTATTAACAATATAGTAGTAGAAGAGCTAATAGCAGCCTTGGTAACAGTTAATATGGGTTCAAACCAGGTTCACAAAGGTGAAATTTAGATTCTGTGGTCAGAGGGGAAAATTGACGTGTTACCCGCAGGTTAAAGACATTTTCAGTTAGCTGCGTGTAGACTCGCACTGCCTGACTGCAGCACACGGGCTTACAGACAGGCATGCCACATTTCATGACACCGGCACTTGATAGAAAACACTTCGTAAGTGTCACAAGTTCACTCACACAGTTGTACACATTAAATGTTACGCATGTGTTACGAGTTCATATGGTAAAGGCACAAGATGTGATCACAATGGCACGGAATGTGTGAAAATTACAGCCCCGTCATCTTCAGTGCATACTGATAAAGATAAAATGGTGATCTATGTTAAAGTGACACATATACATCCGCACATTTCGAAATGAAAACTATGAAAACTCAAGTTAACTTCACATTTTGTGATCTGTTAAAGTCAAATGTTCTGGTGGTGTCATGCTTAGTTATTGGGGTTGTAGGACAACTTGACAACTTGAACTTGACGACTTGTAGGTGTGTGTGTGTGTGTGTGTGTGTGTGTGTGTGTGCTGATAGTCTTACCCGTGGGTTTCTCCAGCGGCTGCTGCGGCGGCTCGTCATGCGCGTTAAGTCCCGGGCAAGGCCGAACTCCGCCACTTTCACCTCCCAGGGAAACTTATTGACCATGATGTTCCTCAGGGCCAAGTCACAGTGCACAATCTGCAGGGGAGACCACACCGACACTGCTTAACACCCACCGTGTGTGTGTGTGTGTGTGTGTGTGTGTGTGTGTGTGTGGATATGTGTTCGGTCAGTGCCGATGAATGGTAACATATTAAATAATGATGTTTGTTACCATTTTGGAGCGCAGGTGCTGCATGGCCAGAGCGATGTGGTAGGAGGCGATGGTGAGGAGGCTCTGCAGCTCAGGGTCTGCACTCAGGTGGACTCTGTTGGTCTGCAGGAAGGTCCTCAGAGTGCCGTAGTTCACATACTCCATGATAAGGATGTAAGGCTCTGGTGGCGAATCAGAACAGACAGAGAGAGAGAGAGAGAGAGAGAGAGAGGATGGGGAACAAATCCAAGGTTTCATCCACCTTCTTCCATTATCGCTGTGTAACAGGACAGCGGCTTCAAGACCGAATGTTGCTCACCCTCAGTGGTGTTCCAGTCCAGCAACTGGAGGACGTTCTTGTGGTGCACCAGTTTCCTCATGATGGAAACCTCCGTGTCCACATGCTTGGGACGGACACCTCGAGGTAAACAAGAGAGAGAAAAGGGAAAAAAAATCATCTGAATCGAGGGACGACTCAAAAGTTAAACAACTCCAATTCATCTCTTCTGAAATGTGCTTCCAGCCGAGTGGCATGTGAGTAATTTACAAAGAAAAACTTGGATATCTTGGATACTGGAACTACTTTCTACCGAGTCCTTATGAAAGGTCACTGTTTCTGGAAAGAGATGTTGCTGTTGAATTTGTTAGATATCAATTCGTAATGCTGTGGGCACCTCGTAGCCTCATTACATAAAACACCTAAAGGTCGAGCGACAAAAACATCTTCATTTATTATTTGGGCGCGCTGGCCTTCACTGGTATCAGATGAAATACAACACTGAGAGTCACCTCTGAGGTCCCATTTAGTTTCAAAGGACATGTTGTTGTATGCTCACATTTGAAAACCACAGCGGTTGGCGGAGTGGAGGAGAGGAAGGAGAGGTGGGCAGAGCGTTTTCATCTGTCATATTTTCCTTCACACATTCTTAACCGCAGCATCAACCTGCTCCACTCTCTTAATTCGTCGTGCTGCAAGCTGTAAACAAACGTTAAAAAAACGCCTTGCGTGTAGTTTGCCTGTCATTGTTAGCCCTTTTCATCAGATTATATCAATGCAACCCGGCAGCAGTCTCAGTTAATGCAGCTTAAACCTGCAATAACTGTTCTTCTGTTTTTTGTTTTTTTTTGGCCACTAGGGGCAGCAGAGACAAGCTTTGACACACAACACTGACACATTAGCACGTCTTAAAGGTCCCGTATTGCAGGAAGTGAGATGTCCATGTCTTGTTTGATTATAAAGCAGGTCTAGGTGCTGTATAAATACTGTGAAAGGACCAACATGCGGAATGAAACACAGCCCCGTATTCAGAAACTGTGCCTTTTAAACGAGCCGTCTAACAATGAGCTGAAAAATGCTAAAACGCTCCTTAGAGCTGTCGCGACACGCAGCACCTTTCACACGATTCATTGTTGATATAATAATAATAATAGCTTGCATTTATATAGCGCCTTTAATATAAGAATACGACTTATGGGAGCTATAAGAGAACCTTTGCCAAAACTGAACTTGAGTTTAAACTTGAGTTAAAACTGAACTTGAGTTTAAACTTGAGTTTAAACTAGGTACTTCCTGTGCAAAATGTGTGCGATTGCTGCATAGCACCCATCTACAAATGTTACGAAACATTTTGGTAGCGTTCAAACTGTAGAAGGAGATGCAACACTTTTTCAGGAATACCTCATTAGATATGTAAATGAATACAAACTGTACCCTTTTTGAGTTACAGGTGAGCTGTTGCAGCTACATTTTACACAGCTTGGTTGACCAATTCTTCTTCAAACTAGAATCCTATGTAGCCTTTATCTAACCTAATCTGCCTCTCACACAGCGTGTTAGCATGATTCGTGCAATGCTTGCCATTAATCTGTTCGCACCTCTCGCACCATTTACTTGGGTTAGTTTACCGATGGCCAGATAAACTGTGGTTTCCTGCCTCTGCGACTTGACTTTTACCTCAAAAACCGATTGATTATTTCTGCCTTCAGGCCAGCTCCGCCTCAGAGACGTGCACCAGAGCAGAATGTACCTTCCTTGCTGATCTTGCAGGTGAACATGTTGTGGCCTTTACACGTCCCCCTGGTCATCCTGGCCTGGTAGAAGACGCCCTCCTTCCCTGCTTTGATCAGCTGCAGCAGGTTCAGGTCTGACTTGGTAAAACGAGGACCCTGGGACAAATGCCGTGAGAGGTGACTGATCAGCATCAAAGCGGAGCAGAACAGCGACGGGTGGGGGTGAAGGGGACTGAGAGGGCATACAAACCAACACCATCCGGGTCAAAACCACGAGCTCATTTTTTGTCCGCCAGTCTAATTGTGGCTAACACTGTTCATACACACTGGTGAGATGACACAGATAAGGGGGGTCACGTGTACGTTTCCCGTTCAGTTTAGCCTATCTTGCAAATGAGATTTCCTCTGCTGTACGCGTGTCTTCAAAATCAAGCACCCCTTAAATAGGTCAAATATCTGACAGCGTGAAATATATGTGTCTGCGTCATGCGTCAGCGGTACCTGCTGCAGGCCTTTCCACAGCCTCCTGGAGGAGGACCTGACTGTGCTGCTCTGCTGCAGGGGGGTTTGGGGAGGAGGCTCCTCGTCCTCCTCCTCGTCCTCCTCCCTCACCGCCGGGACCGGCCTCACGGGCATGATGGGGGCCTCCAGCAGAGGAACAGCGCCCAGCAGCAGCTTGCTCCCCTGCAGCTCTCGAACGGTCTTGACCAAAGAACGATATCTGCGAGGAAAAAGCAGTGAACGCTGTAAAACGCACAGCAATGCACGGGGTCTGGGTCGGGGGGGGGGGGATACAAAAGAAAAGTCTGGCCTCAAGCCCAAACACATCAGGCAGTAGGTCAGCCTGTGGTGGCTTTCTGCATAAATTCACAGTGTAGGCCGACATTTTGACACGGCAGGAAACCATAGGTGTAACTAAAAACATTAATAATGGCTGCATTCCATTTGTATGTGTTTGCTCTGGGCATGGCTTATTAAGACCCTCAGTTTTCCTACGAACTGAACCAGGTAATAGGATATCTAGGAGCACTAATTCAAAGGCAGCTGCGCTTGTTGATTTAGCCTTGAACATGTTCCACTGCGTGTTTTCAGCTGATGAACCACACATTTTTTTTCACAGAAACCCTGTCCAGTGCAATTTGAACTCAAAACAAGTGACGCCGGGGACGGATCGTCCAGGAGGTTCACCCTCTCTCTTACTTTCTGAGACACACGACCCCGAGCAGCGCGAAGGCCACAATGGTGAAGGAGAGAGCCCCTATGAGGACGTAGGCAAGTGGGTCCCGGGGCCGCCCTGAAAGAGCCAACAGGACAAAAGGAGTCAGCCCCGACACGCTCTCGCAATGTGTCGGTGAACGCGGCGGGGCGGAAAGCCTTACCCGTGAAGCCCGAGGGCTCACCCGGGCACCCGCTTCCCCTGGTGGAATTGGCAGACATGTGTGTCGTCCGCTCAACAAGGACGATTCTGGTCAGAGAGCACCGCCTCAGTCTGGAAGGTGATATCGTAGCATCTGAAATAACATCAGTGATGTTAGAAAGGCTGAGCAGGAAGAGTTTAATCCCAAATCAAACATACGGGACTTTCTTTTAAATGATCATTTTTATTATTATTATTATTAATTTACATGAGGGGGGGAAAAAAACACAAAGTTTTAGAAGTTTGGCGTGAGAACAGAACTACGGCTGTTTCACCCCGTCAAACCTGAAGCCCAAAACAATAAGAACACACAGGAAGAGACCCGTCAAGCTCATGAACACACATTAAATGCTCTACTACAATGTAAGACAGCCGTACCTGTGTTTTCCAGCGGACACCGGTTTGATTAAGTCCATCCTTGAAAGCCCGCGCTGATCAGAAACCAGCTGGAGCAGTTAAGTTGAAGCCATCTGTGTGGCTCCGCGCTGTGTTCATTCTGCGCGGAGCTACCGAAGAAATGCTATGAGCCTTGAAGAACACAGCCATATGTTGTGTAAACGTCGACCCTGTGTGCGTTGCCACCAGCAGGAGCTCTCGCGGGGTGTCAACCACAACATAAGCAGAGGAAATGAGCAGTAGCAGCAGGTGGTTTGAGCTGCACGACACACTGTATCACACTAAACTGTGGTCATGTCAGCTCTCTGAGACACCCAAACTTCAATGGGCAGTGTTTGGGGACAAAATGTTTTAGAAATGACTGATCACTGGTCAGATTCTGTGGGATTTGAAGGTGTTGGGTGAAACAGAAATGTAAAATAAGGCACGTGGGGAACCCAGTTTAGGTGGTGCCGTTGGATCCAAAAACCAAAAACAACAAAGTATTGTTGAATGTGTTGAATTTCTATGAGACATTTTGAAGAGAAAAGTGTAAATGGATGTTTGTGGATGGAAGTATTCAGATCCTTTATTATTATTTTTTTTTTTTGTAAAATTAGCAGTAAACAATGTAGAAATTAAGCATTAAGTAAAAGTTAAGTGTCATCAGCAAAAAACCTTACTCACTTACAAAATATATGCACTTTTTTTACAGCTGTCAGTGTTAAACTTCTACATTTCATAACTGGATTATTATTAGTGATGCATCATAACATGTAGGAAGCATTTTAATGTTGCAGCTGGTCGAGGTGGAGCTAATTCCACCTGCTTCACATGGTTCTAATGTACTGTGCGACAGTCAATCCGTCAAATGTGTATCAAGTCAAAGCTTAATCTGTGACGGGACAGCTGTCGCATAAAATAAAGCAGAAAAAAAGTACAATATTTGTATAAATTGGTATAAAATGGAAATACTCAAGTAAAGTATAAGTACCTCAAGTCCCTAACGAACACTAAGTGGTGAACCAGCCACAGTCGGTCTCTAAGGCCCAATACTTGCTGCTTGAGGGCCTAAAATGTATCAACGCGTCAGTCAGGATTACATAAGAGGTGAAGAGGAAAAAGCCCCCTCACATGGTGCACAGGGGGGAAATATCTTTATCAGCAGCTGTGTCTACTTAGGGGAAATTGCTGCAGAGACCCTGCCTGTGGTTACCTTACTCATCTGCAGACCTACTTACTGCAGCAGCACCACGAGTAAAACTAGTTTTAACAAGACCCAGAGCGCCTCAGCAGTGCTTTGAGCTTTGGCAACATGCTCATGATGACACGCTGATGTTTGAGCAGGTATGATGGCTAGCATTTTGTTCGCTATCTTAGCTTAGCATGTTAGCATGCTAACATTTGACGGGAAGGCCGTTGGTTGCGCACGTACCTGGGGATAAAGCAACTTAACACCTTGAGGTCGCTGAGCCTTTAAAAGGAAAACAGTTACTCAGTCTGATACATGTCTCATCTTGCATCAACTACACCAAAGGTTTAGCACTTAAAAGAGAAGGCTGAGATGGTGGAGAGATGGCAAAGGTTGTCGACAGGAGTAATAATGAGAAGTACTATGCTGTAATGGCTGCGCCGTACACTCGCATGAATGGGATTTCATCTGAATTCACGGAAGTGAATTAACGCAAATTCCAATTTCCAACAGATCTGAAAAGTGCAGGCGCTTTCGGCACAAAATGTGTGCCGATCAGTGTGCGAGTAAATAGCGACAATCATAGCAGCTATTGGGAAAAAAAGCATTCAAATTTAGTAACAATTACCATCACACTACTGCAACTTCGAATTTAATGTCGTTCCAACACTAAGGTAATGGCTATGCTGTACACCTGTGTGACTATGATTACTAGTCAGCTGATAGTGAAGCTCCAGGTATGGTACAAACTGAGACTTTGACCTATTTAGTCTGGACCAAAGTGGTGAAGTCGACAGATTACACACACCATTCCCAGAGCGGCTAAACGCTAAATCTGCAGGACACAAGTCAAATAAAAACCCCTTTCAGCCTGGTGTCGTCGTTTCCTCGGCAGAATTTAATTTGTTGCTTGGGTATCTTTGTTACAGATCAACGGTATCACTCCATATACAACTACAAGTACAGTATTTTGTACAGTTCATATTCAAATACATAGTTTTCATTGGCTTATTTACAAAACACATTTTGTTTTTTTTTTATGTACATCTTTTCATGTCAGTGCAATGTCACTTTCTTCCAACGAACACGTTACAAAAACAGTCCTTTAAATTAACAACTCTGGTTCAGATCCGACAGACATGAACTTAAATAAAAAGAGGCTACAGACACTGACAGACAGCTCAGTAGTAGATTGCACTGCCTGCCGACGCTCCAAACTATTCTTCTGAGGGGGGGGGGGGGGGGGGGGGGGTTGGGGCTGAGTGGGCGGGGCTTCTGAAGAGGGGGAGGGGCGTAATATATTATCCCTGTGGTTCACAGGATCGGTGTTTGCCCAACTTCAGCGTTCAGTCCAGTTATTTTGGGCAGAAAACCTTTGCTCCTGGATTATGAAAAATTGTGCTGAAATTAACCCCAAATTGAAGTTTGTGTGTTTTTGCTACAGGTGCGGTAAGCTTAGCATCACACAAGTAGCCGTTTGAGGGAACATTCACAGCCAATAAAAAAAAAAAGTAAAAAAAAAAAAGTTGACAGCTATTGCACCTTTAAATAAAGCAAACATTACAAACTGGGTTCTCAAGAGACAAATACTCAGGAAAATGTTCCCTTTGAGCCAAGTGATGACATTTGAAACACGGACGCAAACTGGGCCTCGTCTACAGCTCGGCGCAAAGGCAAGGAGGGTGGAGGAAAGAAGAAGCTGAGCAAGCAAACATAAATAGCTAAATAGCACTCATCTGTACATTTCCATTTGTTCAACAAACGTACTCTGCAAAAGAAAATAAAGTTTCATTCAGTGACAGATATCTCTCCAAATACATCCATAATGACACCTTTTCCTCATAAATACAGCAGCTAAAAAAAAAAAAGAGATTCATCTCCTGTTACCCCAGAAGACTAAGTGGGGAACTGTTGGGAGCTGTTGAGCGTCTGCTGTCTTCACAGTGATTAGACGGAGCCCCACACATGCTGCTACACACCAGACACAAAGCTCCGCCGCTGGACTCCACACAGCCGAACACGGGTTTGTTCATTTCAACTTCAACCGTCCCGCCAAGGAGCCAAACCGTCAACACAATTCAGGATTTACACAGAATGACACGATACTCTAAATGTCGGGGGAGGGGGGGGGGGGGGGGGGGGGGGGGGGGGGCAGTGATGTACGGTCCAGACGCTGTAGCGCTCAACAGGTTCAACAGGCTTTGGTTATTGTCGAAGCATAAATGAACGGTGGACTTAAACCATCTGATATCAGTGGGTCTGTTAATGGGGACAGAGGTTTTGGTAACGCTGTGTAGCACATGTCTGACTTTTGCAGCATTTGTTGATTTGCAGATGAACATCCTTAAAAACAAACAGGAAATTACATATTAAAAATATGATGCATTATCAATTTCATATCGGAACCTTTACCCTCCGCACACCTTGGTATGTACGCTTGCCCGTTGCCAAATTACGCTAGCAATGAACTAGCATTGATTACTTGGATGTGTACCAATTGAACACCGTCTCCATTTCCCCTGTGGTTAGTACCAAATGACATAATTCGTCCTAGAAACCTTTCAGTGACTTTACAGTCGCATATAACTTCCGGGTCTATGGGAACCGTCAGGCCCAGATTAGCCCACCAGGGGGACCCGGGGCCGAAATGGGCTGCGGGCCTCTACACAATGGGTACGGCGTTTCAATTATATTTTACAAGTTCATTGATGGTAAATTAATTAAACATGCATTTATTCAGGAATATGCACCATACAAGTATAATATCAAGTGAATTACTAAAAGCGCTAAAACTAGATTTTGACACAGGGCCCCCTAATAAGACAGGACCTTAAGATTTGGTTTAAATTAAGGCTTTAACGGTGCATATTACCAAACAAATAAAGAATGAAATCAAATGAGTGTCCGGGACCCCGAGGGGATCCGCCCAGCGGCCTTCGAAGAGTGACTTAACACCCCCTGAAAAGCTGTTCTCAGCCAACTGTCAATGGTTTCACTTCTCACCCTGCAGCAGTGATGTACTGGTGTACTCCAGGACACCGTGATGTCACTGTTGGGTGTGGTTACAGGTGCAACTAAGCACACAAAACAAAGGCTTGAAAGTGTCAGCCAGAGAGGGCAGTAAACCAGCGTCACAGGAAAGCTGCAGTGGTGGATTACTCTTTAAATAATATAACGTCAGAATGACAGGTAAAATCATTTTGGAACTACAACAAAGTGATCCCCAACGTTTCCAGCGTTTTCTTATTGGGGAGCGCACGGACATTAGCATTAGAGATGAGTTGAGAATCGCAGGTTGCGAGTGAATTGCGAGCGCTGTGAAGGTAAGCCTCACCCCTCTGGGTGTAGCTTTGAGATAAATACCCATTCCTGACCTGAAGTGGCTCCTGAAAGCCTGCCTTAAGGAAAAAAACAAACAAAAAAAATCACAACAATAAAATGAATCTTTTTTTTTAAAAAACAACGCATTTGCAGAATGCAAAAAAAACAAAAAGAAAAAAACGTATGAAACATATACTGTATATTATTCTTTAAGCGTCTCTCTTTTGAAATCATGGCACCAGTCCTAAACAAAGCCAGAGTCACGCTGAAGCTTTGGGAGTTTCAGAGAGAAGTAATGGGTACACACAGGTCAACATCGCACAAATCACTGATATTTGGCAGCGGTGGGATGAAACACAGTTTTGGCAAAAATGCCTAATTTCGTATCCACACCAGGACCTGTGTGTGTGGGGTGGGGGGAGATTTTTTTTTTTTTTGGGGTTCCTGAAATGTGTGTGCCATGACTACACTGGAAGGAAGCATTTTATTCATTATTATCATTAATACTGTCACAGAGTTTTAGGGTACAGTTGGCCGACAGACTGCGTGAAGCGATGAGGTAGCATATGACTCGTGTTTTCCCTAGTGACACTATCGCTAATAAAACCTTTAGAGAACCTTGTTCACAGTATCCTATATACTAGATACCGAACATCACGTTGATGTTCAAATATGACACAAATGCAGGTTCTTTAACTCCCGGGCTCCGTTTACACTTGGCATTTAAAAACTCTTTATCTGTATCCAATTATTGGCCTCGCATTTACACCTGGAATTCATTCTGTGGTCTCGTTATTTTTCCTTTTTTCGGGTGAGACCAATCCAGGCTCGGGTCACATGACTCATAACAGGTGTAAATGTTTTTTGTTTTTTTGTTTTGTTTTTTTTTCCATTCTGACATCACAAGTGATAAATGCACGATAACAAAGTAACATCACTTCATGACTTGGCCATACTGGCATACATTCAGAGATGTGTTAGTATGCAAGTATATATTACATGTATGTTACGGTGAGGGTTGGTCACATGAAGGGGAGGAGGAGGAGGAGGAGGGCGGGGTTTTTGTTTTGTCGGGCTCAGCAAAGTGCACCAGTTTAGTGCTTTCACCAGGGCTTCACTGTTGTCTTGGCAAAACTTTGCACTAATCCATGTTTGCGATCAAGTGTAGAAAGTGCGGCGACGCATCCCCTAAAGATAGAGACCACAGTCCGACTCTCGGAGTCAGCAGCAGATTGTGAGGATTCTTCAGAATGATCTGAGCGTCTGGGGCTTCCTGCTCAAGAGCGGCAGGAGGGAGCGGAGAGCAGGTGTAGCGCTGGCTGATGGAAGACGAGGCGCCATCACTGGAGGACACAGTATTTCTTGTAGTCGGACTCAAAGTCTTCGTCCATGCTACTGGTGTCGGCCATCTTCTTGCCATCGATCTTTGGCAGGAACTGGGAGTAGTCGACTCCCTGCTGCTCGTAGAAGAGGATGTAAGCCGAGTCGGTGTCGATCTCCTCAGAGTGCACTTCCTGGAGGAAAAGCAACAGTGGTGTGATGGTTAATGTGTTGTTGCAAAAGGTGATTCAACTCCGTACAGCATTACAAGCTGATTTAAGATGTGCGGTGGCATCCGTCCACCACCAGATGCCGCCAAAGTCAAGAATTTCTAAACACTGTACATAATGGCTTTTATTTCAAATCTTTATTCCTATTTTTGAATTTTGGCAGTGGGCCTTTGACTAATGCAGCGTAGAGTGACAAGTTATTTATTTATAGCATAACACCGTTAAGATGTTTACTACATAATTAGTTGGCGGTGAAGGTAACACCATTTTGCTCCCGTATTTTTTTTTGGTTTTGGAAAGGCAATAAAAAGTCAACTCATCACATAGTATCGGTCCTATTAGAGCCCTATGCACTCCATCAAAGCCTGTTGAAAAAGCTTATCGGGCCCTGTCATGCCTAGTTACGGTTGCTAAGGTATGATTTTGACCTTGATGATCAGTGTTAGGGGGTAGGGTTCAGCAAACAGTCAGTTACTGAGTGATAGTGATAGTGATACTATCTGTTTGGCCAGGTATCTATGGCAACAATCTAAACACAGTGATGAAAGGTATGCTGTAAATGTGGAAATGGAATATGTATCCGTGTGTCTCACCTTACAGCTGCTGTCGTTGTAACAGTACCATTTCTCATTGGGGTTTTTGGCATATGTCACATAGTGGCCCCCTCCCATGATTCCTGAATGGCACTGAGGAGATGAAGCAGGAAAATATTTTAGGCTCGTTTCAAAGCAGAAAAGAGCCCGATAAAACTACTTGTGGGCGTGTGGTACTTACTGATATTGCATAGAGGTTGTAGATGGCGTCCAGACACATGTTGTCTCTGTGCTGTAGCAGCAAGTTGTCAGGGTCCATGCTCATCTCTGTGCTGCAGTCTGAGCTCAGCCCGTTGCTGTCACCGTTCACCAGGACCACATCACAGTGGCTGCTGGACGCCTCAGTACCGCACGACGACTCGGACGCGATCGCCTCTCCTGATCCAGAAAGGCCCGAGGCCACGGCCCCCGCTGTGCTCCCCTCGGTGTCTCCCTGCGGCGCACCGTCCCGGGTCTCGGCCTCAGGATTAGCAGCTCCATCCAGGTTCTCCTTGCTGTTGGAGAGGCGGTGTCTGCTGCCCAGCTGGGGCAGGCGTAGCCGGGCCGGCCTGCGGCCTCCGCTGCCGGTCTTTGGGCTGCCGGAGGGGCTGCTGGTCCGGCTGAGAGAAGGCGCTGACTTCCTGCTAGAGGCAGGGGAGGCTGTTGGGAAACCACAGGGTTAAATACACTTCCCCCCTGCAGCTGGGCCGCTCTGTCAGTGCAACAACTAAACATCAGGCTCAGATCAACATGTGGTACCTTTGGGGAGGTTACAGAAGCCAGCGGGGGCAGAGATGGAGGACAGGTTGTCTTCTCCGACCCTCAGCAGATCCTCGCTCTCACTGCGGGAGTGGAGGCAGTGCTGCTCCAGGTCTCTGGGAGCCAGGAAGGCGCTGGGGTCAAAATTCTCCCGCGGGAACTTGACAATCTTCTGGGACTTGATCCAGCGGCCGTTCACAAACTGGAAGCGCTTCAGGTGGACAATCTAAAGAAGAGGACACGCATCGCACATACTGTGTAGTAAATACTACTGACAACCTGTGAGGCCAGAGCTCAGGTCTGACACAGACTTAGAAGAGTGCCACTGACCAGAATGGGCGGCAGCCTCCAGAGGTCCAGCTTCTTGGTGGCCAGCCGATGCGTCTTGCACTTGGAGCAATAGTAGAGCTCGTCCTCGCCCAGCTCCTCCTCGCTGGTGAAGGCCTTCAGACAGCTGTCCAAGCTGATGGGCTCAGCCTGGGCCCGACGGGACTGCTCCACACTGCAGTGCTCCTCCACAATCTGCAGGGAGGCCACGATGGTGAGGACACTGAGCAGGGTGAGGATGCACTCACACTATTCCGCCTTTGGTGAAGCCAAGGGATTTGTGAAGTACGAGTTTGATTGAGAGGGGACCACCTAAAACTGTCTGAATCAGCAGGCTATGCTGATGGATTTTTCTGCTAATTGTCTGACAGATGCAGCTCCCTGGATCCGGAAGCCTTTATTGGATCTCACTCTGTAGCTGATTGAACTGAGCGTTAAGCAGCTCACTTAGACCCACAGCATTTTCTGTTTAGCAGATTTACTTCTCTCACTTGGCTTTTACCTCAGAACTTACACTATCATACAAGGACAAAGTGACAAAGTCCTAAACTTGAAAGTCTGGAAAAGACAATCAGCTTAATTGTCAGTGGGACAGCGATCCGCAGTGGAAGGCCCACTTTTACTTCTTACACATTGACAGAAAATATCTAATTATTAGGCTCAAATATTTTCCAAGAGGTTCTTTTTTTTGTCTACAATTACCATCCATCGTACAGGGGACATTCAACTAAATACTGTAAACCCTCAAAGGGCAGTAAGTGTCGGAGACGTCACAACGAGGCAAAGAAAAACTGTGACTGAAGCAAGATATCGTTTTAAGGATGTACCCACTGCCTTTTCACTTGGCTGTGTGTGTGTGTGTGTGTGTGTGTGTGTGTGTGTGTGTGTGTGTGTTTTACCCTCTCCTGGGAGGTCTGGTAGCGGAGGTGCAGGGCGGTGGGGTCCCAGTCCACAGCTATATAAGCATTTCCTACAGAGGCTCTGTCCTCTGTACACTCTATTGTACAGCCTCGACAGAACCTGAAGACAGACAGACACACACACACACACACACACACACACACACACACAGTTGCAGATGTAGTACATACAGAGGTACAGGCAACTTAAAAATGTGGAACCCATAAATTATTAACATTCCTAGTTAAAAAAAACCCCCAAAAACAAATCTAGACAATGTCTCATCACCACCAGATACATGATATATATATATATATATATATATATGTGTGTGTGTGTGTGTGTGTGTGTGTGTATGCTCTTGTGTCTTACCTGTACCAAGGACACCAGGCACATGAGTTGCCGTCCTTACCCACAACCCGTAAAGTGAACGGGTACTGGTAGCCCATGCTGTCGTCGCTGCAGTTTAAAAGAAGCAGGAAATGATGAATGGAACCCGGAGTAATTACACGAAAACGAAGTAGCTGAAACGGATCGGCTCAGGCCATTCCCAATCATCTTCACTTTATTATGTGACGCTAAGCGCGGAAGGTGGAAGAAGTACTCAGGTCTTGTACTTCAATAAGTAGAAAGACCATAGTGTAGAAATACTCTACAAGTGAAAGTGATGCATTCAAATTCATACTTTAAGTAGAAGTACAAAAGTATTGGCGTCAAAATATACTTTAAGTACCACAAGCAGAATGGTCTATTTCAAAATAATGTATGTATGATATTATTATTACTATTTCAACGACTTTTGAACTACTACTTTTGTGAATTTTCCCCCGGGGATCAATAAAGTTATCTTAATCTTAATCTATAATGTTACATCATAATTTATTTGTTGTTAGTCTGAATCTGCAAAGTAACTAGTAACTAGTTCTTAGTTGCGTTCCACCACTAAGTGATTGAATCTATTGTCTCTCTGTCAACTGTTCAATAAAGCAAAATGGAAAAAGAAGTCTGACATTTTGGGAAATGTGTGTTTCAACGTCAGATGTTAAGATCTATGTCAATTTCCTCCTCGTAAGTTCAGCACAAAGACACTAGCATAGCATAACAGGAAGCAGGGGGAAACTGCTCCTTTACATGTAGCTCTGTCAGAAGCGGGAAAAAAAAAAAAAAAATGTTAGGAGAAGACCTACCAGTCCTGGGCGTGGTTGCTGGCTTCCTGTGGGGGCAGCGGGCTGGCCAGTCGGGACACTTGGATCCAGACGGCATCGTACAGGTCCTTTCGACTGGTGTGGACAGTGCAGGGAACTATGAGCGGCATGCCAAACAGACTGGGCCGGTTCTTCTGAGATGACAGGAAGTACAGCTCCGTGCGCATCTACAGGGGGGGGCAGCAACGTGACAGTTAGAGCTCACATGACAAATCAAACAGTACTTTTAACAGCATTCATCAATTCAATTTTGCACATATTGCACTGCACAGCGCAGCACGCCGCATTTGAGTCCTCACCATCTTTCTGTGCATGGCGATGATGTATCCAATGAAGGGGCTCTCCTGCACCGGTGTGATGTGTCCGTTGGCGACCCCGTTGGCCAGGGGACTCTCTGGGCTGCAGGGCACCACGGTGCTGGGCCCACCGTTGGGGATGAGGACGGGCTTATTGCCCAGGTTCCCATTAGCAGCTGAGCCGTTGGCTACCGGGGGGATGTCTGGTGGTGAAGGGAAGGAGCGAGGAAACAGGATGACTGTGTGATTCAGACTGATCCATGATGGTGAGAGTGCAAACACAAAGTGTGAGCGAACAACGGGCTCACCTGTCAGCGTGGGTGAGCTCAGTGACGTGGGTGAACCCGGCACCGGGACCTCGAATGCACACAGGAAGCCGTTAACAGACAGACGGACCTTCTGGTTGTCCTGAGGAAAGTTCTGAACACAAAGTATTCATATTTAATATTTATTTCAGATTTGACATTTAGCAACAACAAACACGAGTGAGCAGTGAATGCGCGTACCAGTGTTCCAGACAACCAATCACAATCCCTATTGTTCTCCTTTTGTTTTGGTTATAAATTTCAATTGGTTTTGTTCTTTCAAAAGTGCGTTTGTTGCAGTGTTTGTGAAATTACAGGTCGCTAAACTTTCTGCCTTCGTCCCAATACAAAGTAGATACATGGGAGTGCCGTTGCTGCTGGAGCGAAGAACATTTGTTTTTGTTTTTTGTTGCCATTTGAGTTCCGTAGAGCGCCTACAATGCTGTCGCCTCTTGCCCTCTGCGTTAACAGGCTGCACTGTGATCAGTGGAACCGTCTCAGTTACCTTGATGTTGGAAGTGTGGACCTCAGCCAGGAGGATCTGCTCAGGCTTCAGACCGCACAGTTCGCTCAGCTGCTTCTTCAGCCCCGTGTACTTCTCATCCATATTCAACCTCAGGCCGTAGCGCACAGGCGTGGAGCCGTCCAGTTTAATGACTACAAACACACCACGGCATTACGCACGATTCAGCTTTTGTTGTTTTAAGAAACAAACAAACGAGGGAATTCATTTTCAGCCGCCTCACCAGTGATCTCCAGATGCATGGAGCTGTCCATGGGCAGCGGCAGAGACAGGAAGTTGAAAGGGTCGAAGCGGGCGCTGATGTGTCCGCAGGTCTTGCACTTCACCTGGGACTTGAGCTGACCGTGGAACAGATCAACCACGATGGAGCGGTTCCTACGCAGGTGGTTCTCCCACGCCTTTTGGAGGGGTGGAGGGGCGTGGACAGAAAAACACACACACACACACACAGTGGTGAGATCACACACCACTAATCCTGCAAAGCCCTCCCCTCAGGACATGCAGAAAGCAAACAGAACATCAATACAGCAACATTAGCAAGTTGAAGGAGAGCTTAGCTGACGGACTGACTGGTATTGACCGCTCTCTTCTCCTCATGCTATGACTCGGGTGTGACAGCTCATTAACCCTCCAACGAGGGGAGGGCTCACTTCTCTGCTGATACTGTACCATAAAGGGTTCAGAGAGGCCCGATGCTCAAGTCCCCCCCCCCCCCCCTTTGGCTTTTACACTATTTCATTCTCTGACTTGCAAACTGAATTGACATTGCTTGCTATTATATCAAAGTCTAATGGACAGCCTGTTCATTTTGAAGTGAAATGATGTCACAGGATTTAAGCGACATTTGAATCTAAATGTGATGGCGGTCGTGGGCTTATCTCATAGACTGTATATAAATATGGACGACATAACAGCTCCCTGAAAGTGAAGCCAAAATGTTGCGGCCGCCTCCTGGTGGCTGGCTGCAGAATAGGTCATAAACCCCACCCCTTCCATGTTAGCAGATGGGACATGGGCCAACCTAAAAAAAAAAGATCAAACTACACGCCAAATACATTTTTCCCAAAGATGGTCTGTCATATGCTGAAGTATTTTTTCTGATAAGTTTGTTTTTAATTAGTTATTTGATGCTACAAAAAGGGTGACTGACAGCTGAGATTGACTGTGGAGTGCTCGCGTTTGGGTCGGCAGGTGTATGGGCGGGACCTCCCACCAGCACAAGATGGCATATCCGGAATATTCTGGCTTCACATTTGTACAGTGGGAGGAAGTGGAGACGCATCGTCCATCTTTATACACAGTCTATGGGTTGCCAGCAGCTGTCAATCTAATCAGATCAAACCACACCCACACTTTCCTGATAAGGCAGATTACAGATTTTTTTGTATGTTAAACTTACTTCATAAATAATAACCAGGGTGTTCTTTTTTCAAACTTCTTTATTTAGTCATAAATATTTAAACCTGCAATAACTGATTTCTTTGGGCAACTTGGGGGCAGCAGAAACAAGGTGTGAACACAGTAAGGTCAAGTCAAGATATGGCATATGAGTGGCAGTAAAATGATGTTGTTGTATGTCATTGTTAATGTTACATTTTGCCAAATTGGCACCATTAAAAGTATGCCGAATAAGCTATTAGCAGTTCCTGTTTGCAATGTACTCATGGATGTACAGACGATGTATCATTGGATTACTTTGTTATTGAAGAAAACTTAAAAACATGATGATTCTTAGGCAGGTTCTTGAGTAATGAGGAGCATCTTTATTCCATGATTTCTGGGGTTAGGGTTAGCGTATCTAAAAATATGTGTAACATGTCCGTGTGTTCAGATTTGACTGAGTTATGACTCAAAGGAGGAGTACAAAGTTTGACGCAAATTGCAGCTCACGCCTCTCGTCTCTCCCTTCGTGCCCCACCCTCATATCTCCCTCACCGTTTGAAAAGCTCTGTCCTAGACCACTATGCCAGAGCGAGGCGTACAGTATTCATTTCACTTGTAGATAATTGTATTTGATCAGCAGCGTGATCTCTGACCTCAGAAGCCACCTCCCAGTCAGGCCGGCCATTGCTGTCCTTCAGCTCCACGTAGGGTTTCTCATGGACTCTGTTTAGATCTTCATGGAGACCGTCCAGCAGGAAGGCTAGCAGCTCCTGGGAGTCCTGCTGCTGGAAGCCATTAAAGCGCGGGGCGTACTTTGCAATTGTCCACTGGAGAAGAAGTAATGATATCAGAAACTGTTTTCTATACAAACCTTTAAACGCATTTTTTAAAAAAAAAGGCACAAAGTGCTCCTGTAGCATGAACACAAAAACAGTGACGGTGATGAGCCAGCTTACCCTGAGCTTGAGCGGAGCCAAGTTCTTCTGCGTCCCGCTCCACAGCTCCATCACCAGGTCACCGTAACACTTGGCCATGTGACCTCGCATCCCGATGGGGTTGGTTCTGTGAACGCACCAACACGGGCCGGTTCAAATCACAAGTTCAGAATAATGGCGGCAAGACTCATGCCGAAGTGATTTACGCTTTAAATGGCACCTGTTGAGCTCATAGAGGTGTCTCCCTGAGATGAAGTAGTCTGTGAGAGGCTTGGTGTTGCTCACACACTGGATACTCGAGTTCATGAAGCAGGTGTTGCCAAGGTTACTGAGGCCAGTGGCTCCTTTCTCTGTAGGAACTGGGATGGGAAAACAAGGACACACTTGTCGGACCGAAGGCAGACACTCAACATTCGATATAAATAACGCTAAATGGCATTCATAGGTGATCACAAAGGACATCTAGCATTCAGTGGCAAAAACCCGCTCTTAAATGTCTGAGAATAAGGGGACACGCAGGGATGATGGATGAACATAACGCGGTATTTCAAGGCGTCAGTGGGCGGCACATTAGCACCGTTGAGTGCTGTACTGTATCGGTAAGGTCAGAAACAGAGTTGTGACCATGTCTCTCACTCTCTCTCTCCCTTTCACTCTGGCCCGGACTACCATCACTGCAATTACTTCCCCCCCCCCCCACAATACATTTAAATCACTATATATCGTTGGAGGCTCTCATTCAATGAAGGACTGCCATTTGCCTACAATGAGTAGATCTGCGATGATTGAAAGATTTCATTTATAAGTTTGTATCTTTATTTATTTTTTTATTTTTTATAAAGCCAGGCTGCTTGGACTATAAAAACTTAAAAAAAACTAAAAAAAAAAAGAAAATCAGAATACGGACATAGTAGAATATTTAAAAATATACAGAAAAACCATCTAATACATTGCAATATCCACAGTAGTCTACTCAGAGTTTTGTACACATCACTAGTTTTACACATACTTCACTAAAAGTTCACTATTTAGGTTAACTGTACAGTTAATTGTTCTGTGCTGTTATTGGTTTTTTTTATGCACTGAATATGATGAAATATACATAAAGATATTTCCAAAGGAGTAGGCTACTTTTTCCCCTTTGTCACTGTATGTGGGTGGGGGGCGGTGGGGGTTGTCAGTGTATATACGACAGTGAAATAGGGGTCGCTTAAGAAAAAGGTTGGGGACCGCAGTAATAGAGCACAGTTAACATCAATCGCCAATGAGAGCATAATAATTAAACTACCAATCTGGCCGTGTATAAATGCACAACGCGCTCGCCTAGTGTCTTCCAGCTTACCTTTGTGTCTGTCCATCTTACTACTGTTGGCAATGAAAGACATTTCCTCAGGCCAGCTCATGTCTTTGTTCCTCACTGCAGAGGAAGAGAAAGAGATTTCTGCGATTAAAAACCCTTTCGCTTCCACTTTCATTGTTCAGAATGATCAAGTAAATATCTCGGCCGTAGCACTGTTAAAAAGAGAGAAATGTTAAAAATAAAAAAAATTCAAAAAAAGGGAGGCGTTTCATACCTTCAATAACTAGCTGCTGCTCATCCTGGATCTTTAGGCTTTCCAGTGTGTGATCTTCATCGTCCAGGAGGGTAAGGTAGTTCTGCAGGACCGAGAAAACATGCTAAAACTGGGGGCAGCTCATCCAGCTGCTTTATAACTAGTTATAAATGCACGACTCTGTTGTTCTTCATTTTAAAAGTACCATTAGTTATGTCGTATTATCCTGCTAGGGGGCCTAAAAAAAAGTAAGGCAGACCCCACCTGGCCCTAGGGTTGCTGTGTGGTACGTTGATTGAACATAGATCAGTTTAGGAATATGCATCATGGTTGCACAAAAGTGACATTTTGAAGGTCATAGAACTACATTTTGACACAAGGCCCCAAGATAGACACAAGGGCCTCAAGATGCGAGACCCCCCCCCTTCAGGCCCAGCAGCTGATATTGTGACATTATCTATTTATTTATTGCCAACAAGCTGGCCTTAAATCGTGAAGAGCGATACAGATATTTTTTGTAGAGCCACTAGCTGATTGATCTGTAACCTTCTATGAACAGTATTATGAAATATATTCATTGTGGTTGGACGCGTGCTAAACAGCATTTAGACCCTAGGCTGGATTATCAACTGAGCAAAGCAGGCGACTGTCCCAGAGCCCCTGATCCCCAGATGCCCCAAAGAGCCCAGCTTGTAAATCAGTTTTAGGTCATTTGATTGATTGCACACTTGTTTGGGAATTTGTGCCACAAAAGTACATTATCGCCTGGGTCCTACAGTGTACATTACTGTGTAATCTTGTGGTCCCGTGTCAAAATCTGTTTTTTTACATCTTAATTATCTTGGTTTCTATCGTTCACACATCAAAATAAAGTTGTGACACACAGAAATCCTGGGACCTTGTTGTAGTTGTTGTTGTGGGTGTGGCCCCTGGACCCCCGTAACATTTTAATCCGACCATGTTTAGATGCAAACTTTTCTGACGCTGTTGAACTGGCTGACCGTTACCTGATATTAGGCAAAAGCCAAATGTATAAAAGTAGTGCGACTCTTGTGACAGCTTCGTGGCCCACCTCACTGTTGTAGAGCCAGAGTCTCATGTCCTCCTCCTTGATGCGTAGTCTCTGGGACAGGTAGAGGTGGATGTCCTTGATGGTGCCCATGCGGCTGAAGCAGCCTGTGTAAGCCAACACCCTCTTCAGAGGAGCGTTGGGGGATGGCACATTACCTGCTAAAGCACACAAAGAGGACGGACATCTTCACAAACTGACCCAAAGCGCGCACAACCCGAACGCACTCGCTCCAGTTTATTCAAGCAACTGATCGATACCAACAACAGCATTCTGGTGACTGAGGATTAGTTGTAAGGAAGCAGCAAGAAAGGGCTTTTGTTTTTATTGTCAATCAGCGCAGACTTGATTGGTCAATCAACTTAGTGGATTTAGTGGACTCAGATTGGATTAAATCAAATACAAACCAATCAGCATTAGTCCTGTTAAATTAAGCTTCACGTAACTGATATGGATTTCAAAATTATTAAGAAAACTAGTGATTTTAATAACTGATTTTCAAACGTTATTTTTTTTTTCTTTTTTCTATCTACACAGCTTTGCTTTTCAATCACACCACAAAATGAACCATCCTCTACACTTGTTCGAGTGCTGAACTGTTGCCTCGGGCTGTCGGGAAGACTGTCCTGTACGGAATATGATGCACAATTAGATCCATTTTAGATTATTTGGCCACATGCCACATGAGAGGGGGTGTTCATGCCCTGCAATGACAAGCCGCTGCTCAGGCCGAGGATGAGTCATGATGGAAGCCAAACCTCCACTGGGGACTCGGGCGTGCGCTGTGGCCCTGACACCTGATATGCTGACTTGATTTGGACCAGCGCTCTCATGCTGAGTGCTGATGCCCGCCCGCCCCCCCCCAACCCGATTACAACTGTAGCGACTGTGTACATCTCCACTTTGTGCTCCGTCATCTGCTTTCTTTTTGCAGTGAGGCATTTTCAGTTTACACTTCTTATACTTAACACTGGAGTGAAATGCAGCTTTAATTACTGTGTGAGCGAGGGGATCTACATGTAGGATTTCCATTGCGAGTACACTGGACTAGACTAAACCGACTGAAGCGGAAGTGACTGTAAGCTGTGCCAGATCGGTCGTCAACCTACATAAAACGCAGTGACAGGAAAGGAAAACCTCGCCAACAGAGAAACCTCATTTACGCCTGGTATTCAAATATTCTGCCTCTCCACTTGCTAAATTGACACCAACTGACTGCCATGTAATACAGCATGTGTCACATCTATCTGCATTCAGTTGCCATGATTGCTGCGTGTCATTTTTGGTGAAGAGCTGACAGTGATTACTGACACAGCAGGTGATGTTACTGTACAGCCAGGGGCTGGATTAACTGAGAATCCTCCATCCCACACCTTTTCAAAAGCAGTGACATGTATTTCCAAAAATGTCATCTTCGTGTCTCTCAGCTGGATACAAGCAGACCGACTAATGGCTAACAGCGCTGGGGTTTTGGGGGAAAAAGCGCATGAAGGCCTAACAGACAAAAGCATTCAAACTAGCCAGCTTGAACATGGCACCGAAACAAGCATTCACAAGCTTGGGCAACTGTGCAATCACACACGAGACTGAACACCTTGACACTTTTGCTCAGACCTAAAAACCATGGGGGCTGAGAGAGCTGAACGCACCGCAACTTGAGAAAATACATCCCTCCTGACTCCAGGCATCCTGTTTCTAAGTTTGTTTGATGGCTATACTCCAGCCTCTAAGGGAGGGAACTGGGCATTGTATTATCTGGGAGAAGAGACTTCTGTCTCACCTCTGTGCGACGGGTGTCAAGTGACAAAGTGTCTCTCACTTTCTGGCTCTGCTCCCTCGCTTACTGGATTCTGAGCCCAAACTGTTTCGATTTTGGTTCTCAAAGGCCTTTAAAAGAACCATGCAACTGGAGGCTGCAGACTCACTCACTCACTTGCATGTGCATCTAAATGCTTGCACTAGAGACCAGCTGTGATAAGGGAGAGCAGTGCTGCAACACGTGGAAAAAAAACCCCCCACAGTGGAGTTCAGTAAAGGAAGGATCAGACTTTAGCCGATACAGATCCATGTATCTGGGCCGATAAAAATAAACAACCAACTTTGGTGGAATTCCTACATTAGTAAAGCTTCCTGTTCTACATCTACTCTGAAGGACAACTGACATAAAGGTGGCTATTATATGATGGCTGTCAAATGCATAAAGGCTGATATGTTTTGGTACATTTCTATAGCAGCTGTTTAACACTGACTATACAGCACCGACGCCCTGAACTTAATGGAGCCTTATAATCATACTTGAATGGCAAAGCCTGTGAAGATTGAAAAGGTTTGACTTTTAGAGTGATCAGCAGTCTTTCCCCTTCATGGGCCAATGGTTCGTTCCCCTGCTCACTCCAGAGCACTGCCAGGGCTGGATCAGTCCACTCAAGGAGGATTAAAAAGGGGGGGGGGGGATGCGGGGTAGCTCAATGAAGCATTTGTCGACGGCTTGCTCTGGTCTTGCTGCAGGCTTACGTTACCTCTTGGTGGGGGTAAATACGGCGGGAACATTCGCAGGCTGGTCATACCCATATTGACCCAGATGTTGGACTGAGGGGAGCGCGTGGCTGGCTGCTGGCGGAGGAAGAGGAGGTAGCGGGGGAAGAGCTCCAGCTCCGCCTGGCCCGTCTTGCTCTCCAGGATAACCTGCAGGGGTGGAGGGGAAAGTTTCAAGTCTCTCTCTCAAGTTGAGTTTTGTACTTTTCAAGAAGGGAAGCCACCGAGTGCGCTGATCACTTGGGACTCCTGTAGTTTAGTTCTCTTGGTCCACACCAAACAAAAAATGATACGTTATTGCCTTTTAGTTATGGCCTTTCATTGGTTTATTTGACTACGGATTGACAGGTAACGCCATTGCACTGTTTTGGTGACCTCTTCACTTTCTGCTCTACCCGGGGGAAATAGCCACACTCTCATGACAAAGTGCACGTGTTACCATGGTTACCAAATAATGCACAAAGATTGCTTAAAAGGATCACTTCCTTGACAGTTACCACAACCTGTTAGAATGACAGATTCCACCCTAGCCAATACAAACAATTCTGAGACACGACTAGACTTGTACAACTTAGTAGCCTGAAGTCAAGGCAGCGCCTCTCTCTCCATAGAAAAATAACTGACTCAACCTCTCACTATTCATACTGTGAATTGTGTTTGGACCAAGTCCAATTCAAGGGTCAAGTCTTTAAATATAAATTGCAGTCTTTCAAGTCCAAGTCCCTGAATGCCGACCAAGGATAATTCCTGTTTTTTTTGGGGGGAGATTCGGCCATCATTTCTGTCAGCTAAGCTTGTACTCAAGTTTCATTGCTGCCATGTGGGGACAACGACACATCACTACAATAAGCTGGTCTAAGCTTTCAGGTCCAGGTGACAAAGCTTTGAAACACTTTCCTTTCAACACTGTATTATTTGTGTTTTATTTACACAGCTAACACCAATGCATAGACCTTTTGTGGTTTGTGGCATTGCTGCCGTTTCTATTTTTATCTTTCAGGGATTAACCGAGTGAAAAACAAGTCAGGACTTAAAATGTGAGTCTTAATTTCATATTTTTTGCCCATCATTCCTTTCGGTAATAATGCCATTCAAATTACCAGGGTAATTACTGAGAAATGGGGGCATGGAATCAAAAAGAAAACAAGTGGCTGCTGGCTTCTATTAAACCTGTCTGATCGCCTGGACGCTTGTGCTTCTTGCCGCCCCCTTTGCCGATTTGGCTTGAAAATTCTTTAAAAATAAGACCTTACTTGTAATAAACCGGAATCATCCTTTAAGTCTGACTTGTTCAAGTCTCAAGTCTGCAGCTCTGGTGAGTATACAGTGATGATAGCGAGGTTCATTAGCTGTTGAGTGGGTGTGCTGTAGTCACTCACCGGTCGCGGCAGGCTGAGGTTGGCACCGTACCAGTGGTAGAGCGCCCGCCACACCGGCTCTGGCACCGTCTCAAAGTCTCTACCAGGCGCCAGCTGCAAGGAGCGCTTCAGCCTGCCACCCTCCATGGTTAACGTAGGGGCCTGCAGGGGCACAGCACAGACACCAGCATTTAAATACACGTACAAAAGACACTATTCTGCCTACTTGAATTACAGATAATAGACAGAGACAGTATCCTAATGCTATGCAGAGGCCGGCAGCCTGCTATCATTATGGCAAAGTGTAGAGATAAGACAAAGGAAAAAGGAAGCACCATCTGGTCCCTGAGAGCCTTTGCCAGCAGAGGAGTGCCCCCTAATTGGGAATCTCAGATAATGTCTTCTGTCACACCAAAGAGGAAGCTGGCAGAAATATTTTTCACACTGTTGGTCTTGTTTTCTGTGCTAAAGATTGACAATACTGTAAAGATGAACACACTGTGAAATTTGCATGTATTGTCTTTCAAAAAAAAAAAAGGTCGGGATCACGTGTGTCTTTTAAATCCATGGCTTTGTAGAACAGCCGTTTGCTGTGAACAGAGGGGATTGGTTCAGAAAGCAAATCCAGAGGGAGCGTATTGATACTTGAGTCGTCTCTGAGACTAAGTAGCTTCACTGTTCTCATGTGTCAAACACACGCCAAAGCAAAGCTGTGAACGTGCCGTATCATCCATGCTACACGATCACCTCCTGACTGTGGCACGTGGCTTTTTCTGACAGGTTGCCATGATCGGAACTGAAACTACAATAACTTTCCGTCCGCAAATAATGACACAAACTGCTCCAAACACAACACAGAAAGATTCTTTTTTTTTTTTTTTTTTTTTTACAGATCACAAAAGGTGTGGGCTGAAGCTACAGCTTATTACACCCACTCTCTTACAATAAATAATATATTTGGCTTTTAAAGTCACATTAACTCATGCCAAAATGCTACTATTTTTTTATTAATTTATTATTTACTTTTTTTTTTTTTAATTCAACAAACCGTGCTACACATCATAAGCTCCTCACTACAAGTGATGTTTCTTTACGTTACTCCTTTCTTTCTTAAACATGCTCATTTCTCTCAAATCACCATATAAGCTTTCTCTCATTTTAAAGCCCCATCTTGGGATATACACTGATTTGCTTTCTCCGACTGTGATGAGAAAACCTATACCGCTCTCGTGTCTGTTTGTCAAGTATAAACCTGGAGTCAGGACACGGCTAGTTTAGCTTAGCATAAAGTTTAGTTCAGCATAAAGACTGGGGGCAGGGGGGAAACATCTAGCCTGGCTCTGTCCTGAGTTAAAAACTTACCACCAACAACCCTAAAGCTGTTTTATTTAATGCATGGTACCTTGTTATTTTACCCTGTACATAAACAGAAATGTAAAAACGAAGGACTTGATGAAATGGTGCTGACGAACAGTAATATCCACATCCGCCCAGCACCTCTGTGCAGTGTCTCCAGCTACACCTGCCAGATACAGTCAGTGGGCACTAGTGTAGGTTTTGGTCTCTGTTTCAGGACGTTACGCACGTCACGTCACTGCGCAAGGCTGCAGTTCGATAAGAAATAGTTCCACTGTGGGATTACCTACATAACCACAAATTGGGGTTTTTACCGTCCTATTAATGTGTGGTTTAAACGAACTATATAGCATTTGGTAAATAATGAGGCTTTGGCAGGTGCATTTCTGAACTTTGAATAAAGTTCTGCATCCCGTCTTTAAGCTAAGCTAGACTAACCATGTGCTGACTCGAGCCCTCATCTCACTCTGAGGAATAAAGCGGATTTTCCAAAATGCTGTACTATTCCTTGAAACAATGTTTGAATACTTTCAAATAGTAATTTTTTTTTTTTACTTTATGCAGGGTTTGTACCGTTTTAAAATCCACAAGTCCATACATTTGAGACCATTTCATTCAATAAAAGACTGTATTAGTTGTTTCTTCGTCACTACTTTTGTTTACAATTCTTATAATGATTGAATTTTAATCTTATTTACAACTCTTGCATGTTTGCACCTGACCTGCTTCTTTCTGTACTGTCACACAAACTACATGTGTAATTCGACTGACTTTGTAGTGCTCATAGACAAAATAAATAGAGCAGCAATCACACACACAGTCAGTGGGCACTAGTGTAGGTTTTGGTCTCTGTTTCAGGACGTTACGCACGTCACACACACACACACACACACACACACACACACACACACACACACACACACACACACACACACACACACACACACACACACACACACACACCACACACACACACACAACACACACACACACACACAACACACAACACACACACACCCTTGCCTTCATGGGGTCGGTGTTGACCAGAGACTGGTTGTCGATGGCTCCAGGTCTTTGTGCTGCCAGCTGGGAGGGGAGGTGACCGTTGGCTCCAGAAAAACACTGATTGTTGTTGTCCGATACGTTGTGCTGACGGGCAAAACAGCTCTCGGTAGCAGAGGGAGCTACCTGGGGGCTCAGGGCTGCTGGGACAGAGAGGGACGGGAGTGAAGGGATGAGAGGGAGCAACCAGCCCACACATACAGGGAGGAAAACAAACAAACAAAATCACACAGAAACACAAACAGAAAGTGTTCAAATTGACTCTACTGTCAAGTCGGGTTGCTTTATTCAAGTGAACTACAGCGTTTTCCACCAGTTTGCACTTTGTAAAAATGCCAGTATAAATGAGCAACAACAAAATATTGTATCAAGCTTTTAAATGCATGGCAAACTAACTAAACCAGTGTGAACACTGAAAATATGTCACCAGCAGCAGTCAGAGTAATTGCCGTAATTTTGTTGTTATATGCTGTATCTTATGTATCTTGTGTTATATCTGCTGTTATGTGCAGTGCGTTGACTGACCGGCCTCTGTAGCCTCCGAGGCGCTGGACACAGCGTCAGGTGACCTCTCCTCGGTGGGGCTGACCGGGCTGAAGGTTCCCAGTCCTCCCAGTTTGTCTGGTGGGGTGGGCTCTATGGTGGCGGTGGCCATCGGAGTTCGCAGCGAGCTCAGGATGGACGGCTGCTCCACCACGATGCCCTTATGCTCCTGGACAGGAAGATAACAGCAGGGACTGCCCTGTCATCGTTGAAAGCGATATCTGAGATTAATGTGGTGTTGGCTTTCATGACAGTCAGTGCTTCTGTCCCAGTGTGATGTCAGTGTGTATCTGGTAGAAGACGCAGGGACAAACCTGCTCTGATAAACTCTTATGTATGAATTAGAGAAATCTGTGAAAGGACAAGTCTTGAAACAGGACAGGAGCATATAATAACTAAACGTCTACTACCACATTTTTTGTCTGTAAATTATTAGAATAATACAGCCTTTGTTGGCCGGACCTCTAAATCGCTAGCCACATCTGTTTTCCCAACGGACGAGATTGCCACTGCTGTACAGGTAAGTCGAAACAACGACTCTCACATCAACGTATTTCTTGGATTAACATGAAAACCGCTGGCTGCCCCGAGCAATACCTGCCACTAACCACTTCTGTGTCGACTGAAAATGACGCCACGTCAGTCATTACAGATTGGTTAGTCTGAAATAACGCACCCTCCCAAAGAGGAAATGGCTAACATGAACACAATGTCAGACTGAATAATGAAGCGAAAACTAAATGGCAATTCAGGCTAAGAAACATATATGTCTTTTAAGCAAAAGGCACAGTAGCTTTGACACAATTATAAGAGTACCAATGCACCAGATTTTTCTATATCCTTGCAATGAAGCACTTATAATAGGCACTCCTAAATTGTCCTCTACATTACATGACATTATTAAGTACAGTGCCCGTTTAAAAAGGTTTTGTAGTGTTAATATCAGTGCATTTTATTTTCCACACATTTCGTTTTCACTTCTTTAACTATACTTACGTATTTAACGTAGTCCTTCCACTGCTGCCACCACAGCATGGAGATGAGGAACCAGTTCTGACCTTGCTGCAGCCCATGTCGGCTCTCCCTCTCTAACCAGCCCCTACACACACACACACACACACACACACACACAGAAAAACCACAAAACCAATGGAAAACATTCAATAGATCCAACGGTACATTTCTGAAAGTTGTATACACTGACATGACAGATAAAGAGGACAAGTATGTACCTGATGATTTGTCCCTCCTCCTCAGGAGTACCAGGCCTGAGCCCCAGGACTATGTGGCAGACCTGAACCACGACAAATACACAAAGATACACACAAAACACATGGAAAATGAGGATGAATCAATACTGTATTTCAACACAGGTATTTGACAACACGGGTTGTAAAACTGTAGCATGTGGGTGCACTGACCTGGAAAAGCAGGTTTAAGAACTCATTGGCCAAAGCGCTCTTCACACTCCAGATCTGGTAGTCCTCCAGGGTCAGGTGACCCAGCTGGTGAGGAGTCAAAAAACACAAATGTCAGCATACTCAGATTCACTATTCTCAAAATATACACAGCTTTGAGACCTTGAAAAGGATATATACATCTGCTTTGGTTATTGTGGGTGTAAATAGCTCAGAGGTAAGACAAGAAGGCAGGCGACTACAAGGTTGCTGTAGGTGTACTGGGCAGCTCCCAGTGACAATATGTGGAAGTATATGAATGTGAAGCAGGCTGAAGCTGGAGTGTAAAAGTGGTGCTGACTTCCTCTGAATCAAGATATAAAATCAAATTACATTACGGAAGTCAAAGGATTAACTTCCTGACAGCTACAGCGATAGCGATTCTGTCACCGGGAGTTGTGTCTCACCTTGGTTGTGTCGTGCATCTTCAGGATGCCCTCTACTATGTCCGACACGCTACTGTGCAGCTCCTGTAAGGGAACAAATCATATTAGCACCAAGTAGCCAACACCAAGCACCGCTCTGCATTTTCATCGGCCAACAGGTTTAAGTAACCTGCCGTGGAAGGATAACCACAAATATATCTGATCTGGGATGAGGTCAAGCCAGCTCTCTTGGCTTTAAACTGATTGTATAGCATTTTAATAAGCACAAGATCGATGTCAATCTCACTGATAAGTCTAGCTTAGCATGAGGACTACAGGTACAAAGAGCAGAAAGGGGAAACAGCTCGCCTAGCTCTGTTCAAGGCTGGAAAACCTGCCTAACTAACAACTCCTTTTGTATCCATGTTGTGTCCCCCCTTTTTCTAACCCGTGCAGAAAAAGACAATTAATAGTTTTTAAGGAGAGTTTTGTGCTAGAAGTATTTCAGTGATGCAAGGTTCGGTACCATTGTGTCTGTGCAGAATCCAAAACCTGTGCTCACCGACCGGATCAGGGAACTTTAGCTACAGCCAGAGATGCTGCACAGAAGTTGGCATGAATAAACTGTTGTTTTGTCAAGAAATGGTTCACTATCTAACACTTAACTCCCCCCTAAAACAAAAAAACGTTACATTTCTGTTCCTGTACGGATTGGTGGTCCACCTAGCTCGATATAAAGACTACCTCTGCTAACATCAGAAGACACGAACCATGACTAGCACCACTCAACAGTTTCCTGGGGGGAGAACCGTGGCCACTTAAGTGTAAGTCTGTAGAGCAGGGCCATTTGTCCACATACAGTCCATACCTACATCGCTGTTCGTTGTGTGCGCGCGAACTTACAGGGAGTGTGTCTGTGCGATTGTCCTTCCACACCTCCAGCAAGGCCACCACCATTTCATGGAGTTCATCTCGAGACAGAACCCCATCACGGTCCACATCAAACACTTTGAAGCAAACTGGCAGGGAAAAGGGGGGGGGGGCGATGTAGTGGTGAAATACAAATATGGTTATGAAGCAGCACAGTAGCGGTTTCTACTTCCTAGAAACCCAACACCATGCTGTTTAGTCTATTAAAAGGACATCCAATATGTTTCCATTTCCGACAGTGCAAATGTAATCTCAAGCACCAATAAAACTTCTGACGATAACAATGATTGCGCACTGATGACTTGCAGCCGCCAATCAACACTTTTTTCGCTTTTCAACTTACATTTGAACTCCAGTTAACAGCTACAAAGAAGAAACAGACTGCACTTCTTCCGATAAAAAGGCTTGGTGTGATTATGTGAAGCCTCTGGGATTTATTCATGTGTAATGATTTAAAACCGCAGCACGGCTTACATTTCTGCCTTTCGGCGATGGGCCCCCTGCAGCATGCAGACAGTCCACAAGAGATCTCTTTAAAGTCGATGTGATTGTCCCGATTCTCATCGAAGGCATGAAACAAGCCTGGAAAAAAACCAAGATCAACAAACACAGATAATGTTTATACAAAGAACGAGTCTTTGAATAGGGCTGTATTCACTGGCAAGGGCTTGAATTTAAAGGCCTAAAGACCTACACGGGACCTTACCTTCACTCAGTGAGGCATGGATGGGAGGAGAGACCAGTGGGACAAAGGTTTCCAAGTCAAAGCGGCCGGTTCTGGACTGGGCTTTCAGCAGCCAGTAGCGCTTCTCCAAGTCTATAATGTCAGACTCCTCCACTGCAGGACAGGACACAGAGGAAACCAAAGTCAAAAACACAGTCAGTGCAACACTGTTAAGAGGAATCAGCTCCCTGAGTTTTGCAGAAATATCAGAACAATTCAAAGTTTTAGCTTTAGGTTTGTATTGCAATGTGTGGATGTGGCCTACTGACATTCTCTGGTGTTCATACCAACTAAGAACACGCAAAGTGGTTATTCTATACTCTCCAAGCACTAGTAACTGCAGACTGGAAGCCTACATCCCTGTGCTTTCATTCATTAAACAGAGAGGAGACACAGTCCTGCAGTCTCTTGGCAGAGCCTAAAGTTGGTCAACATCGTTTTCACTCCCAACACACTTCCTAAAGATCTTTAAGAATATCACACTGCACTTATTATGACATTATATGCCTGCACTTTACTTACTTAATACTTCCATCCTGTTATTAATGTACATCTGAGTCTGCTACTGTGTGTATACAACACTTATTGAATGTCTGTACGCCCAGGTAGAGGGACCCCCTCCTCTGTTGCTCTCCCTGGGGTCTCTCTGTTTACTCATTCAAATTGATGTACAGATTGTAAAGCCCTTTAAGAGATATCTGCGATTCTGGCTTATATCTTAAGCAATTAATGGTTCCAGCACTATATAGTCACCCATATATACAATATACTGTAAGATAAGAAGAAGAAGAAGAAGAAACTATGTAGTATGATGTAATAATGTCATGGAATAATATTTAATGTAATGCGTAAGAACCGCAACACTGTGCAATGCATAACAATAGAGAAAAGTATTAACTCCAAGTTATAATGAATAATGAATAAGGTGTTCAAGTGCAGAGCAGCAAGAAAACATGTGAGCAACTATTCATCAAAGACTGGTGGGTGGAGAGCTGTTATGGCAGTGTGGGAGTACGGAGAACAACAGTGACACCGCCCCACACTGAGATTCTCCTCATCACATAATAGCTGTAGGAAGAAAAGACCCCCTGATGCTCTCAACAGAGCACCTTAGGAGGGAACCAGCCTGTCTTCTCTGCCTGACCAGAGTGTGGTGAAGGGGGTGGAAGGTGTCGCTCATGGTAACCAGCAGCTTGGTCAGCGTTCTACTCTCTGCAGTCAATCTTCAGTCAGTCTTATCTACCAGCTTGTTTAGCCTTATGACCAAAATGACCAAAGCTTCCATTCATGTTTCTCTTTTTTTTTTTTACACAGATTTCTAAGATTTCGGCTAAATTAACTGTAAATAAGTGCAGGTTCCCATCAACTATCTTCAAGCAAATATATTCCAGAGATTGGAATTGGCTAAATTACATAATTTATGCTTTCCTCCTAAAATGGTATTTGTAATTTCTCTCATTGATTTAATGCATAAATTTGTCTCAATCCATGTGCACCCTGTGGTGTATTTAGAGCTGAGTCAATAAATCAATTAGTCACCTGACGGAAAATCAACTGTTTCGATTTCATTGTTAATCGTTTCAGTCCTTTTTCAAGCAAAAAAAAAAATGTCTCTGGTTTCAGGTTCTCAAGTGTAAGGATTTCCTTCTCTTCTTTGTCAGATATGATAGTTAACTGAATATTATGTCTGTTGACAGACAATGAATAAACTACTTAGATTAATTATCATACAATTAATTGTACAGCAGGTTACAGCGTCTCTTATGTGAGGATTTGCTAGCAAGCACTATGAAGGCTTGTGTTTTCATTTATTCTTGATATTTTAAGATATGGAAGTAAGTATGTTTATGCTGTAATTAGAGCACTTGCATGTTGTGATCTAGCGAGGCGCAGAATAAACGTGATAGTGGTCACGATACCACAGCAAACCCAAGGTGGGGTTACGTACCATTGGGTTGAGTGATATTTGGCTCAACTTGTAACGAAGTGATACGGATCAGACCAATATAGCATAAGAAGCTCTGCCAGGGTCATTGAACCAGCCTCCCTCTTTCAACATGCTAATCCACAGCTTAAGGTAATAGGATTCAGCAGCTAGCCAGCTAGCCTTTGGCATGGAGCCAAAACATATGACAAGAGTGTCAAAAAAAACAGACACCCAAATCAAATGGCAGTCAATTCCTGGCAGAAAGTGGACTGCGGCTTCCCAGTCGGGCTATCAAAACAACCTTCCTGAAAGCTTGTTTTTAGCAGCTCTTGGCCACAGTTTCCAGTCAGATGGGATGATGGTGGCTGTGGTGGTGAAGCAGCACACTGGAGGAAGGACTGTCTGAGAGGTATGTTCCTCTCTCATCCAGGTTTTGATTCCCTGTAGTCCAGAGGTAAACATCAGGACAGTTAACCTTAGCCTGACTGGGAAGCCCTCAATCACCTTTTTACTGCCACTGTTCAACTGTTTCCTGAGCTCAGACGTTTTAACTTTGACTACAAGGCTAAACAGACTAAAAGGGGGCACTGAGTACGAAATCAATGATTTAGGACGTGAAGGGGACTATATGGAGATGGCATGGAGGAAATAATACGAGACTGATAAATTATTGAGGATTATGGACTAAGGCAGGAGCGAGCACTAGAGATTCATGACTACCTTTCCATCTCAAAGGCTCAGTTGGACATTGCTAACTCAACAAAAACCAGGGAAGAACACTTCCTAAGCAATCATCATAAAACAAGCACACATTCACCCATGTGCTGTGGTCCTAAACAATAAAGCTAACGCTAAAAAGCAGACGTATCAATGAATGGTAAAGAATGACACAGTAGCTTTTTAAATACATCCATGTTTAGTCCTGGTAGACGAGACGGAAACGAAACACTTGGGTTCCATGCTCAACATTCCTCATGACGGCTGTGCTACCGTCTGACTGCTAATCTATAAAACTCATTACCCTGACTATGGATCGCCTCCTGCCCACCTCCCATCCATCTCAGGGTCGCTCCTTGCTTCTACAAACATCAGTGTAGCGCTCAACGTTAACATCGGTGTCAGTGTTTTGTTTTTTTTTGTTGTTGAATTTCAAATCTTTGTGGCAGAAGTCAAAATGTGAGTTTGGCAGTCTACTCTGCCAAATGCGAAAGGATCTTGAAAGTATTAGTGGTAAATGAGCCTAAAGACTTGCACTCCTGCCACCCTTGAGATGCAGAACACTAGCAGAACATCAGAGTCTGTTGGACTCAGGTCTGCAGGCAAACACTGCCAATATGGATTTCTTGAAAAGCACAATATGCCTCACAAGTAGGGCTGGGTATCCACTGAAATCTTTTAATACTACTGCCGATACGATATGGTGCTGATACCAAATGGAAAGTTCTCTAATGTTGTTTCAACAAAAACAATTACTCAATCTGCCATCTGATCAAAAATTGGAAAAGACAAGCGAACGGACGTCGGCAGGACATTTGATGCAAGCTTTTCGTACCTGTCGGTTTCTGGGATCTACGAGCCCATTTTGGGTGTTACCAAAAAGTGATGAGGTTTCGATATCCAGCCCTACTCACAGGTCGAACAATGAAAAATATAAATTCCTATTTATTTCTCTTGAAACCAATGACAACGACTAATCAGAGTAAGATGGCCTTTTCTATCAATGTCGATTAAAAAGGTTGAACAACCAAACAAACAAGTTCCAGGTATTACAGAACAGTTCTGGCCACAAATGACTCAATTTACTGCGTCTGTCTCTATGGCAGGTGCCTTGTCTGGCCTGATACCCACCTAGAGGTGCGACTCTCTCCGAGTGACAGCAGAGATACCATACCATCATCCAGGGAACATCCTTAGAGAGGTGCTGCCACAGCCGGCATGTACCATAGTAAACTCCCCCGTGATAACCGCCCAACAGAATCTACGTCATCCTGTCCGGAAGGCCGTTATTCCCACTGATTTCTACTCGCATAATATTGTGATAGTGATGCTAGCAAGTTAGCAGAGGATCCACTGCGCTAAGCTCTGCCATGAGTCAAGCTTTACGTTCTTGTTCTGGAAAGAGTCATGAAGCAGGAGTGTGTCAGTCACTCTCTCTCTCTCCAACACACACACACACACACAAACACACACACACAGAGACACACAGAGACACAAAGTTAAGAGGATAAACTGGGAGCAGGCAGATTAAAGGCAGTGTCCAGGTTCTCTTGACAAGACAGGTTCTTTCCAGCCCTCTGTCCTTAATTGGCAAAATAAAGCCTTGCTAAATTTACTTGGCAGGCAACTTTAAGGAACTATATCACTGTATGTTTCATTTTTTCATTCATTTTTTTTTCATTTTTCACGTACTGTCTTTAAACTGTACTATGGCACTGAAAAATTGACAAATGTCTACAACCGTCTCATGAAGACATGAATGTCGACATACAGAACGACGCAACTTCTCTTGGAACTTATAAATCTACATTTCCCACACACACACATACCACAGTCAAGCAAAAAGAGGACGACTGTGCAAGACACAATTTACCAATATCATTTCTGAATTCAAATACTGAAAACCAAAACATGTTATTGCTGGCTCTGGGTATTGTTTGAAATGTTTCTACTGGTACAGATACAATATCTGCGTACCAAGAACCGATCTGATAGCAGTATTTATGGTAACATGAGGTGGCATGGCACTAAAATGTCACTAAAAAAAATTGTCAGCAGCCCATCCTGACTGTATGTAACTGATGGGAGTTAATTAACAAATAATTAATAAATGAAATAAGGGTTTTAATGCGGATCTGTCATGTCACGGCTGATACCTAATCCGCTGAATAAGATCTGCATCAGCACTGATGCCACTTTCCGGCAAATTGGATCGGTGCATCCCACAACTGCATTTTTTCCCCCATTGTCTTTCAATGGGCATGCAAGCCCCCATAAATTAAACACAAAAGAAGTTCTCAAATGTTAAAAGTTGTCTTATCACAAGTAGCTGAGAACTTTGGCTAAATAGAATAAACTGTGGGTTGTACAGATTTTAGCGGGGATGGTGTAGAGCCACCTATCTAAAAGATAGAGGGGGTATGCAATGTAACAAAGGTCCCCGGCTAGAACTGAACCTGGGACAGTGAGGTTATATGGTATGCGCCTTAACCACTAGGCTACCAGGCACCCTGTTTTTCTTTGTTGTTTTTTGCATGTCTTTGCATGCCTATTGTACTACAGTACCAGTGTACTGTGCAACACTAATGAGCGCCATAACAGGGCAAAAATGACTTCAGAACAGCGTCAAAACAGGTTCAACTGCTGCACCTTGGTTCAACAGGCGCTTACCTCATTAGTTTACCCAAAAGTTTACCCACTAGCATTTTTTGCCCTGTTTGGAATTAGACCAGAGTCAACAGCAATTTATGTTGGTTTGTAGGAGGGAACTATGCCAGCTAACGTGCTGTATACTGACACCAAATTCAGCATTTGCACTAAGAAGGTTAATAAATAAAGGCAACATTTCTGTGTGGAATTTATACACCTGATTTTTCTGAGGTCATTTTAATAAAAGAAGCAACCTTGAAAAAAAAAAAAAAAAAAAAAAAAAAAAAAAATATATATATATATATATATATATATATATATATGTATATATATTGATCCTCAGGTTAACTTGTTGAGCAGCTGAATACCATCCAGTGCCTCTAGTCATTTCACACATCAATCATTACCATTAGGCAAGAATAACACAACACGCTCAAATACTTTATTTACTTAAAGTCAACCTTGGCAGTTAAAGCTGTCAGGTGCAGGGCTGAGTGTGATGGAGAGGATGTAGAAGGCAGCAGTGGGGGGGGAGAGAGGCCTGGCTTGGTGAGGGAGAGATGGAATCATGAAAAAGGAAAATTGAGTGAAAAGAGGCGAGTGAATGAATCAGGGTGACAAGTCGAGCCCGTCAGTCATTTCCACTGACATGGTGGGGGGGGGGGTATAAAAAAATGCAAGGACTTCATTCGAGCTTAAACAACTGTTGTGAGCCATTCGCGGTATTTCTTGCGACAACTGCACTCTACAAGGGAGGCAGAAGGGGGAGGAAGGTGTAGCAGGGGAACTATGGCAGACTGAAGCACACACTCGGACTACCGTGTATCTGCAGATCCCTGAAAAACCCCAAAAGTACGTATTTCCAAGGCCTAGCACTCGTTCTTCAAAATCAAAGTAAACAAATATCTAGAAATAAAACTAAAACCTTTAGACACTTTGGAGTTGGGTAGATATTTTAAGACTATTTTAAGAGATGTTGTTGTTTACCTGTTGTCTTCTACTTTGCTGTTAGGTCAATGGAACTCAACACTTCCTGCATAGATGTTCAGGTCTACTTTTTTCGATCAATCAGTCCTCCTGTTCGTACTGGCCATTAAAAGACCCCTTCCTAATGTTGTTTTTTCGACGGAAGTGATGGGGGACAAAATCCACAGTCCTTGTTTTGTGCAAAAAATGTATTCTAAAGTTTATCTGAAGCTAATACAGATAATAATAGACAAATCAAGTAGCTATCTTTCAAGGTAGACGTCTTTTTAGTATAAAATTCCCTGGAGCTCACGTTGAGCTACAGTGGAAGGACTTTGGAGAATAACCACTTGATTTGTCTAACTGTGACTACTGAAGCCTTATATAAGCTTCAGACAAACTTTGGATTGTATTCATGCATGGAGTGAGAAAAAAAAATGTGAACCTATCCTTTGAGCTACTTAAAAGAAAACTTTTTCTGCAATTGTGTCACATTAAAAGCTTTCCAGCGGCTCAAGGGCCATAAACCCCTCCCTTTACCTGGTAGGCTTTTAATGGGAAACATCTGCAAAAAGTTGGTTCAGAAGAAGCGATTAGAATGAATCAGTGAATGAGAATGTGACTTCTCAAAGCAAACTGGTGAGTGTGACATGATTCTGCTGTTGTACTGACAGAGTTAGTGCTGTGGGAATCTGCATTATGCTGAATTCACCATGGGAGACATTATAGTACGGGTATGCCAAGCACTTATTAGTGACTGGCCATTATCTGGCTTTCATTTACGAGTGGACATGCAATATATGCAAACTTGGTTGATTTTAGAGTGTTTTGGGGACTTACGGTGTGTGACGCCAGCCAAGGTCTGGTAGAAGGTGGGCGTGTCGCTGTCATCGGTGAGCGTGACACACACTCCTCCGGACAGAAGCCATCTGGACAAAGTGAAGGCCTCCTTGTTCTGCAGGAGCCAGTTCCTGAAGCGCTCGTAGTTCACCTTGTCACCCTGTCACAACACACAATTAGGCTAGTTAGAAATGAGGTCCGCATCGGCCTGTGACCCTATGTGTTCCTGTCTAAAGGCTCATTTACAGGAACAGGCACGATGGCGATTAATGGTGGGATGTTTACTTTACTGTGATTTTTTACTTCCCTGCGTTGAGATTTGAAAGGCACTTTTGTATTCTAATAACCAATACAATGACTTGCTGTAACGCCAAACTTTGCGCCATCTCCGTGGAGTTGGCTCCATGTGGGGAAACTCACAACAATAGCTGTCTTATGAGCATGTGACAAACACCTCTGGAATGATGACACCAAACGCCAATGAGCCGAGGAGAGGATGTGGGTGACATGCCAGTTATGAGTCTGTGGCTCACTTGGTGGTGTTATTATTACCGAGTCCGACATGAGTTAACAGAAACATTTTGACTACTTATGGTTTGTAAACGCTCCTCCATGCGGTGTTTGCTGACCTCACTGAAGCACTTCTTGAGGGAGGCCGGGATTTCTCCATCCAGGACCTGCAGAACAGCTTCTATATCTTCCCTTGCAGCATAGCCGCCCAGATCACTGGCAAACAGGCTGAAGAGGTCTGTGAGCACACACACACACACACACACACACACACAGTGTCAGAAGAGAGAGTTCAGCTTTATCACAGGAAGGCAGGCCTCTTGCACGTAGCAGCTGGAAGGACGATAGAAGCCACAATGTCAATAACGTCCTGAGGGATTAGACTGCCTGCAACACGTCAACCACAACTATCAGAATAAGAATGAGGAAGGGAGAGCGAGAGAGAGACTAAAAGAATGGCAGGGAAGAAATGTGGACATGAAAAAAAAGAAACACTTTAATACCATCATGGTTGCCCAACAATGAAATAAGTAAAGTTTGTCAGTATCTACACTTATTTTCATGTCAATTTAAAGACCAGTGAAGTCATGTCAACCATTAAACATAGGTGAGGTCCATGTTTACTCTGCTAGGTCTGAGTCAGACAAACAGAAAGAGCCCATTCAAATGAGACCCGATGACCTTAGCTATAAGTGGGAAGTTGCGGGAGTTATTTTGGGCATCTGGGGCTCTGGAAGTACAAGTCCTGCTCCTTTTGGACAAGGACAATGTGACGTGACTGACAGCCATGCAACTGTCCTGGTTGAATCACCAGTACAAAGGTTAAGGTTCTAACTGTGTTAGAAAATATCTGGTACTTTGATAAAAAACATTAGAGTAGAGAAGTAAACACAAGTCCCAAGATGCATTTGTGGCACAAAACATATCATCAAAGAGCTTAAAATTCAATTGCGCGCCATTTGTAGAACCCCAATTACGTATTCAGCTTAAATCAATTCAGTCAAATTCTGGGACAATTATGGATGAACTCAACAGTAACAGTGCACCGTTTGGTTCCCAATTGCAACACCAAAGTATTCTGAATTCAGCCATCCGCCATGATTTAAAACCATAAAGCTATGGTATCATAAAATGCTCCAGGAGACTTTTTTTTATATTGAGGATTATATTTATATTTAAAAGGGGGGAAATACCTCTTTACTAAACTAAAACAAATTACAATAAATCAAACAGTGGAACAACAGTTCCTCGACGTTTGACTTGTGAACCTAACCTCAATATACAGGCAGGGAGGTGGATGGAACAGCAGCGCACCTTGAAGTGAAGGAAATATTTTGAATCTGCCGGTGCAACTCTGGCAATTCCAGCAAGAGGATGAGAGCTTTCGTTGCACGAAATGGGATCTACTCATGCCACTACTCGAGGAATTTGATAATTAGCCTCCTTCCATATGCATCATATGGAGCTAAAAAGACTCCCTTCTGCGCGGCCTGCTTCTGGTGGGCAGAGCAACACAGAGAACACGCATGCTGTTGTAAGCCGTTTTAGAGCCATTTTTAATGCTCTTTATATGCCCTTCACGTGCCACTCAGAAGTCAGACAAAGAGCGTGGAATTACTCTGACATGAGCAAACCGGTTACTGTAACTATTTTTCACCCCGAGACATCTCAAAGATTTGACATTCAAGAGAACAACATGGAACATGACAGCGTCAACACGGATTCCCCCGTTAACTCACAAGACACAACTTACACTTGGCCTTCTCCTCATCGCGTCCTCTGGTCAGAAGCACCAGACCCACGATCAGATTGTTGAAGTGCAGCCCTTTGGACGAGCCTCCGAACGAGGTGTAGATCACCTAAAACACACAGAAACACACGGGACAACGTGAGAAGAAGAAGCACAGGCAGAAGACCACTCATTTCTTATACGTCTGACAAACAGGGAACTCTGCAAACTGCCACCAGTGAGTCTGATTAAAGCATTTTCTCTTTGCCACGTCAATGTGATTGTGTTCCACAGACAATAAAAAGGGCTGATACATCATTAACACCTGTAAAAATGTACTACAATCCAATAAAAAAAACAGCAACGCAATTAAAACAACCTCTGTGCAGACTTTTAAATGGCGTGAAGCCCATCATGAAGTAATGCGCTGACGATGTGAGGACACGTCCTATTTCTCAAACATAATTTACACTTGCACAGCCGAACAGTGGGCACGCCGGCAGATAACTTACGACAAGATCACTTTGTTTCGTTTGTGGGGTACACATGCTTGGCTTTGGTTCAAGCGTGATCTCTTTGCGTCTTCATATTCGTCCTCTCCTCCCACACACAAAGACCAGCCACGTGGCTGAAATTAGGGGTGGGATGAATCTTCATTTGGTCCTTATTTCATTTTTACTGAATTAAAAACAGCAGCAGATCAAACACTCTGTGCTCGCAGACACTATTTTCTCAGATTTCTTGTATCAGTGACAGATGTTACTGAAATGGTATCCTTTTTTTTTGTTTGTTTGTTTTAAGATTTGTTTTGGGGCATTTAAGCTGTTCAGTAGCATTCAGGGACAAAGCACACAGAGAGAGACTGAAGGGGGTGACATGTAACAAACGGACGTGAACAGGGGATATTGTTGACACTTGGTATGCATCTTCAACCACTAGCAACCAGGATTTCCCCCCCAAACATCTGGATTCTGAATACAAACCCGTAACTCAGTGGGAACAGTACATTAAGATGCAATTGCTTCAGCGGCATGGTCATAACCATCTACAAATTTAAGAGGACTTTGAGGCAGTGAAGTGTCATGTTATGTTTTGGCGCATGTTTGCCGAGCTCATCCACGGTGGCTGCTACTTACTCAGAGGACAAAGGAGGAGGTTACAGAGTAGCGTGTGCAAAACGGATGAAGTTGTCTTGGATGTATTGTGAGTCTGTAGAGAGGTGACTCTGCAGTCAGTGAGATAATGAAGTGTGTCCATGTCAGTGGGGTCACGCACAGCAGAGGAGCTTCACTTGTGGTTTAAAAAAAAAATAAATAAGGGAAGTCAAAGTGCGTCATACTATGCACTATAACTTCCCCTATCTGCAGCATTCTTATCACCTTCTGCATTCAATTACAGAAACGACTTCAAAAAATATCATGTCAATGTAGTAATAGGCAGGAATCAAAGTATCAACAAGTATAAAAGACACATATATCGATTATTATATATATTGATCTATTTATTAAAGTGTAACAGTATGTATGAAAATAAACTGCGTTAACGACGATATCCAGTTTGAACCACTGCTGAATGAATGAAGTAAACCCACAATGGCTTGATGATTCATTCAGGGACATCTTGTATTGTACGGAGCCATACTCTACTGTCAGTCGGCCTGACAGTGTGTTTACTTCCCCGGTGAGATGGCAGTGTGACATCTGTCACAATGTCAAAGTCACAAAGACACAGGAAAGTGTTGTTTTTGACTGACAATTTATATTTATATCTCGAATGTGGCTCCCGTCGATGTCGCAACATTTCAGGGCGAGAACAACGTCTCACATGCGTTATCATCTCAGCATTCTATTCATGTATACATACACGTGTTTTTAAACTGACTGCGGCATCCACACAGAAATTCGGAGGCAACCCCTTAGGACCAAGTCATGTGTTACTACTAGTCTGTTTCCACGCCCAATGCTTTGAGGACGTTTACAGTCACCGCTCATAGAGTGAAACTGAAAAGAGATCAAATCATGAAGCCATTTTAAAACATTCCATCATGTTTGCATGAAATTACGGTAAAAAAAAACAAACAAAAAAAACTACGCATGCTGCCTTCAAGTTGCAAAAAGGTCAGTAGGTATTCTTAAATGGCTCAATATACATATATATATACACACACACACATATATATACAGTGTTATTGTATATATTTTTATTTTTCATGTAAATATTGTAAATGTATATATTTTATTTTTATTCTTTATATCTATTTATGCTACTTTTCTACACTTGAATGGGAGCACATGCAACTGTGGAATTTCCCCCCAGGGATCAATAAAGTATTTCTGATTCAGAAAGGGGGTTAAGTAAAAAAAAAAAAAAGCTGGATAGTGCTGCTTTTCTATACTGACAACACAAACACTAAACCACACAGCTGCACCTGTCTAAAACCTGTTACGAAGAGTTTGCCTTCATGTAGCAGCCTCCAGAACAGCTTCACTGCTCCTTGCCATAGATCCTCCAAATGTGTGGAACTTCTACTGCAGAGAAGAAGAGCGCTCTTCCAAAAGATATTCCCTCGTTCAGTGTTTTGATGACGGTGGCGGAGAGCGCTGTCACCACACAAACACGTTGCAAAATCTTCCACAGGTGTTCAGGTTGGTTGACATCTAGTGACTGGAGGCTCGGCATGTGATTCACGTCAGGCACGGCCATCTGTTTTGGAACTGTGTCTTCATTTTTTGTATTTTGGTCTCATTGGAGGTACATCCGGGGGCCAAGCAACAACTTTGATGTATTTCGTTGTACATTTGGACCGGTGGGCTCTGGGGTGAGCCGCTCTCTCGGAAGCAGGGGGTGTGGCTTTGGCTTTGACAAGCTGACCGGATCTTTACGGGATTTCTCATAACGTTTGTAACAGAGGGATGTTATGCAATTCGTAATTAGGGTCAATGGAATCTGTGCAACTCTTGTTAGACCTGCAATTCAGAAGTTCTTACAATACAATAACCCCACCCTCCTTAACCCTAAAGTCCAGTTTGGAGAAGCTCAACGTTTAGTTTGGGGTTTGGTGAGGAAGATCTACTCGTAGACATTGTTCCTGTTTGCCAATGTATTTGTTCTTCACCATATTACATCATTTTGTAGTTGTTATTTGCAACTGATGCATCAGCAATCCAGGCAGCAACTACTTGCCACTTATGCCTTATGTTGACTTTTACATCTCACCTATAAGATCAGTTGCAACAGTTCTGTTAATGCCAACGCGCTGTCACTTCACGATCTGCTGGTGCATCAATTCAGCCAGCGACTACTTTAATCACCACGGCAATGGCGCCCTTCCTTCTGAATGTAACAGTTTGCTGCGGAGGCCTGCAGCATATTCAGTATCGTCAAACTATATGACCAAAGCGCATCCTCTGTGGTCTACCATCACCATGAACGCAAAACAAATAATCAAAAGAAGAATCAAAAGACAGGCTTGTTTTTTGTGTCACTGAGATTTCTGCACATTTAAAAAAAAAAAACGACACGTCACGCGTCCCCGACTGACTGATTAGGCTCGGGCTCCCTTTGAACTGTCAGAATGTGAGGCAGCCATGTTTCTGTTTGAGGAGACCAGCGGTAACCTTAGATCTGGACCGCTGTCGCCGCAATAATTGCTGCCATGGTGACAAAGGAGAGGAAGGAGACGGAGAGACGCTGAGAGAAAAGGGGAGAGAAGACACGTGATGTAGTGCTCAATGAATGGTAAATGGACCGCATTGATATGGCGCTTTTCTACCTTAACAGACAGATCGTCCGGCTGCTTTCTGTGTTTTGATGGGTTAACAGAAGTAACCAAGTGCTACAGTATGTGTGCAGGGATTCCCCACAGCGTATTATAGCAGACACACATACATACAGATCATTTTATATGTCTTGTAATGTGCCTGGAGGAGATCTTTAAACATATATCAATATTCAACATCCTGTTTTTGAGCATCTGTACACCAGAATATTTCAGGGTTTTGTTGAGCCATTTCATGAAAAATGGATACTCTTAAATCATCATACTGTACAGCAGTACGAGCAGTACCATGGGCCTCATTTTCCAAATGCCAAATCACTCAGCTCAAACTGGTTGGTTTGCTGAACTGAATATTTCTGCCAACTTCAATAGCCGGAGGAAGAAAATCAGCTCTCAACTGTGCAACATACCATTAACCAGTTGGGAAAAGTGGAGGCAAACAGCTCAGTCCATTCCATGTGAAGGAAACAAGAGGTATCCATGTAAATGTGTGTGTGCATGACGGAAATGTATGTCGGTATAACATATTGTCATATTGTTAGTTTTATGTTTACACTTAAGATTGATCCCTTGCTGTCCAATGTCTGGCCCCAACATGCTCTTTAAATGCATGACATTAAGGAAATAATGACGCCCTTTCATGGGACCTTTAAGTCATCTTGTGGTAAGCAGGAGCTGCACTTTCTTTTCAGGTTATTGCGGATCCACCTACAGTACCTGTGCTGCATCCCTTCCCTGGATGTATGGCATTTAATTAGGGGAGGAGGACACAGGAGAGCTCCAGGCAAAAGAATATGTTGTGACTGAGGCCAGTTATCAACTTGTCACTATACCCTCTGCTAGCTGTAATGCTGTCTGGGCCTATATTGATCCCCATGTCCCACAAATCACTCACAAAACCACCATAGTCGTCTCCAATTACTCTAAAGTTCAGGGGTACTTGCACAAAAGCCTCTCTTTTTGGACTTGATCAGATATCGTCTCTCACCTCCTCATATCTCAGGGGACACTGGATGATCTCAAAGAACTGACTCAACCCAACCTATTTCGGCAGCTACCCGCACAGCATTCACCACTACTACCACTTCAGAGTAACTACCACGCTCAATGGCACATGGCGCGTGACATTACTGTGGCTTACCTCTGCGACTTTGTGGGGAACTCCATCTCCCAGCACTTCCCTGTAGAAGCACTGCTGGGTCATGTAATAGGTGATGCCGCTGGTTCTCTTGAAGGCATCTTTCAGCCGCTTCAATTCCACATCCGTGACTAGAGAGGGAAGGACGGAAAAAGAGAAGTGATTAGGCACGTTGCGGTTGAGTTCAAATGTGTTTAAATGCTATAAACCAGATTCACTCCACCTCCATTGAACTAGGAACCGTCAGCAGCAGAGGTCTCAAAATTCCCAGCAAAGAAAGTATACGATTTTGATAAGGGAAAGAAGAATGTTTTGGTTTTTGTGCTTTGGGTGAAACGACCCAAAAATAGCGTGACAGAAGGGTATTTGTGGAAAAAGAATGTAACTGTTCTGACAAACAGCTGACACTCGGCTGACGTGTGAACAATCAAAATTAGCAGTAATGAATAATATGGACAGTCATAATATGTCAGGAATTTGAACATATTTCAAGAATTGACCATTTATAGCAAACAGTGACGCAGTTGGACGAGGCGGAGCAGGCTCTGCTCTCAGAGGGAGGAGGTCTTAAACAATCTGAGCAGCAACGAGGATTTCGTTTGAGCTCAGTTTTAACGCTGAAATCTTAGCCCGTGAGAATGAGATTGTGGCGTTGAAGGGAAATGCTGCAGCATGACGGTTCCAGCAGAGTGGTCGTGAGAAGTGTCAGGCTACAATGATCGCAGAATCGATCGCCTGCGAGCGCCGCACAATGTAGCCGGGTAGGTTCGGCTGCAGTTCCTGAGGCAGGTCAACACGTTTGTTTCATATATGTTTCGTTTAATTGGAGAGATTTTGATTGCGTTAGTCAGATTTTGCACTTGGTTGGTTGGTTGTTGGCGAATACATTCAGCCTTCAATAAGTTCATACTTGTATTATTATATTACAGATAGTTCTCATAGATTGCATACAGTCTACGATAGTTCTAGTCTAGAATATGAACATTACTTACTTAATTCACACCAGAGCTAAAAAGAAGAGTGAATATTGGACAATTGTTTGTTGTTATTTCCCCTTGACACTGGTGTTGCTAAGCTAGGCTAAACACATGTCCGAGACCTGTCCCCTGTAGAGGTCACACACAGGTCAAACCGATACCCATCTTTTGATTTTGGTTGAGACGGCCAACAAGTGGTTCACACAAAATGTTGGACTGTCCCTTTGATTCAAGACAACTATGTAAAATGTAATGTTCTGATACATTATACAGAATCAGAAATATTTTATTGATCCCTGGGGGGGGGGGGGGGGGGTATGTGCAACACCTCAGTACAATACTGCAATCAAATTGGTTAAACGCACACACACACACACACACAGACTCAAAAAGAGGTCAAGGTCTTCTCATGTGAGGACTTGTGCTAGTGCAGAGCTGTAACCATCAGCAGCATCAGCCACGTAGCACTTCATACAACACACATCCTATTGTCTTCCGCTGCTCTCTGATAAAGGCTTCCACTTCAGGTCAAAGCTATGTCACAGTGTGTGTGTGTGTGTGCGTGTGTGTGTGATACCAGGATGGAGTCCCAATGGCAACAATTACCTTGCTTGCTCTGCTGCTGCAATGAAACACATGCAGCTATATTGTCACTCCATCCAGATCAAACACCGGTGGAGCTTTCCAGATGGAGCTGCACACTGTGCAATGTGCTGTTGGCTGAACTGGACCACCACCACCACCACTCAGGGGCCGGTAGAGATGAGGAGACATTACCGCTAGCATCAACCACCAGCCTGTAACTTCATAAATCGAGACGTCCACTGGCCTAACATTCATAAAAATCCCAAATTTGGATTTTAATTAATAATTGAACCAATTCTCTAATCTAAAACATACAAAAGATTTGCTGGTTACGAACAAGTTTGGGCAAATAGTTGGTCAAAAAGACATTAATTGCTTCGTTATAGAGAGGATGAATGTAAAAAAAAAAAAAAAAGAAAGACTTGCATATCTTGGTGGGCTCATGGAGTTTTAGCCTCGTTTATCATAAGAATTGCATGTCACAGAAAATGGGGTTATTTTAGCTTCTTCTTCCCCTGGAGTGTGGCAATGTAACATATAAATCCACTCAGTGAAAAACGTCTCTGGGTACAATTTACTGCGAGGCTGAGCTCATTACCATTATTACCATTACCATAATTGACTTGTTCTTCCTCTCATAATTTCACCCAGGCAACCACAACTCTCCATCAACAATCGGGTCGCATTTAGAGCAGCAGCGACTAGTCGATTGAAAGAAAATTAACAGACAACTCTTTTGATAATCAATTAATCGTTTCAGTCATTTTTTCCAGCAAAAATGTAAAACGATCTTTGGATTTTGGACTATTGGTTGGACAAAAGAAGCAATTTGAAGACGTCACTTTGAGCATTTTCCACCATTTGTTGACATTTTATAGACTCATCGTGAAAATAATCGGCAGATTAATCGATAATGAAAGCAATCGTCAGCTGTAGCCCTCGTCACATTGCTGGTATTATGCTAGTGAAGGGGTCTGAATACTTTCTGAGTGCACAGTACATCTGGTGATAAACTCTTTTGACACTAGCCTGTAGAGGGCGGTAGAGTCCATCTGGCCTCTTGGTTCAAACTTGAAGACTACCCAGCTGGTCAAGACATGCTCACCCCCCCCCCCACACACACACACAAACACACAAACACACAGCAATGTGCAGTATGCAATCCAGGGTCTAAGCACAGAGGGTGTCGTATGCTGTGCCGACTGTAAAGCCCCTTGAGGCAAACGTGTGATTTGTGATCTTGGGCTATATGAACGACATGGACCTGACTTGTAGCATGTTGGGTGGCAACACATTAGAGCAATCAAGTTCTTCTAGCAGAAGTAATGTAATGAACTACAACTGGAACATCATACTCATACTGAGCAATCGACCTTTCAAAGCACTACCACTGCTTTTCCTTTACAGTTTACATTGACTTCTCAACAGTGTGCTTCGCACAGTTTGTACATTCAAATAAACTGTCAAAATACATATCAGATTTGAACCTGAATTACTCCAAAACTGTATTATTCTTCAACCCCAAATTGATTTTCAGCATCATCATTTTATACATTTCACACCCAGCTACAAAAATGGATGGCCATATTGCCGTAAAATCTTAAATGTGCTATAACAGCGCAAAAAAACACACACCAAACAACTCCATCCACAGACCAAACAGCCCAAACTTGCTTGTAAAACGAAGACCGTATAATTTGACTTCAAAGGCAAGGAAAGCAGCCAAAAGTAATTCTAGACTACTGAGAAAAAAAAACCCATTAAGTGTGCACAAGGAACTGGATTGTAATTCTTGCTTGACTTGAACAGAGCAAGAGAAAATAAATAACAGATAATGAATGAGTAGTGAAAGAAATGACTGCTGTTGGGGGGGGGGGGGGTGTTAACAGGTAAAATAGAATTATTTAAATTAGTTACATGTAACGCACTGGATGTGCAAAAAGGCCTGTATCTCACATAGTCCAAATGACAGCAAACTGAATGTAACCCATGTATACAACAGTCAAGACTTGATGGCAGGGTTAAACAAGGACACTTGCATTGCTCACACACACACACACACACACACACACACACACACACACACACACACACACACACACACACACACACACACACACACACACACACACACACACACACAGCTCATTTGCCCCTTCTATCTGGACCTTTTAAAAAGTATACCTTGGTTTGCCTGGTGACCCTTTTTGCTCTCCACAGTAACCATTAACCACTCGTTTCTCAATCAGAGACAGAACACAGTTTCACTTTGACTGCTGTCAGTTGGCTTTAAACAGGCAAAGCAAACGCCTTCAAAGAACGGCCTTGGCTGCATGAATCTGCTTTTTTTCCTAATACTACAAATACAGTGCTGCGTTTAAATCGGGCACATGACTCTCCAGCAGTTAGATAGATTCTCTCTCCTACAAACCCTCCATCCTTACCGTCTTTACTGCCTAGTGTACAAACAAAGTGATCTGAAGAAGCAAATGATGCAAATAAATTAAAGGAAACTGCTGTGGACAGCAACACCAGGACGCTGGTCTTTGACAGAATTGATGCAACTGGGGATTGATGAGGAATTGGTGGGTCTTCAGGGAATTAAACAGAGCTGTCAAAATGAGGGGGGATCAGCTGATAGTCAGGGTATTATTTCACCTTCTTTTGCCTCCATTTGCTGTGGGATGTTTATAAGAAAGGAGAAGCAGCGAAAGAAGTCGAATGTGTGTGCAACTACTATTCAGGCTTTTGTCCTGACAATGCAGATCAGCAAGAACTGGACTGGAGCTTTGAAACATTTCCTGAGTTATTAAGCACTTGCCACTGCAGGCCATTTGGGTACTGTAGCTGCATTAAAAAGGAACAGGTCAACATTCTTATTTCAAGGAAGCAGTAGAAAAACTGAAGAGTAAAAAATGCAAAGTTGTGGTTTTATGGGGATATGTGCCGGACTATTTCAGTGACTTCCTGGAGACAACATGACTCCAGGAAGTCATTGCACTCAGCAAGCAAAATATGCCTGAGATATAACCTGTTATTTAGTGAGCTTTAGAGGTGAGATTTTACTACCTTTGGACAGAGCCGGGCTAGCTGTTTCCCCCTGTTTCCAGTCATTATGCTCGGCTAAGCTAACCTTCTGAAGCATATTTCCCAAAATGTCAAACTATTCATTTGATAGGATCATTAAATTAACAGATGACTTTGTATTTTTGCATGTTTGTGAGCACAGGTCCACAGAGGGGTCAGTCCCGGTGGCTGACCAGCCATAAAAGCCTATTTACGGTGCAAAATATATAAAATACAATATGCAAAATAATGCATTCCCAAAGTCAAACACATCCGTTATCATGCTGCAGGGTTGTGATTTGCACCATTCCCTTTGTTTCTTTATGGACCCTTTAGAAGTCAGTAATGAAAACAGATTTCTTTCCAAAGCTCAACTCCAACATAATTCTGCTTTGGCCCCTAACGAAGACGGTTATGTGCTTATTAAACTGCATAAATAGGAAAGGGGGTATTGCTCACATGGCTACAGAGAGGAAAGTGAATTACAGCGAATGACCGTTGCGTCTGAAGATGGGAGAAAAAACAAAAAAAGAACTCATAAAAAAAAACAAATGAGAAAAGAGTCAAAGTCAGAAGAAGGTTTTTCACAAAGCAGAGGCATGCGGAACTCAGACCAGCTTGGTACTGAGGATATGTTGTTGCTATATGGAGGCAGACTTGCAATGCAGAAGAATCATAAGGACATTCACAAGAAAAGAATCAGAATGGAATAAGGTTTTGGTTTTGGTTATATAAGGCCACCACTCCTTTGTGCTCCAGGTACAGCAGCTGTCAAAAATGCCCCACTGCGCTCCATTACAACAAAGGAACCGTTTACTGATGCGCAGCGTGGAGAGTATCTGAATTTTGGAACGGCACAAATAAAAACCAGCAATCTCAATTAATGATATCCACAGATATCGTGACAGGCGTTACCGCTTTGAGTAAAGAAAAAAAAAAAGAAAAGAAATCTTGTCTATTTTTCTGCTGTGGGTTTAAGGCTGCATTTGAAGTCCAGTATTTGTTTCCTGGATATGAAGAGAGGTTGTCTAAATTCTATCCAAATGACTTTTCACTGTATGACGGTGTCAATGTAGATGGATGTCCCATTAACAAACAATTAAGGATGCGCACACAGCAAAAGGGGGCAGAAACAACCAAATTCGGGCTTCACGTATGGAGCTGGTGCTGATGTGGCTCCTACAAACTCTCAGGTTGGCAGTTTGGTCTACTGACTGCAAGGGATAAATCTGAGGGATGGGGGGGAAACTGTAAGAGCAGCACTTGCCGCTCCCCCCTCACCACCAGTGAGGCGCTGAGCAAAGCCCTTAACGTGGCCAAGAGATGAAGCTCTGGTTGCACTGGGTAGCTCCCAGGTGTTTAAGTGTGTAACTGTAAGTGAGGAGCAGGGCTTTCCTGCAAAAAAAAAAAAAAAAAAAGTATCACTCTCAATGAAACTGCTCTGGTTACATTTCTTTTAAAAAATTACCCACAGTGACACAATGGGCAACGTGTCCCAGAACAGCAGGGTGATGCTTTTATTGCTCCGAGTTGAACTCAATATATGAGCGGGCAACATAATCCCAATTGGAGTGCAGAGCTGATTAGTGTCGAAGTGCTGAATCACGGGCTTTAGCAACCCTGCAGGCAGCCAATCATACACAGAGTGCACAAAGCTCCGGCGTGAATAGAGCACCCTTGTGTGTGTCTTGTAAGGTAGGAGCTGACTGTATTCGCGAGACAAGAAGCATCAAATCTTCCGCAGAGAGTCTCTCCTTCCTCCTCTCTAATGCTACATTGTCTGCAGTAAAACCCTCATCTCTCACAGCTAGACACTTCACATCCAGACATTTGACTATTTGGCAGATTAACAGGTAATGAAAATAAGCATTAGTTGCAGCCCTAAAGCCCTCTTCACTTTAACAAAATAACCCAGACTTCTCAGCTACGTCACTGTTTTATTTCGTATTAATACGAAGAAGCCCTGCGAGACCTTAAATAACATCTACAGCATTGCACATTTCGGGGGGGGGGGCGACCATGAACAATGGCCCCGGTTCACGTCTGGCCCGGGGGCGTTCGCTGCATCTCTCTCTCTCCCTCCCTCTCTCTCTCATTTTCCATCATCTCTCTCTAATGTCTGTAATAAAGGCACAAAAACGCTCCCCGAAAAAAATATGTATAAAGACGGTATAAAAGTTTGATCATCCTGTGTGAAATAAAATGGTTAAGAAGAGGCTCTGTGCCAAACTGTTTAAATATGAGTCATCCTAGAATGCAGGTTCCCATTAACAACTGCACCCCTCACAAGAGCCATACAATGATTCTGAAAATAACGGATGAATTTCACTTTCAGAAAAGAATCTCGTTTAGCCAACTCATGCGCATTTGGTTTCCACGGAAACTCCACTACGGGCCACTAATATACCGCACATTCTAGGATTAGTATCTTATTTGATCTTAGTGAAGTGCATTAAACAAATCCGCTTGCTGACACTGCAGATTGGTTTCCGTTTTTTCGGCCAATTAATTTCCGCTCGTGAGACCTCATCAAGCTCACGTTATCTCAAACTGGTTGCTTTGTCTGATTTCAGTCCTGTTGATTGGGCGTGTGGGAAGGTTCCAGGCTTGTGGGGAGACTGCCTTTTAAACGCTGGGCATTTATCAGTGATGTACACACCTCGGATAAAACAATGACGCACAGCATGTTAGTAAATACAAGCCGATATGATATGATGGCGATGATGAGCAGGCGGACTCTAGTTTATCCACATGAAAGTCACATTGCACGCATTAATCTCGTAGCTGTGGCGGCTCGTGTGTGTGTGTCGTAAATAACCAGGGGGGTCGAGGGGCTCGTTATCTAGACTATGTGTTGCACCTTCACTCCGGTGAGCCCTGCGCTCACTCAATCTCTACGGTGACAGGGTGGTTAATGGACAGCCTGCTGACAGTTCATCCACAGCAGTCCACTGTCCACTGGAAGGAGGTGGATCGAGCAGCCAGCCAGCCAGCCAGCCAGCCAGCCAGCCAGGCAGGCAGGCAGCCTATTAACAACTCACTACTGACCTCCTCCATTTAACTTCTGTTCTGAAGTCTGTACAGACACACCAGGGCCAGCGGAGGCTGTGTTTGTGTGCATATTATTGAAATCAAACCGTTACTTTACACTTATCTTTTTCAGGTGGCTGAATGCACAATGCTTGTGATGAACACGTTACCACCTTAGCAGAAAAATCCATCTTAACATCCACTCAATGCCCAAGACGTTACAGCATTCAGCATTAGATATCTACTGTACATTCAGGTCGTGTTTGACATTGATTTGAGATGCTGTATTTTCCCTCCATCTGGCTCTGGCTGCACTGGTCACCTGCCCAGCCCGTGGGTCTCTCATCCCTTGGATTTAGCTTTCTGGTGCAGCTGGGCCACAGAAGTGGAACCAAACTCCTTCCAGCTGGAAAGACTTCCAGCTGTGTGATATAGCACGAAGTATGGGACTCTTCCCTCAAGTGACATCTGCCTCACTAAATCATTGTTTCTATGCTTTTAAGTTGTTGAGAGTATCAAAACAACAACTTCAATGACCGTCTACACCAGTGGTTCCCTTTTAGCTTTCGACCCCTTAAAGCAATGTCTACTGGCCACCCACTGTCGCTGGATCTGCTGGTTATGACATCTTCTATCAGTGTAAAGTGAATACCTTTGGGTTTTTCGACTGTTGGTCAGACAAAATATGCAATCTGACATTCTGACATTTTACAGACCAGCCTTAATAGTTTATCATCAGCATGACAAGTTAAAATTCACAACATTCAACTACAATCTCTGCTGGCTCTCATTTCCTGACTCTAGTTTCACTCAAGTCTGCAATATAGCAAGGCTACTGAAAATCCAAACAGTTAATAAAGAAAATGTCTCGTTTGTGAATTAGTGAGAAGAAGTGTTCCATTATACTACTGATCCAACTCGATGACAAAATAGTACTACCAGATAATAGCAAAACTGTTACAACTAGATGGACAAACGGGGATGGAAAACAAAGCGGTCCACATTATGGAGAACACTTTGTGTATTGTTGATGCTGTGATGCAATGGGTGTATTCTTGGACACTGGGCTGCATTAATTGCAATGGTTGCCATTCAATGCAGAGCAAACAATGGGTCCGATATCTGCAACTGCCCCAACACACTTTCCACACACACACACACACACACACACACACACACACACACACACACACACACACACACACACACACACACACACACACACACAAAGCCTGGGACCATTACATACAATAGGTATTGCCAGATACGCAGCACTGCATTTTTAACTTTTCTCTCTCTCTTATACTGTTCACACACACCTGCATTTCAAGCACACACACACATACACACACACACACACACACACACACACACACACACCACCTTACTAAATTATCATGGCAGCAGAGCGGCAACCAGCAAAGCCTCCTGCTGTGACTTAATATTTGCTGTCCTATGAAATAAGCTGGGCCTGGTCGGCCTGCTGCTACCCGGCGAGCCTGGAAACACCCCGGCAGGGAGCACCGAGGAGTCAGTAGCAGCATGCAAATACTGAACTCACGTGAGCCCAGGTGGTGAACTGTCAACAGGCAGGCCTGCAGGAAGAAACATACAGGGAGTGCTGTTCTTAAAAAGCTCATTTCACCCGTGGGCATGACACCTAACATTCATCATGAGGCTGCTGCTGATAGGGAAAGAGAAAAACAACCCAAAACAATAATATCAATATGTCTTTTTGTATATTTTATAAAAATCCTCATAATGATACTATAATCCCTTCTGTTTAGCATAGGCTTTGTCTTCTGCTGCAGGCTGTGAAGTCCAGTGGCAGTAATATCTGGGGAAAATGAATTATCAAACAACAATAACAACTGGGTGCAGTAGAGCCATTTAAAAAAGGAAGTCAAATCCCCGAAATTCTCAAACTTTCAAAATCAAACCAAAATATAATAGGCCTTTTTCACTCAAGACATTTTGACACAGCAGGTGTAAATAATAAAATGAATGATGGCTGAATTCCATTTAGCTGCTTCAATTTCAGAGTGTCAATTTTCTGCTGTCATCGCTTAGTGGGACACTTGAATCGAACGGACATATCATTAATGTTATTAGTAACACCTGTGTTTTTCCTATTAAGACAAGCCCTTTGGACTTTGTTTACTCTACTCTATTGTGTTTTTGGCTGCCTTGTGTTGCAAAGCTGGTCCCCTTTACAACAGCCATTCTTGCTAGGTGTCATAACAGACGTTATCCACAACTTACAGCAACCACAATGGAAGCTACCATGGGAGCTATTGTGAGAGCCCCGCAGCTACATGCATTGTCCGCAAGCTGATAAAAAAAAGCTACTTAGAACACGACCAATAAGATGAGGCACCTGAAAACAGAATATACCAAGTTCACACAGGTGGTCGTAGATAAGACAGCACTGAATTTATCACTTAGGAAAAATGTTTTTTTTTTGCCGCCTTACAGAGTTTATGGAACCTCGGTACGGCCCAACGTTACCATCACGACACTGTATATCTGAGGCTGTCATACCGGACATTTACAATAAGGTTTGTGGCCATTTACATCACTGGCCCTGTTCATACCTGGTATTAACATGCGTCCCGGGTGATCCGATCACAAGTGGAGGTGGTCTGGGCCGCACATGGCCACATTCTTTTAGCAGTGTGTATGCCTACTCAACTGACGTCCTCTGTGTAAGCGGACGTACATACTCATACACTCATTAAAGAGTAAAACAAGAAGAAGAAGACCCACAACGGCAGGCAAAATAGATTCTCATGGATGGAGTAAACACGCTGTCTGATGCTGCTCTGCCTCAACTCTCTGCGATTTATGGAGTTTCCCGATCGACAGATAACTTAACTTGTTGTTAAAGTAACCGCTAACTGTAGCTGCTGTTAGTTGGCTCAGTTAGCCGTGCAGCTAGTGGTCCTCTGCCCGGACCGGGAGCTCAGAGCACCCGGGGAGTGTTGGTGTTTACACCGCAAGGACAGGAGCTTTGGGCCGCCAGGAGGAGGAGGTTTAATAAAGCTCTTTGTGAACTCTTTGTGCACTGGGCAGCTGTTATTTGGGCAAATAAAAGTATTGCATCAGATTCCGTCTTGTCATAGCATGTGTAGAGGCCATTTAATAAGATTATAGATCACAATAAAGTATGCACCTATTGTGCACCTTTGCTAATACTAAAGGCTTAAGACTATATGTTACTGATTAATATCAGATGACGTCAAAGACCACAATGATTGAGTAACTTTCAGATTAAGGAGACTGTTCAACAGCCTGCATAACTGATAATTAATTGTTTAACTGAACATTAGTCATTTATCAAAAATAAACATTCCAGTCATCTAGAAATGCACATACATGTTTAATAATGCCTAATGACTTGCACCATTGAGTTTGTATCAAGTTTTTCAATATTTCAGTCAAATGTCATACACAGACATACTGTGTACATGGAGGTTGCATGTTAAACTGTATCCTAGACAGTCCTGCTTTCTATAGCCAACCTAAAAATATACTTATATATGATACAGCACCACTGTGTACCATTCACATTGCAACAATCTAAACGAGAGATCATCTTGCAATCAGATCCCACCAGCCGCGATCGCTGTCAACATGCAACAGTAATCATGCCCACATTATTACATTACAGTACTCAGTTCTCATGGGTCGGACCACATCCACATGCTAACGTGGTATTTTGCGCAAACATCTGTTAAGAACTACCATTAACGACAAATCTGGGCCAGGGGCATAAAGTGAGGGCTAATGGCCCCTTCCCTACTTCTTACCCCCCTACTTCCGGCGTCCGTACTCAGACCACCACCCATCTTCGAACTCTGCCTTCATTTTGATCTCAACCACACACAAGTAAAGTTTCGTGACGCTGTCTTGCATGGTTATGACGCTATCGCATTGACAAAATCAGTCCACAGACAGAAAGACATAAACACCTGGCAAAGTCCTCAAAACTGCTTCTCTGGTAGTTCCCGCTACAGTAGGTGTCTCCAGGACCACATTTTGCCATGATGGCACAGACTCACAAGGTGAAAACAATACCAGCCACGCGCTGTCACGGCTGGTAAAAACAGCCTGACCATGTTTCCACAGCAAACACCACACTGGAAGCTTTTATGGCAGCAGTAGACAAATCTACATCCACAAACCAGGAGCACGAGGTAAGAATGCAAAGCAGCGGTCTATCACCTAGGCTGATAAGGCCTGCTGACGTCAACCAGAAATGCAAGGCTATGCAGTTCTCAGGTGACCGTTAGTCAGTGTGTCAGAGCAGTTAGAGTGAAGACCATGGTTGTTGTGTTACTAAACTGTGTGGTGGTCGACCACAAAGGTTCAAATGGCCCGTGAAGGTGTTCCAGGGACTCCATAGGAAAATGTATCAAGTAGAACCTGATTTCAAAAAACATTTATATATACCCTTATACATCCTCCCCAGCTTTACCTATACAAACAGACATACACTTTCCAACTGGGGCCTGTCTTGCAACGAAAAGGCCAACACAGTCAGGCTGTATGTTTGAGTTATCCAGCGTCAGAAAAGACACTGGCTATCAGGGAGCTGCCCATCTACTGACCTCTTTAACCAGGATTTCTACGGACATGTTCGCGTGGAAGGCGGGGGTAACGCTGCCAGGTGTTACAACATAATGCAATGCAATAAAACTGCTCCACAATCTATGGCTTCATAATTACCATAGAGGTGAGTCAAAACCTCTGGCAAGGACAAACAGGAGTTCTGCTAACTGAATATTATCAGGCATTATCGGGATATACAGTCAGCTGCTACTTTGGAAGTATTCTTTCTCCACTGTAAATTTCCATTTAAAAAAAGGACATTACTTTAAACATTAACCTTGAAGTTACTCAACACAGAATGACACTAGCCTTCTGGATAAGTTCCCAATACCATTTTTTTCCCCTATCAATTTTGTACATTAACGGAGCCAGTGAGCCATAATCACCTGGTCAGGGCTATGACATTAAAATGTCGAGCATTTCAAGACTTTGCCATTCAATCAGGAACAAACACTGCACCAGAACTGACCCAAACTCAAAAACTGGACTTCTTTAAATTGCTGCATTTATTTAAACAAGTCTGGCACAGCGACGTAGCAACCTTTAACTCTACACTCCCGTTAACCTTGTGGGCAACCCAGCTGATTCAATATTTGGACCTCAAATGACTTTTCTCTTGAAGTTATGCACGCAGCTTTGAGCCTTTGACTACTTTTCAAATGAATTTTATCACACATGCTAATTTTGCACGCCAATGACCCCCCCAGGACAGTTTCTTTTAACACACTCTTAAGGAAAAAGGGAAGAGGACTTGCAACTCAGTTCTCCACTCTGGCGTAGTGGACAGTTGTGTCCACCTCCTGTTTTGGCTCGTTACGAGGGAAGTCTGTTAAATCTCTGCACTAATTAGCAAATGTACTCTTCTAGATTGTGGCAGAGACCTGTCAGTGCTGAAATTCCTTGTGTGCCTATACAGATTGATGAAATCCGTAAAAGTATTGAGAACCAGCGCAGCAGTATGATGATGTGATTATGCTCTATATGACTTCAAATTGGGAACAATTTCTCATCTCTTATCCATTTCAAACCTTTACTGTAATTTAATTCATCACATTCATAATGCACAAACGTATCCGGCACTGATCCAACTGTTCTTTTTAAGAATACTTATGCGCTCCGTCTAACAGTCTGAGCAGATGCAAATATTTAACCATCAAGTCATTTATTTTACAACACAAGGCTGTATAAGGAAGTGTACGCGTGTCGTCCCTTTATGCTGCACACGCACAAACACCACAGAGCAAAAACATGACAAAAAACGATTCATTTTGATGGACAATTGGGTAACCTATTTTGTGTCTATAGTGGACACAAATATCTCCAACAACAAAAAATACTAGTCATAGACATATGGAAGCAATAACACAATGTTGCAGTTAGAAACAAAGTGAACCGAGAGTGCACAATCAACTCTCAAAATTAGGCTTGAAGGAAGTCTGAATGATCCTGGGTTTACGACAGGAACACATCAAAGCCTAACCTATCCAACAGGATGCTCCCTGACCATTATCCTACTGGTGTCCTACTAGAGTGAGCTTCCATGAAAACTGACCCTATAATTGCTGCAGTCGAGCCTGCTGTGGGAATTAGGAGGGCTGCCATGTGACTGGTCAGATAAGGCTGGATGGCTGGATAATTCCACTGCCTGTGTGTGTGTGTGTGGTCACATGTGATCATCAGAGTGGGAATGGCAATCATCTCGAGGAATGTCCAACCTGCCACACATGGAGTCGATATTGAGAAGATGCCATTTAAGCGATAGAAGCCACAATACGTCAAGGTTTGTTCAAACATGGGGCTCCTGTGAGAAAATAACAGTAAAGAATCCTGGCTTTAAAATAACTTACACTTCAAGTAAAATACCATAATCATTTAGATAAATATGAATGCAGAGGACTGGTCAGTCTAACTTCCCAAGTAGGACCCTGGTAAAGATATGACACTGTCCTGGATGAATGTGTAACAGCCTCTGGTGGCCTGGAATCCAGACTGGCAAAGCTCAGCTGTTGCCAACCCAGGGAGGGAGTAAAGTGCAACAAGAACGCCATCAGGGATAACATCTCATGTGCTTCCTCATAAATGCTCACCCACATCTTACATAAGTGCACCGAGACTCAGACTATGCATCAACCACAACACAGCTTTATCCGACAGCAAAACGCTTTCATAAAAAGGCACCTGTGATTCCACAGGAGGTGAAATACATTAACTGGCGTTGCAGTATATACGGGCCAAGGAGACCCCGCTTTTGACGTTGATCAGAGAGCAATCGATGTCTCCCGCAGTGTGAGGGCTAAATTCTAAGAGACTAAATGCAGCGACAGCAACGTGAGGCACATCTGTTTGTTGTTCCGCCAAACGTCCTGACCACACAGTTAGCTAGATCATGTGTGTACAGTTAAGCAGAGGCAACCTGACAGTCCCCTAGCACAAACACTGACGATTACCGTTAGCACACATCACATGGCTAGGCTTGAAATCCGCCAGACGAAGGCAAAAACAAACAGTCTGGAGACATTTCCCTCTGGGAACTTAGCTGTAGCGACCCAGCTAACTAACTGTCTTGGCTAGAAGACAGGGTAGCATTAAGCTAGTAGCAGCAGCACAGACATTAACCTTACTCAACGTTAGCTAGCTAAGGTGATAAGGGCTAACGTCAAGCTTAGTGGTAGACTGTGGTGCCAGCCAGAAAGTTCGCACACATTCAAGGCGGTCTCCACAACTGTTTTAGCAAATACTGCTAATCCAGCCCATCCCTCGTCGTTAGCCAACACTTGCACCACAGGCAACGCTTTCGTAGCTATGGAGGGAACGTCATGCCAAGCACGGTCCAAAAATCTGTCAATTTTACGTGACCTTCCTTGTAAGCGAAGACACGAGCCTCATAAAATACCAGTCAGTACCAATCCCATATTGCTAGGAAGAATAATTCAATTCGGCATGAAAATAATCCATACAACGACGTTTAGCTACAAATTATGTAAGCTTTAATTGCTGGGAAACGCTTACTACTGCAGCCCCACGTAGTGCATTTTTGGGGGAAGGCGACTGCGGAAAATACAGGCTTAGCTATTGTTAAACTTAACGTACAATTAAAATTCGTGAGGCTTTCCTACATTTTTCTATGCCGAATTGAATATTAGATCCTTGCGGCTCCGTGGAGACTGTGTGTTACTTTTTGACAGGTGGCTGCCTTATTCAATAACCAAAGCCACTTAAACCGCTAGGTTTCAACGGGTGGTCAGGACGTCCTCCTCTTGTGTACCGGGCTAGCCTAAAAGCTGACAGTTAGCTAAGCTAGCGCAAGAGGATGATTTAGCCCATTGCTTTTCGACTTACCTCTCTTGACGGCCTCGTCATACGACAGGAATCCTATCCTCGACTCTTTGGCCCCCATGCTCCCCTCATTTCATTGCGATGTGAGGAAATAAACGTTATGAACTGAGATGATCAGAAGAGTTCTTCGCCTTATGCGTTTATTGTGAAATGGGTTCCTGGTTGTGTGTGTATGTGGTGAACGGGTGAATGTTTTCAGTGACGCCTCCATTCTGTCACATGATCTGACTCTACAGGTCAGTTGATCAGCTCCTTCAAACGCTTGTAAACACAACCGACACGACAGAAAGCTGCGTTTTATTTTGATCTCAGTCACTTCATAGTGTTTTCCATCTGTTCCTGGAATTACAAAAATGCATTTTGACTGATTATGCGCAGTCATACCAAGCTGTCAATGTGTGCAGAGTGTGTAGTGTCGGTTGCAAAGAAGTGCGAGTAGCACCATCTTGTGGTTACAACGATCGCTTACATCCACCACAGCGACCTCCAGTGGCACGTAGACGGAGAGTTAGTACGTAGTACAGCACTTTAAAGTTTTCATTATCTAATTAAATAATGTGTATTATGTATTCAGTTGCAATTTAACATATAGCATATAGCAACCAGTTCATTTCGTTTTATATGTGGTTAGTGGTGGCTCATTGCCTTTCTCAGGTTTACGGCGAGGCTTTCCGCCAAGCTGCATTGAGAAATGTACCAGTTTAAGCTTGGATTGCTCATACGCGAGGTACCCTTCTCGTAAAACCCCACTTTACACCTCTTTGGTTTTGTTTGGGGACATTCACGACTTCGGGACGTACCCAACACCCGAACGACAATTTCAATACACTTTGTTTGTGCACAATTTGTGCGGTATCTCTTCTGTTTTCTTCCACCAAAATGTACCACGCGGACAAAAATGTATGGACATTTAGTGGTCACCGGCGGACCGTTTTTAATGTTTTTAAAGCACCCCCACCCCCAAATGTCCAGATTTTAGAATGGAGTTTGGCGTGACGCTCCGTGCGTACGACAGCTTAGTCACCTTCCTACGTCACCTGTTAGAGTGTGGACAACATGAAAGAGCCGGCCGCGCGCCACAATCATTATACCGGGACAGAAGCATGAATATGTTAATGGGCATACGACGACGCTTGTTTTGATAGCAAGAGAGGTCGGCTTACACGGCAGGTTGCTTCATCTTTTTTTTTTGTTGTTGCCTTGATTAGGCTTCGCTGTATCGTTCATAACTGACCGGAGATGGGACTCGAAGTTTTCCTTTACTGGCCGAACATTGTTGGTGAGACAACACTTGGTTGAATTCTTTAAAGGAGCTCTGTTTTGTACTTGTCGTGTTGTGTTGCAGGAGCGACAACCGCGAACCCGGCTAAAATGAAATTGGCCGGTACTATATACCCACATTAGCAAGACTGCTACAATATTACAGTACTAGATAGTTAATTAAGACGAAGAGGGTCACCAAACTGTGATTTTTAGACGACGAAATATGTCACCGAGCTAATAAAAACGCATTCATTACATTTGAACTTTGACTCTTGCTAAGGGTAACGTCAGGACAAGCGCCGCATGTCTGCCACTGAATGGAAGAGTTCCCTTCACTCGGCTGTTCCAGTGAGTTCTCTGTGTGTGTTCGTCTCTTGCAGGATACTTTAGGATTGGCCTTGTGTTTGCTGCATGGGCTGCCTACGAGACACCAGCAGTCTTTGTCTCTCTTTACTCAGTCTCCGTAGCGCTTGATGGTAAAGTGCCCTGCTTGTGCTGATAGTTTTGAAATTGTGCTCGACGCTGGTTTGTGTTGGCATCAACACTTCCAGGTGTTGCATTGAACATGTCTCCAGCACAATAAACCTCATGCAGAGAAGGAGAACCGCAGGTGTAGTTGATAATAATAACAATGTCTGTCTTTCATTTACCTGTCATTAATGCCATTAATAACACCTGTGCTTTACCTGCTATGAGAAAAATGGTATACAGGTCATTTTCACAGAAGGCAATGCGCGTAGGTGTAAATAATAAAATGAATGATGGCTGGGTTCCATTTAGCATGAAAAAGGCCCATTATGCCGCTTGCAGATTATGCATTTTGCACCAATTTCAGAATGGATTATTTAAAGAAAAAAGAGCAGAAGACTATCAGTGTAGTATTTTTCACAACTAATAACATTAATCCATGAATGTAATGGAACTACTGTATGTAATTAATCAAGCTGCATCCTATCATATCATATAATAAATTGACTTCACCAAATGGGCAGCTTTTATTTTAAATTAAAGGTATTATTGGTCACATTCTGATAATGACACTGCATGAATGCACAGCTGGAATACAGGCTCTTTAAGTATTACATGTAGGTACAGTTGCATCCAGTTTAGAAAACCCAAAGATGCTTTGGCAGGAAGGAATAGTTACCAAGTGTGCAGGACATTGCGCGCTCTGTTTTCTGTGCAGGAGTGGACGGCTGGCTGGCGAGGAGGCTGGACCAGAGCTCCAGGTTTGGGGCCTGGCTAGATGTAGTGGTGGACAACCTGGGCAGAGGCATGCTGTGGAGCCTGCTGTTTGAGGTCTGATGGCTGCAGAACAGTCAACATATACAGTATACACACATTCACGCTAAGCGCTCACGTTAGGCTATGATGTTACCATATGGTTATCATGTAAGCATTGTTTTTAGATTTACATTAGCGACACACTTCCATTAGGATAGAACAACAGAAAACAGGTTTTCTGCTGCTTTAGCAAGGGCTGCTCATTATTTTGGAATGTTTTAACACCATATACAATATGATACTTGAGTATCATCAAGACAGTATTTTTTCAAGACTAACCCTAATCCTATACACACATTTCATCTAAGACTATAATACAAACTTGAAATACAAATCATATCTACCTCCAATAGACCATTTTCCAACCTAAACCATAATGTTTATATATAGCCTAGTGGTAATGGTTTTGCAGGATGAAAATCACCTTCTCAGTACATAATCTATCATAAATAAGTGCATCATATCTGCGCTTAATTCATGGTAGTGTAAGATAGACTTCATAGGACTACCAAACTTTTAGTCTCTGGAAACCAATGGCTGCCTGGAAGGTAGGGAAAAACTAAAACAAACCAAAAGAATCAGAAATATAAAACTTAATGGATAAATACAATTATGGTTGGTACCTTTTTAAAACAATGCGATATTATTTTCAGGGTTTTTAAAAATAAAAATGCTTAAATACTCCGTAAAAGCTGACCAAAAGCTGTTTTTCTCAAATACATTTTTTATTGAGCCCTTTGGTCAGTAAAAAGATAACAAGGAATCAGTTGTTTCTCAGTTAACAATTATAAAGCCAACATATGTGGTATACAGGTATCCATTTGACATCCAATCAGTATGTAAGACTGGAAACAATACATTGGAACAGTAGTAACAACAAACTAAACTGATGAGAGAAAAGGGGGGGGGGCAACAAATCCCATCACTCCAACCCACCCTGTATGTCTTTACTCACTCATTCTTTCCCATTTGTATGATACTGTGAAATACTCCAAAGATGTAAAATGTTGATAGTCTTCTAATTTGAAGCATCCGGGGCTTTGGAGACAATATCAAAAATGCCAGACCCAAAAGGTTGAACTTTAGAACACATGGAAAAACCCATGGCTTAAAGTTGCTTCTGAGAACTGGCATCACCTTTGGGAGAACGTCCAGATAGCTTTTGTGTAGCTTCACTTTAGAATAGTGGAGTCTGTGTGGTATTTAGAATTGAATTAAACAGTGTCCAGCATTGTTTGAGGTTTGTGTGTATATGCTGAATCCCTTCCTCCCACATATCATGATTTTTGAGGGTAATGATGAACGCAGTGTCAGAAAGCTGGATCTGTGTAGGAGATCATGGGTCTTTCAGCAGGATAATGACCCAAAACACACTTCATAGAAAAAGGTGTGGGAAGGTCTTAAAATCAGCATCTTGAAATTAAATCCACGTTGTAAACCATATTTAAAATGGTGTGCATTGTTCGTTTGTCTGATGTCCTGTATGTGTTGTGTTACAGTGGGGCTGGCTGGTGTCGGCATTGGAGTGGTGTGTGTTTGTGTGTAACCACAATACCAGAGGTGACCAATGGAAGAACAGCTTCGCCACCAGCCCTCGATTCATCCAAGCCATCATGGCAAACGGTAACCAGTCTGTCACCGCGAACAAGTTGGTGTTGAGATGCTGTGCAGCTCGAGACAAATCACAGACTCCGTGAGTTCATTTGAACCTTGTGTGTTTGGTGCTGTTAGGGTTTCGGACACCTCTTGGCACGTGGGTGGTGAGCGGGCTGCACTGCCTCCCACTGTGGCTGTACGGGTATCAGTGGGGTTTACTGTCCCACTGGCTGTATCTGCCTCCCTGGATCCAGGCTCAGGGCACCCTGCTGCTGGCTGCAGGCCGCCTGCTGGCTCTGTCAGTGGAGGTAGCAATAACCTGTGATAATCAGGAGCATGTTGAAGAGTATTGAATATTGTATTGAATTGCTCATATTTCACATTGCATTTGCTCATGTAAAGCTACGTCGGAGCCAAACGTCCCATCTGTTTCTCTGCAGATATGGTGTATATGGACACACATTGAATACCTCGCCATCGACGATCCGGAAGAGAAAAAGAACTGAAGGACACTCGGCAGAGTCAACTTATACTGTCTGATACTATTCTATTATTCCAACAATGGTTATCTCCAAAACTGAAAAACTCGAGGCATTGCTATGGGAGAATGTGGTCAAATGAGCCACATTTTGAACTTAAAAAATGTGTTGTGTGTGGCTGTTTTAGAGCTGTAGCAAGAATAGCATTTTTGACCTCTCCCTTACTTCATGTTCTCACTCTAGTTAAACATCTGAACTTCTCTTTTTAGACCCGTGAACACGATTGGTTTTGTGTATCTTACCCCTGTTGCTGTGTTGGAACAGACAGTGGGCACTCGGATACGTGTGAAAGGGAAGCCTCTTTGGTTTGTTGACCTGTTTAAGGGAATATGAATCTTATTTTTGTTGTTTGTTTATAGGGAACGCAGCGGCGGGGCCGTTACTCTGCAACCTAAGCAAAGACTGAAATGAACAGTTTCTGAGACTGTTTATAGGCCGGTTAGAAGTGTGAAAATGTTTCTGTTGGCGAGAGTATTTGTGATTACTGTAATTTGCTTTATGAAGTGACACCAGCAACCACAGGGAGAGGCATAGATCACACCAATATTGAATAGAAAGCCTGCATCTGCAAGGGATTTCAGTTTTGTGTAAAACAGTAGTTTAAACTCTACTGTACAGCACTAAAACTTACTCAGTGTATGTTTTACATGTGTACCTGTTTAGCCTTTATGATATCTACGATAATCCCACATGAATCGGTTCAACAATGTTTATTCACTGGAATCATACATATATGTCATCATTATTCCATTAAGCCAAAAAAATACACTTTATACCTTTTGTTCAAGTCCTTCCAAATATTCACTACATGTATTATATGAGTCTGGATAGATATGGATGTAAACTGCAACTTGACTGGTTATTCCATTATACCAGTTTTATTTTGGCAAAAGGCTAACTCTGGGTTGGAGGGAAAAAAAAACCCATTTCAACCTCTATAAAAAAAAATTCCACAAAAATGCAAAGATAAAGCATTTCTACCAAACCAGGGCTGTGTCTCAGGGGTTTATTTGCAAGACGGTCATGTGACGGCAATCATATTTAATGTCTAATGTTTTTGCTTTTGTGCAAATGCTGTGAACGCTTTGTTCCCCTGCAATAAAATGCTGAAAGACAGTTCCAGGAAGTGTGGGCTTTGTCCACCACAATACAACACAACGCAGAGTTAGAGCCACCACACATTGGGGGACGGTACCGTTGAAACAGGAATGGGCGTCCACCAACTGTTGCCACAAAGTTGGAAGAACACTATGGAAGGGGCCCAAACCATGAAAACAGTCCCGGACCATAGGTACACTTTAGTGTGTCCACATACTTTTGGCTGTACAGCGTATTGTAAACAGGTCATAACGGGGGGGTCCACCAGTGAAGGATGGAAACTAAGTGGGTTGTGATATAAAATACATTTAATATTTATTACCATCAACGGTTCTTGTATGTTTACAACACTTGTTTGGGTGTGTTTCATTTCACTGGGATGTGAATCAGTTCTTTGTGGCATAAACACAGAGGAAAATGCATGTGGAGTTTGTGATCAATGATATAAGTTTTAATGTTTTTTTTGCAGCTAACAGTGAAGCAGTAACAGGACAACAGTGAAACATCCCCTCATCACATTTGGTTGTCAATCATCTGACCACGCGGGCTGTCGGGAGAGATAACAGCTTCTATCTTTAACTTTGTCCATCTTTCTCGGATAGCCCCACGCTCCCCTTTGACCCCCAGCCCACCCCCTCCAGCACTGAAACTATGGCATTCCCTCTCAGAAATCAGTAGATCCCAATGATGTCAAGTCAAAACCTTGTCTCGTATATTTCATCAGTCAGCTGGTTTCTCAGGGTTATTGTTCAAGGGAAAAAAAAAACAACCCTAAAAACACTTCAACACTGTTTTTAACAAAAAAAAAAAAAAAAAAAAGCACGTCTGGGTTTGTTTCCTTTATCCTGCCGGCCGTACAGAGGACGTGACATCATGGCCAGATATTGACAGTTCAGCTGCAGTTGGGACAGAAGATGCTTCATGTCAAAATCATTGAAAAGGAGCCTTTTCTAGAACTTTCACAGGTGGTCCAGAGAAAAGTCCATCTCAGAAGACGCAGAAATCGCTTGCCAGTGGCTCCAAAACAGTAGCCCTAATAGAGCAGAACGCCATTCAGCAGGACATGTGACATTTTATTAAAAGCAGTCAGTGTAGCTGAAGGAAAGAACTAAATAAATCTGGGATAGACTAATCATGATATCTAACAGTGTAGGAGTGTCTAAGGGTAGGTTTTTCAATTCAATTTTTGCAATTATTCACTTTGGAAGACAAGATGATATGTATTTATCATTTGTCACAAGCCCAACTCTACTGTAATATACTGTTGTCTGCAAATTGTCCAAATCTTACTGCTTGGAAATACCGACTGCAGGTTAACATTCATTTCCACGTCTGCCCCGGAAACACGTTCTCTGTCTCCCGGAGGGAGAGGGTGCGCCCGTTAAAGTCAAAGCACCGAGACTGTAGCTGAGCGTCCTTTTAAGGGGGCTAAGGCTGGACCTCCTCAGCTAGAGCCACTCACATCACTGCTAGAGAGGGAGACGTCCGACAGCACTGAAGCAATATAGCAAGGCAAAGCTCGTTTTCTTCATTCACTTAAAACACAGCGGGGTAACTTATCAAAGGCATCACATTTTCAGTCATGTTGCAGATATCAGTGCCTAAATTTGTTGATTTTCACATTTTCCACCAGTGAGAAGGTTTCCGAGCAAAATCTCATCACTTGTTTCTCTGCAAAGCCACAAATGTCATGCTCACTTCATCCAGGACTCTTCACTCGGCGCTAATAAAGGCTCAGTTCACCCGAATCAATCTATCTCTCACTTACCTCTAATGGTATTTAGCCATGCAGATAGTTTTGATTTGATCTACCCGGGGTTCAGAGAGAACCATCTCTGACATTTCTGCCTCCATCCCGAGGAAATACTACATGGCCTCCAAAAGCTTTAGATGATATATATATATATTTATCGACCCGGGCTGGTATATTGGCAGATATATTGCGGATGTATCCGTTTTGTGGATATGTTGCCCGATAAAATCACAAGAAATGTCAGCAGAGAAATGCCAAGTAATTTAGACAAATGTTGCCATCACATAGTTTGTCCAGCAGAGAGCACTAACAAGTTGATAATACACTGTAAAGTGTCCACTGTCAGCACATATGTTGGTCCCAATTCTCGATTAACCAAACGTAAGGGCCCCACGTTGTAAAAAGAATGAATATTAGGTTGTTTTTTTTTTTTTAACTCCCAAATGCCAATATTTGTATCAGCCTTAAAAATACACTTGGTTTGGCAAATACCAAGAACCACTAAACTCGAGGTAAGTGATATATATATATATATATATATATATATATATTCTTATATATTTCTTTTTTTTGTGTAATCGGAGTGATCTGATCCTTTAAAAGTGCTGCGTGTAGACCAGACGGGTGTTTTTCCCACCGGTTCATTATGATTAAAGACCAGCACCCTCGAAAGCAAGCTAGTTCATCTCTACAGTGAAACAATTGATGTGATTTTGGACAGAAACAGTCAGCATGATAGAGGCTGATGGAAAAACATGGTCCAGTAAAAAATTTAAAAAAAAAAAGAAAAAAAAAAGAAGAAAATCTGGAACTTTGCTTTAATGGGATATCTGACGGGAAGGAGTGGAGAGGAAAGGCCAGATGCACAGGTAAACAGGCTGGCGACACATGCATGCACGCTCACACACACACACACACACACAAATATACAATATTGGTCCCCATTGTAGTGCCCTTAAGGGTATAATAGTTTATTTAGCACTTAGAAGTATGGGTCCGTCTACAGACAGATAACTGCAAGCTGGTGTAAGGCTGGTAATCATCAGTGGAGCACTTGGGCACCCAGAGTTCTATCTGTGTATACTGACACACATACACACTCATACGTGAAGCCACAACCTTAAGATTGACAAATAAAGGGAGGCTTCGAAGCCTCTGTACATGTAGCATCTTCCTCTTTTCACTCCTACCCATGTCCCTTGAAAGTTGAAATGTAATGGTGCTGAGCTGTTTCTTTAGAATTCATGGCCACTCAGTAAGAAAAGCATAAACAAAGGGCTACATAAACATACGCTTTTGCATATAAATTATTGGCATTTTAATTATTCTAGGTCAGTACTAAGCTGGAAAAAAAAAAAGAGATAAAATAAATTGAAAACAAGGCCTGTGCAGCCTGTTGTGTGTGTAACAATATACCCACTGGTTCAACACATTCCACTGTTTGTAATCTCTCCACCAAGCAGTTCATAACAGGAGGTTTCGTAGGGTCCACTTTCATTTCTTTGCAAAGAGAAAAAAACCCCCAAAACAATAAAAAACAAACAAGAAGCCTTCAACTGAAACTTAAGTGTACAATCTGCTGTATTATTTTTACTGTACAAGTGTCAAAAATATCTGACATTTTCCCCATTCTCTGATCCGCCAAGTGACGATGCCGATGGACGTGGGTTGAAACAGGTCTTTCATAGATGTGCGCGGGGTCCAGATACTGTCATGTACATAGCCCTGGAGAACATGGTTTTGATCTGTGACGAGTCTCATGGCATTCAGAGCTACACTGGTTTAAATACAAAAGCAAAAATGTTCTCCGATTCCAAACTGAAAAGAAAGGCGGCGAGCGAGACAAGAGAAGAGGAGAGGTCATTTGTCATCCTTACAGGACGTTTGAGGTTTTTTTTTTTTTTCTCTCTTCATTTTTTTTACCCCCCCCCCCCCTCAGTCGTGTGTCCTCTTTCTCTTGGAGAAATGCAACAGTCTGCTCTGTGGGGTGAAGCTGAGCCCAGCCTGGAGTTGCATCTTGGTGGTTTGTGTGGGTGTCGATGAGGTTTGATAACGGTGTCTTCTCTACTTTTTTTTATTCCATGACTAAATGTGTGTGTATGTCGGTGTGTGTGTGTGTGTGTGTGTCCTGGCAGCTGCAGTGACTATAAAGCCGACTGACTGGCCGGTGATGCTTGAATTTTCTGTGTATTACTAAATAACTGTGTGCAACTGAAGCATCACATTTGGGCTTATTGTATGTCCTCACCAGGCTAAAGCCCACGGGTCTTCCCCCCACCCCCACCCCCGCCCCTCTCTTCCCTCATAAAATCAGCCGAGACAGGGGCGGGTGGGGCCCAGGCTCTGAGCCAATAGGAAAGCTTGTACCACCTCCTGGGTCTGCTGGGGCGTAGTGTTGACGTCCTCCAGGGCATCTGCCACTGCAAACTGTCGGTCCCTCAGCCGGTTCCAGTTGGACAGTACGTTGTGGTATTCAAACACCTTCTCGTAGTTTCCCACCGAGTTGTAGAGTTTGATCAGGCCTCTGTAGTCGTACTCCAGCCCGCTGTAACCCTCTCCGAACAGCTTCTTACCTGTGAGGACGCAGGAAACACCACATGCCATGTTTGTACTCATCCTAGAGCTGCACGGATTAGTCCATTAACACATTAGTCAATCAACTGAAAACAAATCATCAACAATTTAGATAATTGATTAATTGCTTAGATCATTGTTTCAGCTGGTCAAATGTGAGAGTTTACTGCTTTTCCTTGCCTTACGTTATAGTAGATTGATGTCTTTGGACATCAATTTGGGCTCTAGAAAATAGTTTTCGGATGTTTAGGAGATCAAATTTATCAGCTGACAATCAATGATGAAAGTAATCGTTCGATGCAGCCCAACATCACTGCTTATTAATTACATGCTAATTAGCCTGCTAATGGCTAACTTAATGCCCCACCGTGGCCGATTAAGCCTTGGACAGACATTAGGCATTAGAGGCTAGTGTCAAAAAGAGAGAGAGAGGCAGATCAAATCAGTCTGACTCAGCTGCCAGCTTTGGCTCAGTTCATTTGTGGAGCAGCACCCCTGGGTGCAGACAAGAAAAACACTTTTTTTTTTTTTTTTTCTGGAATCCATGAGACACAGGAGTGACCACAGGCCTGGATTACAACGCGAGATCAGAGAGCTATGCAGCTATCCTTGGGCTTAACCTAGGGTTTCCAGTATCCAAGACGCATGCTTGCTTTTAAACAGGGTAAATCACCATGGTAACCTATGCCAGCACGGTTCAGTTTATAGGATCCGGTCAAAACATGTAACTAGCCTGCTCATTCAGGACAGGATCCTGGCGTGGACAAAGGTACAGGTACGTTTCTTTGTTAAAAACCAACAGAGACAAAGATAAAAAAGTAACATCAAGTTTGAGTGACCCATCCATCCCTTCCCTGTGTCTGACCGATAGCGATGGAGCGCAGGTAGAGCCGCTCTGCGTCTTCATACTGGTTCATGTCGTAGTTGTAGAGAGAGGCCAGGTGACCCACAGACAAAGCCACCTCGTAGTCCTCGTGGCCCAGAAGCTGCTCCTTGATCTGGATGGCTTTGATGTGCATCTCCTCTGCCTCCTGGTTAGATGGACACCCGTAAAACCAGACACAGACACACACACACACAGAAAAATAGAGACATAGGTCACACATCAATGCAGAAATATTACAGAGAGAGTTTCTTGTGCTTTTCCAATGTGCAACACATTTGGTTCCTTTTCCACATCAGACTTTTGGTCAGTGCATGTAAATGTCATCACTGGGTTCAAGTGAGGTGGTTATGGAACCTGGTTGTAATGCTTGTAGGTTTTCAACTCATTATTTCCAGAACATTTTCAATGATATAGAGCCCAATATGTTTCTCTCTATGGAGGGCTGATTTAAAATAGTGTTAGTCTCTTGTTAACTGTGAGGTATGAGTTCTGAGAATAGGGCCGAACTTTGCTTTGTGACGCACCGCTTTCAGTGTGTCACTACTGCTGCTGGGCCAAACAAGGCTAAAGAAGTTGAGCTCCCTTTGGACAAGGTCACATTACTGAAGCTCAGTTAAACTGCAAAATTCAAAGCTTTTAAGCAACCGAAAACAGTTTTGTTACAAACATGAGGTCAAACAGGGTCCTGCCTTAAGAGCCAGGTGTCTGCCCGCGATGAGCACTGACAAAAATGTATTCCAAGGTTTGTCAAATCAAGTGGGTATCTTCCAAAGTCTTCCTTTTTGTTACTATCCCTACACTGGACAACTGGAAACACAAAGAGGGAATTTTACAATGGAAGATATCCACTTTGTCCAGCTCAGACTGCTGACGTCTCACATTATCTGCAGATCAACTTCAGAATGTACTTTTACACAAAACAAGGACAGTTTTTGTCCCCCATCACTTGTACAAGTATATAAATATATTGAAAGCAAGCAGGGCGAATAATTACAGCAAGCAACACCTGTTTCAACGTTCATATGGGCACCTGACTGTTGTTTTTTTAGATAGACAATTGTGAAAAATTGTGAGCCTATCCTTTGACCAGAGGGGAGTCATTAGCCCGCTAACTCTATATGTACACCCAGCCAGGGATCATTCAGAAACTAGCTTGCAGAGCACAGATGTGTTCCCTGGCTTTCTGGTGTCATTTTACAACATTCGTTTGTTTGATTTGTCTGATATGTTCGACATTTGTTTTGAAAATGTGGCGTTAACAAAGCAGGCCATGATACTATTACTGCTTCAGCAGCAATGTATGTTATGTTGTGGCAGTGTCATCACGTTTTCTTACATTATATGTTAGATTATTATTATTTAGTATCAAATGACACAACTGGCAAAAAGCCCTGAGCTAGTTTCACTTCTTTTGTTTCATATTATCTGAATTAATACTTTGATTACATCCAGAACAATACAAATAATAATAATCCTGAGAGTTGATCTTTGCACTCATTGCTCTCACACACACACACACACACACACACACACAAAAAAAGACATGTCCATCCACCTTGAACTTCCTCATCGACTGGTAGAGTCGTCCTAGGTTGCCATAGTGTTTGGCTGTCTGGACGTTGAACTCTCCGAAGGCCTTCTTGGCCAGCTGCAATGACGAGAGGTGAAGGTCATGAGCCTCCTGCAGAAGGCGCTCTTCCGTCTCCTTATTGTGGCAGTCGATGGCTATTTCCTCCAGAATCAAAGCTGGGGGAAATGAAGGATGACGAAGCACACATGAGACGTCTGTCCAGGAATCAGACGGCACTTCACTGTTACCATCTTAACACTTTGCATAGGCGACTCGTCACTGCAACAAACCTGGGTGAACCTCTCCTCAATATGCATACCAAGATAATTAGGTGTGCTTTGGTGAAAAAAAAGTGTCTAACAAGAAGAGACCTTTTCTGTTGTTAAAGTGAACTTGAGGAATGTGGAAAAAGTATTCCCAGAAAGCAACTGCTAAAGTGTTAATTATTCAATCAAATTCAAAAATGTTTATATTATAGGACTGAACGCATAGTCAGCAATGAAACATATATCACATTATTATTATCGTAATTATGACATATGAATATATTCAATGGCTGACACATATGTCATAATAATACTCATCATCAGAGCTCATTTATAGTTGACTACGCATCTTCTAAACCTGACGTTTTAAAGCAATAACTCACTCCTTTTAGATACAGATTTGAAACCTGTGCAAATGCGTCTTCTGATTTGGGCACTTTTGAGAAACTGTAAAGACTTGAATCTGTAGAGTTAAAAAAAAGTCTGCAATTCATAACATAGAAAGGCTTAAAACAAGGATCATGGAAAACTCCAGTGCCTGCCTGATGTTCACCCCGCTGTACCCTCCACACAGCGGGCAGAAGCCCAGTGTCTCCAGGAAACGCCTTCATCTTACCTTTGACTCTCTTGGAGGAGGCCAGCAGCAGATGGTCCTCAGGCAGAATGTGAGTTATGATGTCTATGGCACGTTCTGCATGGAATCTGAGGAACAAGCACAGCAGCTGAAACAAACAAATGTCATGCAACTCGGACTTGGCAAGAAACTGGACTCTATTCAGGATAAACACTTCCAAGAAAGGCAAGTGTTTCCCTTAAAGCAAGTTGTTTTGAAGCTGTGATCGGGGTTAGAGGTAAGGGCATTACCCAGTTTTGAAACAGGCCCTTTGTATACAGGAAGGAGTGTCACTGGAAACATCTTCCACTCAGCTCCCTGCCATCAACTATCACTTTGTCTAAAATGATGATGATTTTAATGTATGAAATGGCACACAAGGCCTGCAGCCATTAAAACATAAACACCAGGACAGTGAGAGAACTGACCACCACAGTATGAGTCACAGTCTTGTGCTTCATCTACAAGGGAGCAGCATGTCTAATGTAATTATCTGGCTGGTCTAGGAATAGTCCTGAGTTTGGAAGATTTATTGTACTCACAGAGCGTTGTCAAATTTCCCCGAGCTGTACTGGTGCACGTATGAGGAGTAGGCCAGGTCTTCGTGGGCTGTGGCAACGTGGATGTTCTTCCCCCCGAACACAGACTGTCGGATGTCCAGCGCTGTCTGGAATTTGCACAGAAAGAAAGGACCTTTAATTAGACATACATAATACGCCACACTGGTTCTTAATGAAAATGAGTACATAGAAAACATGGACACGCTCTGTTGCCAATCACTCTACTTACCTGGTAAATAGCGACTGATTGGCATATGTTGTCTACATTTAATAAGTAAAATCCATAATCTAGCAGCGTGTCGGAGTACTTGGGATGCTTGTGTCCAAAATGTTCTCTGCAAAACACAAAACACTGAATCAGAATTCAATTCAGAATGATAACAAAAAAGGAGCACGGATAATGTTGGGTCCTTATAAAGACACAGCAGGTTACCTCGCTAGAAACACTGCATGTTTGATCAGCTGCTCTGCTTTTCTGAACTCTCTCTTCACAACGCAGGCCTGCAGCGGAAAGACGAGTCAAAATTTACACAATCACGCCTGCTGTTCTGTACATCCATTCTGCAAAGGCACTGTACCGACAATGATAACTCAATTAAATCTTGTAATATAGAACATAGTTAACCTTGGAGGCTTGCCGGAGGACATCAACCACTACTTTGACAGGCAGCCCTGGAGTAATTTCCTTCATAGCCTCTATACACCACCTGTATGCCTGGAAAAAGATACGAGTGCCAAACTTAATCCACGTCTGTCTGGAGTATTTCTCAGCAACTCTGCAATTGTTAAACAGACTCAAGCGTAATAATTCAAATGGTCCTTTATGGTCTACAATATATATATATATATATATATATATATATATATATATAAGAAATATAATATAATTTCCTCAGTCACTGGTGGTCAGACATACATGCATACCTCATCATAGTGGCTTTTGGCGAAGAGCAAGGCACAAAGCTCGCCATATAGCGCTGCCTTGTTGGCCTGGTGGCCATGTTTGGCTAGTTTGTCCATGTAAGACTGAGCAAGCTTGAAGGTCTCCTCCCCCAGGTGGTACTTACAGTTGCCATTACGGACATGAAGCAGCCTGTGAAGACAAAGAGTGGAGAACTTAATAACAACCTCAGGCCAAACATTTTTGAGGAGGCTTTCTGATTCAGTCATTATTTATTGTCATATTATAAACACGGCACACTGTCATATTTACAGTGCTATAAAAGCCTTAAACCTATCTGCTGGAGGGCTAGACATAAAAAAAAAATTGTTGATTATCAAAACTGTCATCCCTAACTTTTCTGTGAATGTTAAACGGCCAGTTGTCTTGGTACTTATCAATAGTAAATACAATCTGCAGAGTGGCGAACTGAAGCTGGCCCTCTGCTTATGAAGTGTACTCTCAAGGAAAACAACACCTTGGACGTGGGTGGAAAATGTCTGCAGTGTGACAATTCACTGATCTCAATTAGAGCCCCTGTATGTAGAATTTGAAATTTGCTGAGATCCACTGGGCTGGAAAAACAATAAAGGATTTGAAGAAACAGAGAGAACTAGAACAGATGCCCCCATAAAGGAGCTGCTTGATGCCACAGTTTTGAATATTAACCTGGTAAAAACTTGCCATTTACTGCAGCCTTAAAAATCAAGAAATCCTTCTCAGCCCTAACGTATGCGTTTCGTGTGGTTCTGATCTAACGCAACTACAACTCTGATCAGACTTAAAATAGCCATTTGTCAAGCCTATCAAAACTTACTCAACTCAATATACTAACTTGCAAATGTCAAATTCAAAGATTGTTGTTATTCTATCATTGACAGTCTGCATTTCGAGTCACCGGCTGTGAAATGAATTCTGTGTGTAGCTGTGTGTGTGTGTAACAGAGACAGATCATTCTTGATATTACCTCTACATTACTGAATGGGTGTAATGACATGGGACCAATATAATTCCAAACACAAAGACACTATGGAGGCCATTTTGTCAACTTTGGCAACCAGCACCTGATGCCTTTCTGTGCCAAAAAAAAGAAAAAGTCACACTGGTCAAGGGTGCACCACTGAATGGGACTAAAATGCTTTGTTTTGCTATGACTAAAACTGAAAAGACCTAAAAGATTAAGTAAACTAATTTACACATTCTACACAAAAGGGTATTTGAAAGGAATTCTTACTAAATATAACCACACAGTGAATGTCCACAGGTTTTGACACAGACCTGACACAGCATTCTACAGCCCGGAAGCAGTGGAGGACCTCACTGTGGAGCGTGCACAGCTGCAGGCACGACAGAAACACCTTCTCGGCATCGCCATACCAGCCCGCATCAGACAGGAAGCCACCTATAGAATCAAAAGACATCACATTACTCGAGCTGTCTCCAATTCCGCATCCCCTGTACTCACTGGTGGCTAAAGTATAGGGTGGTTTTCTAAAAACTTTTACCCAAATGCTCTATTCAAAAAATGTGTCAGTGCAAACTATGTGTGGGAGCAACAAAAGACAGAGAAACTCATCTTCTAAACACACTAGAAGCAAGACACACATCAAGTGCTTCATTTAGCTAATGTAGCGCTCTTCTCACTTTTCAAAAACCGTGACTGCCATGGCTAGCCAGCAAAGTTACTGCTTAACAGGCATCCAACCAAGAGGTAAAGGAAAAGTAGTGGTGGACTTTAAGATGGCTATCTAACTGGCCTTGTCTAAGACCATATGAAAAATATGAACTGTTTGGCTGACTACACGTGATATCATCCAACAGTAGTTTTGAAAATCCTCTCTAGAACCTGTGCTGAGGAAAACACGGATTGGCCAAGAGCATCTTGCTTGGATAAAACCACAGGGCTGGTAAATATCTTTCATTTCATCATCAATTACATGTGGTGATGTTGAGGTAGCAAGCCAAAGAATAGTCTACCAAAGTAAACGCTGCTGTTCTTGCTTGTGGGTGCAGCTGAGCAGCTGAGCTATGGCGTGTTTACCATAGAGGTAATGGTTATATGACACACTGGCTCGCCGTGTTACATATAATGTCTTGAGATAACGCCAACACCACCACCATCTATGAGCCCCTGATAGTAATTTAACCTCATTTATCATTTCATTTCAATGAAGATGTGTCCTAATACTTAGGCTGCATTCAGACCAAATCAGGCATTGCGGTGAAAACGCCAGTCCTCCCATTCATTTGAATGTGGGTAGTCGGTTTAGGCTGCGGCGGTGGCGGGAAAAACAAAGGCAGGGAAAAGTTGAAACAGATTCAACTTTTGGAGAATGTCAGAGCCCCAGAGCTCCCACATAACCCAGCACTAATCGCTGATTTGGTCTGGATGCAGCCTTACAGACTGCGCTGCATGATATTTTAAGAAAAGGACATCTATTCATCAACGTCTATTATACTTAATAGTGCATCCATGGTAGTAATAAATGTGGTGTAATTAGATAACATTGGCTACATAACCGCTGGCAACGATCCGGCCCATCTCTGATCCCTGAGGTATTTTTCCTATCAGCTTAAGCTATGATAACATCAGTGGGAGGAATGAATGGCCTCCACTTATTCGCTCATCGTTTCTCTGTTCCTGTTGCACACAAGAGTATCTCAGGGTGTGTGTGTGTGAAACCCTCCGCGCCCTGTCCCACCATTTACCCAGCACAAAGCCGAACTGGATGGCCTTCTCTTTGACATGGGCGTCAGACTCTGCGATGTAGGAGCAGCGGCGGCTGAAGGAGTTTGCCAGAACTGAGGCCACTTTCACACCATGGTCCATTAGGGCCTGAAAGCAGTGGTGCAGGAGGTGTCTGCAGCGGGGAGGACAAAGGAATGGACCATGTAAGTGGAAGGTGTAACTATTGGGTAATGATAAATATATTGTTTGTTACATTTAAGCCTCTACTAAACATAGATACCAGTAGTAACAACATCACAAATATTTGGCTAATCAGTGAATGACAATGCTGATGACTACTGCTATTGTATTCTCATTAAGCCTATCAATGCAGGTTACATCACACAGATAACATTCCATAAAGTACCTTCACGTAAAGGGTACTTTATTGTGCACAGGGCTTTAACTTTTACCAAGCTCTTTTATACCGGGGTTGCAACGTGTTTTCTTTCACAAAACCTCTTCCCACTCTAGTAAAGTGAAGTTTAAATGGCAACAGGGTGTGATATGGAATTTAAACTGGCTTTGTTAAACTGATGGAACTGAGGAGGAGAAGACACACTGTGACTCGACCAGCAGAGGCCCCAGCAGGAAGAGAAGGAATACAAAGCAAGCCAAGCACATCAGTCACATCAGCCACAGGAGAGGAGCACGTAATAGGTAGAAAAAACATTTCATTCAGAGTGGGTCATAACAGTAAATGGAGGGATACACTGGGCCAATTCAAACACAATTAGAAAGCCAACATGGCCAAAAGTCCATTACTGCAAAATAACTTCAATGTCTAAGAATGGATTCTGCCAAAACCTGTCATGAATATATACTAGAGGTGCAACTAACATTTATTTTCATTATTATGGAGATGATTTTCTCTATTAACCATTTTGTCTACATAATGTCAGAAAAATGAACAATGCTCATTACAATTTCTCACAGTCCAAGGTGGCATCTTTAAATAATGAATTATAATTCAAATATCAGGTCTAGGGAAAGGATCAAATCCTGACATTTGAGAAGCTGGAACCAGAAATGTTTGCCATTCTTTTAAACTATTAAAATAATTGGTAACAGTGGTTAAGTTTTGGTAAGATATGAACTATATATGTATCCACTATTCAATGGGTGCAGTTTTTCCATACACATACAGCATAAACTGCTCTGAGAACCATCTGTTTAAGGGACCACAGTCTCCAGAACCATTTCATACGACAACTGATGGGTCAATGTGGATGTTGTGAGGTGTCCGGCACAGCTCAGTCCCATTATGTTCTTACCTTTTGTCTGAAGCTCGCAGTACTTTGGCAAACACCTCCAGCTCACAGAACTCTCCTCCCAGCTGGCAGAGCCGGCCCTGCTGATAAAGCTGAGACACACACACAAATGGAGGGATATGGTGAGGACGGAAACTCACTGTGGCTACACACAGACTACAATGGTGGACATCCTGTCCTAATTTTCATCCTAGTTTCCATCATGGGCCTTTTAAATGTCTGTCATTCAGGAGTGGAAACAAAAGCGGTGCCTCTGCGGGTGAAATCTCACTTAATGTCTGAGTGATGTGAGATTACAGGAGAAATTGGTTCCTTTGGTCCAATCCACAGATGACCCTCAAGTCTGCGCACAGAGGGCACAGAGACACTACAATACCCGATATTCACCATGAGGGAACTGGAAAACATAAAACCTACTGCTGTGAGAAGCAGAGGCGAGGGTTATGGACTGTAACAGTCCAGCAGAGAGCAGAGTAGGGGCGTTTTCATATTGGGGACGATTGCTGCGTACCGTGCCTGAGTACAATTGCCCCCCCCTCTCAGCTTTCACATTGTTTCGTACCAGAGTACGCTTGATCCACACTCCATAGCAGCTGGTGGCGGTAATGTGCCATAAACCATCAAGAAGAATAAGAGTATACTTGCATCATCAACTGCGCACATTTGTTTATGTTGACACTCCAGAGTAGAGAAGAGTACTATGAGCATTGTGCCTACTATTATTGCTATTGTGGAGACAATGTCAACATCGACCCGCTCGCCTTCCATCCTACCTCCATCAGCCATGGCCGTGCAGTTCAGGGGACGAGATCGGTGTGTTAATAGTTATGGCGTCACATTATAAATAGCGGTCTACTTCCGTGTTTTGGTACAGTAGCTTTCACACCTGATGCGAACCGTACCCGAGAACACATGAACCCTATTCGAGACCACCTTTTGAAGTGGACCCAGGCATGTATACAGTGTTAATTACACTAATAAAACAACCTGTGCGCTGATCCGGGCCTGGATCGCTAGTGTGAAAACCCCCTAGGTGAGAAAACAGCTCTCCATGCCGCAAGTAGGGAGGTAGGAAGTAGAGAAGGGGCATTTGGCCATCCTAAAGCAAGTCTTTGGCCCACATGTTCTAATGTAGTAATGACTACAGAGTACTCATGGGTCAGAACATCAACATGTTGACGGGCGTCGCCGCTGGTGTGATCCCATCACAAGGTGGTCTGTTCAACTGTGGCATTAGAGATTTTCACATTAAATTACTTTTTCTTGGTAATCACACCTCTACTTCAAAAAAGGTATCCTTTACTTAAGGAAAACAGAAATAAATGAGACTCTCATTTGGTTTTATTAAATGTAGGGTCGATGGCCAGTTCAGAAGTCATTTGTTAACTTAGTTTTACCTAATTAATAACATGAAAGCCACTAATGGAAAGTCCTTTCTTGAAATTGTTTGTAAAAACTAATAACATTTTTAGACCAGGTGATTCAAATCAAATTTACTGACAAACAATGTAAATGGGTCAGCACATGTTATCAAACCTTGTTTCACTATCCTCCTCTTAACCAGGGTGGTGGATTACACGTGTGCCTGAGGACCCCGTCAGTTTGAAAAAGACTAACAAATAAGGCAAGAGGGCATAATTCTATGTAACTCTTTGTGTAGGACATGTATGGCGGTAGTGGTAGCTTCAACTCTGAACAGTGGCGACCAGAGACCAAACACGAATGGGTCAAATGTAGGTTAAAGATGCATTCAGTAGAGCTCATCAAACACAAGTTTCCTGTATGAAAGGGGTCACAGCGAAGACAGGTTACTCTACCGACCAGCACACTCAGATATAAAAGCTACCTAAGATGCCTACTTATTCTCAACAATGGGCAATTGAGTGGCATTTTAGGCTGAGTGAGAGCTCTTCATGGGCTTTACCCAGCTGGCTTTTCCAGTCTTTCAGAAAAACATCGCTGCATTTATCACAGAAAAGATAGCAAAATGGTTTACACATTAACATCACAAATCAGAAGTGAATGCATGAAAACCAGGGGTTTCACAGTAAATAGTACAATTTCATTTAACAAAGCCGCCATTTAGGACAATATCGAGAACACAAGCCCAACATTTTCAGCAATATGTAATATTATATAAAGTCTTGAATTTATGAAAAAGTGCCTCAAAACTTTTCCTTGTGATGATTTTGTGTCCATGTCCCACCTTCATGAGTGCAACAAAAGTAGGACAGTCGTGAAGACTAATCAGTCGTAATAACTGGACATGTCTGTTTCAGTGCAACATGATAGTGCAGGTGATTTACAGGAGGTGCTATCCATCTGACAGAGAATCGTAATAAATGTAGCCAGCTAGCGACGAATTGATACACCATTGATGCAAACTGTTTATTAAATTATGACTTTTCCAGGTGTTGACAAGATCACTCTTTTATCCAGTAATGAATGCATATTTAGAATTTAGTTAGAGGTTTAGTGTGGCATACAAGTACTTTAGGTTTGGTTCATTGGATTCCAATGAATCCAGGTACATGACCTACAATCACAGAAGAATTTCTCTCTCACCTTTTTAAATAAGGGTGCAGAGGAGGAAGAATGTAACGCTGCCCTCCAGCTGTCTGAGAGGTGCAATATTTGATTCAATCAATTGTTGGAAATATATTTTTTTGCTTTTGCTGTTGCCGCCAAGACCCATTGTTGATTAATAGTACATCACAGTACAGTACCAATGGCATTGATTCATAAAGATAGTTTGTTGTAACCAGTTGTTTGCTGCTGGTGGACCACATCTACAGCATCTCCACATCACAGACACTACTTGACGATGACTTCATGTCAACAAACTTGGAATGCAAAGTTTCCTTGATTACTGCAGCAGGAGTGAGCAACGTAAGGCACTGTGGTATTTTAGGACACGGAAGCTACGGTAGAGATCGAGTGGTATGAGTAGTGGAGGTAGACGTTGCAGCTTATCCAACTTAAGAACACAGTGGAATAGTGAAAGCCTGCTGTATTATCAACTGCCATTCTCACCACTGGCGTGGTGGAAACGGATCGCGAATGGAGTGCGATTTTTCAGCTTTCCAGCTTGGAAAGGTTGCAGAGTTAACAAAGATGTGTCGCACGGCATTGGTAGCAGCTGTAAGACGAACATCACCTTCAGCAACGTTTTGTAAGCTGTGTTGTTTGTTGCTGCATAGCTACATAACTAAAAGAAATGCAGTGTTTTTTTCAGTGTCATCCTGGCGCTCCCATGTGAAGGCAAGACACAACTTTCCTTGACTAGATTACATCAGTGTGCTGTGCCTTGACTAATATAAGATAATCCTTTATTAATCCCTCAGTGGGGAAATTTGCATGTGCCCCAATGTTGCTATGAAACCATCTAGTTAAACTGTATACTTCTGACATAAGGCATACCACATGTTACCATAATAAATGATGGATAATTACTCCAATATTGAATCACTTTATTTGTGTAGCATAATATTGATTAGTCCAACGCTGAAGTAAATATGTGTTTAGTTCACAGTACCAATGTAGTGCAAATACAACAGGTAAAATAAGTACAACTGAGCTAAAAAGAACAACAACAACAACAAAAAAAAGGCAGATATAAAAATAATGGCGACCCTTAGCTAGAATACAATGTGCCGTCTTGTGGTTGCGTAATCTCTATTACTGAAAAGAAAAGGGATTTTCACACTTCACATACACTTAGATTGACAGTCACTGGTGACAATGTTACTCAGGTCCTAAATCTTTGTTACACAAATTCATGACTTATTATGCTTGTGATTCATAGCGTTTTTGGACTATAATCATTTGACACAGCATTTAGGCCACCATGTGAGGAAACTCTCAGGCCAACGTCTGCCTTAGCATTAACACAATTTAACATTTTAATTTTACTGTTAAAAACTACATTGGGAGAACAATAAAATATTTGTTGCCTGCTGGTTAAGGGGGGACGTCTAAACCAACCACAGCTACCAGTGTACATCATGAATGAGCATTGATCCAGTGGGCAGATCATACATGACCTTATGTAGGCAGGCATATTTATCCTATGGTTGAAGACACAGATGCCATATCTGAAAAGCAAGCTGTATTTATGACCTCAATATTTCTAAAAAGCCAGGCAAAGATCCTGCTTATGGCTCAAGAGCAGCACTGTTTTCAGTGTGGCATTTCATTGAAAGTCGTAGGGAACAAAACGAATCGTTTCCAAAACAAGTATGTTTGCCTGTAACTGGAGGCTACTTTAAATACAGTGAGACAAACAGAACAACAACAAAGACACAAAACACTGTTCATTTGCATGACAACTCGTTCCAATTGATTTATATGAATCCGAGCCCGATGTAATTAGCTAACGTTTCAGGATCAATGCCGTGTATGGTTTCTAATTCAACAAACACTCATTATACAAATATACGTACTAGGCATATTACATTTAAGGAAAATGTAAAGCGGGGTAAGCTAGTGGTTAGTTAGCAAACCGGGAAAAAAATGTTTTTTTTGTCTACAAGAGCTAGCGTAACGTTATCGTAATTTAGCTAACGTTAGCAGCAATGTTAGCAGCTGATTACACAAGCTCGTACAGTCTGGTGGCTGTCAGATACGCCTGAGCCTCTTGGCAGGTAATTCTTACCTTATAATAGACATCGAACTGTATGTTTTCTGGGAGCGAGCGTATGTCCCTTCTTGAACGGCTGTAGTTGTCCACCACAGCCGAGATAGCGGTGTTGTACAGTGTTTCTGGGATCCATTCGAGCTCCACCGCAGCCATGTTGTTTTCCCTCTCCAAAAAAAACCCCAGCAGCTACAGCCCTCCCCAACTCTCCCTACATTCGCTACCTTGCCGCGATTAAAGTACTCCCTCCGCGAGTCCTCATAAAACATCCGCTTCAAAGCGAGGCTGCAAAATACTCGTGCTACCGCGACGGTACCGCTACAATTCTAACACCGCTGTTTAATTTCCATTTTCTCCTTCATCTCCAATTATTCGTCGACCCTACAGCAGTTCCGTGCCCCCGTCCCGACGCAGACATTCACTGGGCTCTGACGCAGTGACGTAATTGTGCGGTCGATGCAAAAAAAAAAAGACCCTTATATTCATGACGAAAAGTCATATTATGTACACTTTAGTAGGATTGAGGAGGGTGTTGTGACTTACATAGGCTACTGCTTTACGTAATGATGTCATGGCAGACCCTGTCCACCCAAAACCGCCTCTCATCGAGAAATTAACGTTATTTCTGGTTAAAACATCCTCAGTTGGCCGGTAAAACGTATAAGGAGAAAGGCATTCATACAAAATAAACACACCATGCGTTTTTTTTTTGAATCAATGTATGTGAACTTGTCCAGTTCTTAGGTTTCCTATTGGGAGTTTCTGAGTAAAACAATGGCTACATGGTTTATCTGATGTGGATACAAGCATACTCTCATTAAAGCTGAAAGTTGGTCACACTTAAGGGGATCCAAGTAATTCATTATGAGGGCTAGACCAAAATTATGATACTGATAAACTGAAAATGTATTATACTGATGCATATTGACTTTTTAATATAAAGCACGTTGACTGTGGGTTTGTATTTGCTATGTGTTATTGTTGTTATTTTGTCAATAGATAAGAAAATAAAAATCTTAAATGTAATATCATTCATATAAAACATAATATGAACCATACATACTGACTTTTTTTTATGAAATTATTCTATTTTTATTCAGAGAAAACAAAACAAACAAATCTTAAAAAATAATACAATACACAAACTGCTTTCTATCAAATCATCTTTTTTCCAAAATGTTCTCAAAGGAACAAAGACAACATTTGACAAGTACTGATTGCCATCTGACTCTTGTTTCTCTCCTGGTGAAGCTTTGCTTGGCCTTGCTTCTTGCTTGTTTTGGGGAGGTTTTGCTTTTCACTGGTCCTTGGTTGCTTTAGGTGTACCTTTACAATCATTTCCAATGAGTCGTGATGCATCTCAGTCTTATCTTATTAAAAGATTCTGGTGATCCATTTTCTAAATCTGATCTAAATTATTGTCTCTCCTTTGTTTATGACTTAAGAATAGGTGATTTTTTTTTTTACCAGGATAATATTTGTAGGTTCATTAAAAAAAAGTTTTCATCTGTGAAACAGGTGGAAATTTTTTTTTGGCAAATGGGATTATTTTCAAGATCATTTGACCTGTTTTCACAGAAAAAAACAAAGTGACTTGTTTAAAATGATCCTGGAACAACTTTTTCTGCCCAACAATTTCACAAATGAAAAAGAGTTTATAGACCTTTTTACGGAAGGAAGATTATATTGGCAAAAAACCCTATTGTTCTTAATCTTAAGCCATAAACACAGGAGAGAAAACAATTTAGATAGATAGAAAATAGATCACCAGAATTCTTTTTCTCACTTACCCACCATCAAATGAAAGCTGGAAGTTAACACTTTACTCTCATAGTCATTGTTGCATTTCAAATTATATAGTGCTGGAGTACAGGTCTGAAACAACCAAAATATGCCACTGTTTGAAATACTGCAATTCTGCATACAACAAGCATTCATTCACTCATTTTACACACATCCCTGCAGCACATTTCTCTCGGAGTCGCTGCTTCTTTTCGGGGACCAACCTCTAGGGGGCAACAGCTGCATTGGCGCTGCAACGTCCACGTGTTAGAAGAAGATCGATTTTGACGTCAACGCGTTTGAGCATGCCTACTACGCTCGAACATAAACAAAGGCAGGACGCTGCGCTACAATTAACTGTACTCTCCTGTAATTTTATGTGCTAGCAGTACCGAAAAATTGGAGAGCGACTTATTTCTGGAGCCATGGACAACGCATTATTGATGCGAGTGAGTGTGTTTACCGACCAAGGGGGCAGGAAATACATGGAAGATGTGACCGAGGTCATAGTAGAGCCCGAGCCGGGAGAAGATGAGCCGACGTTGGGTGAGCCAGAAGAGAGCAGTGGGGGAGATTGTACCGTCAGTTCTCTGGCAGGGGTCACGCATCCAGACCGGGCTGGTGAAACCGTGGGGTCCCCACGGGTTTCGGATGAATCCTGTGAAACTGTGCGAACGGAAGACCAAAGTATATCAGTGGAAACATCTTTACCGGCAGGTCAGAGCCCGCCGCGAGCTCAGCCGAGCACCGCGAGTCGTTCCCGCCGTTCCGTTGCTTTCTTCGCGGTGTTTGACGGACACGGGGGTCGCGAGGCTGCGCAGTTTGCACGAGAGTATTTGTGGGAGTTCATGAAGAAGCAGCGGGGGTTCTGGTCAGACTGTGACCGGGAGGTCTGCTCTGCTATACGCAAAGGATTTGTAGCCTGCCATCACGCTATGTGGAAAAAGCTACGTAAGTTTACCAACATCTTACTTAAGTTATGACATATAACGTAACGTTGCTGTCTGTAGGGGCCGTTTTACCCTATATGTGCCTTTTGCATGAACATCACACCAAACCTCTAATGAATTAGACTGTAGTCTGTGGCCTACACCCGTAAAGTTTCCTCTTGTTCACGGGCTGTGGCGCACTGCTAGCTCAAATGAAAGCCGAATTTCCAGAAGCTTCTATGGACTCAGTAAATCATTCTTTTGGCCATGTAAGTTGTCTAAAAGGCCAACCTAAATACATTGCACTATGTTTAGGCTTTGTTGCCTTTGTTATTTAAATACAAAATGATTTACGGGGCTAATAATTTTAGCAATCAAAGAGCTAACGAAGTTAGCAGTAGCCACCGGGTTCATTCCAAACAAAGCTTGCCACAGCGGACACAGACAGCCGGTTAACAATTCAGACGTATCTATTGTCTGTCTAGTAGTCGACCAATATCTTATTCTAATTACATAAAATGTGTGTTTTCGTATATTTCGGTATACATGTGTGTATTTCGCCATTACCCTTTCTAAAGCCTATTGAATCGTGAAGTACCGGTTTGACGGCAGTCTGCTTGGATGTCTGCCAGGATATGCCTGGGCATGTCAGCTGCTTTACAGCTGGTCACACATGGCATCGTCACAAGGTGTCTTTAAATCTCATGTCTAACTTTGATTACATTGGAAAGACTTGCTCTAGGACAGACTGCGCCCAGTACAATTTCCCCCCGGGGATCAATAAAGTATTTCTGATTCTGATTCTGATTCTGATTCAGTGAACTGACTGGTCACAGTGTTGTCGTCATGTTCAGTACATCAAAGCATCTTTTATGTACTGAGATTAGCAATAGATGAACAAGAAATCATTTTTAGGGTTAGGTTTTTTTTTTTAATCATTTTGCTGTAATGTTAAATGTGTAGCTCAGTGTACTTTAGGGGAATATGCAGTAAGCCGTTTATATGCAGTAAAGGGTTGTAGTTCAGTAAATATGTTCATTTTCTCTCTTTCATCTTCTCAGCTGAATGGCCAAAGACGCTAACAGGCCTTCCAAGCACATCGGGCACCACAGCCAGCGTGGTGGTCATCCGGGGAAACCGGATGTATGTGGCCCACGTTGGGGACTCTGCAGTCGTTTTAGGGGTCCAGGATGACCCCTCAGTCCCGTTCATCAGAGCAGTGGAAGTCACACAAGACCACAAACCTGAACTACCCAGAGAAAGGGAGCGTATTGAAGGTCTTGGAGGGAGGTAAGGCTTAACCCACAAGACACACTGCCTCTGCATTTTATTGAAACATGATATTAACTTTAATTCTCTGATGTAGTGTGCTTCCTTCATCGAAAAGAGTGTTTTTCTAGCCTGGCCAGCTTGCCATTGCTCAGTACACATAACCATAACTCTCAAAAAAAGAAAACCCTTCAGTTGGAGCTTCCTGTGAAAACTTTTTATGATTTAACTGCCATAGGGGCCCACATTGAATCAACCTTTTGATCATGGACTAAGACAGTATATTCAATTTATAAGTTAGTAAGTACACACTGTAGCAGATGGTGGAAATCCAGGGTAAATGTAAGGATATTTCTTGGACCAAGACAAAGTTTTGTAACAGCTTATTCATTCTCACGACTCAGCTCCCCCACCAGCCCCTATCTATGACAAAGAAGCAATTGTAACCAAGAAGAATCTGTTTTGCACAGTAGCAGATCAAAATGTTATCTGCCTCAAGGGCTGATGTTCTTTATACTGTCTGTGGCATGTCTACTGATAAGATGTTGGTAGTGATAGTCCACTGGGTGGCTTGACAACAACCACACTTATACTTTCATGACAGGGTAAACTCCACAGCTTTAATGGGGATTTATAGTTGTGCGGTAAGTGGGTATGACATTGCAATGGACTCTACGCTTGTAGCTATTGTAGCTGCTGCTGCATTTAATTCATTCATGTCTTTGGGAATGTCAGTATGAGGTATATTATAGTGACAAGAAGCGCTGCTTTAAAATCGTATTATTATGCTAAACACTAGGTCTGGGCAATGGAATCTAACATCAGTCATATTTGGTATACATATGTGATATGTGTATATGTGTGGACAGATGCAACGTTAATTCATCCTACTTCAACTCAACATGTCAATGTTCCCTGTGATGCTTGTCCAAGCAGACAAGCTGTAGAGTTCAAAGATATTCTTTTTTTAATAAGTCCATAAACTTTTCTTTGTAATTATATTGCAACATGTGGTCTGAGAGCAAATCCTGAGTGAATCACCTATCACGCACGTGACACTGCCTGGTTTGCAGGTGATGAAAGACCAAAAGACATAATGTGCAGCACCAACATGTCTTCAACGTCTGTTAGCGCTCCCTCAATGGGAGCATGAGAGAGATCCTTCACTGGATTTAAAGTTACCAGATGATTATCACTGGAGCCATACTAATTTCCGTAATTAGCTATGGCAGTAAAAGAAGGCTTCTTCATTTTGTTTCTGTTGCTAAGTAGTCGTGTTGTAGGAAAATCAGACATAGTGGAAACAGACATACTTCAGACATACTTCTGTCTGTTAGATACAATGCTGGAATATTTTGTTTGGATTTGGAAAGATACTATTTTCAAACTTTTATTAATTTTCCCCCCCTTTTTTAATACAGATAAAAACATTCTCTGACATAAGAAATAAATAAATAAACACATTTATTAATAAAAATAAATAAACAGACATTTACAAAAGGGGGGCATTTGCAACAAAGCAGGGTTGGTTACAGAAGAACATAGCAATGGCATTTTTGGTGGTACTCCATTATAATACCACCATCTTGTTACAGCAACCCATCTCACACCTAGGTACAGTGTAACACAAATCCATTCATTCCATCATGTAGACCGGTTTCAGTCTCTGCAACCACTGAGTTATGGTTGGTGGTTTTGCATCCTTCCAGTTCAGTGCTTTCAGTTTTATTGTGTATTTTTCTGCATATCCCTCCAGTTTCCTGCATTAAGATGCCGTGAAGGGGAACAATGTTTTTGCCTGCATTTTGTGTACTAGATGTCAATTATACACAGCATCAAACATGTCTTGGGGTGAGTCGCACCAACCAAGATTAACTTTCAAGCAAGATTAACTCACCTTAATTTAAACCCTAACCCAGTTGAATCAACACCTCTCTAAAACAATTTCTGCAAAAACTGAACATTGTAACCTTCACGAAGGCAGGATTTATTGCAGGGATGATGTATTAGACCGCATTAGTTTTAGCTCAGTGTACAACTGGCAGCAGTAATCCTTGTTGTTGCAGCCCACCCATAATGTCTAAAACTGGCATTCTGAAATTAAGGATGCTTTGCTCGAAGTAAGAGGCAGCTTCTCTCTCTCTCCTCTCTCCCCTCCTCTATCTGCTAACAGTGTGATCAAGAAATCTGGAGTGAACCGGGTCGTCTGGAAGAGGCCAAGGCTGAGTCACAACGGCCCAGTCCGCAGGAGCACTGTCATTGACCAGATACCATTCTTGGCGGTAGCCCGAGCTCTGGGTAGGAAAAGCAACCATGATAGTAATCTCAGTGAATAACAACTCACATCAAGTTTTATTTTGAAATAATTGGATCCCTTCAGCCTCCTCATGGAGAGTGCTTGTCAAGACCAGTGGTGCAAGTTTCTCTTCTTTGCAACAGGTGATCTGTGGAGCTATGACTTCTACAGCGGGGAGTTTGTGGTTTCTCCAGAGCCAGACACTAGCGTGGTGACCCTTGACCCCAGAAAACACCGCTACATCATCCTGGGCAGCGATGGTCTTTGGAACATGGTGCCACCTCAAGAGGCTATCTCTATGTGTCAGAACAACGATGAGGCAATGGTGAGTGGAGCGTTACCTCAGGAAAGACTTGTTTCTGTAAAGAGTAGGTTACTCTTCAGCTGTTATCATTTTGGATCATGATAGATGGATGGCTTCCTTTCTCACTTGCCTGGATCGTAGTCTGTTGTAGACTGAAGGGTAAATAGGAAAACATGAAAGGCTATAATGATACATGTCAGTGTAATAACAGCCTTCCATGCTGCAGGCACCATGTGGGGTATCGAGTGCCCGACAGCTGGTCAGCCATGCTCTGCTGCGGTGGCGCCAGCGCATGTTGCGAGCTGACAACACCAGCGCCATCGTAATTGCCCTGCAGGAGCCTGGGACCTCCCAAGACACCCTGCACCACGAGGAGGTGCTGCTCGACTTAGCCAAGGTGTCCCAGTGTCCTCCCACCTCCATATCCCGCGCAGACACTCCTCTCCTTCAGGTGAGGGCAGGGTGACAACAAACACACTGGAAAAAAAACACACAACACACTCTTTCAATACACTCATGGCTGACATTGTGCAGGACTTTCTTTTGCATGGTGTCATTGTCCTATGCATAGGAGTGGGTGCCGAAACCTGGTATTACACGGGCCCCAGGCTGAATTATTGAAGACTGGCCAGATATTTCACTGACGCACTGTCAAAATGTCATTACCTGTACAATTACACATGCAAAATGAGTATACCGTTGTGATATGACAAATTTGCACACACACACCTGACATGAGAGCTATAGGAAGTTAAATGTGACATTAACTTCATATTTGCATTGGTAAACAAAGGGTCCGGTATAGTAATACACCTCAGACAGCTCAGTGCAAGTTAATCATACATACTTGTATGCAGTAGTATGGGACTGCGTGTTTCTGAATTAGTTTGTGTTGTATTGTGAATATTGGTGCGTCCAAAGGTGAATTATCTACATTTATAAGTGCTGAAGTTTGTCCTCACAGTTTTTTTTAACCTGTTCTCCTGCAGCGGCCTCCAGAGGAAGACTCTCTCTCTGCCTTGTGTGAGCTCCTCCCTGCCTTGGAGCGACGGGACGGACTATCAGGAAGCAACAGCCTCTACCACATGAATCTGTCTGACCCGTTCACTCTGACTCCACTGTGTCCAAACCATAGTGCTGAGCTGCCCAGTCAGTCCAGTCCCACTGACAGGACAGTTGGCAGCAGGACACCCCACAGCAAAAGAACTATTGACGGATCATCATCACCGTCCCCAGGCCAGCCGGCTAAGAAAGCCCGGCGCAGGACTGCGGACAGGCTGCCGCTGGTCCAACACAACGCAGAGAAGAAACAGAAGGAGTCCAGTAACGTCTCCCCCGTTCTCCAGCAGCATAACAAGACCACAGTGTGTGTATGCTGAAACACACACACAGACACATAAACCTGATGCCTCCCACTATCAACCTTGTCTCCAGTGGCGTTACTGTTCCTCATGTGCGCACATTCTCACAGTTCAAACCAAGCTAGCTCTAGAGGTTGTGGAAAGACTTGTCTTCTTGCTCAGCACCAGTACAATACTAATTTGAAAACTTTCTTTGGAATAGTGCTCATTTTCACAAGACATCTTTTGGCTTCGTCTCAAAACTCCTTCCTGAAATTCTTCTGGTAACAGTTGTAAGAAATAAGTGACTACTGATGCTGGTGTAAATATTGTGCATTTTATAGTCTGGTATTGAGAAGTAAGTCACTGTTCATTTAAAACAAATATATATATTTTTTATACATTCTTTAATTGTACAATGATAAAACATTTAAATGAGCTCCACCACAGCTTTCATCTACTCCTCACTCTGTCCGTATTCCATTGTGTGCACACTTAAGCATATTAATGTATTTTTTATCCTAATCATTTTATTTAATCACTGGAAATTAATCTTGAATATAAACTGAAGGTGCTGCTACAGTCACAGACCATAAGCTACTACATTGTGTATATTGATATATAAATATATGTAATAAGTGTTGGTAGCATTTCTTTTCTTTGAGTGTATGTATTTGACATAACACATCTCTGCCCCCTGTGAGGTTTCAAATGATGGATTTTCTAAAGTTTCAATTGCACAATGCATCTTAAGGGATAGATCCACTCTTTTAATCATCTTACATTGTTGTAATTTGTAATGAAGCATTACAGTTGAGTTGTTTGGTGTCATCACTTCCCCTGAGCCTGCTCCACCCGTTCATACATCAGGCAGTGATTTACTATGTTTCCGAGAATGCCTTTAACAGTCCTCGACTGTGCTGAAGCTTTTTGGTATGTCTGTCTGGACAAAGATGGATTTCGCCCTCTGCATTTGCTGAACGTCCAGGTGGCTCTAAAACAATGACTTCATTTGGTTCTGAGGGACACACAAAACGTGATGTTTACTATCAATGTTGATGACTATTTTGTGCTGCCAGACTTTATCAGCGGTGTCGCGCTACGTTTGACCATACATGTGTGAAAACAGGAAAAGTGCTCCATCACAAGCATGATGGTCTCGACAGACAAGGGACTGTCATCACTGGTCCATCCTGCCACCTTGTTTTATCTTGTTTGCCACAAGACAACAACCGTTCTTTCTGTTTTGTTGAGGCTGATTGAGAGGTTTCTTTAGAATTCCCCTTATAGAAGCCATTGCCCCCCCCCCCATGCTGCAGCTGCAGTTGTGTTGTTACAGATGTATGCACAAGGATCATTTGTGAGTAAATACACTCTGCATGGACTTTCTAAGAGAATATTTTTGCACTATTATGGTGACCTTCATTGTCTTTTCAGAAGGGAGTTGTTTTTTTCCTTTGAAAATGATGCAGCTAAGAATGGATGACATGATTGGAGTCTGAAATGAAACGCGGCAAATGGAGGATGTTTGCGGACAACGTGTAATGATTTTAACTTGTAACAGGGGAATCCTCATTAATCTCAGTAGAGTGTGCAGAACATGGCCGTGCCCTCTTTTGCCTCTGGTTTTATTAAATGACAGTGTATGATTCAAATGAGGAATATTCACTGCGAGAGAATAATGACCATCACACAGATACGACAGACGTCTCAATGTTTGTAAAACCTTGTTACATGATGATGTATTTTCACTGTGCTAAGTGCAATTGTGCAATGGTAGCACTATGAATTGGTTAAACAATATTTACAATGTTGATTGATACCGTTGGAGGAATGATAATGTTCATGTTTGACATATTCTCTCTGCAAATACAGTCTGTTACTTGGCCCCTGTATGAGTTTTATATACTATTTTTGAGAACTCTCATGAATCCTAGTCTACTTATTTACTCTTGAATAATGATATCCCTGATTCAGATGGCTTTGCTAACGGCATAAAGTGCATGTGTACAGTGTAAATGAAAAACACGTATCTGGAAATGAACCTATTTAAATAAAAAGCTCTCTGAAGTAAAGTAATTACTGTGCTTTGCAAGTAGATGTGTCTCATTTTCAGTTGTTAAGGCCTTCAGCTCATTTGTCTTTGAATTGATAAAACTGTAAAACAAAATAGCTCACAATGGCCTCATGCTGAGGACATCACTTTAAATTTCAGTGGTTTTGTTCGAATACTCAGTCGCACTTTAAGTACAAAAATGTTAACGTTGCATTTTGATGCCATCTCATTTGACAGCCATATTGAGAAATATAATTTCCTTTATGATACACTCTTGAACAAATCATATATCTTTTCATCATTGTCCCCCTTACCATGTCCTGAGGCAAAAGATGCATTTTTCTATTGAGGTCCTTACTATATCAACATAAGACAAGCAGGAAACAGAGGTATGAATTGGACTAACCTGTGAAAACGGTAAAGGGGCCCCAAAACATCCGCAACTTCCGCTGTACTTTTGTCAAACGTCAAGTTGAGACGACGGTTGCAACCAGCAGGCCACACGCACGCATTCAAAATAAAAGCGTGGAAATTGCCTCTTGTCATAAGTATTGTTACGTACCCAGTGAAAACGTGCAGGGCGAAGACTATATTGCTTCAAGTGATTTTAGAAAGAAAATACAGCAAGCGTGCTTTTATTTCCAACACATTCCGTGATGGGTTTTTTTTTTTTTTTTTGCAATCGGGATTTTATTTTGAAAGCAATTGTAGGAAGCCATATTGTGTAATATGGCTAGCTTCCTGACAAGTGCTCAGTTGTGATTTTTGAGAGCGGGAAGAGTTATGGGGGAGAGGAGAGTAAACCTAAACAGCCCGTGTTCGCTGAAATTACTTTCTTACACTGCCTGACCAGTGTTGCCAGTTGCGCCGTGGGTCATGGACACAGTAATGGATCAAAGTAACAGTCGAAAACTTAGCGTTAGCATCAGCTCTTGCTAGGTAGTGAGGAATAGCTAACTAACAAGTGACTGTCTCTCAAGGTGTCAACTTCAGACCTCGTTTTTTTTTACGTTACACAGACAGAAAGAAGAAGCGAAAGAAGAAAGGTGAAAAATAACGTTTGTTAATCTGTTTGTAAATTCAAGTGTGTGAGTTACGTGTGGCTACATCCTCAATGGAGTACACCATTGGAGGGGTGAAGATCCACTTCCCCTGCAAGGCTTACCCTTCCCAGCTGGCCATGATGAATTCAGTGAGTAACACCTTCACCACTTGATAAACTAACCAGTACGTGGACTTGCAGAGCATGTGGGCCTATTATAATTCATAGGCAATTACTGGGTTGTCACTCAAGTAATAACGAGATAATAAGACGTTTGTTAACCTGAAATAAAGTGATGGAGTAAGGAAGTTCATGCACTAGTTATTAGATGCAGCTGTGTCAGCTTTGGGGATGTTTCAGCCATCTTGTACAGATGTATTTGTTTAAAAGGCCCATTAGTTGTCATTTTAACCATAAACAAACCAGTGAATACTTCTGTTATCCATTCGTCCTTCCTTCCATTATCTATGCCTGCTTATGCTGTGCAGGGTGGCTGGAGCCTATCCCAGCTGGTCGTGGGCGAGAGGCGGGATATGCCCCAGACAGGCCGCCGGTCTGTGCCAGAAAAACAGACAAACAACGAGTCACGCAGAACACACACACACCTACAGGGCGATTTCGAGGTTTCAGTGAAGTTCAAGTGAAGGAGTCCCGCGCAGACACAAGGAGAGCACATTAACTCCACACAGAAAAGGCCCAAGTGGCCTGTTGATGTTACAGTAGATCTAAAATCATGTATCTCTGTGTAATGGCACAGTCAAGGGTTCACAAACTGTATGAGCAGAACTACATATGAATTACTCTTCCTGATTGTTAATTGGTACATGCATGGGAAAGGTACAAATACCCTCAGTATGAAATGAAACCAAAAGCAACAGCAAATTGCGCAATGCTACATGTGGATTTTTCATTCAGCGATTGTGTTTACAGTTAATCACACTGTTTTTGTTCCAAAGAGTCAGAGTTGACTGACAGTGTAAATGTGTCTCTACCTTGTCCGCAGATCGTACGGGGGCTGAACTATGGGCAGCACTGTTTGCTGGAGAGCCCCACAGGAAGTGGAAAGAGCCTGGCCTTGCTCTGCTCGGCTCTGAGCTGGCAGAAGGCTCAGTTTGGTGAGTCTGCTCTGACCACGACCAGTGAAACAGAAAGCAAGAAGGCCTACTGGTATCTTCAAAAAAGCAGAAAAAAAAGAAAAATCTCTGCTATGAGCAGAAGTCTGTTTCACACAGGCAGTGTCACTTGGATGTTTGCACTTTCTTTTTTCAGTCATATTTTCATAGATGACTGCATATAAACTTAAGCTGGACAATATATTTTTTTTTACAATATCTATATCCCCCCCACATCAAATACAGTTTACAGGGAAACAAAAAGCCTTTAAACGCGAGGACTGGGTTTCCCTCAAATCCGCACTGTCAAAAAAGGACTTCATTAAAACCAAAACTCAGATATATAGATAAACTTGCACAGGAACTTAGCAACATGAACACCAGACAAGACCCACCCTCTCCAGAATAACTGACCCGAACACCGTCTATGCCCGTTGCAACACCCTTTACTCTGCTATTGAGTCTGAAGAGCTGCTGAGAGCTCTCCCTGTCCCAGAATCTCCACACCTTGCATCCTTCACGCAGGAGGACGTACGCGACAGCTGAGCTGCTGCAAACGAGGAAAGGCTCCAGGACCTGACGGCGTCCCGGCATGGGTCCTCTTCTCTACTCACTCTTCTTCAGAACTCCATCACTATTGGCCAGTTGCACCTCAGTAATCATGAAGTGCCTGGAAAAGCTGGTGCTGAACACCATCATGCCAGATGTCAGTATACAGCTGGACCACCATAAGCTCAGCTTTGACTCAGACACCACTGACATCCACAAACGCTGTCAGCAAAGACTGTCCGCCATCCGCAAACTCAAAGCAGTCTCTGTTGCCCCCCACGGTCTGTTACTGCATTACAAAAGCGAAGTTAAATCCATTTCTCACCATGCTGGCTGTCTCCAACGAGAACAAGCGTGTTCCGTATTACACATCCAAAATCATTGGTCACCCAGCCCCCAACCTCTCAGATCTCAACACAGCCATCACTCGCACGGCACTCACCATAGCACATGACCGTGGACACCCCCTCAACCCACTTTTCACTCTGCTCAAATCTGGCCAGATACAGGACACAGAGATGGAAAAGGGCATGTTTTAGCATGTTTGTCCCCCCTGCCATAGCTCGCTCATCACAATAACACACTGTATTCTGTAATGTCTGTGTCTATCTATTTATAGTGATGTGAGCTGATGTTGTAAATATTTTTCTTTCACACTGTGTTTTGTTTTTTTGTAAATATTTCTTCCGTGTGACCCAGCCCATGTACCCACTGAGAGTCACTTCTTGTTATGTGTGTTTCAATGTGTGATGACAGCGAAACTGCAAGAAGGAGGAAGCCCCGTGGAGGACAAGAGCCAGCCAGATAAAAACTGTGGGGACTGTAAGAAGTCAGATGTCCCCAACCCCTGTCAGTGTGTGTGCCACAGCGAAGCCAGCCGGACCACAGCTGCAACAGCAGCCAAACCTGCTACTGTGGACCTCACTTTGTCACCCTGCAAAGGGACTGCACAGCCGCCGCCGCCGCCGCCGCCTCCAGCACCTGAACATGGTAAGTTATTTTATACCTGTGCCATTGTCCTTGCATTGTCGAACTGATCTGTCTCAAATTGTGTATTCTGTCCTCAGAGCTAAGCATAGACATTGTCCTGCCACGACCTTTTTTTTACACAGATAACATTTAGCTGAGGGCTAGCCAGTACTAAGCACTACCATTTCCACACATAATTGTGCAATCCAAACATTTATATTGTATTGCGTTGCCCTTGCTGTGTTTCAGTGCCTGAGGAGCCGCAGCCCAAGAAACAGTCTCTGGCCTCTCGTCTGTCTGAGAAGTTCCAGTCTTCCTTCAGCTCTGCCTGCGAGAACGACGATAACTTCCAGCCAGATAGGAAACGCATTCGCACTGTTGAGCACAAGGTAGCCATAGATGCTTTGTATATACTGTTGTATATTTATATTGATTACATTTACTGATTATTAAAGGGTGAATATAAACATTTTTTGGCCTCGTGACATGAAAGAAAGGAATTTCAATATCTGCAGTAGTTTGTTGAGATTATTGTATTGCTGTAAGTCACTTACACTTTGTAAATGAAGAAGAAGAGAAAGGATTAACTGGTTACCTTTATTTTGACAAAATAAAGTATATTGCTGAATAGATCATTTCCTCTAAGTTCCAATATTTAACATGCTAGAGTATAGTAGCTGATAGATTCATTCCCTAATTAGCAAACTTAATTCTTTGCATTTGCATTTTATTTATGTCAGTGACAGGCCCAAGTTAAGGGGATATAAGAGTAGGGGTGCTATGCCAGAAACCCATGTAAAACATTCACAATTGTATGCAGGCAGATACGGGATAACTGTTATATAAATGTAGATATAAATAGTTTCCAAACCAAAAAATGTTCATTCAGAATACTTCCGTCACTGATTCTTAGTTTCTCTTAGGTATTGAATCAGTATGGCCCCCTCTGTCTCTTTTTCAATAGTTTTCGCACTCTTGTTAGTATACTTGTGACACTGCAAATGTCCCACTCTTATGATCTCTTCCAGTCGTGTGTATATAAAATCCTACTAATTATACCTAAAATATACCAATATAAATACACGGAGCATTCAAATTATAATGTAATATAATATAATATAATATAATATAATGCTTCTTTTACATTTCTAACATTTAAAAAAAAAAAAAATGTTTTCAATATATCAACATCAATATAGATAACCACACTCCATGAAAATTGTGCAGCTCAGTAGAGTGAAGTGTCTGCGTTTGTCCCTCAGAGCCGTAAAAGGCAGCGTCTGGAGCAGGGAGTGATATTCATAGATGATGAGCCGGAGAAGGAAAATGAGCCTTCAGGATCTCAGAGTTGGACCACAGAGCCAAACAGCCCGGCAGCTGGTTGGTCCCCTTCATGCTGCGTGAGTACACTCCAGACACAGGCTGAGTTACACCAGTACAATGGCTTTACTGATACATAGGGACAAAATTATCCTTAGAATTAACATGATTGATGGCTGAATTCCATCTAGCTGCTTCATTTCAGCACGCTGGCTCACTGTCGCACTGTCGTGGTTATTTGACTCGTCATTGCTACGCTGGTTACATTCGGAAGGCTTCCAAAGTGAGTGGGGTCTACCTTAGCAGTTTGCCAACTATGCGTTTTCTGTTATACTGGAGCAGTAACAGCAACAATAGTTGTAGTAGTCGTAGTAACAGCAGAGTTGAAATGAGGTCAACTTTTAAGACAAGAGACAGAGACACAGACACAGGTAGAGCTCATTACACAGGGATTTAAGCTTTGTTGTTACCGAATATTAAAGATGAAAAGGAGTCTGTTTCCAATGAGTAAGAACCCAGTTTGACCCAGTGTTTATCATCCATGTCTTTTTGTAGTCAGAGGGTGTAAGTCATATTTTCCATGGAGTGTAAATATTTGCCTGTGGCTATAAAAACAACCACAGTGGGAAGGTTTCTCTGAAGGCCAGCAGTTGGTAACCGTAAAAATCTCCAGGAGAGAGAAATGAAACTTCAATACTAACGCCCAGTATAGTTGACATTAAATGTCCCTCTTTCTCCCAAAAAAGGCTGAATACATATGGGCAATACCAATATTATACCAAAATATGTGGGCATGGTCCACCTGTACCGATCCACATTCCCTCCAGCAGTTCTGGGTCCCAGTTAATTTGCCTTGGAAACCAGAGTTTTTACTGTGAGAATAATCTTCACTATGAAAAATGCGAATACATCCCAATACAAAAATCCATCCATTAGCTATACCCGCCTATCCTTTAGGGTAGTGGGGGTCTGGAGCCGATCCCAGCTGACATTGGGCTAGAGGCGGGGTACACTCTAATTTTCATAATATTGTTATAATTATAACAAAATTTTGTCTCTCAAAATACTCTTTTTCAAAAAGTCTATCACAGGGCTGACACATAGAGCAACCACCGTCCACGCTCACGTTCACACCTACGGCCAATTGGACTGTCTTTGTCTTTGTTTGACTTGTCTTTGAACTGTGGGAGGACAGTGTGTGGGAGCGCCTGGACAAAACGGGGCACACGGAGCCGGCAGGTTCCAACCCACAACCTTCTTGTAGTGAGGTGACAGTGCTAACCACTGCATCACAGTGCCGCCCTTCAATACAAAAATATTAGGAACAAATCAAAAGTATTGGATAGACCTTTTCAGGGCAGACATTTTGACTTCCGTCACAGCAGGAAAAGCACAGGTGTAACTAGTTTCATTAAGGATGGTTCACTTCTGTTAAGTGTTTCAGTAAGCCTTTCCCGTGAGCCAATGTGCATAACATCAAGGCCTGGGAAATTGGACACTTTAATGAAATGTAGCCATCATTAATGTTGTCAATCACACCTGTGCTTTTCCTGCAATGACAAACAAATGTCTGTTGTGAAAAAGGCTCGCTGATACGTTTTTTTTTTTTTTACCAAGACATTTAAGTGGAACAGAGCCATCCTTATTGTTATTCGTTACAATGTGTGCTTGTCTTGCTATGAGATGTCAAAATGTCTGTTGCACCCTATCGGTGCCATAAATGGCCAACAGAAACACTCTCGGTTCACTCTCTCAGTAAACCCTCTCATGGATGATGCTGGTAGAGTAGCTTATGGCTAGTTTTGGACCCCTTATTTTATGGTTTCTCATTGTCAGCAATGGGTTCAGCATTACCATTCACTATCACCACTGGGTGGCGGTATACTCCACCACATTGACCAAGACTGTGGTTAAAGTTTCAAACATGTACAGGCTTAAAAACATTGCAGGTAATTATGTAAATACAAGGTAAATATAAGAGAAGTTTATAAGGTCACAAAGTGCTTCACAAGAGTAAAATTGTTAAAAAATAAGACCATAAAAACAGTAAAAAGAAACAAACAATAAAACATAAGCAACAAAAGACCTTAAAAACACACACAATTACTAATAACACCCAAAATTACAAACAGAATATATATGTAAACACTACACTGCATCACCATAAAAAACAACACCACAGCTGCTATAATTAGATTTTATGTTGTGATGTTTTTATTCATGTGATCATTTTCATGTCTTTTAACATGAAGCCAATTGATATGCAAATTCTTAATTAAGAGCTTTTTTTAAGACTGACCTCCCTTCCCCCCTTGTGGAAAGATTTAACACAAAATACAAAACTCAATATACAGTAAAATCCATAAGCACCATGGAGTTTGAACCAGAACAGTTTGGAATTTCAGTTTTCAGTTTCTTCAAAACATCGTCAGCCAAATCTCTGTGCCATAAAAACATATTGACATTGAAATCCTTAGCATAAGGATACTTGAACAAGGAAACCATTGTACGTTAAATAAACTGTCAGCTGAGGAATTGTAAAGTTGTAACAAATTATGAAGTTGTGGAACCACTGACATAATGGCATCTGCATCAATTTAGCATAATTCATTTTTTCTTTTTGTGGACAGATGGTAGTGGAGACACAAACTACAGCCTCCAAAACAGCTTCTCTAATGAAGTATAACCTTCATGATTATTAAGGGCGGCAACAATAAAGTTCATTATTTATTAATCTGACAAGTATTTTCTTGATTAACCGATTATTCTTTTTTTCTCTCTAAAATGTCAGAAAATATTGAAAAATTAAGGGGGCGCCTTCTTCTTGCTTTATCCGACCATCAGTCCGAAACCCAAAGACAGTTGGTTTAATGGCATATTTAACAATGAAAAGCAGCAAATCTTCACATTTGAAAAGCTGGTAATGTTTGGCTTTTCCGCTTTAGAAATGACTGAAATGATAAACCGATTATCAAAATAGCTGTTGATTTATTTTACGTTTTGGCTGTAGATTTATTGCCGGGCTGTTTTGAATATTTTGAAGGTACCTGTGTGGTTCGCGTCAGGAAACTTATCAGGAAAATTAAACATTTCTGTCACTCAAATGTTTATTCTTTGGTAGCCCAGAACATTTACGATGACTCATTTTCTGCTGTGAGGTGATAAGCTTTTGGTCTCATCATGATAAAGTAAAGCATCTTGTGCGAAGCCATTGCCGCAGTCAGACACAACCAAACTAGGTGCGTCAAGTACCACCATGTTTCTCTCCAGGTCCCAAAGACCAACAGGTTAGCCATAATCGTCAGACGTGCTCAGCCATTGAATGCTGTTGCACAGCTCACAGGAATTGTTGAGCTTTCACAACTGCGTCCTAACTTGCCACAGGTGTGTGGCTTGGATTTAGAGCCGCGGATGGTGGGAGGTGGAAAAAGAGGAGGGAAAGTGAAGTCGAAAAAGCGCGTCAGTCTCTGGTTTCCCTGCAGCTACATGACCCGGGCTCTTTTGTCCCACGAGCGCTGACTGACGGCCTGAATGGGGCCCTTTGAAGCAAGCTCCAGTTTTAATTAAGAGGGTTTGCCTCGCCTGGGCCGCTGATCTGTGAAAGCCACGGGGATAAATATTGAATGGGGTTCACCCGCTGGTTACTGCGCCCGGGGGATAAACAGGTGCTTTGGAGGGCAGATATTTGCCAGGGCCCCTACCTGCACGGTGTGGTCATATCGGTAGGAGGGGGTGTTTGGTGTCATGTCTTCCGAGGTATTGGCTATTGAAGCCCACCCTTATTGGAATGAATTCCAAGCCCTCGAAAGCCGTGGAATGAGGAGCAAATTGGCGTCCAGTGAGAGGCGCCAGTGATACCTAAGTCATCCACTGCCTGCGGCCCCTCAGTGCCCTCTGACTGGCCCCCTGGAGTGTGAGATTTCCATCTCTCAGGTGTTGGCAGGGAGTAGAGCAACAGAAGCCTACCTGTGAATATTCCGAGGTGTTCAGTAACACCACTGACCTCTGTTGTGTCAATTCAAGAAAGCTTTAGCCGCTGCATACACTTACACCTGGCTGTGTAGGTATACCAAGGAAACTTAGTATACCTGTACCAAGTAAACTTAGTATCCCTGAAGAAACTTCGTAAACCTAAAGAGACTTAGTATACCTGGTCTATACAGTGTACCTGTAAATGCTGCATCAATAGGAAAAGAGTTCCCTCGCGTTACATGTTGTTTGACAGATAAAGCGAGGGCATTCTCATTGCTAGCGGCACCCAAGGAGCAACACCAGTGGAATTGTTATGCGCTGAAAGAACCAGTATGTTCTTGTTGCGAGCAGAGCTGGCGTCCCATTTGCCCCTTTTGCCAGTTATCTACATTCCTTTCTGTGGGGTGTGCGCTCTGGGCTGTGGGGCCAGGCTTGAAACCTTGTTGTCCTGGCATCTCAGCAGGCAGCCGCGTAAAAGGATACTCTTGTGTCAGCTGTTTCCTGCTGCAGCGTTTGACAAGGGCCTCTATTCATCAGCGAGCCCTTCTACACTGCCCCAACCCACCCCCCACCCCCCCCCCCCCCCACCTGCCAATGAATAAGTAATTATTGGCCATCTTGGGGCAGGATATTTGGATGGCCCTATTTAATGTGGCAGCAGCAGGTAAGGTGATCAGGCTCAGGGCCCAGGCTGTGGAGCGTAACTGTTCCAGAGGAGAAAGGTAACTTGAACTGGTGTTGGGGCCCTGCAGCACCTCTGTTTATTTTTCACATGGACTCAGGGCTCGTTATCCCTCTTAACTCTGAGAGACGGCTCTCTAAGGGCTCTCTTTGGCCCACACTCCATCACACATTGTAATATTTGAAGGGCAAACATGCTTGGAAAATCTGAGCCGCCGGGTAACTCGAGCTACTTGTCTGTCATCTGAAGTGCTACCTTCTGATCCCCATCGTAAGTTGCGATGCGTGACAACACATACCATTCATTCTTACGCGGAATCACTCAGGTAATTTGTCGAGGATTTAGGGATAAACATGTTTGCCGAGCTTGTGAGTTATGTTTATTCAATATTAACAAAAATATGGTAATCTAAAGATAATGCCATGCAATGGACAAGGTGTGCATAACAGTGTTCACCTTTTTGGTCTGATGCCATTAGCGGTTTAACAATTGAAAGTGCCACAATATCAACAAGGATCTCAAGGCAATATCTCAAGGCTCACTCAACAGTAAAACTGCCTTTTGGGGGCATAATTTCAGGAAGTCACCACCTTTTTTTTAATCGTTATTTGAATTAAAAGACAGCGATGAGAGGACAGTCTTCTCCTTTTATCGTCTTTACATATGGTATGACTGTAGTGTAGCCAGAAACAGAGGAGAGAGGGTTCTGTGATGTGATTCGAGGCAAGAGACTTTGTCACTTTGCTGAAGAAGTAGGCCATGTGGATAGAATCCTCTTCCACCGGGTATGTAGTTTTATATTGCACAGTTAAGTTTCTGGACACCGTTTATGTATAAAATAACCAGGATTGGTGTCCGGTCCAGCAAATACAAAAATAGCTAGCTAGTCTAAATGACAAATCATGGTACTTCATCGCGTTGCTGTTTCAAATCCCGTAAATCCAATATAAATAAAGCAGACCTGATCAGTGATTTACAATATAGCCCACAATGGCCTAATATATCCAAAGATAATAAAGGTACAAACAGTATGGCAAAATCTCAAATGCTTGGCAAATGTATCTCACTGTATATATCTTTTATTTGTCTATAATTATGGGTCATCACAGTCATTTATAATTGATTCAAATGTTGACAATGACAAGACCTAGAATCTCAACCGCCACCAAATGCATATCCTTGTGACATATGGGTACCATCTATCCGCTGGTTGCCGGATGGATACGGAATTGACTTTAAAATTTGATTTTAACGTTGCTATTTAAGATTTATATAATATTCAGCAAGATCTGGCAGCTGCAAGAAGGCATTGATTACTGTCGTTTACACTAAAATAGGGCCTGTTTCTTCTTTTAACAAACAGCATAGAAAATGATTCCAGTAATGGCAACGGAAAAGTGAGAGTAAGTGAAAAGAAATGAATAAAATGCAAAAAAGACCAGCCATCTAAGGTATCTATGTATTTTCAATATTGAATTTGAACCCAGATTGTTGTATTACTGATTTTCTTGTACTTGCTTATTGTTTATATATATATATATATATATATATATATATATATATATATATATATATATATATATGCAACTACAGCTATACTGATAATGATATATTTTAGACGATACACAATCTCAAATAATAGCAAAGTTCCGATACTGGATTTTAGCCTGTGATTGGATGGTGTGTGTGAACCACGGAATGGTCAAAGAGTACACCACTTAAAAGAGCTCAACACATAAGCAGGATCGGTTTCATAAGCATTGCCGGCTACACTTCACCTGTGAGGGAGGAAAAAAGGAATCCACCACGTCACTGGAAGGTCAATTATGAAGCAGCTAGATTTTCTCAGCCACCACAATGGTGGCCTATCATCTTTCAGACTCAAAAAGGTCACCTGGTGCAGAGTGACAGGACACCTTATGTATGGATGCAAATTCTTCTCTATGTGTTTTTCAAAAGAGCATACAAGACAGTCTGTCAGGACGCCCTTTCAGGCCGTGGATAATGGTGATGACTTTGTAGCGTTGTGTATCATAATACACTGAAGAGCTAAATGTAGTTTAGCATTCACAATACCGCCAAAATAACTGACAACGGAGAGGAAGATGTTCTCGGGTTGCATGTTGCATACCTCACGTGATAACATGTGCTGCGTATGCACATGAGACGTAGCGATAAACTCCACATTTATTTGAGACTTTGATGATGCAAATCCAGAATTAACATAAAAGGAAGAGATTTAAGACAGTAATTTACTAACAGTGGCTTTATAAATAAATAAGTACCGCTGTTGGTTAGGCCTCAGAAATAGATGGCCAGCCAACCTCATCATTAATTAAACAATGCAACATGTGCACGTATGTGTTGTTGCAGCCATAGTGTGGAGTGGTGGGGTGGTCGGTATCAGATGCATGCCCATAGATTTAATGGCACAAGCACGTCAACCAGTGGAAAGTGGTCGATGACTGTGTGTCATCTCCAAAGTATTTTGGTTTGTGCAGAAAAAAAAAAAAAACTGGGTGAAAAAAGTGGAATATAGAAGGGAGGGTGTGGTGATCAATGGATACAGTCTCAGCCGATCACAATCGCTTTGAAACAGCTGTGCAAATCACAGTGAAGCATGACAACCATGACTCAACAAATGTTGTCGCTTGGATGATGCAGAGTGATACGATATGAACGAGCAGCACCGCAAATCTCCGGCCAAAGACACATTGTGGCTTTTACAGCTATGCTTATGTCCTTCCACTAATGTTTCCAGTTTTATTTTGCAACACAGTGATATGAATAATGAATCTACATAATAATAACCACCATAAGCGTTTCAACTAATTTCAAGAATAAAACATGAAACGCAGCTTTTGCCAGAAACGTCGAAAAGGAGGCTGTGATGCCAGCGAGTTACAAACCGACCAATCTGAAGAATGCAGAGGGCTTCACTTAATTTGGGGTTCATTTTGTTGCTAGGATCAACACAATAGGGGGCAGTGAGCAATGGCACTGCGTTGCAGTACGGCACAGATCAGATTTATCAACACATCTGTCTTGCTGCCTTCAGTAGTAATACTGACTGTATTATCAGCATTAACAGAACAAGATCTGAGATGTTGAAATCTAGCTTTGAACCTCCTCTCTGTATTTGTTTCTTTTTGTCTATCCAGTCCCCTGAACCCTGCTCTCGGTGCCCGTGCGCCTCGACCAAACAGGCTGTGACGGACAAAGACAAAGATGGCAAAAAGAAGATTCCCAAGATCTTCTTTGGCACCCGCACGCACAAGCAGATAACTCAGATCGCCCACGAGCTGAAGCGCACCGCTTACTCCAGCGTGCCCATGACTATTTTATCCAGCAGAGATCACACCTGCGTCAACCCGGACGTGGCGCCTCACTCCAACCGCAACGAACGCTGCAAGGACCTGCTGGATGCCAAAGACGTGAGGACAAACACTGACAAAAACACAGAGATTCACATGCACATGCAACATCACTGTTAAAATTTGCATGCAAAGAGATGGATGTCTAAGGTCAAGGTGCACACTGCAAACAATAAACCCCTTAAATCATTACTAAACTAAGGCTACACATAAAGACAAAACTGTGAAGAGTCAAATCACTGGAACCAGTATGCTTTTTTTTTTTAAAGCCCATTATTGGCCCATTACATAAGCCAAATGATTTATCAATCTAATTCTTCCATACACTAATATATTAGTCATCATGTCATTGTTTTGTTTAATTATGACAAAAGAATTCCTATCTTCACAGAAGTACACCTGTGGGCTGGATTGGTTGAAGTGAGCTCATTGCAGATATATTGGTATAGCTGTATGCAAAATATCAGAAGTACACATACATAGTTTTTCCACCAAAGACCCATTTTTTTTCAACTGTAAAATGTCCCGCTCACGACATAACTTTAGGTCAGTTCAACCCCTCCTATTTGTCTGCACCCTCTTGCCTCACAAAGAACTGTCCTAGACCTGAATTGGACTCGTTTGAACCAGGATTGACCCCCATCCAGCTGTTAAAAACGAGTCCTCATGACACACTCTTCCTCCATGCAATGAAACTTTTCTCCGGTGGTTACACTAGCTAGTGAATGACAACATAAAACAGACGCAACATTTTATTACAACGTTTTGATCCCAATTGATCCCTCCCCCATAGAGTTTTTTTTTTTTTTTTCGGTCACCCTGTAACACAAACCCAAAGGTAACTACCACTACCAGACAGAACTACTTCAACAATGTAGCCTCAGAGCAGCAATTATGTTGATACAATATCCACAATTGGTCCAGCAGGCTCTTCTTGACACACCAAAATGTCATGAACCATTGAGAGAGCTTTTCTTTAGAGACATGAGACACTTGTAACCCCCCCATACTGTCCTAAAGTTGAGGCGCCTACTGTAATGAGGACAATTACGCTGTCATTGGAGGTGTTTGCCTCCCATGGCAATTGTCTCACTTTGTCATATGAAATAGCTGGCCCAGTCATAACCCCTCACTGGAGTGGGTGTTTCTGATGCTCCGTGTCTTCATCACCTCAGGGTCTAGTCTAGTCAGCGTCAGGTTACCATGCTGTATAGACGCCCAGTGGTTCATACACACAAACACACATCTTTCACATCTTCAGTCAAAACACCTGCCCTCCGTTTGAACTGCGCTGTAAACCGTCCCGACTTCGCTAAATGTGGCTGCGTGGCCGTTAATCCCCCCCCCCAGCTCCCCTTTCACTGAGCAGTGTCAGCAAGGTGTCCAAGGTTCGCACATCATTGTGAGAAGTAGACCTTTTCATCCAGAGATCATCGTTTGTGTCTGGAGGTTACTGAGTCCACCAGTGTACAGTATTAGCGTGTGACAGTGTCACCTCAAGCTGTTAAATTCATAAAGAAAAGGGTGGGACATCTAAAGCAGACAGAGTAATTGGGGCTCGGTACGTGAGATGCTGCTTCTTTACACATCTTCTACATTCACTGTGTGAGTGTCAGGACATGTAAACCACTACTATAGCTGGGACACCTGATCACAGGCACCCTCTGAAATACTGTATGCAACCTCTGGTTAAATTGGAAACTAAAGATAAGTAAAGAAATTAACACAGTCCAGTAAATATAAGGAAATATAAGGAATTCTATTGTTACGTATTTTTTAACTGCCTGGATTAGTTGCGACAAATAAAACGTAAGATTACGTTTTGGAAGACTGTTAACAATATCAATAATCTTTTTTTTTCATGCCAAACTCACTGGGTCCAGACTCCCACATGTGAACATTTTCTGTTTGTTTTAGTCTTCTATGATAGGACAGTGAATATGTTGGTTGGACAACAACAAGAACAAGAAAACAAGACATTTGAAGGTGTCACCTTGGGCGTTGGGAAATGTAATTTTTCACTATTTCCAGAAATGTTATAGACTAACGGATTAATCGAGAAAAACAATCGACTAATCCATTATGAAAACAATCGTTAGTTGCAGCAATAACTACAACTATGCCGCCGCCACTATAGAAACTACTACTTTTACTAGCGATCATAAATTCCGTATGTAGTTTTGATCAGTTCTGTGTTAGCCTTTTTCCGCGGCAGGAACTTAACCCATAACCTTGGGCTTCCCATAGCGTGAACTCATGAACCTTGCGATGTTTCAGATGTATGTCATTTCATATGGCTACGGCGGAGCCAACTGTGTCATTTTTCTGGTCTATTTGGTAGGTGAGTGAAGTAAGCGCTTGTGGAACAGGCAGCAATGCAAGATGTGGCGCTGATGTTGTTGTTTTCCACTGAATCTAGGACACTTCTGGGGCCAGCGGGTGGCCCAAAACAGTGCCTGGCACATCATATCGTTTTGTAGTTTTCCAGTTTGCTACACTGAACATATTGTGATCCTTTTATTTTCTGTGATGTTATTCTTCTTATTAAATCTTCCTGGTCCAGCTTTTGGTCAATGGCATCATTGAGAGGCCTGAACATCTTGGTTTGTCCAACGAGTGTTCTCCATTATTCTTCTTTTTGAAAGTATTGTTGTCGATACACATGCAGTAGTGAAATGGTGGTTATTGTTGTTGTAATCGTCCTTTTTGTGGTGTGACGGCACATCTGCTGGCAACCTTTGAAAGTGCATGGAAGTTGCTTTTAGTATTGCTTCTTGAGCAGAGCCCAAATTTAGTTCTAAATCTAAATTTGGGCTCCACACCCAAAACCTGAGACAATGGCTGCATTTTGTGTTTCATTTTGTTAAGTTCCTGCTTTGAAAAGGACTATGTGATTAAACAAGCTACATGTTAGCCATCGAATCCTGATGACTTTGAGTCACTTATCAGCCCCTAACAAACATACCTTATATTGGAAGTATTTTACTTTGGTCTAACCCTATCCTTTGTGTGTATCTTCACAGGGCAGGTCATGCCGCTTCTACCATGGTGTCCAGAGGATGCGGGAACAGCACACACTACAGCGGGTCCACGGACTCCACGAAGCCTGGGACATCGAGGACCTGGTCGCGCTGGGCAAACGGCTCCGGTCATGCTCCTACTATGCTGCCCGTGAACTTATGCAGGACGCCTCCATCATCTTCTGCCCGTATAACTACCTGCTGGACCCAATGATCAGAGAGAGTGTGAGTAGAGTTTGGCAGATAAGATGAATGAATTGTAGAACAATCAGGGAAAAAAAGCAACAAGGTGAGTTCAGTTCTTAACAAAGAACCAGATGATATGTAGAGTTTTTAACCACTCCCTCTCCCCTCTTCTTCTCCCCTTGCTTTCAATCTCCGTTTTCACCAGATGGAGATCGACCTGGCAGGCCAGATCTTAGTGCTGGACGAGGCCCACAACATCGAGGACTGTGCAAGGGAGAGTGCCAGCTTTACTTTAAACCTCAACAGTCTGCTGATGTGCAGGGATGAGCTTGACGGCATGGTCAACAATAAAATCAGACGCTCCAAACACGAGCCACTCAGGGACTTCTGCTACAGCCTGATCAAGTTAGTGACTCAGTGACTTCATTTTTTCTCGCCTGCGGTTCTCATAATTTGAGTAGACATTTACTAAGGATCCCTCTTTTTGTCCGTGGTGTAGCTGGATCCAGGAGAGCCAAAGCCTCATGTCTGAACGGGGTTATGAGAGTGCCTCTAAAGTCTGGAGTGGGAAAGATATACTGCCCATCTTTCACGGCTTGGGCATCACTGCTGGAACCTTCGCCATTCTGAAGGTACACACATATGGGCGACGGGGGGAAAAAGCCACAAAGTTTGTGGAAAGTGTAGTCTAGTTTCACACCAGCACCACTGGTGTGGCTTCTCCATTATGGCCTCGTTTGTTTAAGGTAAAAGGGTGTGATATGTATATCGATTATATTTAAATATTTGTTTGTAGATGTCCTGTAATAGTCAACAGCACTGTTTTTCCACTTCCACCGTCTGTTTCTGTGTGACAGCAAAACTTGGCAGCAGTGTTGGAGAAAGAGGAGCGTGTTGGTTTGGTTAATGGTAAAGAGGATATGGTGCCGGTCCCAACCATCAGCTCAGCTACCTCCGCTGTCCTCAAAAGCCTCTTCATGGTGCTGGACTTCCTCTACAGGGACAACTCCAGGTCAGAGACAAACCAAAGCCATTGCCTAGACACAAAATCCTGAATCATGCCTGAGCCTCAGTTGAACTGTTATAGGATATGGAACTGAACGATCACTCAGCTGTTCTCCGCGTGTCCATAGGTTTGCCGAAGACTACCGGGTAGCTCTGCAGAGGAGCTACGCTTGGATGAACCAGGTCCCACCCGATGTCCCTGACGCCCAGGGCTTTTTTGTTCGGCCACGCCAAAGACAACGCCAGAGCACCCGAGTCAAGGCGGAAGTCCTGACACTCAGCTTCTGGTGCCTCAACCCCGCTGTGGTGAGAGGTTAGACTAGACGTGGCAGACCCTGCCATGTAGGCCACACTGATCTATAGTCTATAAACATAAAAAAAATGCATGACTTCTGAAATTAAGGCTGCTGGCCAAGTGCTGGTAAAGTGTGTCACCGAAATAAAAATATCTTAAAGCTATGTCTGTTTTTTCCACCTCTTCGATCTTTTGATTATGTAAATTACTCCTTGGGGGTTCATTTTCGTCTGTGTCTGCATCTCCCAGGCTTTCTCTGACTTGAGTGGCTCAGTGCACAGCATTGTGCTGACATCAGGGACCCTGTCACCCATGGGCTCCTTCTCCTCTGAGCTTGGGGTGAAATTCTCTATCCAGCTGGAGGCCAACCATGTTATCAACAAGTCCCAGGTCAGTAGGTTTGCCCATGTCACTGAGCCTCGGGGAACACTACAACTTAGGGATTTTGTGGTTGTTCTGACAAAGTGTAGAACTCAGGCATGTCAGCTAAAGGTGTATCAAACAATCGGAAACTTTGCCTCTGCATTTGCTCCACATCTGTCACCCAGCCTCTTTTGTCCAGCAGATGTCACCATCTGATTAACAATTTGATTGCAGTAAAACTCATCTGAAGGCCTGACAGATGGAGTTGTGCATATTCAGAGGTTGTACAGTCTAGATATAAAGTCACTTTATATCACTTGAGCTGACTAATGTCAAAGATGACATTAAATATGTCGGAGTTTAGGTTGCAGGTCATAACTGATGCGGTTGGACTCAAGAGGACATGAGAATCCAGACCAGCAAGCCTCGATGACTTGGACTCGGCAGTGTCGGCACTAAATTTAAAGAATTAAACAATATGTTGTTTTTAAAGGCTCATAATGATACCAGGAGATATTTGTGTTTGGGCCTTTGATAACAAAAAGTATGGGCCCACATGATAATGCCCAGATGTATTTATTATATGAAGTATACTGGTGGTGTGGTGGACATTAACTTCCCATTTCTAATGCCCTCTTTTCAGGTTTGGGTGGGCACTGTTGGCGCAGGACCACAAGGCAGAAAACTCTGTGCCACCTTCCAACATGCCGAAACGTTTGCCTTCCAGGACGAGGTGGGCGCGCTGCTGCTCCACGTCTGCCAGGTCGTGGCCAAGGGTGTGCTCTGCTTTTTGCCTTCTTACAAGGTAAATATACCACTCAAACATACTCTACTAAAACAGGAGGCCGAGCTATAAAGTCACTGGTCTGAAGGAATCAGAGTCTGATGCGTATTCATCTGTCACATGGGAGACCACACAGGATTTAAAGTAATTTAAGCAATGTTTTATTTGACACAATAAATTAATCCGTAGTCTGTGAATAGGTGGTGGCTGCAGTTTTGAATGTATGCGTGATGTTGTGAAGGCAAAGAGGAAAACCAAACCAAAAGGGTAGATGATGATGATGAGCACGATAGAGGGACAGAAGGAGGAGCCAGCCTAAATAACTGCCCACCCCTGACATGCATCTAAATGTATACTCAAAATGATTGTTTGCATTGTATTGGAGCAGTGGTGGACTGTTGCAGTTAGAACATTTCCACATTTAACCACTGGGAGGAGCTAGAGACCATACAATTGAGTCATTGCCCAATGCTTTTGTGGTTTGAAGGTATTTCTATTAACTAGTGCCACGCAAAACCAGTAGGTCGTTTTCAAAGCCGAGACTGGATTCCAATAGATCCCACTGCTAAGAAGCAGCTGTCTGTGGTGTCATATGTTACAATAGATGACGACTAATCAATAGAGGTACTTGTCAAGTACTTGTTAAATGCCGTCATCCTCGCAAAACTGTATCCTCTTTCAGTTAATGAGGGCGCTTCTGAGAGCGCACTCATAGACACTTTGTCCCCCTTTGTTTGTTATGCGTTTTTGGTCATGAATAATGAATGTCCACTGTAGCTCGGTTGTCACATTAGCTTACTAAGGGTCAAGTGGATTTCATTTATCAATGTGTGCTTGTCCACATTGCACATGTTATGTGTGACTTTGGTCAATTATCAATTTTGGTCAATGAATATATTATTTACTACCTTTTTACCCTATTTTCATTTGAATCGGGGGTTTTTTATAACGTATTTTAACGCATTCTAGAAATTCACTGGAAAAATTGTAGAGTAGAGAAATGTCTGGAAATATTTTATATTATATATGTTCCATATATTGTTTTTTTCTGCTTTTCGGTAAGCTTGCAAACCCCTCAGACCTACTTAAACCTTTTTCCAGCCATGAATCATACACAGTGCTTCTAGAAATACACCCTCTTTATCATCTTCAATTTTACAAATTTGATAAACGTTACAGCAGTGAAAAGCCTTCGTCTGCTTTTCCCAACACTCTGTGAGTGCGGGATTTTGAACTTCTGAACCGCCTCTTATGTTCTATACTCGCATCCTGCTGAAGCCCGGCATCACTGTAATACTGAGTTTTGCTGTGATAAGTCAACGTCATGTTAAGATAGCACATCATTTTCCATCCAACGGTGGAGCTTCACAGTTGTGTTTTGCCCTTGGCAAATGTTGTTTTTGCCAAGGGCATAGTTCCACCACTCGTGTTCAACTTGTATTTCAACGTGTCACATGCAGTGTTCATTGGTTTGATTTCTCTGCAGTCCTTGTTTGCCTGCTCTCCAGTTACATTCTCAAACAGGTGATGACACCGCCATCCAAACTGTGAGGGAAAGCTAAGACTCTGGGCCTTGTTGTTTTCTCATTTTACCTTCCTTTTTGTCAGCCTGTGATGCCAGCCGAGGAGCGACTATGAGCTGTGGGATGTTTTTTTATTATTGATAGCTATGTAGGAGTCTTCTATCTCTCTCTCTATGCCGATGCATAAATATTTAATCTGCAGTCAGCTCTTAAAGATGAGGATATGAGGGGATATGAAGGGCTGGGGTATTAATTGGAGCCCGTGGAGGCCTTGTTGGTGCCGCTGAGTCCCGTCTGCCCTGTGATGTGTGTGTTTTGTGTGTGTGCGGGCAACACAGAGAGGATAGGTCATCTCCAGACATCCCTGTTCAGGGTGTCTAGGTGATGGCTATCAGCCCCTCATACACAAGAGGCTCAGTGATAGACAGAGAGAGCAGTGAGGCGAACAGGCCTGCAGGGTCAAGGAGGTGTGGGCTAGGCTCTGTTCGCTGCCCTCACATGCACATGAAGTCAAAAGTACACAGCAGGACACATTGGCACTGTTTAAGTTCAGTTGTATTGCCTTAGTATGGCAGATAACTGCATTTATGTTTCTGTAACTAAGGTTGTCATTTCCCAACAGTGGCACTGATGCTGATGCACTGCAGTCAAATGAGTTCAAAGAAAACGATGAATGTTGGGCATCAGCACACAGCTCAATAAAAAAAAAAAGATACACAGACACACAAAGTATGCCTGTAATAATGGTCACACACGCACACACTTTCCCAGACGGCCTGCACCCGTGCTGTGGTTTTGCAGCACTTTAGCCTCAACAGCCCCCAAGTTAATGCCCATTAAAACCACAGCGGGCCCTGCCGTCTGGTCCTTGCCGCCAAAGGAAGGGACCAATGCTCCACTGGAGAGGGGGACTGATGGTTTGTTTAAAAAAAAAAAAAAAAAAAAAAAGAAGCAGGGTTTTGCAGAGAGGTGAAAAGATGGCGGGGAATACAAGATGCTTTTAAAGGAGATTGAGATAAGGGCCATTAGGTGATGTCGCCTCGCTGTCTGTGTGAAGACGCACCCAGCGCTGGCGCCTGGACTCTGCTGAGCGCGTGTCAAATCAAAGTCAAACCGGACTGGAGGGTGTACACCCGCCAGCACGCACTGTCCTCAGCAGCTCAGGGGCATCTGAAGCACCAATCACACAGCTCCAGAAGTACTGTTATTTCAAAGTGAGACTGTCTCTGTCTGTGTTTGGGAGCGTATTAGATTCATGGGTCAATTTGCCCAGTGTAGCATATCCCTCCTGATTCTTTTAGAGCTGGTGATGTTTTATATGCGTTTTTACAGTGGAAACTTCAGGGTTACTGCTGTTTGACTAAGCTGGAGCTTTTTTTGGGAGGCTTAGAGTTTCAGACTTAAAGAACACAGGTCAAATGTAGCCTCACTCTCCTTGTTCTGATACCTCCTTCAACCACACTAGCAATTTGTGGCTGTCAGTGTTGTTTGAAGTATAAATAAACTTCAGAGATGATACAAGAACGAATGTAGGGCTGGAACAATTTATCTGTTGCATCATCAACATCTTCATCCCAAGACGGTGTCCAAGATGATGATGTCTTTGAATTGCTTGTTTTATCAGATCAGCAGTCCAAGCCCAAGACCCAAAGACATATGTACATATGTACATACAGTATGTACATAAATAACTTAAATCATTCATCAATTTTCAAAACAGTTGGCGGTTGATATTCTGCTGATTGTCTAATTGTTTTAACACAAACCTAATTTGATAAACTGAACACTTTTAAGGTCTGTAGAGAAGCTAACTAGACACAGTGTTTGCTTAAGGGAATGTAATACTGTAATTCAAAAAAAGCATTGTTAAAGTCCAGCTTTATCCTTTAAGATTATTGGAAGGTTATCTTTGTTAAAAGTTAGTAACCACCAGTTTTTTCTAACACAATTTGTTGATGTCGTATGGCCAATTCTAACATTAACATTTCTTTATCTTTTTTTTGATTGACATTTACATTTTTACAGTTATCGAACCTCTTAACACTTTCTACACAATCGGTTGTAGAGGAGTGATTGTTTTATTTACAAATAATACTACCGTATTTTTGCACACACTGTATAAAGATATAGAGGAAATAATAAATCTGCATAATGTCAAGTCAAGTCAATTTTATTTTTTTTTTATTTCTTTTCAATTTTTTTCCCCATATATCTAGACAAGGACTATTTACATCCAAATAAGATAGGTATAAGACATGAAAATATACACATTACATACATGTATATTCCACTCAGTTTGATAAGGCCTATCAGTGACTGTCTTCTTCTCTGGCCAGCAGGCTGTGTTTTTGCAGCGTTCCGTTGTCACCACCGGTGTGGCTGGGATGTGTAGAGCAGACAACAAGGGAAGAGTGGCAGGCCAGAGGTGGCAGGTGGCTTCTTGCCACCAGTCTTGGCGTGATGGCTGCTGTGATATTTTGGGGCTGAATAATTTACACCGCAACAACACGTCTCCCCTCGCCACTGCGAAATGTGGCTCCTGGCTGCATGTTTCATTAATGCCGTCGCCTCCAAAGCCCCTCCATAATTCAGCAGGCACTAGAGGAGCTGCGATGTGTCGCCACACAGCTCACTGACACCAGGGACATTGGGAAGGAGATAGAGAGAGGCTGGATGCAGAGGAGGTGAAAGATGGGGAGATAGTACGGGGGGGGGGGGGGGGGGGGGGGGGGGGGAGTGAGTGTAAAAGTGCAAGAAAGACTACAGTTCACTGCTTCTATCTAGTTGTTTCACCACCCTGTCCCAATTGGCAGAAAGAACTGGCCCACTTTACCGTGTCACTGGCAGAGGCTGAGCATTGCACCTACCATGCCTCGCCAATAAATTATTCACTCTTTGTTGTGCCCTCTTATGTGCTAAATACTGCTCATTCCCATTTATGATGCCTGGGCATCGTAACTGTGCTCCTTTTAACATCTCTTGTTAAAGTCTAAAAGTGGTGGGCAACAAATGAATTCATTTTTAATTAAAGACTTCACTGTCTTTTGAAGACAAGTAGAATAATAGCTTATTTTTCAGAGCTGCACTGAAATCCTATAAAGCTAAGACAGCTTTAGTGTAACGTTCATTAACCTCAGGCAAGTAAAGGTAATTGTACTTTGGTACAATTTGCCTACAAAATAAAATGGCCCCAAAACCTGTATACATGTACATAAACTGTCAAAAACATGAACATTTCTAAAATACAATGGAATGTAATTTATTATTTTATAGTGCTTAACCTATCTGGCATTAACAACAGTACTTGGTTTTATGGTGGTTATCAGAGTGCTAAATTGGCAGGACTTAAATAACTGCTACCTGGTATTTTCATGTTTATTTGGTGTTTTGTCTTGAAATTATACAAAGAGGTGTGCACTTGAGCCGGTAGATTGATATTTTATAGCCCAGCCCAGTCTGCCAACTAAACACCAGGTCTCTGTCAGATGTTGTCCTTAAATTATTCATGAAGGTGCTCATGTCTGTAATTTTTTGTGTCTGTATTTCTATGTTGAGTGTCTAACGCTCACATGGCTGAAAGCCTTCGCTGAAGGTGCTGAAGATCCGTTTGACTGCGAAATAAAACGCTCTGCTTCACACCTACATCCATGCAGTTTGATTTGTCAGACCAGTCATGGTATCTACATGGCCTATATCACTCAATTAAAGTAACACATGCAAATGCAACTCACCAAAAACTAAAACTAAAATGATTATTAACACTAACCCAGATATAAATGCTTTGTATAAATTAGATAATATGTGTCCTGTATTGCATTCCACTATGTTGTGTGTAGTGTACCCAGTACTGTGCCCTTGTCCACAAAAGGTATTTATTGTAGGTCTGTTTACGATTGTGCACAGTTTTGCCCCGTTTATTAGGTACATTCCCCACCTTCACAAAATTATACTTTTTATGGAGACATATATATCGTGGCCATTCTGTGTGGTAAACCAGGGAGACCAGTGTTTCCAGAATCAAACACAGTTAAAACCAGCATTTATATGAATGGAGCGTTGTAGCTACAACTACGGCTGTAGTCTTGTGCTTTTCAAACCAATGATTTCAAGGTTTTACCAAGAATGTCTAAGAAATTAGTAGTGATTTATGTTTCTGTGAACACAAACAACATGTGGATCTGAGTGGTCAAAGCGAACGTCGTCTCTGATGCACCACTTCTATCAAACTTTGTCTTGAGTGGAAAACAACAGCCAAAGACTATTTCTAGTGCCAATGTTTCCAGCGATGAACAAGAAACTGCGTCTCCAGTGACCACAGAAGCATCAAAACTGTGGAGGAGTAGAAAGCAGGTTGGAGCTGCCTGGTTGGATGAATCAAGAATATTTTTAAGTTATAGTGAAGGAGTTTGTGTGTGCCTGTTATCCTTGAAATTCTGTTGTTGGGGACAACAGTTCTTGCTTAAGCCTCCTGGGGGAAACTGGTGAGGGATCAGACAAAGAGTAATTCAAAGGCCCCTTGAGAACTCCATCTATGATAAACAGCGACCTTGCCTGGATTAGGGAACTATGGCCCCTCCTGGAGCAAGGCCTGTGAGGGGAGCATGCTGATGAGTCTACTGGCCTGGCCTGAACTCATTGGGGGCCCGGAGAAGAAATGTGGGGCTTCTGCCCTGTGGGTCCAACACCTGCATGATTACATGAAGGGGTCTTCTGAGTTTCCAAATGTGTGGCGTTCAAGGGTGCAGGCTTTGCTGTGCTGACCCTACTCTTGGGGCGTGGAATGTCACCTCTCTGGTGGGGAAAGATGCTATAGTTATTGCGATACTAACTACATATAACTGAGCTTGCCTCTACACACAGCAGTGGCCCCTGGGACTTTTCCTGACCTTTCCTGGAGTTGGCCAGTGAGAAGTGGCATGCATGTGCTGGAATACCCATGTCTTAGTCCCTATTCCCCTCTGTGCACCTGTATGTCACAGTTAGGAAAGTTCTGACTGTTGTTTGTGCCAGTGCATTGGCAGTTTGGAGTATCTGGCCTACTTGGAGTCTCTGGTTGTGGTGCAGCCGAGGGCACCCCAGAGGACTCCATATTCTGCCGCAGGACGTCAAAGGTTATTTAGGTAATGACAGGGAAACCTGATGGGAGGCACAGCCTGCCTGATCTGAACCCCAAGTGATGCTTTGTTATTGAACATCTGTGCTAGTCATGTATTGTTCATAATGAACATCCACCAGGTAGGTCCCAAAGCACCTTAGCACAAAGAACAATTATGTAGTTGTATCATCACATCTGTGTCTTGGGTGGAGAGCCAACCCAACTGGTCAATCAGATGAACATTTTAAAAGGGAGTTTTTCCCTTGCCACTGTCGGTCTAGACCTGCTCTATATGAAAAGTGCCCTGAGATAACCTCTGTTACGATTTTGCGCTACATAAATGAAATGTCTGCAAGTCCTCCAACTCCTTTCTCTGGAGGAACTTTGCCTGCATCCATCCCAGGCAGATAGGTGACAGCAGAGATTGACATCCAGAGTGGACATCATGTTTGTGTTGGACATACTGCTGGCCACCAAGGATGCCAATGCTCTTTTGAATGAGCTATTATTCATCATACATGACTGTAAAACGATAGTCACATCTCTGAATAGCCATCAGAATAGCATTCACAAATATTCTTTGATCTTTAATAAGCCCATATTGTTAAGAGGTATTCCTTCATGACTGCATTTATCATTTATTTATGGTCCGGTCCTTACCGGAAATTGCCGTAGTTTTAAAAGGTATTTTCTGTAATTTCATGGTAAAAATACATGTGGAAATCTTTTCTGCCAATGATTAAAAATAGCAAGTACTTGTCGCACTGTCAGGTAAAGTTCTGCAGATATGATTACGTTGGCTGCCAGACACGATCCTTGATTCTATCTTCACCGATCCTGTTGCAATTTCATCAGTGAGAGCATTTTTCCTCTGTACTCGTACGCCTTGTGGAATCAGCTCCTTTCCAAGTGCAGCCTGGCAGATAATAGCTGTTTTGTTTAGTGGTAGATCTACCTAAAGTACATAACATGAATTATTCATCTCCCACTCAAGATTGCACTGGAAAACAATTGCAGGACAAACAGTTTGCTGAGTTGAAGACGCACGTAAGGGGGGGTCCTTGTTGATGTAACACTGCATATTTAGTGAATATGCCATGTTTTATTGATGCAAACGTCTTGGCCTCACTTTCTTTAGGAGGCACCAACCTGACGAAATCTTCCTCACGCATCATTTCAGCACTATGAGACAATCGCACTGGCATGCAAGAAACTATCAACGCTCTCGTGCTGTCTGCGTTTGTCGTTTTCCTCTGTATTGCACATGCGGAGCAAATTTCTCTTTAGCTTTGTGTGGTGTTTGGAGGAACACTTGAGTTGGCTGTTCATGCAGGTAAACCGAATAGATGTACTGTTAGGAACAAGATGTCAGTGACTCCACAACTTCCTCCCATCCGGGGGTGCCCCATCTGCATCTCAGGCTTTACAGGTTGTCACTATTAGCCTGTTCGAAAAAGAAGTTTTCTGCAGACTACAAGAAGAACTTCTACTTGACCCCTCTAACACATTTCCAATCCAGTGAAGTTACTCTTTGATTGTGGAGCCATGCTTATTCAAGGATATAATCTGCACTGCACAGACATGAGTGGGGCCATGCTAGGATGAGGGCTTTTAGATCAATGTGCCTCCCCGGGGAGCTCCTGACTTTTTGCACCAACAATAGTACAGAAACAGTGATTTTATTGCAGAGGAGGTTTGAACACATCAGCTTTCTGCCAAGTGCAAGTAAAGAAACGAGGTTCCAAGCTGCTTGAGGACATGGGAGCAAACATGGGTAGCTAAATGCTTCCTGTTCTTTGTTGCCAGCTTTATGTTTCAGACTTAGAAAGTGTCATAATGTGTTACAATGCCATGCCTTTGCAATTACTTACATGATGTGCAGTTTTTACTCTGTCTGAAGATGTAGACCTGCTTTCTCTACAGCTGCACTGTTTCCCTGAAAGGGCTGTTGTTTTCCTTAGGCTTAGGTAGGTTGTATTTGTCCTTGTTTAAACCCATTTCTGACTTAAGATGTGTCACAATCATAGACTGTATAAAAGAAGTGGACGTAGCCACTGTGACGTCACCCATTGGGTGAAGCCTTGAATTTGGCATTAGGGTGGAGCGATACAGTCTATGGATCAGACTGAGAACCCGAGGACACTATGCACGCCCACATGTACCGGCAACCTGACTGCACAAATACACCTGGCTCCTGGCTATGCCGTGCAAAGTCGCTGCCAACGAAGTTAGCTTGTAAATGTACTTGGAACTGAAAAAGAGCAGCTGACTCTTTAGAGTGTCTTTTAGTACAACCGAGTGCTGAAGACATTTTTGCAGACTAATGTTACAATTAACTATCATGGACTGAAAACACACTGTGAAAGGGTCAAAGTTCTAAGACGAATACACGGACAACACCCAAAACAATTTCATGGCTATTTAAATGTACACAGTGCCATAGATATGCATTGCTTGGCCTATATCCTGATTGACAGGTCGTCATTGTAGCCACATGTCAATCACCAGGTAGCCATACCCTAAAGCATACCCTGGTTTATCGTCTATTTTACTCTAAATGGGACCATAATTTACAAAATGAGCACCATGCTGTATTGAAGAAGACTTGAAACGAGCGATTGAGGAAATCAGGAAAATGTTTATTGACGTAATAAATCAAGTGAGAAGGGTCATTTTTTCAAAGACTTCTATACAATCAGATTTTTTTTTTGCAACCAGTGAACCAGTGGCCTGCTGGCCATAAAAAAAAAGAATGCAGGTTTAAGGCACTTCTACATTGGCTTTACTTTTCAGACCCAGAGTTTGGTGCTTGGTCACAATCCCCCAAAACATCGCACCAACCCATCACACCTACTGTCTTTTCAGTATACTGAATGATCACCTAAATCATATCATGGTCTGGTTAGAAGCATAACTAGTGTAATTTACAAGCTACAAGTTAAATTAATAAACCAGGATCACATCATCAAACATTCACATTTCCAATTGAACAAGGTTCTTGTTAGTCTCTGGCATCAGTAAGGCTCCATTCAGACCAAATCCAGCATTGTGGTGAAAACGCCAGTCCTCCCATTAATTTTGAATGTGGGTGGTCAGTGTAGGCTGCGGTGGTGGTAACCACGGGTGTGCCAAAAACAAAAACGCAAGTTGGAGCGGATTCAACTTTTGGAGAAACACAACCCGAAGTCGGAGCTCTAGAGCAATCGCAGCAATTGCAGCAATGCCTGATTTTGCTCTGAATGCCGCCTAAGATAGAGCTAAGCAAAACCATGAACACATAAATGCTAGCTGACCACACAGTGCATGTTGCATTGCCTGTAGGGTAATCTATAATACTATTCTATTAGTGATATCTATCTTTATCCCATCCTTGTGCCATGTTTTCTAGTGAAGACAGTAGGCAACATACCTACAATTGACTGCACTATTACTGCACTGCAAGTGAAACCCTCCAGTAGGGCCTTAGCTTATATATCGGGGGGTTTGCTTTGTGTGCAATTTATAATACGATTTAGAGTTATTTCAAACTGGGACAAAGTTGCCTCAGAAAGAGATTCATCAGGGGTTTTACACAGTTGAACTGTTGATGTCGTTTAATGTTTCATTTCTGTCTGATTGCTGGCTGCCTTGTTGACAAAAAAAAAGTTCACAGTCATGGTTTCAGAGTGTAGTTTAGTGACGTTTACAAGCTTAGCAATAGTAAGCAAACACGACTAATGGTGTCTACATAGTCAGCCATCTCACGTGCACCCGACGGAACAGACGCTCCCATTTTGATTCATCCAGCTGTCTATACAGGCTGCATAATGGCTCGCGTTTCACCAGCGTTATATGTGCATAAACGAAGATGAATGAAGATGTTTCACTGGATAAGTGTAAATGTTGACCAGAATGAAAGGTCAGTTCAGTCCAGTGGTGGACCGACTTAGACGGACTGACCTTGTCATTCATAGAGCCACGCTGTGAGCATGGCTAATAAAAACCTAGGCTTATTCTGGTCAGTCTGGTCAGCAAAATTAAGATATGCGGGGATCGTTTACCGTATCAGTGGTTCCCAACCTGGGTGTCCCGACCCCCATCAGGGCCAAAGCCAAAGCTCCATGGGGGCTTGATTTATTTATTATAAAGCCAGGCTGCTTGGACTATTAATCATAATACGGACATAGAATTGTGTTCCTAAAAATATAAGGAAAAATTGTCTGATACATCACAATATCCACAGGAAATAGGCTATTCAGAATTTTATACCAATTTCTTGTTTTACACAAACGTTCTGCAGGTATAACGTTAACTATTTAGGTTAATTATGCTGCAAAGCACATAATGAAATATACATGAAGATATTTCCCCTTTTTTGTAATTGTATGCAGGTGGGGGTCGTCAATGTATATACAATCGTAAAATAGGGGAACCACTGAACTAGCATTATCTATGAGAGCCTTCAGTAGTAGAGAACAACCCTATAGATTCTGCTCTTAGCCATATTGCAGGTTCACTGTCACAATTCTGATTCTATGTGATCAATTTCTGTGTATATTTACAACATGATACCTCCTGTGATTTGATCAGATGCTAGATAAGCTGCGTGACCGATGGACTAACACTGGTCTCTGGGAGAAGCTAGAACAACAGAAAACTGTGATCACAGAGCCCCGCGGTGGTGGCAAGGGGGATTTTGACGAACTGCTTCAGACGTACTATGATGCCATCAAATACTGTGAGGAAAGAGGTGAGACCAGTAAACAATATCACACTCACCTTTGAACCAGCCACTGGTTTTGCTGTATCACTCTGAAGCAGCTTGACCGGTGGCTTGATGCCTGCAAATTAGTACTGAAATACATTCATTTGATCTATTCTTGTGCTCACACAATGAGTCTTAAGTTCTCATTTGTACAGCCGCACCAATGCTGACATCAAACTTCTTTGTTAAAGATGGCGCACTGCTGATTGCTGTCTGTCGGGGTAAAGTGAGTGAAGGACTAGACTTCACAGACGATAACGCCAGGGCAGTGGTCACCATTGGAATTCCCTTCCCAAACATCAAAGACCTCCAGGTAAGTAGACTCACAACAGCCTGCAGATATTCTGAACAGACTCTCAGTCAGCTGCTGCAATTAATTAATATGAAGCTACATCCAGGAGACAGGAGAAAAATCAACCAACCAGCACCTCTTAAACTGACTAATTAACACACTATATGTTTTATGCATATGTCTGTTGAATCTATAGAAAAACTGAAGTGTAAAAAGGTACGTTTGTGGTTTTATGGGGGGGGGGTATTACAACAACATAGTCGTTACAAAAGTCCCCAATGCAAAAAAATGTTGGAACCTCTGGTTTAGATAATGGAGTTTAACTGGAGATTTGTTCACAGCCTTGCTGTGTCTAGCATGTAGGAATTGTCTGTAGAACGTCTGATTTAAATATTTCATCAACCGTTTGCTGTCTTGTTTACAGAAGCCCTAATTATAGTACTCTCAAAGCTATGAAAATGTGTGCACATGCAACCTACAATTGTGTTCAAATCTGGAATAGAAAATCTTATCCAAAAGAGAGATTACTTCCTGGTATAAAGGAGAGGGACCAAATTTCTGTATGCTATTAGGCAACCTATACTGTCAAAAAATGGTTGCTAGACATGGCTCTTCTCTCATTCAAGCTTGTTGCAGCAAAGCTCTGCTAGACATGACCAAATGTTAAACACTAGATCAACTACTGCACACCAATGTGGTGTAGGCCATTTGTGTTTGGTATCTTAGCCAATGGAAATCAGCAGAAGGCTCGCCACTCTCTCCGCCTCTGCTCATGTTGGCCATGGAACCTGTCACCTTTAACAATACCTCTACAAATGCATGATCAAATTGAGGGTGGAAAAGAAATCACAGCATATCCCTGTTCGTGGATTGAAGCTACTTCCTGTAGAAGTTGTGACTTGATTACCTGTGCGACGCTGGTACTACCGCTACTACTAAAACTGGTACAATGACAATATTGTCCAAGCAGTGTCTGTAAAATGTCCACTTCTTCATTTTATTGGCCAAGAGCCAACATGTTGGATACCACGAACACAAAAATATATCTCACAGACATACACACATGCACACACACGCACACACACACAAACACACACAAACACACACACACACACACACACAAACCCACACCAAATAAGAGCATCTCTTTTTGGTGATCCGTAAAAAAAAATCCCAAAGCGATGTTGCTGTGTCTGCCCCGTCCTTAGCAGATAAAGTTGACCTTTAAGTTTGACTCTCTCCCCGCCTCCCACCTCTCCTCCCCTTTACTCCTCCACAGCCTCCTGTCAGAGCACGACGAAGCTTTCACTAACCTGTTCTGTCAGTGTGGCAAGACGTGTGGGTGATTGAAGCTTCCCGGACCCCTTCACCTTAGCCAAAGCTGTCAGTTTCACCTCTGTCAGCTCTCAGGGCATTGCTTCTTTTTCTCAGATTTATTTTTTAAATTTTCTGTTTTGTACTGTTTAGGTACAAGTAGATGGTCTAAAGCATTCTGCAAAGGCCATGTTATAGTTCTTACCATGTATGGTTTGACCATAAAACAGTGGTGGCACTAGATGAAAAGTCTCATATTTTGTTAAAATAATTTAGATAACTAACAGTTACAGGGATTTACGCAGCCATGGAACACTGAAACTCTTCACTAATACTTAGTAACTAGCAAAATATTTTAGCTCCCAGTCTATTATGGATGTACACTGGGAACAATTCTTCATGTTTCACCCCAACCACCAAAATCCATAACAATTGTGACCATCTAACAGAAGCCACGTGGTTGACAATAGGAGTTTAAGCAAACACATCTTATGGAAATATCAGACCTTTAAATTAAAGACTTGATTGCGGCTGAACCTCTTATTTGGTATCATGCAAGGAGATCAACTTCATCAAATATGCTGAAGTGCTACATTTAGAAACAATAAGATATAGAGAAAGTTTTTTTGTTTGTTTGTTTGTTTAATAAGTCAAAGTGATGAGCGTTCAGTCTGCGATGGAAGATGTATTACAGTTTCTGCTGTCCTGGTGTGGATGGAGAGCTCGTTCCACCATTGTGGAGCCAGGACAACAAACAGTCCTGATTTTGTTGGTGGTGGTGGTAGCTGGGCGTAGTGAGGGAGTCGTAAGCAAGCCGGTAGCAGCAGAGCGTAGGGGACGGGATGGGGTGTATGGTCTGACCATGTCCTGGATGTAGGATGGGCCTGAGCCATTCACTGCACGGTGCTCGAGAAGGCTGTTTTGCTTTTTGTTTTTTTCGAGACTGTTAGGCGTGATGCCGCAGTTTACAGTTGTATAACATTATACAGTGTTATTTTATTCATCTGGTTGACACAATACTGGAATAAACACAGAAATAAGGCCGTAAGTACATACAAGAAGAAATATCCATCAAGACAAATAGCCCTACTCTTTTCAATATTCAGTATTCGGCGTGTGATGTTTTGTTGTAACCCTGCTGCATCAAGCTTGTAAAATAATGTGCCTGATCTGGAATAAAACAGGAGATGAGTGGATGGAGCAGCACACCAGGGGGAGGATTGAGGAAGCCAAAGCCAGTTAGGGCCAAGGTGGAGCTAACCAAGTGTGAAGAGACGGTGCATTTCTAATGACGTCTTCTGCGCTCCACATGAACCGCCTTTGTTTATTTGCTGCACGGGCTCAGCTCCTCAGAGCGCTCGCCACATCTCGTCATAATTGCGGCTGCTGTAGGATCAGGTAGGCAAGGCCGACACTTTGACTTTGTGCTGCCTTTTAAAGTCAAAACCTTTAGTTTAATCGTTTAGCACTCCATCTCCTGACTACCATTAAAATACTACATCATTTAAATAAAGAATAAAAAAGAAATTTTATATTCTATTTTCTACATTTCCAGATCAAACAGTTTGGACTGAAGGACGTGTTATGACGTTTAAACAACATATCTAACGGCTACACGACTTGTGGAAAGAATAGATTTGAAAGAAAGCTCGAGCACACAACTGGGCAAATTAGAGAGTACAAACACGGCAGACAGAACTGAAACTGAAACTAATGATTCATTTTATTTTGCCCTTCTAGTAATTTGTCATTTAATTCTTCATAATTGTGTGGAACTTCTGTTGCTGACTCGAGTCTTTGTGAATAGGGGTGACCTGTCGTGTCAGTTTTACATAAACCAATCGGTCCTGTCAAGCTACAGCTAGTAAAAATATCAGTCTTCAAGTCTTTAAAACTTTTCAGTTTTCAGTGGAGATTCTGACATGCCTCCCAAAGGCACTTTTTATTTTGGACTGTGGTGTTGGTTGTAATTATTTTGTAGAAGTGTTTATGCTATTGTGTCTTTTCCCCCGTTCAGAACTAACTAGTCTCCATTGTCTTTATTCTCATTTCTTCTTTACATCTTAATCCTCAGCGTTGCTTGTTCCTTCTTTTTCTTCCCTCTAGTTGTCATTTCCTCCTCCTGTTATCTCCTCTCACAGTGGCAGAGGCATTGTGGCCCCCAGATAAGCCCTGGGGGGCTGTAAAGGTCTTTGAGCTAACCCATTACACCACTGAGAGGATGGGGACACTGACACTAATGACTGTCAAAGCCATGCAGCTAGCCCTCGTAGCATGCCAAACTAGTAGCACAGATACTGCTGTAGCACTCTGTCAGAGAGATAATAGGCTCTTTAAGGGGTCAGACACACACACACACACACACATAAATGCATAGGCACTGGCACATGTAATAGTGTACGCACTACTGGATAGTCAATACTACTAACAGTCATTCCACTGGAGGACGAATTCAGGATTCAGTGTACACTCTTTTTGGTCACCATGTTTTCTATAATAGAGTAATGATGCATGTTTCTGTATGGTCCCATGTTGAAACACAGTGATCTATGCCGAGGTTGTTCCAAACAAGGGTTGCTGAAATAGCCGCAAAGCTGTGCTCATTCGGCTTGCTGACCTACGCTGTCGCATCATTATTGAAAAACTGCTTGTTGATTGTTTTCTTTGTTGTTGTTTTATTGCTTATTGGTTAAGCTGGAAGGTGGGCCTCGAGTTTTTAAGGATTGAAAACTGGATTGGGCTTTTTAATGCCATTAAGATAAGTTACGATGCTTTAAACGCTTCCTGCAGGCGCTGTTATTAAACAGCAGGTACGATGGCGAAAAGATTGAGTTGACTTGCATCCCCTTGACACACTGTACCTTTGTGTGGTACTGTATGCAAAGTTTTGAGAACCAACTGTGACAGATATGTGATACATGTGATAAAGTACTTGGCACTAATGCCACTAGTGCTTGATTTTGGAGCCCTGCCCCAAAAGGCCTGACGTACTACAGCTTTCACAGCTTTCACGGGAGCACCACTGCAGGGTCCCCCCTGTAGCAGCAGTGCTACTTGCGCTCCTCTACTTGTCCTCACTCATTCCCATCCTGTTTGTGACTGATGAAGCCCTTTGCTGCTTTCGCTTTTCTTCCTTCTCTAACTTGTGAAACCTCAGAAGGTAGCCTTTGTTGCTGACATGATTGATTGCTGCAAACGCACAATATGATGTATCTTTGTCATCTGTTGAGCTGAATCAGAAAAGTCCTGATGCATCTCCTCTGATCAATTCAGTGACTATGGGATCTAAACAGCGGCATCACAAATGAACAACATGGTTAGTATGATAAAGCACCTCTGCTCTTTTTCTCTGCCGGTTAATGTTGTATTTCGTAAGCGTAATCATTTATTTTGGCTGTAATTTCTGGCAAAGCAGTGCTACATTATGCTGCAGGAAAACCCTGCATTCCCTTTTTTTCCCCCCCAAAACACCACTAGTTGTATTGCTTCTTATTTCACCAGTGTTAATGTGTTAGGAGTTCCTTAAACACACTCTTACCTGCATGAATGCTTCGGATTAACACCTTCATCATATTTACACCACATGTCTCACACTGAAACGGGTTCCCTTAGCGCACACAGGCCCACATACACATGCGGGACGTGTTCTTACATTTCGCACTTCCATGCACTAGTGCTAACATGCACACGTACTCTTAGGTGCACACATGGAACCAGACATATTAATTCATTCGTTCTCTGCCGCACTCACACGGCAGCACCCCATTGCTAGGATAAGAGGTGTAAGCCCAGCTTCTCTCCATTTAAACTACTCCGGCACTTTAGATGCCTGCATGGCCAGCATTCCCAGACAGGCATAACTCGTAGACGCTACAGCCTAAGCACATAGCATGGAATTTTACTGGCCTGTTGTGTTATTGTGACAAAGATCAAAGGTTGAACTTGAAAAGTCCTCCGCAGAGAAAGCCCTGCCAAAGGTGGTATTACATTTATGTTGCGTTTTTTCCAATGGCATGTTTTACAGTGTACAGTCACGCCCTGCGTGAGTGGGTCAAACAATAAGTGGCTTTAACAAGCAATAAAAAGACACTTACAACTGATAAGGCATCTCTCTCAGTTTAATGAAGGGCTCAGCCAGCCTCTTGCTGCTGCCCTTTTTAAAGACAGCCACAAGAGCATTTTACTTCTAAGGCCGGCGAGCATGTGAAACGGGTGGATAAAGGGGATTCTGGAGGAATGTTGAAGAGTTCATGGAAATCATCAAGACGAGGGGATGATGGATGCTCCAGGCCCGCTCAAGACACTGTACATATGGGTTCATCATCAGCCACTGCGGGAAAGCTATATAATCATAAAATATAATCACCACTTGTACTGCCCTTGTCAGCACCACAGGCCAGCTTTTGAAAGACGTCTTAGTCGACATCATTTTTTGTTGACGTGTGTTCAACCCCAACAAAATGTAGATGTTTTCACACAATTCATTACTATGACTTGGAACTGTTTAAAACATTTTTTTGATACTATTGCCGATACAATACAACGTTTCAGTACTGATACCCAAACAATACCTTAGTTTGAGAGATATAAACCTCTTTTTTTTTTTAATTTACAAAACAAGCCAAAGTTCTCAAATGTTAAACGCAAATGTGGCAACATTTTGATTAAATCAGGAATTATTTGATCAAATAAGACTATTTCGGTTGGTACTGAAAAAGGGTTTGATACCAGGGCTGTAGTCAAGACCAGTTAATCAAGTCCAAGCTGTGCTGAGATCAAGTCAAGACAGGGTCCACAATGGGGGCCGAGCCAGAACTAAGACAGAGTCTAAATGGACAAGACAAAGACCAAATAAACAAAACAGCGCTCATTCAACGTTCTTCACATTGTTGTCTTCCTGTTATTCACGGTGAGATTATTATAGTTTGATCAAATCAAATACTGTGTATGCTGAGCAAACTAGACTATAGGTGAGACCGCCTGCTGAGGCCTTGACAAGTTGGAATCAGAATACCCGTAAAGAGACAAGTCACGAACGTTCAGGAGGCAGAGACAAGTCTGAGTCACAATACTCGCAAACCAAGACAGGTCAGAGTTGAAACACCCACAACAACACCCATGAATTAGTCAAAACCCCCACCAGACTCAGACAATTTTGAGTCAAAACCCCGACAAGACGAGACAACTTTGTGCCAAAACACCCACAAGACCAGCCCAAGTTCAAGTTCAAGTCAATACGCCCACCAGACTGAAACTATTCTGCAATAATCTGCACAACATTTTCTCCAGACTGAACGCCTGACTCGATTACTATAGCCCTATGCCTTAGCTATCCCTGTTCATCACCATTCAGAACTTTCCTCAACTTTCACACATAGGTCAAATCTAGAACCTCTACTTTTCTATTCATAAATATTCTAAATGAACAGTTTACTTTTTTCGACGAACATGAGAGCAACTATCAAAGTGGGATCAGCCTTGGTGTGAGCTGATCCATGAGTATGTTGGAAGGGAGTGTGATAGTCTGATGCCCTTGTGAGAGTGCGTACACACACACACACACACACACACACAGACACTGTCTTCAAGACGAGCCACTCAGCTGTCAGCTTAGCCTTATGTGGCAGATGAGGCGCTTAGCAATCTCAGTGACAGGCACAAGATGTCCCCGACTGCCAGGGGCGTGCACACTGAAGCTGACGCGCACACACACACACACACACACACACACAGCCTGCGTAAAATGTAGCTCAAACAGATGCGCTCAGCTGCGAATCATGCCTAGTGGTCAAATATATGTTTTTAGGGATGAACAGGTAGCTGTAGAGGACAAGGCCAAAGCAAGCGAGTGATCTCTTGACATTTTAACTAATCCCTTCTAGCTTGTGGTTTCTTGCACATTCGCGAGATTTGCTAGCAGCCAGAATTGGCTTTTTCACATATGCAACCTGTCATGTTCGATTGGACGACGACATGGTACAGACCGGGGATGTGATGGCTCGAACGCTGAAACGGACTGTGATTGGATTTAGATGACACCGCCGGCTTGAGGCTACTTGGCCTTTCTGTGCAAGCTGTGGGTTTAGAAGTAGATTCTTTAACTGCTCTGGTGTCTCATACGTTGGCAAACATCTCACCATGAAGCCAGCAGCGTTAATGAGACGTCACTGTGACATGGCTGTGTGAGTTGACTCCCATTGACAGCCTGCACTGCTATTGTATTTTCACAGATAAAAGCTGTGATTCTAAATCTCCTGACAAGCATAGGCCTACATCGTACATACTATAACATGCTTTTAGTGTCGGTGTTCGGGTTTTGCTCGTGGTGGCAGGTGTTGCTCAGTTGTTTGCTTGTTCCTTAGGTGAGGCGTTATTAGTCATAGTCCAACTTTGGGGCGACATTTAGGATTTCCTGTGACTCTGCTTGTTTGTTTATATACACAAGCCCAGACGGGCCACAGTGGCATTGCGTGATGCACATGAGGGAACAGGCTGTACCTGCCACGGCCCCGTGTTTGGTGGCTCAGGGCGAACACACGGTACCTGTCAAAAGCAGTTAAAGCCCCGTTCAGCGGCCTGCCCCGCATGTTATCCCGTCAGACGCCAGCTGAACTTTTCACTTGTCAATTCTGAAAGGTTAGCGCTAAAATCAGCAGCAACAGATGCAAATGGATGGATGCTTTCCTGGCATTTTTGTGCAGGGATGCTTCATGTCACCTAGACCACGTTGTCTGCCCCCCCCCTCCTACCTCCACTCTACTTTGCCATGGCCTCTCTTTAGCCCCTCTGCTCCCCTTTCAGAACACATCTGTCTGCGAGGGCGGATAATATCCAACCCCTCCAGGTCCAGTATAGTATTTGTTTGGGGTTTAGTTTGCCCTAGATCCATCGCCCACTTAGTTTTCTCCTTCATATCCAGGATGAATTCAATTAATTATCCATCATTAGATATGCATGCTGCCACGGTTATTGTTTTCAAGAACAGCTTTTTAGTTCAGTCTTTTTAAACTGTTTTTAATGTATTTTTTGATAGCATACAATAGAGACACAGACTGGAGTTAAGGAGGGGCGTAACATACAGCAGAGGTTTCCCGGACCGAATCTAACCACGGACCCTTTTCGGGGTATCTATAACTATGACTACATATTTGGTCATGTTTTCTTGGGATCAATTCCTGAATTAAGTTGCCGAAATAGCCTTTTAACTGCCGTTGTCATCATCTCTTCTTTTAACCAGTTTAGTCCAGAACCAGATGAGCAACAAGAAAACAGATTTCAACATTTTTGTTGATCAGACACTCATGTTTATCTTTGTAATCTTCACCAAAGCCATTGATATAAACCTTTACTATCTGTCTTTTCCAGTGTATTCTCATTTTTATTCTTCACTGTTACTTCCAAACACTTCCAATTTCTAACTTTGCGAACACACACACACACACACACACACACACACACACACACACGCAAGTCCATTGAAATGAAAACATGTGGCATAGCTCCTCATCAATATATTATGTCAGTTTTATTCTCTAAATGTTTTTAATTATCTTGGCTTCATCACTTTGTAGTGTCCGCTGTTCTTAAAAGATCATGGCGATGTTGTGATGTGTGCCTAGTGTTTATGGTGGCTTATAAATCACATGACCATTTTATGGACTAAAGGAACCAGAAACAGCCTCAGACACCACCCTGAGGAGTGCATGATAACTGAAACATTTGGTGTATAAAGCACGAGTACTGGAAGTTTGATGGACATGCATCCACAGGACACTGAATCATCTTTTTACATACTGGCCTGTGGTTTCAGGTGGAACTGAAGATGAAGTACAATGACCAGCACTGCAAGTCCAGAGGTCTTCTCCCAGGCAATCGCTGGTACGAGATTCAGGCCTACAGAGCTCTAAACCAGGCCCTGGGAAGGTAAATCTGTCCTCTACAGCCGGAGTGTTATGGAAGATGTATTTTTATGCTGCGTGTCTTTTATACTTAAACCTCCAAACTTCATTTTACAGGTGCATCCGCCACAAGAATGACTGGGGTGCCCTTATTCTAGTAGATGACCGCTACAGGAATAATCCCAACAAGTACATCACAGGTGCTCAATAATGTTCACTGCAGCAGCAGCATGGCCGACTTCATCATGTCAAACTGCACAGCCTCTCAGTTTGAACACTAGGTGGCAATAGCTATCCACTGTTTTGTTCTACCAAGATCTTTGGCAGTGTTTGTCTCTGATGTGTGTGTGTGTGTGTGTGTGTGTGTGTGTGTGTCTGTGTCTGTGTCTGTGTCTGTGTGTGTGTCTGTGTAAACTCAGGTCTGTCTAAATGGGTCCGCCAGCTCGTTCAGCATCATGACACCTTCGGAAACGCCATGCAGTCTCTGGTAGCATTCTCTCAGGTGCAACAGAAGGTGGAGGCGGCCCCTGCAAACAGCCAGACCCTCAGCTCTACTGTCTTATCTACAAACAGTCAGTCGCCGGTAACTGTGGAGGGACAGGGTCTGCCCAAGGCCTCAGAACCACAGTCACCCCACTCATGTGTCAAACTGCCTGAACCCGAGCAGGCCACAAGCCCCTCGACCTTCTCTCTTTTTTCTCACACACAATTGAAAACTGGACAAAAGGAAAAAGCAGGTGAGCTAAATTGAAGTACTGAAAGACGTTTTGGTGCCGCAAGGTTGATATATCTCCCAGGTCTTATCCAAGGCCACACAAAACAGCATTTTTATACTTCCTACCCACTCTGTTAAGGCCTTTTTGATTATGTTACTCTTGAATTGGTGATGAGAGGTTTAAATCTGCAGTATTAGAATGGTTTTACATTTATGGAGAAATAATTGATAATAACTGGAATCTCTTTTTACCTTGTGTGCTTATATACCCTCATGGTTTTTGTAAAAAATAAAATAAAATAAACGAAATGTCCATGAAAAGGCCAAAACCACGGTATTGGTACCTGGGTGCCTGTACCAATACCAAAACAAAACCTATATATCTTCATTTAACCTAAATAAAATACAGTCTAAAATTGGCAAACAAAACCCATTAAAAAAAAAAAAAACCAAGAAAACCAACATTTTATTACTCTGACTTTGACTTCCCTATCCTGTCTGTGGCTCTCAGCCCTAAGCCCATTTGTTCTACTGAAAATGTAGACCCTGAAGCCTTGGTCTCACATTATATTGTATTGTAACGGCTCAATAATTCTCTTAAACAGCTGGGCACTGTAGTTTTTAACAAACATTCTGACAGGAGTAAATAGTGCATTTGTTGGGGACTATTTTCTGCAGTGGATTAATACACATTTGGTGCTCAAGTGAGTATTTCTGGCGGCAGGATGTGTATATGAGGGATTGAGTCAAAATAAACTACAGTGTGTGTGTGTGTGTTCATGGTAATGAAGGAACATGTCACCCAGTGCAACAGTGTCGCTCATCGTTGTGTTTTTATTAGTTTTTGGGCAACAATGGAGCTCTATGGCACAGAGGAAGAAGTTATTTACAGACAGTACTTTTTAATTTAAAAAAAATTGCTAATTCTTGGTGTTTTCACGGGATTTGACAATCAGAACAATGTAGAATATCACCAGCCTCTTTAAGAATGTATGTGGTATAATTTGGGGTAACATTCAAAAATGTAACTTAATCTCAGAAATGCCTTTTTTTTTTTTTTTTTTACTTTAAATTAAGCTGTGTGAGAAGCCAGGGAACCAAAAGTGTCCATTAAGGAGGGGAAAAATACTGCTTTAATATGTCAATTCTAGTATCTGCTTTCATTCTATTGAATTCATAGTAGTGATGTGACAGAGATGTCCCTGTTACTCCAAAGTGGGTAATGCTATGATTGAAGTAGATCAAGATTTTAGCCAATAGAATTACACTGCTTCCAATGTCTAGGACCTAGTCTCCTCTTCTTTTTTTCATAAATTACGACATTTTAAGCTTTAAGCTGCGCTGTTTTTAAAAGACAGCAATCAAAAGGTGCATTTTTGTGCTCAAGCTTGTATGAGCATGACATCACCGCAAAAAGAATATGTTGAGGTGACATGTTTGCACATCGCCTTGGCGAGCACCCATTGTCTTTGGGGGTCATGACAAGGTTGAGCTGTTTGCCCAGTTGAATTTCCGTGTGGTGGATAGGGGTGGCAGCAGAGCAGTAGCACACCCCCTTATGCGTTGGATGTTGGGGGTGGGGGCCGTGGGATCAGTTGAGTGGCTTGCCTCATTACTGTAAGGTCTTTTGCGTGCCTGAGTGGCGCTGGAGCGAGCTGATGAGCAGATGTTGGACTGTTGCTTTTAATTAAATCCCCTTGACCTTTGTTTGGGTTATATTGAGCGTAAGCCCACATTTATATCTTTCTTCATAGAATAGCCGCGGCAGCCATGGCACTCTGCTTCTTTGTGACTCGTAACGTGTTTGCTCTGTTGTCTCTGTCAGAGTTCAGTTATATGCCAGTATTAGGTTAATAAATCTCCTCTGTACACTGATTTTGAACGTTTTGTTTTCTTGATGCAGAACCGTTGAAGAGCATGCACAGTCCCCCAGCAGAGCCCCTCTCGCATCAAAGAAGAACAGGGCAGCCTCTGTACCACATTTTCGCCTCCAGCCCCATCAGCACCTGCTTCAAGAAGGCAATCTTTAAAGAAAAAGCGGCCAGTAATTCCAGCCAGCACTTGGAAACATCGAATCATCCTGAGCACAAGGAGAAACAGCTGATCTCCTCTCCACCAAAGCAGACTGAGGCGGCTTTTCTTAAACAAGGGGCTGGTGACAGCTCCAATGAAATCAATGTGGCACCCAACAATCTGGCTCTGAAGCCTTCCACAGTAACAACACCCCCCAGCTGTGAAAGTGAACCACCCCCTGCAGACAAGCCAGATGAAGATGAAGAGGACGAAGACCAGACTGTCTTCTTTACCCCAGAGCTCTTCGAGGGCGAAAGCAACGAAGGCAGCCCACAAAAAGAGACAGAGTCCCCTCCCAGGATGGTTTCAGGGCCAGAGATCCTTGCCCTGCTGTCAGAAGAATGCTGTGGCTCCGAGCAGGCCTCTGCTTTTGACGGACAGAGTGCTGTTTCAATCAGTAAGGACAGCACAGAGCTGTCACAGGGACAGAAGCAAGGTGAGGAGGAGGAGGAGGAGCAGGTGGATAACCAGAGCAGGCAGGCAGGCAGTAGGTTTCGCAGGCTGTCCAGGTCCAGGCAGAAGGCTCCCTCCCCCTCCACTCCAACAGGTAACTAACAACCTGGGAACATGAAATAAAGCAATGTAAGAAAAGCAGAATGTCTTATATGCCAATAAAGTGCAAATAACGTGTTCAATGCACATTATTGGGGACCAAATATCAGCAGTAGATGGATATTGAAACAGATTACAGTGCAATGTAAAATACCATATTCAGTTCATACCATTGCTGCATCATTTCTATATTTCACCATTGGTGTTACACTACATTACAACTAGCCCACACACTCTTACCATGCGCACAGCAGATGATGAGGCTTCAGCCGTCTCAGATCGGCTTGTTATCTAGTGTGACAGAACATCTTATTAAGACCATTAAGGCCTGTTCTCAGTTAAAAAAAAACATCTAACCAACAGTATCGCAATTGCAGCGCTGATTTAATGTGCATTTTTAACAAATCATTAAAATACAAAACCACCGCATGATTTGTTTTCTGTAGAAGTAGGCAATCATTCACCTCTCTTTTAATGATGTGCCTGTGGGTTATGGGTGAGGACCATGGGTGCTTTAGCCACGCCTGATTTAACCTAAAGAAGAGACCTTTATTTTTTCCATTTCAATTCCAAATTATGTAATTATGTGCCGTTAACTTAAATGGTATTAGTGTGTGGGGATGCATTTGTTGTACATTCAGTGCAAGCATCTATATGAATTCTGTTAAGTAAAATAAAATTAAATGCTGTGTCATTGATATTTGTTTCAATTCCTTTTTCATTCCGTGTTTTTTTTTTCTCTTCTTCAACCACATTGACATGTTTCTAAATGGCCCAATTTCAGTGGTGGAAGTAAAGGTATAGAAGTATGAGCAACAAAATCCACTTAAATATCAAAAATACTACTGTTATAGGATCATTTTTATTGATGCTGCTGCTGGTGGATCATTTTTTACATACTTTATATACTGTTGAGTAGTTTCATCTGTAACAATGCATCATATTTTCTGCATGAACTGATTACTCTGAATAGTACCCAGTAAATGCATCTGTCAAATAAATGTAGTGCAGTAAACAATACAATATTTCCCCTTCAGATGTCATAGAATAAAAGTACAAGTAGCCTAAAATGGGAAATACTCAAGTAAAGTACAAGTAGCTCAAAACTGTACAGTACTTTCCTTAGACTTGGCTGCGCAATAAAGATAAAATATTTTTGGATATTTAAGTGTAACTTTTGATAGTCTAAATATGTTTCTAATATTTTGTCCATTATTTATATTAGTGGGGGTAGACTGAAATAAAACCAACACCTCCCTAAAACAGTTTCAACCAAAACTAAACATTCTAACCTTCACTGAGGTATGGTTTACTTGCAGGACTGTTGTATAAAACTAGTTTAAGATGGGTAGACCTAATAAACTGGAGTGTATATCTTCACATAAAAAGTACTACCACTGCTACAGTATTGTAGTAATATTGTTAAAATGTGCACACCATTTAAACGTCTCGCATATAATTAATCTAAATACATAAAACTAAGCCAGTGCTATTCTCACCAGTTACAGTGTAGTTTCCATATTTGTTGTCCTTAGTTGTTAATTCACTATTGTATAATATAGCAGACATTTACTTAACCTCTTCTTTTGTGCTTTTTTTTTGGGGGGGGGGGGTGAAAAACAGTGATTATTTGTGACCTATGTATGTGCAATACAGTATGCATGTGTAATGAGCTGTTCAGTGGCTATATTTGATTGTTTGAGTCTGAGGAGCTGAGCTCATTTAATCAAGCCAATGCTAAATGCAGAATCATCAAACAGGCTAAGTTGAAGGGAGACCGAAAAATGAGATTAAACATGATTACGCTGACGTGATTTGTCTCATTACGACACAAACTTCACCAATGTGTGATTTGCACAGACGAGCAGAGTAGACAAGTGTTCCATTAAAGCCTTTCTTTGCTCATCAGCTGCCTCCCCAAGACCCTTGTATATGTAATCGTGCATGACCACTCGTTAACATCATCAAAACACAGAACGTGGAGAGGCCAGCGAATGTGTGTTAAAAGCACTTAATAGGGAGCCCACATTACTGAAAGACTCAGTAATGGCTGCGAATGACTGTATTTTTTCCCATTAGACTAATTCCGCTTTTTCCCCAACCCCAAATCATTAAAGCTGCACTAACAACATTTCTTTTCTCTCTCTCCCCCCCCCCCCCCCCCCCCCCTTTTTTTAAACAACATTTATATTTCAAAATACACCGGGCTTAGTCAAAATCACAACGTGGAAATGCAAGAGAAAAAGTGCCTCATCCACATTAATTGAAATCCCACAGATTTGTGCTGTTTGCCCAAATTAAATTCTGCCATCGGGGAAGGTTAACACTCTGTCTACATAAAACGACTAATCAAAAGTTTAGAGTGAAACGCTAACTTTACCCTCTTTCACAACTATGTCAGACAAGTGCTTTGGCTGAATTTGCAATTGTAGCCCGGCCGCATTGGTAAACTAGAACAGTGATTCCCAATATGTCTACACCAGCGCATACTTCTGCAGCTGCCTGGAGGAACGTGGACAGATTGTGTTCTGGCTTCAGCAAATGTGAAAAAAAATTAAAATAAAAGTGATGATTTTATCAGAAAACCCCCCAAAACAAATGGGTTTACAAATTTGTGTGACATGCTCCCACTAACCTGAGTCTGCTGTAACACCTGACCGCCCATCCCTTACATTTGCAAGTATGTAAGTATAGTTAGAAGGCAGGCAGAGAAAGTTAAATGAATAACTAAAAGTGATCCAGCATCTGCCTCTCCAAGTAGTATAAATGCAAACTTGACCAAAACTGACTGGAAAAAAATGAAAGAGACCTACCCTAAACATCTGTAATTCCAGGATTACTATGTCTTGTATGAAATATTATCCTCTGTCAGATAATCAATAGTGTTTGATACCGTCCAATTAAAAAAAAAAAAAAACATTCAAAAAGAAAACATTTGGAACATGACGGGTGGTGTCGACACAGGGGTTCTTGAGCTCTTCTTATTAGGGCTATGGGGCTATGTCAGATAAGAGCTAGCAAGAGTTTGCTATTTGAAGTGTAATGACGGTACATCATGTTTTCTGGGTAAGGCCTTATTCAGACCGACATTAACAGTGTGGAAAAAAAAAATAAGCCTGCCCCATCCCTCATTTGGATGGTTTTAGTCTGAAAGCCCAGTCATTTATTTCAATAAGAAAAAAAAAAAATGCAGGGTGGTCCATGCGTCATACGGCAGCACACTGGCACTGCTTTACCCAATCAGATGCGTGCAAGTGCACATCCTGGTAGTTTACTTCGTAACGTGTAAAAAGGTAATTCCACTGCTTATCGTAAGATCTTGGAGATGAGGATAAAGTCATTGCTTTTCAGGGTTGTAACAACCTGTTTTATAGTGTTACAAATGGCTGCGTAGTTGAATTTCAAAGTCCACTCTTGATCTTGGAAACAGCAGTTGACAAAACAATCTCAGCTCAAAGACCATGAGTAGCTGTCCTGGAGCTTTTGATCATATCGCATGATCCTCATCAACAGATGGAATTGACCAGTTGTCACGGAACTGTAGATTTTTACATTTCCATTTTTCTTTGAGAACTTCTCGTCCAGCCTTACTGGATCGTATGATATTGTCTCATTGGTACCTGAAAGTGACCCTCACCACCGGTTATTCTGATCACCTGATTACGCTAGCTCAGGAAAACATGCCAAGGGTATCTATTTCCTAACAATGTGACTTGATGTTGACAGGTGGATGCTATGAGGTCAGGAGTGTAGGGAGAGTCGGTCCTCAGCAGATTGAGACCAGGAACAGCCAGAGGAGGACAGACGAGGCCAGAGCAGATCATGAGGTGATCCCGGGTTTGAAGAGCAGACAGTCCAGAGTATACAGCTCAAAGAATGACGAGTATTCTTGTCAGGTACATCTTTTGCCAGAGGTTCAGGAGGATAGCTGGATTACCTGCCAACAGACAGAACAAATCTTGAAACTATGTGTAGGTGACAGGGTGACTGAGTCAAGAAAGTCCTTAGAAGTTCTTAGAAAAGTGCCTACCACACTTAGTTCCACAGGGACTGAGTTTGACATTGTGGCCACCAATCAAGAAAACATGGGGGGTCTACAAGAAGCTGGAGCAGCAGTGGATGGTCCAGGAAGTCAGCACTCCAGCGGAAAAGGTAAACTCCTCAACATATAGAACTTCAAATCATAGCTTATACAGTCTGAACAGTCAGTGCATGTATATGCCAATGCTGGTTAGCACGCTGCTCTGTAAAAGGTCATTACAAAGAACAGTGAATTTGCTACAGTTAGTAACTGACAAGTGAAACACATTGTGCAGGGCAGATAAGAACTCAACAACAGAATCACATCTTGGTTCAAAGTGTTGAATCCAGCCTCTCAGGGGAGTCGCACTGTTGATAACCTCTATATATTTGGGCCCATCTTTCAGTCTGAATACCGCCCACAAGTTGAAGCAGTAGTGTCAAGCATCTAAGTGGTCAGGCAGCAACATTCAGTGCTGCAGACCTTCAACCCGATAGTTAGTAAAGTGCTGCCTTGGGTCAAAATTCAGGTAAAGCTCCCCGGGTTCTTGGAAAAGTAGTCGAAAACGCTGAAGTGTGAATCCAGCTGAAGTCACTGCAGTTCTGTTTGTTTTTTCAAGGGCAGCTCAGCAAGATGTTTTGACTTGATGATACCAGCACGTGACATGATGTGATGATTTCCAGATTCTTGGGTAACATGTACAAATGGAGACTGCTGCATACGTTTTATGGTGTTCTGATGCTCGGAAGGAATTTGTTGAGAGTTTAAAAAACCTAGAATCTCCCCCTAGAGGTGTGGGGTTTGACAGGACTAGGTGCTTTCCTAGCTGATTTCAATTTGATTATTTCAATAGTTTACTATTACTTTAGCTACTGGAGTGCAACATCCACATGCATGACAGCCAAAATACAGCTGTCAGCTAATTAAACCAAGAACCAAGTCAAGAGATTGACTAAAATAACCTAAACTCACAGTAGACTGTGTACTGATTCCTGCACGTCTTTTAGCCCAGACTGCATTTGTTAATAGTGAGCAGTGAAGCTGATGTGAGTGCTTGCATGATTCACCGTTCAAAAAAGTCCTTATTTATCTTCTACTGGCCCTTTATACACCCCCTCAGTCCCCCCCCCCCCTGTCTGAAACAAGCCGTTTCGGACAAACTGAACAACCTCCAACAACTTGGAAGAGCAGCCCTGACTGAGCGGGTGGATGAGTGCAACCCAGTACTTGGTGGGTGGTGCTGTGCATGGAGCAGATGACCTGCTGGGGGGCGTGGCTGAGGGCGGCGACTGTACAGTTGTGACATCACATCATCAGTCACTTAAAGGCACAGTTTCTGAATGCAGGCTGCGTGCATCTCAGTGTTTTTCACAGTATTTACTGTATATAGCACCTAGACCTGCTTTATAATCAATAAAGACTCTCACTTTGTGCAATATGGGACCTTCGATAAATTCAGTTATTTTTGTTATTTTTTTTAATCCATGTTTGTATGTATGAATTTATTACAGATTAGAGTGCGTCAAAAAATGTACTGTATATACCTAGTATGACATTTACTTCACAAGGCAAGTCTCTGCTTAGGTTCATACTGTAACATGTAGAAATATTGCCTTAAATGTTGCTCAACACTTTTGACAATATATCAAAAGTATATATGTATATATATATATATGTATATATTTATCACTCATTGGTGTTGTCGCTCGCTGTGCTGCAGCCACTTTATGTAAACTGAAATTTTTTTCCCAGCTATAAAAGTGCAGAGATCTTGCAAGCAGAAACGCAGGAGATTCAACAAGACTTCTCCAAACAGAAAGGTAAATGTCAAGGGCCAAGTTAACATGTTTCTTCTTGTTCTTTTTTTCCAGTAAATCACGTCGAACGGACACACTATTTCTAACTATCGCTGTTCATCTTTACTGTGCTTGTCTTTCAATAAATAGTGCAATATTTGTAATTCTATTAATTCAAATAATAACTTTCAAGCGTAAGGGCACAAAATGCATTACAGGATAAATAAAAGCAATAAATGTTGACACAGAGCAGTGCTGGCAGTACACCTGCCATTTCACCTGCCAAAGTTTGGATATAAGAAGAACGTTTGAAATATTGAAACAACAAAAAAGCTTGAGACAAATGTTTTGGTTCCTCTTACAGAGAGTCAAAGACCAGAAGCCGTGCTCTTTGGGACTCTACTGCTCTGTGTGTGAAAAGGAACTATTTCCTGTGGCACATGGTAATTTCTAGGAAATCCCTGTCATGTTTCAGTTTAGTTAACACGGCTAAATAGTGTGAGTCAAAGTGAATGTGTCTCATTTTGGCGTTGATTTAATTTCTCACCGTTGTGACATCGTTTTCAGGTGTTTTACGGCGTGCTGTCTGTGAATTCGAGCATCTAGCTTTTCTGAGAAAAGACAAATGCAGTCTCGCAGCAACGACCGGCCGCTGCCAGTGTGCACCACGTCAGCTGTCGATGTCAGACGGCTCACTGCTGGTGGTCCAAAGTCTCGCATCGCTGAAGGCCCTAAGGACCGCTCTGCAACCCTACCGTGGTGGCAGTTTAACTGGTGGGTTTGACGGCAGGTTTGGTCAGACAAGAACAGCATTAACCTCCTAAGACCCAAGCTCTATCTTAATTTCTCTTTGCTATCTTGGCTTATTGGGACCTGATAAGTATAAAAACTAAGCATCATCTGTTGACATGATGTGGTTCCGCATACGGGGACAATTTTGAATTTCCATATAAGCAGAATTAAGTATTATGGTATAACCCAAAATGTGATGTCCACACATGTGGATGCCAGGTCTTAGGAGGTTAAAGAAGTGACTGCAGCAAATCTTGTAACACAAGAAAAGTTACAAAGCAATACATGTTACAGGCTTTCCATGGGATCAACGGAGCATTCAACGTTAAAACTAGCTGGAGTTTAATGCTTTCCCACTGCTTCTCACTCATGCAGCATATAACGCCATCTGGAACCCCGAGGAGGGCTCTGTTACCAGATTTCTGCAGTGCAAAGGCTGCTTGTCTCGAAGCCCCGATCTGTCCGCAGCTTTGATTGCCGCTGAGATCCAGTACCCTCGAGACATGTCTCAAGATCAGGTAAACTGAATAAATGTGAAAATGTATATGTGCTTATTACAGCGTCATTTAGATATTCGGATTTGACCACGATCTCTCAAGTTATTATCACTCCTTTATGCTATCGCACTATCTTGCGAAAACATGTGTGTGATTCCCGAAAATCACTTGGGTAATCTTAAAGTTTATGCGCTGCTTGTGTTTCGTTGTGTTGTCTGTGGTCATTATCTTGTGTTCTAGCAGGCAGCCACTAGGGGACAGATAGGCTAACCATGTGTGAGTGAGTTATGCATGATACATTTAAAGAATGGCTGAGTGTGTGTGTGTGTGTGAGTAAATTGCTTTCTTATTGGGTTTATTAGATGTTTCAAATCCAAAAAGTAAAAATTAAAAAAAAATATCACACTCTTCAAATATTGTAGCTGTTTATATTTTAATCAGCCATTTGGCCATTGTATTTTAGCTTTAATTTGGGAGGCAACAAAATACTTCCCACGGCTTGTCTTGTAAACAGCACTGCTCACCACAAAGGTGAAAATGGTCCCTAATGCTTTGTATATCTCCGGATGTGTGTGTGTGTGTGTGGCACTTTAATAATACAAGTACATTGGGATATTTACAAAACAGGGAAGCTGGAAGCAGGAACTTCTTTTTTTTAAGATCCTTGTCAGAGGAAAGTGGTTGCACTCAGTGGCTCCTGCTGTAAGTGCAAATGATGTTTATTCCTGACAACATCACACCAAGCTGTGTTGAAAAAGACCACAGTGATACATCACAGAATTACATCACAAGTTTCATTTTTACTTACAGTTTTTTGACTCTCTTGCCCACGCATGTGAGCTCTCTCCCGTCTGGCTTGCTGCAACCCTTAAATCACAGTCATAAATATTCAGATGTTAATTGCGTAGATTAAAATTCCCATCCCTCATGGAACCATCTGTTCATTGTCAAACCCACGTTCAGCCCTGGCTGGGAGAAGGGTTGCAAAGACAAATGGCATACGTTAACCCAATCGCCTGCAAACACGCTGGTATGTGAACATATTTGGTCGGGAGGCTGATTTGTGCGAGATCTCCGAGCAGGCAGAGGGACGGAGGTGGTGGGAGTCTGCAACCCAATATACTGGAAAATCTTTTCCGTGGCCGCTCTCCAGAAGGAGTGAACTGGTTGGCATGTCCAGGTTGCGTGAAAGTAATTGTCGGTGCTGCCCGAAGTCCACTGTGAGCAAATGTCTGCGGCAGTTGAGCCCAAACGGAGGTTAACCCACGGAAAGCTACTGTGAGGAGAAAGAACAAGGTCATTAGCAAATGCATAAGCAGGATGCTGCTCGGAGAGGCGGGGATATCAGCAGGAGTTGTTTAGCTGTCACAGTAATGTAGTATATTTCAGTCTGTTGAGAAGAGCCATGGAGAGCCGCATCCGTGGAAATATTGATTGATGAAGGCTTCTTGATCTGTTATTTCTTCCACTTTAGTATTGATCTGATCCGCGTTTATGGCAGCAGTAGGTATATATATATATATGTGTGTTTCTCAAGTCACTTGAGCAACTTTGCATGTGGCACCAGCTCTGGCATCCCAGAGGCAGCTGAGGCCCCTGTGATGTTTGCACATTGTACTGTTGCAGAGCTACTCGACCATGTGCCACAGAGGGCCGGGGCGTACGCATACACAAACCTTCATACGCTGGCTCTCCACGGCACACGGCTGAACACCCCCGGCTGAGGGTTTACACAGGACAGTGCGATAACCACACAAACTCAATCAGCTGCAGCCATGTTGGGTCATAGATTTATCCACTCCAAAAAACACACCTTTAAAAAGTCATCAAATCCCTAATTCAGGTTTTCAGGACTTTTTTTTTTTTTTTTTTTTTTTTTTAAAGATGAAGCTTATTTACGAACTTCATATTTTTCCCTACTGTCAACAAATCCCATTAACAGACCAACACGGGCCATCACTTATTTAGTCCATCTCTCAATAGTTCCATACCCTGGTTCCCATTGGTTCCTACTGAAGACAAACATCTTTAAAAAGATCTCTCACAAATAGGTAGTTTGATTTTTTTAAAAAGGGCTCAGTAATTTCCTAAAACTGCTGGTCACTGTAGTTTTTAGCAAATAGTGTGTGTGTGTGTGTGTGTGTGTGTGTGTGTGTGTGTGTGTGACAAAGGAGCATGTCACCCAGTGCAACGCTGTGGTTCATTAATGTGTTTCTAATCGTGTCTAATAATAAGATATATCATGCTTTGGATACAGACACAATCATTTTTAGTAGGATACATTCATTATTGGTTTTGCTCTTTTCATGGGATATGTTGACAATAAGAAAACAAACAAAAATAAATCACCAGACTTGTCCTTTTAAAAGAAGAAAAGGTCTGCCAGTGAGGGTAGACAATTCAACTTACTCTTACTTAGTTGTTGTTTGCGCTATTTCTGAGGAGCTTTTGGAAATTTGCTGTTGCTGTGAAGGTAAAGGCAAAACACGGCCCGACCCAGTGCAGAAGTGATAAGAGATGCTGGGCAACTAGCCACAGCGAGACTCGCATTTGAATGTGTTGCAAACTTGGTGAAATTCTGTCTACACAACAGTGTTGTAATAGCAATGTCCTCTATGATCCATGTGGACAAAAAAATTAAAAGATGACTCAAGTCCAGCCAGTTATAGCAGCACACTGCTCAGATATCCTGCACTTTTTAATCAGAGTGCGTCTAACAAAGTGACTCCACTGTTTCCTTTTTGTTTTGTCACTTGTACCTCTTAACTTCCACAAAGCGGACACATGCTGCACCAGGAGGCACATTTCAATCAATAACCTGCCCCTCCATAATCTGATTTGCAGTGGTAACAGAAGAGAACCACAGCACAAAGTATCACAGCTTCCAGGAATGCCTTAGCTGGTTTTTACGGCCTCATTGATCTGTAAATCCTTAAGCTGCTTTTTTTTTTTCCTATGATTTGGTTTACAGGCAGGTGATGCCTCTGCTGCGTTGTATCCATTACAGGCATGTGGCCGTGTTTCAGTCCTTTTGAAAATGGTATTAACGTTTTTGATTGATTGATATTTTTTTTTAATCAGTTTTCTTTTGAGGGGGTTTTCTGAACCAAAACCAAAAAATTGATTGCATTTTCAAAATAGTGTGAATCTGTGCTTATATATAGAAATATAATATAAATGTATATAGAAGCTATAAATAGAAGGGGGGAAAAAAACGTATCTTGGAGGATGTGTATCTAGATTTTTATCCTGTCAAGGTTACAGATTGAATGTATTATGTGTCAGCTCACACTGTCGGTAGTATGGGAGAGGTTGCTGCTGTTGTATGTTTACTGTTTTTTTTTTGTTATTTTGGAGCAAAACATATTCACCTTTAGTACTTTTTATGTTATAAAATACATTGCATTATTGTGCAGTCCTTTTGTTCCAGCAGATCTTTCTTGAGATTATCACTGTGACCTGTCAGATTAAAAAAGATTAACCCTGACTGACCGATGAATTCAGGGTTAACTGTAACTTTCCAAACTCTGTGGTACGTTCAAATCGAAAGAGTTATCTCGTCATCTCAGTCCAATCTTTTAAATTTTTGGATGAACAAAAAAAACCAACACATTTCCACATGTTCCATTTTATAAACCAGTGCAACACAAAAATTTTTCATAATCAAAATTACATAAATGTACCAAGATGCTAAAAGAAGCAAATACAGGATTGTAGATTATAGATATAAATGTAATTTTTGTGGAAGTTAATCTACGTTTTTGTCACATTTTAGTCAAATTAATCAAGTGGCCCTTTTTTTTTTTTTAAATTGATAATTGGGATCTAAAACACATAACACATTGGTTTTAGGATTGAGGGATTATAGAGCGGATGCTGTCATATGTCACACTGTGACAGTTAGTCAAACTGTTGACTCGGGGAAAAGCATCTGTCACAAAAATAAATATTCCCGATTTAAACTTGAAGTGATGATTTAAGAAAACAGATGTCAAATCAGGGGGAAAAAAGTATAATTTATAGGCTATCAAAGTGCTCAAATTTAGTGACATGAAGTCGCAAGAAAGTATTTTTACATTGGGACTACTAAGTGGTGTGGCGTGGCATGCTCTTTTTCTAAGTCATCATTAGCCACTTATGCCAGGTCAAGCATCTCAAACACATCAGTAAATACTTGCTGTCCTCCTCCTTTTTTGCACTGACAATAAATGTGCAAAACAGTTGCCGTGCGCTAAGTGCAGGTCTTGTGGCACACGGCGGAATCTTCTGTCACGTTCTCCTTTGTCTTGTGTTGCAATTTCAGATTTCTGTACACACTCCCGTCTGACATCATGTTTAGGTAATAGACTTGTTTGTGAAGTAGCCTTAACATTTTGGCCATCTGGATCACAGTGTGAATCTAACTAAGCCCACCGGCCGAACGTACGTCTCTGCCCCCCTCTGCCGCGAGGGGTTTAAGACACACTTTGGTCCACCCTTCACTGTTTTTTTTTTTTTTTTTTTTTTTTCGGACGCTCGCTTGATGCGCTCGCATGAAGCATTTCAAGTTCCTGCTGTTCAGCTGTGAATTTGACAGACACCATATTGCACATAAAGCTTTGGAGTCTGTCTGGGTGCAATTGCCAGACACCCAAACTCCAGTCTGCATGCGGCCAGTGAACAGACTCCAACACTCTTGGCGTGGGGCATGACACACTTACAACTTTACTGGCATCATGGACTACTGTCATTTTGACCTGTTAATCTCAATCTGCCATTGTTGTCATAAACTCCCCCCTCCCCGTCATTTATCACTTTGTCATCTGTGCCAAAACATGTCACTCCCCATAACTCTAACATTTCCCTTCAAATCTGCCGACATAATCATATATAGCTGCTGCGGCAGGCATTACATGCAATAATTGTTCATTTTCAGATAATGGCAGGGCACGCAGACACCATGTGTGTTTTAATGTGCTTTGTTATAGCTCCGATGAGATTGGAGGCTCGCGAGCGCTGACATGACCTTTAATAAAAGGCAATCTTCATGCCCCAGTGGATATTAAAGGTGATTATCTTCATCTGAGTGATTTATTTGTAGCACAAAGTGAATTGTGTTCCGTAGTTCCATTTGAACAGAAAATACAGAATTCATCCTGTCATGTAAAATTGTATTTATCAGATGTTTTGAATCAGATGGCTTATGTTTGAACTTGAGATGTATCACACAGACACAAACAATTACTTATTTCCGTAAAAAGGGTGCATTAAGGGTTGTGTAACCATGTAAGCCATGGCTGATACACAGTGCCTTCTATACAAAACACATTCATACACATGCATACTATCAGGCTACCTGTTACGCTACACCTCGACAAAAGTCGAAATTGTGCTGTCCTAAATTTCAGAATGTTTTGCGCGTGAAGACAGTCTTGGTTTGGGAGCTGTGGATGACATAGGATAGTAAAAAGCCGGTGATACATGTGATGATATATAGCATCATGATAGGCGTAGATAACTGTTTGTTTAGGATCATAATCAATAATCTCCAGTAAGTACATTTGTTATACAGGAGTAATGAATAATTTATGTTTAATTCCTGCATTCTGGTGACTTTTTAATGCATGTAAATAACCAGAATTGTCTTTAAAAAAAATAAAGAGGTGAACACAAGTCACAAGTACAAGTCCCCCCCCCCCCCCACCCAATCCCCACTCCTAACTCACTACTCTCTGAATCTGATTCAGCCGGGGACAGTTAAAAATGTTACTGCAGAGAATACAGTTTCTTTGTCCATGAGTTTTCGTGGCGGTTTTCGCTCACTCTTCTCAAGCGGGCTTACTGATCTGTTGTTTGAGGCCCAGTACTGGAGTGAGACCTGAACAACTGAGACCAATGTCATCCTTGACTGTTTGTCGCTTTTTAAAAGAAGGCCCTTTCCTTCTCCCAAACAGGAAAATAAGTATGTAAAGTGGATGATATTGCACTGAAAGTGCAAATAAATACATAAAAGTACATAAATACAAATGCATAAAACATATGAATATGAAAGTATAATATAATGTGTGTATATATACATATATATATATATATGTATATATATAAATTGTGTCTAATACACTACCTCCTTCCCTCTAAAGTGCCTCGGTTGCTAGCTAACATATATATGTCGTTTTTGTTTTTTTAGGTTTTCTTGTGGCGTGTATATAACATTATATAATATATTTAACATCGATTTTTTTATTTTTATTTTTTTTGTCTCGGCTAAATATCCATCTTTTGTGCCGAATAACATCCGATGCATACAAACAAAAGCAGATGCTGTGTGGAGGTTTGTAAAGAGATCAGAAAAAAAAACGTTTCTAAATACAAACGTTTATATCGTTTGCTTCCCAAAAAGAAAACAGATCCATGACCTTTGTGTTTTATGAAAGAATTTTCTGCATTCACATATGGAAATAATCAGCTTTGGCCACTGTGTTGCATTAGGGGAATAGCTAATGAAATTGATTTCTTTAAGCGTATGTAGCCTGATAAGGATTGCTTGACCGGATCATCTGGTAGTAGAGGGTCTTTAGCAATCTGTCTGCTGGAGCAGCTGTTAGAACTTGGCTTGAGTCATAGGTTTGGAGCTCCTTGGATAATAAACCCAGATTTGTTTCAGAGGGTCAGTGGTATTAGACACCTAATCTGCCTATGTGGTTTTATAAGTTGACTAATCTTGATATAGACATCCGTTGTTTGGGCTCATCTTACTGTGCTTACACCATAAGCTGGTTAATGCTATAAGTGTGATTGTGGCAACCATTTGTCAGCTGAAAGCCTGATGCCTTTTTAGTTGTGCATATTGTGGTAAGGTCTCAGCAGGAGAGCATTAAGTACTGGCAATTAGCCATTTATGGAATCTTACCCCGTTTATGGCCGAACACTGACGGAGATAAGAAACTCTGATCCATTAAACTACTTAACTGCTTTGTGTGGTATCATGTTGAAGTTTTTTTTTTTTTACTCGTCTAGTTGTAGATCATTTTGCACATTCATGTGTTCGTCCATATTGTAAAGTCGTGTGTGTGTGTGTGTGTTTTCATTTAAGAGAGCATGCTCTCAAGTATGAATCGACATTGGTTTCAACTGATGTGATTTGCTAATACAAAGCAGGTAGGTAGGAGTGGGAAATAATTATCCTGCTCAATTTTGTTTCTTCCCTTATTGATTTCTGAGAAGCTATGTCATCCTTTTTTTTTTTCAATCAATACAGTTGAACTTCTTTTATTGGGGGTGTAATAAGATGTGTCACTGCCACACAAACCAGTCGATAGCATCGATTGATCTGCTCCAGACCAAAGTAAGAGTTCAATTAGGATAAGAGCATTAATTTAGACCCTATTATAACGTGTCACTTTTCATGCTTGTTCTGACTCTGTAGCCATGCTACCGTCATGGCACTAGAAATGTGGCGGTCAGTCCACCACTTCAACTGAAATACCTAAACAACTATTGGATGAATTGTCTGGAAACAGATACTCATGGTCCTCAAAGAATGAATCCGACTTACTTTGATACCCTGATTTCAGGTCAAAATCTTAATTTGTAGGTACCTTTGACATAATTTGACATAAACCAAAGCAATGACATTCCCATCAGCCTCAGCTTTGTGTTTTGTGCTAATTAGCACATGTCGCACACTAACATGTATAGCTAAGATGATACAAACATTACACCTGCTCATCATCAGCACGGTAGTATCGTGGGCACATTTGCATGCCGATGTTAGCATTTGGCTCGAAGCGCCACTGTGCCAAAGAACAGCCTCACAGTGCCACTAATACGGCTGAAGACTCTTGTTTGTCTCCGACAAGTCCTCCAGATGAATCCATGAAATGTGCCATTTATCGTTGCCTCCAAACAACGACACACACTGCAAGGTGGTAGGAGATGGGAGAGGAACAGTGGTCTACTGTGTCACAGTTACGCGATTTGGCGACCTATCCTTTCACCCCGAATGAAACCAGAAGAAACCAAAAATGAAACTGAACTGTCTCACATTGAGGGCGGATAAGTGGTGGAGCTCATTGAAAACACTACAGGCTTTTCCGCTAGTCATTAGATCGTACATTACCAGGTGCCTGAAGGTCTAGCTCGACTGTGAAGATAGACTGTCAACAGTTCTAACAGGTAGAATATACGCTCAAGCTTTCATCCTAGGCTTAGTGGGGATCCAGACCCGAAAACAGCCCGGTGTTCAAACGACGCAGGGTGCTGTATTGGTGTGGGGGGGGGGGGGGGGGCAATGATATGTGCCAAGGGCGAAATCCTCACTCAGACTTCGGGGGGACCAAACAGAGTGAGTGAGGGAGTGGATGCAAATCATTACCATAATAACTGGAAACATATCAGCAACTGAATACCACAGTTTTACATTTCATCACTACTGAATACTTAATGTTGAAATTTAAATACCACAACATTTGCCTCCATAGTTTATTAGCAGCACTTCCAAATGATGTTGAGGAATGATTTAAAATCCTGTGGTGGTGGTGGTGGTGGTGTCAAGTCCCCCGCATGGTGTGTGACATGCTTCTAACTTTAATGTATTAGCACGTGTAATTTTTAGTGTCACGGATAGTTTAATAGGTTATTGTTTTGATTCGTTTCCTCAAGGTTACTCGCTAACTGGCCTCTGTTTCTGCTACACTGTCCCTGCCATCCTTAAGCGTTTTAGTTAGTTTCCTTAATCGTAGTTCATTTGCCTTAAGCATGGCTAGACCTGACCTAACCTCCGAACCAATACCATACTTGTCTTTCTACATGATATTGTAGAAATGAATAAATGTCAAAACAATGCAAAGTTTTTACAGAATCATCCAATATGAATGTTCTGTCTGGCAGTAGGGTTGCATTAGATTTGTAAAAAAAAAAAAACCCGAATAAAAGAAATGTCTGGAGCACAGTCGTGATCCCAGGGTGGAGTTCTTGCAGTCTGTTGCCGCTCACACCGGGCAGATGTGGGGAAACTCCCTCAGATACGCTTAAGCACTCCTACATTTGGGAATCCATCTGCAAATATTTCAGCAGATCAAACATGTTACTTCTCACTCAACTCCCGCTAAATGCTTCGCTTTTCTCTCCTCGACATGATGGATTGCCTTTCTTTTGACAGTAAGTGCAGGTGAAAGGTGAGGTATTAGAAGCTGTCAGAGGGTTAAGGTTGGAGTTTAGAACTTCCAGATATGCAAGGTAATGTGTTGAGAAATGGGAGGAGTGAAAGCCGTTGGTGGTCCAGACCCTGTGTAAATATTGTAAGTGTTGGGACGTTGCTTCGAGAGGTTCACTAATGAATGCAGAGCAGCACAGAAAGGACAGAGCGTCGGCCCTCTGTGGTCGCATTTCTTACAACTTTTTTTTATATCCTCCCAGTTCCAATTATCTCACACCTATTCTCACCACACACAATCATTCAAAGCACTGAGGAAAATCCCAACAGAGTAATGACGGGAAAGTTCTTTGTTCTGGCCTCTTAGTGGAATCCGTAAGTGCTGACAGACAAGACTATTTAAGAACAGGAGCTCTTAAAATCAAACAGGACACACTCAGTGTTTAACTCCGTGGCAACATAGCAGAGAGCCTGCCCTGACTCATCACACTTTCAAAGCTCGCTGGCACACCTCGTCGTGGGAATGACACTTCTCAACCCATCTCTGTTTGAACAGGTTGATTCCACTTTCTCTGTGCTCTGCGCTGGGGCATTCAGCGGCGTTTTTTTTTTTTTTTCGGGTTTATAATGGAGCGCTGGCTGAATGCACGAGCTCAGACTTCAAAAAGGGTCAAAAAAAGTGTTGAATACGAGTCCTAAGTGAATGAATGAATGCGCCTACCCCCCTCCGTTTGAAGTATGAATTAATCCGGTTCCATTGTTGGTGATCTGGCAGGTTGACGCAGAGGTGTGGACAGACAGGCATCAATACAACTTGCTGCTGAGCTCTATGAATTGCCCCATCGATGTTTTCTATCCCGTATTTATATTTGGGTGGCTTGCTTAGCACTGTCAACGCGGTTAGATTAAACCGTCCATTTCAATTCGTCATCTTTGCGGCCTCATTTTTACGCGAATACGTCTGAATAACTCAAACCATTGCATCCCTCTAGGTTTAACTCCTCACATGTGACGTGTATTTTGTTTTTAATTGAACACATATAAATGCACGTACATTCAATTAAAGAGTTTGCCACAATTAGTTGCTTAATTGATTAGTGGATGAATCTGCAACGATTTTGATTAACCCGTTTAAGTCAGTTCTCAAACATTAGCTGGTTCCAGCTCCTCCAATGTAGTCTAAATTGTAAATCAGTTCAAAAAACAAATCAATGATCAATAATGAAAATAATCATTGCTGCCATTCCTCATATAACTTGTGCTACAACCACAAGCTTGTGAGGAACTCATAAATGATGATATGTGTAGCTCGGGTCTGACTCCATGTATTTGCTTCCCAGTGCGTCAATGTGCCTTGTATCACCTGATAGCTCACTGTGATCTCCCATGTATTATGACAGGGGTGCGCCTCCCTAACCAATCAGTAAAGATATGAACTTTTTGTTTGACACATTTTTCAATGATTCACTTGCTGAGATAGTGAGTATTCAATTTTTTTTTAAGCCCAACACATCTTGAAGGACTACCAACCCGCTCGAATTGAATTCACAGGATAAACTGGGTTTATTACATCTGGGATCTTATATTCATAGTTTTGATCCAACGTTTCATTTGTAATAATAACACCGTATTCACTGTAGTGCGTGAGTGTGGTCCGACCCATGAGCACTGATGTAGTAATGACTGCTGAGTACTCATGCTGGTGTGCTGGCTGGTGTGATCCCACGAGATCCTCACCATCACTAGGTAGTCTCTAGTTTTACCATAGCTTCTTTTTCCACAAAAATTGAGTTCTTGTAAATTTTAGGCCAAATATTTATGCTACTTTTGTTCACCGCAGATATTGTACTATCATAACCCTTTTTCAGAAACCCTCATCAGTCTAACTCCATCACATATATTCGTGCTATACGACATACGAGATGATGATGATGATGCAGGTGTCCTCTAGAGACTCTCCCAGTACTAGCAGTCTAATAGGAATTCAGTCACGCATCAGTGTCCACCGCTCACCCCCCTGTTCGTGTCAGAAAACAAAGGCCACGGGCGTCCCCGCTGTACACAGCTACTGGGGCAACCAGACAACACCTCTAAAGCAAACATGCTTACCCGCTCTTTATAACAGCAGCATAATACTCAGCCTTTGTCCCTTCCAATCCTCCACCCTGATCCTCCTGCTCCATAACAGGTGCCGCTTGAAGTCGCTTTTCTGATTCATTGTTTCTTCAATTCCAAAAGCCCATCTCTTTTTATTTGCCCTCCTAGCTGACTTTGTAGGTGACTTTCTCTGAATGCACTCAACAGACCTACAGCCTTTTCTTTTGTGCGGTGAAAGCATGGCTTAGCGAGTGTGCATTTGCGCTGCTACTTTTGTGACAGGACACAGGTTCTTCCTGTGAGAAGTGACACTGGTCTCTGCCCTGTTTTGCTGAGTCGGGGTCAGTAATAAGACGTGATTTGAATGTTGAGCATGAAAGTGAAATCTTGAACTTGGAAATGGTAGTTTGACAAAAAGAAACCTTAACTCCAGAGCCACTTACTAGCTTTTTCCAGAGCTTTCAACCAAATCTAACAGGTTGTGGAGACTGGCCATCACGTCTGAGAAACCTCCCAGACACTGGTGAAGATGTGTATGGAGTTGTTTTTTCTGCACCAGGCAGCAGGCATAATATTCTGCTCTAAAAAATCCACTGTACGCTAACAGCACCAACACCAAATGGCAGACAGACAAAGTTAGCAACTAGCTGGTGAACTAAAGAGCCAGATATTTCCCTCAGGAGTTGGTGCGGACCAAAAGGAGAGTGAATATCGGCCAGAAACACGACTTTTTCCCTTCTCCGTGCACCTTAGATGTAGGCGAAGTTGTGCGAAATCCCTACTCTGCTCCTGTTGTTCTGTGCAGCATAATTCTTTTGTTTATCTCACAGTCGTTGAGATGGGAGAAGGAAATGATTGCAGCTTTTAGGAGTTGTAAAATCCTGTCGTATGGCATAAATACAAACCGCAGTGCAGTGTATTATTCAAACTGGAGTAATTCACTCCATGACATGCACACATCAACGCAACCCACTGTGTTTTAATTAATTCATTTCGATGTAAACGCTGCCGTCACATTCAACCCACCAATCTGTTGACTTGGTATAGTGTTGTTGTTTTCAGCCCATGGCTGTTCTTTGTAATTAATGATCTAACCTAGACATTGTTCTCAGAAGTTACTGTAAATACCATTGCATTTTGGTAGCGAATCATTGCCTCTATGATGCACAGTATGGGGGGCTCCATTTACAAAGCATTGTGAGGCAAAGGCGTAAATCCCTCTGTAAATATTTTTTACTTTTTCAATTTGATTAAATGTGCTGTGGTTTGTGAGCACCATTCGTGAAACGGAGAGACCGAGTCAGAGCTGCGGTGATGAGAGTTAGCGGCCATCTTTGACGGCTTTTCCTATTAAAGCTCCAGCGTCGGGTTCAACAGAAATGTCAGCTCACAGTTAGACTCGCAGATGTGCAAACGCAATGCCATTGAAGTCACAAGCGAAAGTAATATAGTTGAGGTCAGAGTAAATGAGAGATCTTTCCAAAAACGCAGAATTCAGTTGGAATTAGTAACCATTGTTAAGATCACAATTAGGGTTGCCTTGCACGGCCTCTTAATCTGTTGACGCTCACCCGTTGGCGATGAGGTATAATTGATATTGACAGGTACATGGTGGAAATAAGCTGGTTGGTCAACGTACACTCAGCACGAGTTAAGTGGCTTTAAGTGTTCATCATTTGACCCTTCGCTGCCCCCATTGACCAGGAGCGTGGGGTCATGGGTGACAGGATGTATAGTGCATCATATAACCCTCATTAGATCTCTGTAACGGTCCTCAGGACCTGTTGTATAATCCCAGTGGCGGCCTCAAACTCCCTCTATCCGAAAGGCCATTTTGTTTAGACTTTCGAGGGTTGCACAATACTAAACTGGACAGTTGAGTTGACCTTGTAATGACTTTGGTCCTTAGTTTACTACACATGTATGAATATTCACTAAATCATGTCAATGGAATTTCCTTGACACTTTGAAACGTTTTGAACTTAAAAATGAGCAGAAGCAGAAGTTTTGCCTGTATTTTTTTTTTTACAGTGGACAGTATAGAGTGACAGGAAATGAGGGGAGAGAGAGAGAGAGAGAGGCTGAATGACATGCAACAAAGGTCTCCTGCCAGAATGAAACCGAAGACGTTGCTTTTTATAGTATATAGTATGCAACTTAACCACCAGGCTCCCATGACGCCTCGTCGGTAAGATTCTGATTTGAATTTTGGTGTAGTGGGATTTGCGACTAATTGTGGGGCAGATCGTTAAACCTACAAAACAGGGATGCACCACTGTCCATTTCCTGTTTCTGCAAGTCAACAGGTTTCTTTTAACCATGCCCACTGTTGTTCCGTAACCTTAACCACGTAGTTATTATCGTAACCATGATGACAAAGTGCCTCTAACCTTAACTAAGTACTTGTTTTAACCCAAAACATGATCTTTCGCTAAGTTTTGTGTTCGTGCCTAAACCTAGCAAAGGATTTGTAACAGTTTTAGAAGTCATAGACAAATGATGTCGTCCTGCCGATGGGGATGTCAGGCCAGAAGACACTTCTGTGAGTCCGTCTTGGGGGGCGGTTAAAAAACATTTTTGTCGTTTCATTTCGAGGGACTCGTTGATCCCAGCACACTCTGGGCCAGAGGCGAGGTACACCCTGCACAGGCCCCCAGTCTTTTCACACAGATACAGATACATACTCTTAATGTTGTTAGGTTTCATTTTTTTTTAGTTTTTCAAACAGACCAGTCAAAGAAACCCAACTGCATCAACACATTATGCAGCAGAGGCTAGCCTGAGCTAGCCCAGAAACGTGTCTCTCTATAAACTGTATGGCTCTTTAATTCCCACATGACCAAAGTGGTCAGTGAACTAATAGATTTGACTGACATTGCCATCCTAGCCAGGAGAAAGGTTTTACTTAACATGGACGACCACTTCCCATCCTCTCCTGTCTTGTCATGTCAGAATGAAATGTTCTGACAGGTGGGTTTTGCATTGAATTGAGTATTTGCCCACTTGAAAATCAGATTTGATTGAATGATAACGCCATTATGCTGAAGCTGAAACTCAACTTGTGCCAAATACCTGCATCATTCTGTCGTATAAACGCTGCCACTCATGAATGTGATTACAATATGAAAGTGCTCACGTTGCCCAATATGTACCCTAACATGAACTTCCAAGCGTTCCATTTTTATTTTCACTCACACTGTTTTTGTGTTATGCTGTTGTGTTTTTTTTAAAGGCATTGTGTGCTCAAACCCTGGGAGGCAGAATGAAAAAGATGGAGAGCAGCAAATAAAAGAAAACATGTCAGTAGCTGCCATGTTGATCCCCGTGCGCCAGAAAAGCCATACATCAGTCAGTCATGTAGGTGGTAGAGGTGCAGCAGCAAATAACTTACCAGAGCCAAAGCCATAGGATCATGAGAGTGCAAACATGATTATTGACAGAAACACAAAAGGAGGTTTAAGGCAGTCTCATCCCAGCTGTGTGAAACTTCAGCCAAACACGGCCATGTGCAAAAAAAAGGGGTGGGCAGGTGACACTGTCGGAGAACATGAGCATCCTCCCCCGCACCTGACTTGTGTGCGGTTTCCTTTAGTCTCTCTCGCTTCTTGTGGTTCTCAATCATGACCCAGTTTTGGGAGGAGGGGGGGGGGGTGGACAAAGCCCCTTGCACCCCTGTTGTGCTTACAATAGCTATCTCCAATTAATAGGGCAGCCAGTGCATCTGTGTATTCTGATCATGGGGCAACCTAATTATCTTTTTTTCTGTGACACGAAGGTGTTGAAGTCTTTAAGCCTTATTGCCCTTGACACACTGCCCTGCAGTCCCATTTGTCATACTCATTGTGGACAGAGTGGGGCACTGTTCCCCTACTTTTCCTGTGATTAAGCAGTGAGTAGTATTCTAACCTCCAAAGGCTTACCCTTGGGCTTTGTTGCTAGGTTTTACCGTGATGTCTATTGTGTCCGCAGCAATAAAGAGACATCTGTTTCTTAAGCTAATTCTGCTCATTTCCTATCCCAACAAAGCTCTCTAAAGTGAATGGCTTACCTAGAGACAACAAGGCACCGCCATCGTTCAGTTCGCCTTGTCACTTTTGTTTTGCCAATCTGTCCTAACAGATTTACTGTTACTGAAATTAAGTGCATGAAAGAATGTTGAAAGAAGTTAATGAGACGGTCAAGGGTCCCAGGATGGAGACACCATTTAAGATTACACAAGCGGAGCAATTTCTGGGCCTAAACCAACACTGGTATCCCTGGGGATGAACCATTAACAACACCAGTTAACAGGAAAAGATCGCTCACTGTGCAGTTGATCTATAGAGCAGAGCCCCTGCGGAGCCTGGGGTTGTTCTGAAACCATTTACTATTATGGAACCGCTTTAGCCTACCGCATAAACATGTGGAGATAGATCGTAGCCAGACTAGTGTGTCTTGCACACGGTGCCACCGGGCGAGGAGAAGCCATGAGGAGTTTATTTTGAAAAAAATGGCAACAGAGATGACATCGGCAGAGTGCCTCTCTAAGATTTGTTGTCAGCTTTGATTTTCAGTATCTTGCCACTGATGATTTACAGTCACGCACAGTTTGACTATTTTATTCTCTTTGACAGTGAACTTTCTCTGCACCGACTCAGCAGCTTCAGTGTAGTAACTGAAACTGTTTTAGACGGGCACTGATTCAGATTTATGGTCATGCTGGAGGCTGGATCATTACATTGTCAGTATATCCCGGCTACTGTACCTTGACTACTTATTCGGTCCGTGTGACACGACGGGTGTAAAATGGCGTTACGGGCCGGGGCGTGTCGCACTTTAAGGCTTCAGTATGCTTAATAGAGACTGCATGGACACACACTTGTGGCCAATTAGGAGCAGGTATAAGCACTTTTAACTTTAGACGTGGTTGTAGGACGTTGATGTTGCACTGAGATCAGTGCGATATTCTGTAGCTCTGGTTATTCTTTGTTTGTGTAGCTTCCGCATGCCGTACTGAAAAGCTTTTGTATACTAATCAAAACCAAGCCTATTTGATTTTCTACTTATCAGGTGTAAAAACTCTCTGTTTTGACGAACCTACCGCCTGTGACTCAAAAAACCTGACGGGCAGTGTCTCTAAGGGTGTGATCTCCCGAAGCGCACAAACCAAACACGGAGGTTCTCCAAAATAAACACATCATGTCATCTGAACAAAAAACATCCCCGCACACTCTCACCTAGTGAGCGCACACTTTGACACCAACGGCAGCGAGACAGACACATGCAGAAGGGACAAGAATAAGCTGCAAACAAGGGAGTGGAGCTTAAACCTGAGGCAGCAGGGCCTGTGGGTGTCGGGGAGAGCTCTACCTCTCACCCTTTGAATTGTGTTTGTGCACACATGTGTTTGCTTGCCTGTCTGTGTGTGTGTGTGTGTGTGTTTGCACATAGGTATGGATGAAAGTGTAATGTTTGCTCTCTTAGCCTGCTTGACAGCTGTGTCTCAGCTAAAGCCCTATCGAGTTTTGGCCTTTCAGCTGCGCTGCAGTGCTAATGGAAAAATAAGCTTTGGAGCGAGAGGCAATCTGAGAGAGCTCATTAATTTACAGTCCGGCCTTTGTGTTCATTGACTTTGAGAAATGGACTGTCATATATCACCGTCCTAATGATTCTTCCTCCACCCAGTCAATACTTACCTCGTATAAACGCAACAAAGGTTATTGAATACTCGGACAGAGACAATCGTTCGCCTGCTTGATCGTGGCGGAGTTTTTATAAAGTTCAGCCATCATTCATTTAAACGCATCTGCATTTTGCACTTCAGCCTCTGGTGGTGTTGCCTGCGGCGGCGCATACTGCAAACGACAAAATACTGCCCTTTAGAATGACACGTAGAAGTGTTTTCTGATGAGACGCCCCTATCTTTGCCTTCCAAATCCAACTGTGCTTTATAGTCTTCGTCCTCACTACATTTAAGAGGGAAAGTAAAAAGCTACAATTGGTATATGAAATTGAATACATTGTGTTGCAGTACACTAAACTACCTAACAGTACATGAAGTAGTTAAATTGAGCTCCATCTAAACCAGTTACAACAACATTAAAAGACTGTTAATGCATCAGTAATGATAATCCAATAATGTAACACAGGGAGGGGCCATTCGGTCTGCATAGTGAGTACTTTTTGATACTTTAAATTCTTTACATTGTGCTATTATTGTTTTTTACTTCAGTAATGCATCTGAATATTTCTTCCACCGCTAGTGGCTATCCGGCTTGTTAGCTCCAGACCCAGCCAGATAGAATCTGTGTGGGTGCACAGAGCGGCCTGCACCTCAGGGAACCTCCACTCAAAGTGCTGTTTAACCCCTCCTTCTCCCCCCCCCCCCCCCCCCCCCGCCACTGTCTCGGTCTTCCTCTCTCTCTCTCTCTCTCACATGCAGTGTAGCGTACATGCTCCCGCTGCAGCAGACACACTGTCTTGTTAATTTCCTGATTGTGTAAATATGCCAGGAAGTTGTTTGTGCTATCAGAAATTTTGCTCGTCATTGTTTGGGCTGTGTGTGTTTGTGCGAGATGAGTGCCAGTGATAGCAAACCGTGGCTCCATGCTTGTGCTATCTCAGCCATAATAGATAACAGTTCTTACACTCTGACTTCTTCACCCTTTCATCGCCCAACTCCGTGTTTTGAATGATTGAGACGTGTGGTGTGAGGAAAAGCTAGAAGTTAAAGCGGTTAAAATTGGATACATCCTCGCTTCCATTATGCATGAACCTCAGGAGGTGCGCTTGCAGGGTGAGCGGATGTTTTTCGAAGGCAGAAAGAGGACAGAGATCCTATCCAGCCCATCAACTGTAATTGCGCTTGTTTAGAATTCATTTGATGGCCTGTAGGGAGAAAGCAACGGAAGGGGAGGTGTCATCCTCTCACATCAGACATGAGGCTCTGGGGCCAAGGAGGAGAGGAGGTGCAAATTAGTTTAGGTCACAACGAAAAGGGACTGCAAGATGGACGTGATAAGTCCCACTGCCGTTGCCCACCCTTCCTGGCCTCGGTGATGATAATCACTCAGCTTGTTTTGCCTTCACTACGTCATGATGGAAGCCAAGGGCTACATGACAAGGCTCTAAACAAACGCTTGAGATGATAAAGGACAGACGGCTGCTTCACCGAAGTGAGGCGAGTCCTGCTCTAAAAAGGCTGCTACACTGGAGAAACTTGTTGCTTTTCCTGTATGACCCTACATTCTTTCTTCCTAACTTTTCTGGCGATCACGCAACGCTCAAATAAACCTCCTTATCTGCGCTGCACAGAGATGCTACCCACTTTGTTTAGTGACAGAAACATAACCTCTGTCTAGGTATATTCCAGTGTAAATACAAGACCACGATTTGCTAGTCAAAAGTAACAACAATCCAACAATCACGCTCACTTTGCGCAGAGTAAGTAAGAACGCAATTGCCGATGCACATGGTCTGCATGTATAGTCTGCGCATTAATGAAATTTGCTGCATGCGGACGCACAGACCCTCACGGACATGACGAAATTTACACCACGTGGAGCATCGTGAACCCTTGAGGCCACTTTGCACTATGCAGAAGGCATAAATTGGGTTTGAGACGGGAGATGAGTAGCGTCCAATGAGAGGACAGCAAGAAACTGGGGGAGGATGGAGGCAGCAGCAACTCCAAAACACATCTGTCCCTTGTCAGGCTCCATTACTATAAAGCTGGAAGTGAACAAACCAGAAGTCGCACCGCACAACTGCTCACATTCTTTTGTTAAATATCGCGATCGTTTGCTCTAGTTCCAGAATGATCTTGTAATCGGGACACCTCACCTAGGATCACTTAGGGGGTTCGGGCCCCCCCCCCCCCGCGTCACAGTGACAACAGTCTGGAACAAAACTTGTCTTGAAGTCTGAGCAGTAAAGATACTCAGGGTTATTTTGAGAGCCCCGTAGTCTGCAGTTGGCTTCCGTGACATCTGTTAATCATCCCCTCTGAACCAACACAACTGGAGGTCACTCCCCCCTACATGACGAAAACAAGCCTGATGCATGTTAGCATATGTTCTGTAAATGTTCCCTGCCAATAGTTGCTGTCAGAATCCTTCCTGGACCTGTTTTGGAACACATTATGGAGTTTTCAATCCAGCGTAATGGGATCACCCTTTAAATACCCTTTCAAACAGCTAGACTAACAGGATGTGCGACCTGTTCTTCAGCCATCTCCCCGATCAACCTGGCTGCGCTGCGTTAAGTAGACACCTGATTTGATGGTCGGGCTTTGTCAGATCGTCACAGCCTAAGCCCCGAGGGGATGAGCCACAAATCACCTGCTAAGACTCTTTGGAGTCAGAGCTGAGGACCTAAATCCCCAAGTTTACCTTTCTTACCTGTGCTTAGTCCTCTTACTGTACGCTCTCTTCGCAGGACACAGGGTTGTGTCCTGGAAAGGCCAGCTGGTAATCCAACACCTGCTCTGAGGGCACCTGGTGCGTTGCAATGGGAAAGGCCTGGTTTTTTTTGTTTTTTTTTACACCCCAGTTGCTTAGCCTCAGAGACGAGGTTTTGTCGTATTCATGAACAAATGTATGCAAATCACGATGTATCATAAGTAAGCAAGCGCAATTATCATTAATTACAGGCTTAAATGACATGGCTCAGCTTGAAGTTATTGGCACCTTGAAGGGGCAAGATAATCTTTGGATTCTTTAGACTACCTTCTGAAGGATTTTATTTGAACGACATTGTTGGAAATGAGTTTTTACCGGCACCGTTGGAGAGTTTCCTCTATCCTTTCATAATGCATATTTTGTGAATGACTCTTTGAATCCGCCATTTTATTAAATTCCCACAACCTCTCTAGAAACGTTCATCCCTAATGCAAACAGCCATAGTGTTGATATGTCTTCAATTGGAAAAATATATGAGCATTCAAGCCAATCAGTGGTTTACATTTCACTGAATGGTATAGTATACCGTAAATCCAAAATTTCAGTGACTGGAGTTACTGGAAATATAAATGCTACTGTCTGTGAGCTTAGGATATATTTCCCCTCAAGTCACCCGGTCAACCTGTAGGGCCTATGGGTCTGATCTGAAGCCTGAAATATGTATGTGGAGGGGAAGAACCGATAAGGAGCTTCGGTGTAGCCGATGAATGAATGAACATGACATTATTTTGAATTATTGTTATTTCTGAGTTTCATCAAAATGTTTTCCTTCGACTGAGCAGTCAGGCGACAACTACAGGTGGCAAATGGAATCAGAAAGACAATCAAAACTGGGAATGTATTTACATTTTATTTGTCTGTGCTGTACGTAACATTGTTATGCATCTGGCCTACGAGAGCAGAGGAAACGGGACCAATCGTGATCTTGTTTTGTCTGATCCCATCATGAGCTCTGCCTGCATAGAGCGTGCAGAATCAGGAACTTAGTTGTCTTATGCCTCTCACCCAGCCTTTCTTTAGGTACTTAATCACCTTCAGGGGGATAGTTCCTCCTTTGGCTAACCTGCCTGTCTGCAGCGTGTGATCCCCGGTAAACCGTACTTATCAAACTAAATACTTGATCCGGACCAGGCCAGCAGCTAAAGATGAAGCTTTTAAGGAGCCAGCTCAGAGCATCGCGATTACAGACCTAATAGAAGACAAACATCTTAGGAGGATATATGTGACCACTCTGCCCTGTGAATCCCACCTTTACTTGGCCCAGCTGGATTATTGCCTAACTGACTCTTCTTAAGGTGTTTGCTCTGCCAGGGCAGCCTCAGTTCAGTGTCCCAATATACAATAGTGTGAGTATGACAATGAAGTCATGCAGCTTTTCATTAGTGTGATGATGACTTATTTATAATATGTTAGTAGAACGCAGCATTTATTTTTCGCAAATTACAAACACAAAGTTCATGAGACAAAAAGAAGTAGAGAAGAGATTCAATTTTAAACATCCCACATAAGATTCAAAGGAGATTTAGATTCCTACAAATAAGTAAAAGGTTTCATAAAGTTCCATCTTTTTTCGTACCACTATCGGCACCGCAAACCAAATTCCTGTTTTGCAATTCCTTAATTTCATTGGGTTGGTGTCACAAATCCCAGTCAGTATCTCAGCAAATAAAACCAAAAATATCTGCATGGACAGACATGGAAAACAGTACTAAACTAATAACATAAAATACTTTTTTTTTGTTGTCATTTTTGTGAGTCAACTGACCCTTTAACGTGATCTGCAAGCATTGCATGTTGCTGTTTTTTTTCTATAACTTGAGGGGACTATGTCCAATATCACATGAATGCATTTAGCAAAGCATTTTATTAGTAGTCTGTAGTCTACCCCATTTCATAACAAATGTATTGCTCATGTTCATCAAACCAACTGTTTACTAATCGGATTATGCTTGATAAATATAAATACTGTGACATATTGACATCCCGAGGCAAACGCAAACGCTCCACCTCAGAGGCTGAAATTCATCCCTATTTGGTGTGACACATTTCAGCCAGTAGAGGGTATCGGTACTCCAAGAGGAGATCCTCCTACTCCCAAGCCTTGTTGTCTCATTGCATACCATTAACTTGCAGTTCCACATTTGTACAGTGTGTGTGTGGGTGCACTGATGTCATACCACCTTCCCAGAAGAACAGCAGGAGCCACTGTCACACTTGCTGGTGCTTGGTCTTGGTATGTAACTGTGTTGACATGTGTTCGGCAAGTTAAGAGATCCATCTCCTACTTGTGGATAAACATGAACACAAGAGCTTTAAAAAAAAAATTAAAAAAAAAGCATAATACCTTTCAGGATGAGTAAATCTGTTGAGGTCGGGGGCAAGAGGGGCATGTACTTTGAAAGGACCCACTAAGCCGCGATGAATCTGGTTGGGGTGGGGGCCTTTGTGTCACGGTGCTTGCCTAGAAGGCCAGACATCAAATAGGCTCCTGCCAGAAGTGAAAGAGGGCTGAGCAGGTTAAAGGAAATAATCAGGGATCCAGAGGGTTGATGGCGAGGCAGACGTGTTAATCGAGAAACTTTTTCTCTCTCACCCTCATGGCCGGTTGTCAGCCTTGATCACAATTGGAGTGTATTTTGTTTTGGTTTTTTTTAAGTTTTCCATCATTAGCATGTAGCATGTTAGCTCCCATGCTTCACCTTGTTGTTTGTAATTAAGACCAGAAAGGAGAGTGGAAGGAAGCAGAATCCAGTAGTTGGCCTAGTTTAAGTCTCCCTGGCTGTATTCAGAGTCCGACTGGCCGACAACAGCTAAATAGCTCTGGAGCTCGCGTTACATGTGCTATATGTGTGTCTTAGACATCAAAAGAAATACAACATTTTGTTTAGCCAAGTTACAGCAATAACGGTTCCGAGTTTTACAAGGAATAAATGAATGCCTTATTTTCAGTTGCACGTCGGCTATTCAAGTCCTCGTTTCAGTCTGCAAAGTAGACCAATCTGTTATTCGTTAATAGCAGGGCTTAACTTTACAAGGTACATGATGCAGATAGCAACAAATGGAGGTTTGTGGCCAGGAAGAAGAAATTACAATTACCATCTACTTCGGAACCAAAAGGCATCTTATAGTAGATGCACATGTAGGAGAACAGGGATTATTGTTATTATTATTGAATGAAGTCAAATTCGTAGTCAGTTGTAAGGCCAAATACAATCATTCAATCTTACTTTTAGTAGTTTTATCTTATTACACTATGGTACAAGAAGAAAGGCTCAACAATAATATTTTGACATTTACCCTTTTATTACTCCTTCACCTCCAAAGGTGACGTTGATTGCAGTATAAAAGTAATAGCCTATAACATGCCAAACTGTAAATAACAATCCATTAACAATGTTTCCTCAAGTACATAAAAAGAGCAGCCAAAGAGAAAACACAGCCAGATAGGGAGGTCAGGAGGCAAAAAAAAGCTGTTTAACTTAATCTAGTTCAATTTTAAGTGTTGAACGGTTGCATAAGTGGAAACAACAGTTGCAGGTTACAGCGAGGATAATGACCCCGAGTTAACATGGCGGTGGGTCAGTAATTACAAACCTGCTTGCTTTGCAGCCAAACCTTGTTCAAAGCCACAGAGCTGTAATGCAGTGGGGATTCCAGTTTCCAAAGATCCCAAACATGTAATGTTAGTATTACGTATAAATGTGTATTTGATTGAATAGCCCTAAACAATGTCTTGAGTCTCGGGATTTGAATACTTCACTCAGTGTAAAGCTCGTGTGTCTTCAGTGAAGAGGTGGAGCAAGCTGATACTGAATGAACACACCGTCAGACAAAGCGGAATAAAATGATTTTAACAACCTCAAAGCTACTTAGTGGGAAACAAACGGGGAAGTTTGAATGTTAAGGGGTTTAAACCACAATGAATACACAAAGCTAGCTACCATCAAACTACACTACTTCAACAGGAGACGCTAAACAAAATGCTGTTTGACTTATTTATTAAAGTAGGGTAACCCTCACCCATTGCGGTGTGCATATTAACGTGAATACAAAGCACTGATGAGGAATCAGTTAGCGTCAGTAGAAACACATAGCAATTCCACACAAACAGTGAGTGTGTGGTGCACTGAACGTGTACCTGTGTTTTGTGCTGCTTTCCCTGGTGCTGAAGCAGCACATTTCCAGTGCATGGGCCAGTAGCTCGCATAATTACTCCGCAAGTAGGTCGGGGTCAAAGGTGCCGCTTACATCGCTAGCGTAACCAGCGGAGGCACCGAAATGAATTGAACTGACTCATCAGTGCGACGGGTATGATTGTGGCAGCCTACAAGTATTACGTCGTGGTAGCATGTTGGCTGCAGTCAGAGTCGCAGATTGCCCAAATGACAGCGCAAAGCCTGAGAGCAGGGTGTAAATGCACATCGCCGTCAAAACTTTAAAGGAATAGTTCAACATTTTGGGAAATACACACTTTTAAACTTATTATTATCTGTTGGCCATAAAGGGAATATGCCTAATCCCCAAAACAACAAACTATAGAGTCAAGTAATGATAAGATGACAGATATAAAGACATAATTACAAACTTAATATAAATGTACGTTTTTTGGGGGGGGGGAATGTACTTTTCTGGGAAAAGAGTCTTTAACTTAATTGTGTTGCCGAACTCTCTGAAATCAAACCTCCTCCTTCCTCCCAGAACTCCGAAACGCTTATTTAGCTTTGTATCTTGTTAGTTAGACAGCTAAAAATTGTCATGTGTTTCTTGGCCGACAACCACTACGCCCACGAAACTGCACATTTGTAAGCTTCCTGCTTCTTGAACCACTGTCTTGTTTTCTATTTCGTCACGCTAAATACATACGACAGGACGCGTAAATAAGGGCTCGGCTAGCAGCTTCCACCTGCTTCCTAAGTGTACATTCAGGGCCAAGGAACAGTTCCCGCATGGTCCTGAAGGCTGATGAATTGCAAACAATGCACAAAAGGACAGATGTGAGAAGTAGAGGTCTGGACCTGATCCAAAACAGAAAACCCACACCAACCTGACCTGCTTCAATCCTTTGTCAAAAAAAAAAAAGGAAAGGAACCCGAGGACAGTCGGACCTAGCCCAGTAGTCGTAGCAGACCCAAGGATCACGTCAGAAAAACACATTTCTTTCATTTGTGTTTAAATGGCACAAGAAATGATCAGAGCTGACAGCGACTCTGCTTGGATCAACTCGGGCCTTAGATGTATTGACACAAAGACCAGTTGTTAAGTGTTAAGACACTCAAATATGATGTGTTTATATAAATAAGTATAATTCATAACAACACTCAGTTGCTCAAGCGGTCACCCTGAGGGTTTCGTCAAACTTACAAAGATGTCTCTGTAGAGAGCCGGTGAATTCTCCTCGCCCTAAGGCCTTAATTACATTGGTTGCACTTGTTTTTATTAATATAACCCTAGGCAATAACTTCAAATGTGGGATAGCTGTTGAATGGGCTTCACAATACACAGCGCTTCACGTGCTTTTTCCTCACTGCTGAAGCTTCTGGCAAGGCCCTACGCTGAAGGATGATGCTTATTAATTAATGTCTTTCCAGAAAATCCTCAATTTTATTACTCACATGACACTGGAAAAAAAGAAAATCCATGACAGACAAGACTCACAATTGAATAATGTTGACGGGTAAAAAGAAACATCTGAATGTAAACGGAGTGAAATGCAATCACGGGTCACGAGGAGAAATTTTGGATTTCACAAGCACTTTTATTCAACTTTTGAGAACATTTTTCCTCCAAACTCCTGATAATTTATGGCCCTGCTTGGAGGAGGCAGAGCTCCTTTGGCTCTCTTCGCTTTGCAATCTGCAAAGTTTCATTGTGTTTCACCGCAATAGTGTACAGTATCTGCATGCCTCACTTTGGTGTGGATTTTGATAGCAGTTTCTGTTTTGTTTCATATTAAAGTTGCCTCCAAAGACAACACTTTGTGCTGTATGTTTGTCTGTCTCTGCTCTGCTGACATTGCACATCACTTCCAAAGAACGTTGAGTTTTTCCAATGTGAAATGTTTTTGTCCGATGTAAAAAAAAAAAAAGTAAATAATCTGCGCCTTTTTCCTCTCTAAATGTCTAATCCAGGAACTTATTGTAATGATTATTAGTTTTTACAGATGCTTTTATCCAAAGCCATTTTGGAATGCAGGGATCCTGTTTTATACAGCAGATTTAGCTTCGGTTTATACTGCTGCCAACCAGCTGTATGTTTGATCAAGGGACACAAACACAGTTTAATGTCCCTCCACCAGTGCTTTGAACCCACAGCGTGCCCTTTTGGCCCAGTCCTCAAGCCTCCCACTCTTCTGAGCAGTGCCCACTGTTAGTAATCCATCTGTGAGTGTTGTGTTCTTGCGGCCTCCTGTACACAATGAATCACTTTTATGAAGGAGTAAAAGAAAGAAGACTTTAAACACCTTAGCATGTTCATTATCCTTTCCTTCGGCTAATGCACAATGTCACCCTGTACTGGTGGCACATGGATGGTAATCTGATGGAGAGCCGAACGAGAAAACCCCCAGACTCTCCTCGTCCTTTCCATGGCAGATCTTTCTGCATGTGGATCAAATCAGAATTATCCACTAATTGACTATTTACTGGGCTCGAGAAAAGCCCTAATGGACTTGATATTAAATCCCCCTCAGATATTTAAAGTGTCTTTTTGGAGTGGCCTGCCGAAGAACCGGGCTTTTTCTTTTTTACAAGACGGCCAAGTTAAGCCCGTCAGTGTTTCGGAATGGGCCAGCCAAGCCCAGGCGGCTGTTAGATGGGATTATGGGACGACAGTAGGCAAGGGCAGTGCGACGCAGGGGAGAGGGGAATGGCCAGATCTCCCTTCAATGACTTCCAGATGGCCCACAGGCCCAGGTTCTCTCACTGGAGATACATACTCAGCTTGGTTAACTTGTGCTCCATAAGGGGCTTAAACTGGGCTTCTTTATAATGAGATTGACTGGGGTTTTATGTGGAAAAGTTAGATAACATAAATTTCAATACGCCTGCCCTTTAATGCACTATTAAAGCTTTGACTAAAAAACTTGGACCGTTAAACTGAAGTCGGGGATCTTTGGTGCAAACGTATGTTACTCTCCTTTTAGTGTCAAGAGTACTTGAACTTTTGCTATCGTTTTGGTACAACATTTCAGTAAAAGTACCCACAACCATTTCATATAAAAGGAACAGTTAGATACATTTTAATACCTATATATAATTTATGTTTATTGGGAAAGTATCGTAATTTGTTTTGTGGTTTTTACAGATATGGTTGGCCCCAGCAGCAGTCCAGTTCTGTCCTCTCATCCACATTAAAAGCTGAAGCTGAAACAGCACCAGAGTGAGGAGATCACTAAAGGCAGTACATTTATTTTTGCCTTTATATAAATCCTTAGTTTTTGGTGCTATGTGTAAATCTGTGTCCTGTGTTGTCAGTAATGTTTAAATAAATGGCATCCCAAGAAAAACCATATGTGCCCCTTAACATTATTTCACAATTTTGCATACGACACAGAGTTATTAATGTTATATTATCACGAATTGCATGTATTGTCATTTTGATGAATACAGAATGCCTAGCTTAACCAGCCACACCCAACCCTGTATCTTAGAATTTGTGGTTATATACTACTAATACAGTTCTGGTCAACAATATTGGCACCCTTGGATTTTTTTTTGTATAACTTTTTCACAATTTCTTCAGAAACAAATGGAAATGTACCAACTACGTATCATCAGAACATTTTAATATGATGTCTTAAATGTATTCAACAAAACACATTCCTTTTCAACTTGCACGTAGTGATTTCAGAGAGGAAATATGAAATATGACCTGGACAACAATGACAGCCTCCAAACATTTCTTATAGCCATCTACAGTGTAAACTTCTTGCATCAGTCTGCCATTTGTTCAAGCGCTTGAACGTTTGCAGGATTCCTTTTCCCAATGGCAGATTTCAGATTTCCAATTGGATTGAGATCAGGACTCATTACAGTCCATTTTGTTTTCCCCTTTTCGACCATTCTTTTGTGCTTTTGGATGTGTGATTTGGGTTTTATCGCGCTGGAGGAGCCATGATCTTTGACCGAAAACCTAGTTTTCTTACACTGGGTAGCACATTTTGCACTAAAATGCCTTGGAAATCCTCTGATTTCATGATTCCTTTAACATGATGTAGGCCTCCAGTACCAGACATTATGGATCCTCCACAATGTTTAACTGTAGGTACGGTGTTCTTTTCCTTATAAGCTTCATTTGGTTCTGTATTGCCAAAGAGCTCTATTTTGGTTTCATCTGTCCACAGAACATTTGCCCAGAATCAATGTGGTTTGTATAGGTACGTTTTGGCAAAGATCAGTCGTGCCTTTTTATGTCTTTCTTACAGCAGCCTGTTTCCCCTTAGGCCTTCGCCCATAACACCCGTCTTGGTTTAGGACGCAGCTTATGGTATGGTTGTAACAAAGAGCTGAAGGCTGACCTGGAGCAATCTGGAGTGATGGTATGTTTTACGCGTCCTGGGAAGTTTTTGACAGTTCCATGAGCAGCAAACTTCTTAATAAAGTTGCACACTGTTGAAACTGGGGTGCCAGGATCTTTGAAGACAAGTCCTTGTAACCTTTAGAATTCCTGTCTTTGGTGAGATTAGCACTTGTGATGCTCCCTTGTCTTCACCATTGTGAAGTCAGGAATAAAATGGCATTTAAGCATTAGAGCCATCATTCATTGGTTAATTCAAGTCATGTGAGCACTGGCAATATATCACAGGTGAGTCTAATTGAGTTCATTTTTCAAAATGATTTGAATTCCTCAAAAATGTGCCAGTACTCCTTTTGTTTTTATACTTTTTCCTCCCATTGCTTTTTAAAATGTTTCTTGTTTTATCCTTTTCTGTTCTGTGTCAAGTTAAAGTTTCACCACACACAATATTTCATATTGTACATGATGTACTTAAAATCCACGTTGACAAGAACTGTGTGCAACAGCAAATAGTTTCTGAGGGAAATGTAATGTGAAAATTTAGTGGGGTATGTTTTATCAATATTCTAAAGCAAAACCACAATCCTTAATTAACCAAAAGTTATGTACTTTTTACATCCACCAGCCACCCTGGCCATCATCTTCCTGTGTCTTGCCTGTGGTACAAGAACGTAGCACTTCTTTCACTGGGAAAAAACGTTGCGAGTGAACATAATCCAGGCAGCAATTACATTTCCCTCAAACGTATTAGTAGTATATGAACATAATTTCTAGGTCGCAGGGTTTCCATACCAGTGGTTTTGCATGTTTTATCCCATTTACTGCAAACCACATACTGTGTATTACAGCTAACCGTTTAGTGAAACATGCTGGTGTGTTTTAGATTTTTGGACGTATTCATTCCAAGCAGCTACTCGTTTCCATCCGTTTCTGTACGATATCTATTCTCTAAAAAGTTTGAAAGTAACTGCGATGGATTTGCACACCTCAAAAAAGTTTCAAAAGGCAGCCAATTGATTTTCATGCCACATTGAAATTAATGGAAGCCAACGGCTGCCAGGAACAGTAGGAAAAATATATCTGAACATCAGAAACTCCACAGCATTCAAAGGAAGTTAGTAGTCTGGGAAATTTGTGGTTAGAATTTGCAAAAACACTGGTATGGCCCTTAAAAAAAATCACGCTAAAGAGTAACTCACTATTATCAGGCAAGTTATAGCATTTCAAGATAGCCTGCTGATGATTTGTTGATTTGAGTGGTAGCTCAAAGAGCCTCCTTTCATGTGAAATGCATCAACAGCTGAGAAAGAGATAGAGAAAGAGGTGCTGACACGAACCAGGACCTAGCCATCAGCATAACTCATGATCTAATGAGAGCTCTCTGTGAGAGAAAGCAGTGCCCTGTATGCTGATGTACTTATCCTGCTGTTTCTACATTCTTTTCAACACATTTGTTTTACCTTGAGTTCTGATTGCAGATCTGTTGGACAGTTACTGTTACTCAAGTGGATACTCTTGGACAGCACCATACAGTGGCCAAGTGTTGGTCTTTACATTTGATGAATTGTGTGTTGTACGCTGAATCCAGTTCAGTAATGGAGAAGTTGTTTCAGTAAGAATTCTACAAACTCTTGACCATGGCCTCTGAAACGCAGCAATGTTTGAAGACACATTCAAGTTCAGTGGAAACTACGTCACCATAGATCCTCAAAAGTACTGCGCTGGCAAAGTTACAGAAATGTTGATTAATGTTGTCCTTATAGAAAAATAAATACATTTTAGCATTCATTTTACAAGTTTATGTGGGAGAGAGACGTTGCATTTAAACGCAGGTGTAGGTCCTAACAAAGCTTTTTCAAAGTTCGTAACGTCTGAATCTCAATTCAACTTACCTAGCAGAACTTATTTGGTTTAATGTCCAGTTCAAATCTGGAGGTGTTTTGGTATTACAATGTTTTTACTGGTGTGTTTATTCGGTATGAAATCTTTGCTATTTTTGTTGAAGGTATGTGCTGTATTTTTGCAAGTAAACAATCTTGCCATGCAGCTGGTTGTGACACTCTCGTACATCAATAAAAACACAAGACAAGAATGTCCATTTTGGATGATTCTGAAAAACCACAAATTACATCCAATGCCAGCATTTTTCCAAATTCTTGCTTTCTACAATATCTGCTCGAGGCAACTGCAGTATGTTAGGGAAATATCAGGGTTACGCTTAATTAAAAGGTTTAGGGTAAGTAGAAGATCATGGCTTGTTGTGAACGGACACGACTCCGGTCTCCATGCTCATCCAATATGAACGTAACTCCTAGGGATACTGGGCTGTGAAAACTGCATAATCTGAGCTACAGCTTGCTCCTACTGTAATGAAAGATTTTTGAACAGCTCACACATGATGTAACAATAATAAAAACCACCGAAGTACGGCTTTAATTTGAAAATGCTCAAATATGCAAAGCCTCAAGGACCAAAATTGCTCATTTAAAAAAAAAAATACAATTTAAAGTGAATTTAATGAAGTTTAGTTGTAAAATGTTGGTCTTTGATGAAATATAGCAAACAATTAGAGGCATGAACAATTTTATTTATCAGGTGTGCAAAAATGTCAGTATATTCAAAAATGTTATGTTGAATTTAACAACATGAAATAAAGGGAAAATGCACAAATGAATGAGGGATCACTATCATATCCTACAAATAATCTTCCCTTGTCAATGCAAGTGAGAGCCTTTTTTCCTTCAGCCTGCTCAGGCTGTTTTGTATTTGGAGTCTTGCAAGGACTTTTTCCAAGTAAGTCATTTGGGAGTGGGATTTGTGTGCAGCTCTCTTTTCCGGTACTCACCACGGCTTAACAGCAGTTCTTTAAGCTCCCATCTGGTTCTGCCTGAGAGTTCTTTGCTGTCCTGTTTCACTTGAATATTGTTTGGAGTCGTGAGTTTGGAGCCAAGCTTTAACGACCAACCACAGTAGTATGGCTTACTCTTACACTCACAACATGATGTTTCCTTCTGAAGAGTGCTAGTATCACGCAGCTAGTATAGACCTGTAGAAAGTATTTGGAAGGGGAAGACCCATACACCAGCTACCCTCACGATGGGTGTTTTTATTTGGTGCACCTTTCACTTTCATCGTTGGAAAAGACCGTCATACATGGCCAGCTAATTTAGTGTCTTTTCACACACTATTCTTAGCGTATGCACAGTGAATTTACATTTCTCTGTTATATTCTGATATGATCAGTCTCACTTTGCAGTGGACTGCACATTTACCTTATACGGCAAGTTGTCTCATGGTGTCTCAAGGTTGGCGATATAGTATATTTCTCAACAAGTCAAATGCCATGAAAGGACCCAAACCACCAATGTATTGATCCGTCACATCAATCAGCCACCCCGTTGCACAGGTTGACATGTTCCTTTATTACAACGAACACAGCCACTGTAATTTACTTTGAGTACATACACTGTCCTGCTGCCGGAAATACGCGACAGTATTGTATTAATGTAGAATACATACAGCGGTGGTATTTGGCGTTGAGGCTCTGACCTCGTCACTCCCCACAATGAAGCACCAAGCTCTGCATTGCAGGCAGTGGGGAATGACAATGTAAAAAAAAACAAAAAAACGACCCACCCCTAGGAGAACATAGACTCAAAGCCTACAGGTGGATGCTGGGGTGGAGGTGGGCCTTTTGAAATGCTATACGAACAGCAGCTCAAAATAGTCCCCAACAAATAAACTGTTTACTCCTGTTCCAGTAACTTTTTGCCCGAAAACTACAGTGCCCAGCTCTTTTAGGAAATTACCGAGATTGTTTTGATAATGAAACTTTATATTTGTGACCAGATTTAAAGATTTGCATCTTCAATGGGAACCAATGAGTGATATAGACAGGGTAGGGAAGTCAGAAGATATTGAGAGATGAACTAACACACTGTTGGTTTTAGTTTTTTCTTCTTGGATTTGTGGACAACAACAATAATACAGAATGACGGCAGCCTTATTCTTTAAACGTGCTCTATGTAGGTGGAGCTCTGCAAGAAATGATGAAAATGCTCGGTTTTCCCGGGGAGGCCAAGTATTTTACATATCTAGCCTCTAATTGTTTTCAAGAGCAAGCACTTGTTGATTTTACCTTATCTATGTTGTTGTGTGAAAAATGATCCTCATTGTTACTTCAGGTTAGGTAGCTAACACTACTTTGATAGTTGTTGTTAGCAAGTTACCGGCAGACTTTGTGTCGCGTTAACACTTCTTGTGCTCTTGAACTTGCACTTTACATTAGAAAACCATCCAATCTGATCACAGGCTAGTGCATATGCTACACATCTGCATAAGTAAATACGAGGTCAGCTACTGTTCACCACCTACAGTGTTGTATGTAATAGTGATTAAGTGAGAATTCATGGACGTAAATGGCTTTCGAGTGCAATTTGGCAATGATGGCTTCATTATCAGTGCTTGGCATCAGCAGCCCACAGTGGGGTTTTGAACCTTGATTAATTTCAGACTTGTGCATCGGACAAACTGGTTCCTCCAGTGGTCCACATTAGCTGTCAGTCCATTGAGTCCCTGCGCTACTCAGGCCCACTTGGTACTGGTAGGATGGATCATTGCTTGGCATCAGCAGCCCACAGTGGGGTTTTGAACCTTGATTGATTTCAGACGTGTACACTGGACAAAACTGGTTTCTCCAGTGGTCCACATTAGCTGTCAGTCCAGTGAGTCCCAGCACTACTCAGGCCCACCTGGTACTGGTAGGATGGATCCCGGATGGATATAGTGCCTTGTGTGGGATAGGCTGAGAAATCTCTGTGAGGCCGGAGCGGTGACCCTGGCTTCTTGTGGTACAAAGGTGGATGGCCTGACCTATCTCTGGATCCCAGGACAGCTGGAGAGCAGGATGAAGAGGATGATGAAGGAGGTATGACGGGCAGACCTCGCTGGACCGTTGCTGAGTTGTAGACCCCCAAGTCCCCCTGTGGTCGTGACGCCATGGATGATGTGGGGTGCGGTACAACAGGCGTGACCGTGGTAGCGTTGGTGAAGTGAGCAGTGAAGGGCTGGTACGGGACACCCTCCATGCTATAGCGAGGGTAGGGCGGCATTGTAGCCCACATGTTGCAATTTATTGAAGAGGAGTTGGTCAGGTCGTCTGTGTCCCCTGCCCCAGATCCAGACTCTGTTTCCATACTACCATACATACAGGCTTCTCTAGAGGTGATTGCCTCAGTGCAGTACGGATGAGACAGTAAGGATGACTCATAAGAGGGAGCTGAACGAAAAAAATGCTCCTCTGAGACTGCAGACGATGTCTCCCGATATGGCCGCTTACATCCAAGCTCCAGGTGTCGAGCGTTATCTGCAAAGTGATATGGTTAACGGCATTGTTCTTTTTAAACCAGAGAGTACTTAATGGGCACATTGGATTCTGTACAATGGCTAAGAACATACCTCTGTGTTTGAAGCAGTGGTACAGAAGGCTGGGATCTCTGCTCTGAGGGAAGTGATTCACGATAGGATCTTGGGGGTCTGAGTTAGACAAAGGAACCCCGGTCTCATACTGATAAGAGGACAGGACTTGAGGGTGCCCCGTGAGAACTCCTGCTCCAAGTTTCCCTGCCAGGTGACTATGCGAGGTGATGAGCCTCTGGCGAACCATGTTCTTGGAAATCACTGGATATTCTTTCCTATACATCAGTACCAGCAACAGAAGAGAAAAGGAATCAGTTTGCCATTCCGACAATTCCACTTAACACTCAAGGAGGTGAGCTAGATTTTTATATTTAAAAAAGAAAAAAATTACTAGAGACTTCCAGTGTGCTAAATGAGTCTACATACCCCTGTAGTCTTGAAACGCGCAGATCTCCTTCTTCACTACCTCGGAATCCTTTGGCAAATGGATTGTTTTCTATCTTCAGCTGAGTGATCTGGGGAAATCATATTTCATTTAAGACTTTTTTTCTGTTTGGTGTATACCAAACCATAGCAGTTAAAGAAAGCAATTCAAGGAACGCTGGCACATTTCAACCCTAGATTCTTGTGCTGTGGTGGACGGGAACCCCTGCACCACCCGTGCACCGCACACTTTAGTAGGTAAACTTCATCAATCTAAACCTAGAAACACTTACTACCCTTTAAACGCTCCAACTTAGTTAACCATGATTTACCTTCGGACAGAAAAATAAGGGTTAAGTGAGTATAAAAGTTGCTGTACCTTGTGGTTTTGATAAGATGTTACAGAGATGAAGGCTGTCTCATGAAAGACGTGAGTACAGTAAGCAGTGTTCTTGGATCCAAAGGCGTTGTTTTCATCTGCTTTGACTATGTGTAGTCTGGGCTGGTACTTGTGCATAGAGTTCAGGATGATCTAGGGAGGGGAAGAGAAGGCAACATGTTTCAATCACTATTGTGTGGTACCTGGGTGCTGCTGTCAATATGTCAGATGCATAAATTATTTCCCTTTTCCAATCATTTGTTTTTCACCACTAGCTTGCAAAGAAAATGACAATGTTAACTGGCTTGCAGGGTAAAAATATATAAAATTACACAGTTGACGTTTTACAGTCCCTGGTTACCCAATGTGCTGACGATAACAGAAGATCCACTAAACAGCAATGGTATGCTCTGGCAGGTCTGGACTCTCTGCATTATATTGTTGTCCAATCAACGTTGTTTCCATTCAGAAACATAAGCTCTTTGTTTCTAATTAGCCCCTTGTCCATAGGTAGTGAATCACTGAATTAGATTACACTGAGACTCTGGTATGATTTGGGTCCGAGGTCCGATTAATGGCCTAGAACATAATTCAAAAGCAGCTCATGATACGTGCTTTTTTTTTACATAGTGTAAAAAGTCATGAAAAATGCTTGAAAAATGAACTGCACAATAACTGTTGCATAAAGTATGACCGCAACAACAACAGCACGTTCTCGAGGGACTCTTTTCTCAGAAGTGTCACTCAGTGGAAAACACAGCTGCTGCTAGTAAAATTCAAAACGGGTATAGGTTAAGCTTGCCCATTACCTATGGTTAGCTAATGAGCCAGCAGTGACAATGGACAGCATTATTGTCAATGCTTGCTAACTACCGCAGCGCTACTTATATTAGTTTCAGCTGTGTCTCCAGTGCCGTGGGGGGTCTGAGAAGGGCAAGAGAAGCACGAGACAACATCTTTTCCCAACTGACCATAACTGTATCCTGATTTCTTATACTGTGCAGTATGTACTGTATACTAATTTTCATACTGCAGTTTTTTTTTTGTACAAGAAATCAATGTACTTTTTCATTTGTACGAACAGGAAATGATACAAGACGTATATGCCAACAGACGCCCATCAACATGTTTCATCTCCGTCCAGACTTTTTTTCCCAGCTGTGAGTAGCTCCTCCATTTCCTTTGTGCATTGAGTTGTGTTAATATAGTGCCCAGTAACAGTCCACTCAAAAATCCAATATATTTGTATTTAGTATTCAGTGTTAACTTGTCGTAGCAGGTAAAGCAAAGGTGAAATTTATAACATTCATTGAGGCTCAGTTCCATTTGAGTGTCCCAGTAAGCCTACCAGAGTAAGTGTGCGTGCATAGTAACAGGGCCCTGGAACTTAAATAGAAACGGACATCATCTTTAATGCTATTAATTGCTCCTGTGCTTCTCCTGATGTGACAAAAACAATCAGTTTCATAGTACACGCAAATTAAGAATACACTGAGCATACACAAAGATTGCATCTTTGTAAATCATTCTACTTTTTCTTTGTAACATTCAATTTCCTGCCAGAACAACATTTAACTGCGCATCACAGAACCGTAACTCAACAACAGAAGCCAATAATGATGTTCACTCAGTGTGAAAATCACACTTACATTTTCCAACCCACGTGACGTTAAAGTGGCATCAACTGAAAACACTGCAAACTGGGAGGGGTGATTCCCTCACGCAAAGTCTGCGTCATTGCCGACTCACAAGCATGCATGAAGGCGCTTGCTGATGTCACAGTTGGGACAACACACAGAATTGTCTCTGTCTGTGAGGGTGAACATTGCGACTGGTCTGTGTCTTTTCACAGTGCATGGTGGAAATTTTATCGGGGACATGCGAGAAAATGTCTGACTCCCTGGCCAGTCCACCACCCCCTGAACTCGGCACCAGTCTGAGACACCTAAGGTCATGCCATGAGATCAAACTATTTGTAATGAGTGTCTTTATGCCTTTCTTTGATATTATTGTTAGCCAAGTAGTTAGCCCGATAAGGTGAATTGTCTATTTTAACACTGTTAGCTAACATGCGTAGTATACCATGCCTGTTTCCATCCATTCCCTGCTGAATTCCTCATTGGCATTGAGCCTTGGAACTGAGAATCTTGATCCGGAGCCTCTTATGTGTTTTGTGTATTAGTATAGCAGGTAGCATGTGTTGAGCGTGCTCAGTGTTTAGGTTGTTTGGGTGGCTGCAGGTCGGCTCACTAGCATCAGTCCGCTCACCGCAACCGAGTGCTGTGCCCAGCGAAGCGTTAGAAACAGTAGGGCAGGGTCATCACTAGTCCAGCTCTGTCAGGGCCGATAAGCATCAAGCTCTGCACCTCGGCTCCCCTCCTCATTTGCCAGACACTCTCCTGAGGAGCCTTCTCCTCCAGGGGGCTCCCAAAGAGAGGCAAAGGTTGTACAGGGCACAGGGAGCTAGGCTCAGGTTGAACACCAAATGGCCTCGTGCTCACATGCCCCTGTTGCTGAGGCAGGCTGTAGACGGAGATAAGCTATTGGCTGGTTCACCAGAGGCCCTCTGTTGACCTTTGTCTGCTCCGCTGTCTGGCTGCTGTCTGAGGGTGATACTGGAGACTCTTGGGTGACTTTCTCAGATCTTCCTCAGGGAATTAGTGCAATATAGAGAAGAATAATTGTCATGGATTTGAAGGACCTTGGGAAACGGAAGTCTCTAGACCACAGAGCGCTGATTCCACAGTGCGAGAATATAATACTCTACAGGGGGACTCTACTCTGCAGACCTCAGATCTCTCAGATTTTGAAGCATTTACATGGCGTCAACCTCTAAAAAAAGACTCATTAGGACGCAGGAATTCCCAATATGGGAAAATGTACTTTCTTCAATTTAATCAGAGTTTGTACTGAACTCTGCGACAGTCTGCGCTCTACCATACTGGGCAGCAGCAGTGAAGAAGAGTTAGAGCTACAGTTAAATTAGTCATTTTTACACATTCTGTAATGAGCGTAATTAGTACTGAATGGGCGTTCCCTCCTCTCCACTGCGAGATGCACTGCTCTACTACACACCTTCTGGTCTGGGCGTCATCTGGGCTCTGCCTGGCCTCAAACTTGCTCTGTCCTCATTACTCGCCCTTATCACTGGCCAGGCACTCAACTCAATCTGACAGCAGGCCCCGCCACTGATCTGAGAGGTTATGAACCTAATGAGCCCGCCCATTGATGGAATGGCTTCAGACAAGCTATCCCAGAGTCCCCCTGGGGAGCGCTGCCACAGTCACACTCTTCACCTCCCTCTGCAGCCGCTGCCTCCTCAGTTTCTTTCATCCTTCTTTGAGAAATCTGCCTGTGAAAAACACCTTCGTCCTTTTGCTGTTTGCACAAGTATCAGCTAAAGTTCTCGCATCAGCTGCATGTTTCACACATAGTTTATTCTCACTGTGATGTTTGTGACATTGGGCCGAACAGAGGTCCCTGTAGTTCAATATATTGGAGCGTTTGGGGGTGTGTTCCAGACAGGCGAAGCTGAAATAAATAAATTGCCTTGGGAGCGCAAGAAATTTTAGAAATAAATAACAGTTTCACACATATAGCTCTACAGTCTAATGGGATTTCACCTGTAGAACCCTGTTCACTGCGTTATGTAATGATTAGTAGGCTGGCTTTTGAGCTATATAGCACAGGGCAGATCATCAACACTTCGCTCCTTCATTTGCACACCTGAAAAGTCCTTCATCTTGAATAGTACTTGATAAGCTCTAGTATTTTTTTTTTTTTTTTTTTTTTTTACTTTGGACTCAATATATATCTCAACAACCTTTGGTGAAATATCTCTACATCTACAAGATGGACTGGTACAGACAAGGATGTTTCTCGCGGGATAAATACTAATGACCCTGGTGATCTCCCGACTTTCTCTCTAGCGCCACCATAAGGTGGACATTTCAGTGGCTCAGAGTGAAATATCTCTACTGTTGGATGGATTACAATTTGCAATCTGGGGCAGACATTCATGGTGTTCATAAACTCTGGCGATCCCCTGACCTTTCATCTAGTGCCATCATTAGGTTTGGTTTTCGTCACAATGACCCACTAGCATAGCTGTAGACTCTTATTGAAGTCCAGTGGACATGTCATGGAATTGACTCAGATGTGACTCAGACTCTTCCTGAATACTTAAAGGAAGATTTAGTTCCCTATCCCCCCCCCCCCATTTCTTTTAGTGGTTTTGTCCATGATTCCTATTCTGGATGATAGGCACCAGATGTATTGGAGGGCTATAGGGATGTAGCATCTCATTACAATGCGATGATTCCAATTGGTTTATGTTTAACCAATTGAATTGCTTGAATCTGGGAACATGGCTACAGTTCTCAACACTGTTTTATAATAGAGTCCACTGGGACATTCCTCATGAGTCAGACAGTTTATAAAGTCCACATATTAACCATATTATGTAACCCACTGATTTCTGACACCACTGTACAGCTTAGTTGAGAACTGTCACCATGTTCTCAGAATGAAATTGGTGAGTGAACTGTTACCATTAACTATTAGAGTGTTGGAAATTGAAAATTGAAAATACGCTACAGTTTGTAAAAATACAGACCCTTTCTTTGAATAGGTCTTGAATTACAGAAAGTGCTCATATTCTCTGCAGGTACTCACATGTCCGAAAGGGTCCAGGTGATTGTTTGTTAGCTTGAGCTTCTGAAACGACACCAGTTGCCTCATCCAATGGGCTCCTGTGGCGGGAGAATCAGGGTGCACATAGAGCCTGCCTGGCATTGCTGGCTCAGCCTTGCCAGCCACCATCCTAGAAACAGATTGAGAGACATGCAGAAGCAAACTGTGATTAGGGAAGAAAAAAATGATTTAATGTTGTCCCTAGCTGTTTTCAAGAGCTAGTGGCGTCCAACATTTAGAGAATACGTCTTGGTTAATCTAACATAGTCCACTAAAAATGTCTATTTCTGTTACGATGTGAACCAAGTCTCCTTTACTATAATGTGGCTGTATAAAGGCACAGAACACCGCTGCTCTTAACCCTAACAGTATTAAAGACCTAAGACTGGAAGGAGGTGGCCTCTGCTAAAACATCATTACTAATTATGCTTCTCCAAGGTGTCGCTGAGGAACTCCAGAACCCACCAACTGCAGGCCATGCCACAAGATCAGAAACAAATGGCTGTAAAATTACTTCTTTCTGATGGAGGATTTGCATTCTTTTCACTTTTCCTGGCAAAACTTTTTTTTGTCCACCCATGCACAACTGGCAGTGCCAGTTCTAATGTCATACTGATGGATGGAGGACTGCAATGTCATTGCCTCCAGACACAAGGTCAACTTGAGAAATATTGAGTCCAGTCCAGCAGCTTTATTTTTATTTCTCTTCGACAAGCGTCTTGCCTGTGCCCTGCAGTAAGGAGCTCTAACCAATGATGATCTGCAGTAACAGTTAGCCATCAGACCATGCCAGGTTTATATGATCTTCTCTTATACAAACATTAAAATAAGAATTAAAAAGATGTGTGATTATGTGTGTCCCTTGCAGAAAAACCACATGAATTTCCCATGTTTTCCACATGTGCATGTTAAATTTCACATGTGAAATATGTGGAACACAGGTGCTTTGCACATGTAAAACATACTTTGCACATGGGAAACGTGGTTTTGGAACATTTTTGTGGTGTAATATGTGAAGCCCATGTAAGTTCTCATGTGAAACCTATGGGATTAATCCCATAGTTCATCACATGCGCATGTGGTCACATGGGATTACATGTGTTTTTGCACATGTGAAATTTTTTTTCTGTAAGGGGTATTTCAGAGGATTTTAGTAAATGCTATGCATCTTTGTAGTTCGGTGCCTATTTTGAGATAGATAGATAGATAGATAGATAGATAGACTTTGGCGTCACTACTCTACAAATGAGTATAATGCAGGACACATGTAATCTGATATTATACTTTAGTTTCTTCACAAACATGCAATTAATTAATTGCCAACAAATTGACACGCAGTGAACCTGGGCTCATGTACATAACATGAAGAAATTGTGTTAATTTTCTGCCTCAACAAACTTGTTAAAATGGTGTAATGACCACTGACTATGGTATAATGATTTTGTCGAAAGCAAGAATTTTGAAAATGGTTGCTTTGGATGAAAAAAAACAAACAATAGAATTGATTGTAATCCAGGGTTTGGCGGAGGCGTCTCAGTTGGGAGGTATTACCACTCTAGTCCTCTCTCACTGATGCAAAGCTAACTTTTACAGAAGAGAAGCCACCATGGCAATTACAAGATAACAGCACGTTGAATTCCTCTTTATTTCCCGAATTTCTCATGTGACATCGTCATTAGGCAGCCTGACTGAGAATGAGTGGAATGGGACCACAAGCAGGACGGAAACACGTCTCCTGGGACGTTACAGTGTGTTTTCTGCTTGTTTCTGTGACAAAACCATTGACATGTTCATTTGTGAAATGCTAAAACATAATGTAACCAAAGCACAAGTAGAGACGACTCATAAAGTCAGCAGACTTCATAACATCAGTTACACAGCAATATCTAACATCAGCTACTGGTCATACCAGACCATGTAAGGCCGTAGCTGTTGGCTGTGGGGCAACCCTCAACAAGACGAATGTATGGATTTGCAATTGCAAACTTACCACTTGTTATCACAGAACTTGTAGCGGTGGTCATCAGCTGGAACAATGTCAATAAGTAGGATGTATTTGGTTTTGGGGTTCATCCCGTTCACTTTGACCTTGTAGCTAGGAAACATCCTCCTGTTGAAGAATGTCAAGGAAAAGTGTTAGAAATGCTCTTTTTTGGCCTTCACATTAAGGCAAGAGGATACTTGATTTCAGTATGTATTAGTTTAGGCACCTAAACTTGTATTTGTACATGATTGTCCATTAAAAAAAAGCTTCCATGCAACCAATTTCATGGACTGATAAAACTCTGCTTCGCTAAAGGTTTGTATTTTGTACTAAGCATCTTCTTAAGAAAGGATCCTGCGGGCCATTGAAAACAGTCGCGTGTAGGATAAGTGTAGTATTGTCACGGATAGTGCAGATGAAGATCTGATTAGCTCACTGACGTGATGCTCTTAAGGGATTGGGACGAGCAAGGTCCCTCAGAGATCATGGAACTGAGAGAAAAGTAGGGTGAGAAGGTGCCTTCTCTGAAACCTGAAACAACCTTTACCTGAACTTTAAGTGGACGAACCCTACTTCTACACAGATAACCCCACTAAGTACATTACAGAATAAAACCCACTTGCCAAACCTTCCAGGATCATTTTCTTGACATTGTCCATACTGTCAAAATCTCACATTTTCTCCCTGGCATTTATCTGGGAGAAGACTGAAATCCTCTCATACTTGTGATACTGGGAGGCCGTAAAAAGCATGGGAACACTCTCTATCTTTCATCTTTTAAATGACTCCAGACTAAAAGACAGAATATGCTAATATAGCACTCAAAGCCATAAAACACATGAAGGGAGCTACCTTTCCTGACCTCTTCTGGGAAACCAAAAACGTTTTCATTCCATCTGCGCCAAAGGAAATTTCGCAAAGGGCTCTGCGCCCCCTTATAAAGCCCTAAGTGGTTTTTAATGGCACCCCAGATTGGACAACAGTTTAGATAGCCGACTCGTCATCGCTCAAGAGGCTACGGTCAAAAAGGCCTGCAGTATATCTGTGGGTGCTGCCCGTGGCAACGTGTTCAAACATTGGAGGACACTCGTGAAAGCCTTGCATGCTTTCTGGGATGATGCCGTAGCATCAAAACCCCTATCTTCATACTTGCTGTTCCGATTGGCGCAAATGCCCTTCTTCAAATGCTCGTAGTGTCCTGACACCATCTGATCATGTTACTGTAAATACTCCCTCACGAAGGACAGAGAGAGAGAGAGAGAGAGAGAGAGAGAGAGAGAGAGAGAGGGGAGGGGGATTGAGGGCAGGTAATTTAAATCTCTCTCCCAGGCTTCAAATCCAATCAGTAGGAGAGATCAGTCCCGGTATCATCCTCACTGAAAGACGGGTTAATCTTAGAGGAACATTCAAAACAGACCTCTGCTCATCTCTGGCTCCACTCACACCATGCAGACAGAGCAGATGGAGGCCTGTGTCAACACATGTGGCCCTCAGATTTGTGCAATGTGGCCATAGCTACCTAGTGAGGGGGCTCTGCTGCGGCTCACTCTTCAGCCGTGGAAACGAGTCCGTCAGACCACAATGTGGTGCACGAATGCATCGTCGTTGAATCAAAATGTGTCTCGGTTCTGTCGAGATGCTAACGTGGTTCTCAAATCACACGCGCTCTTAAGGTCTTGGTATGCTTCAAACAAGCTAGGTCGTGCAGTGTGTCAGCTGACCATGCCTAAAGGCAAAAGCGTTTATATCTGTACAGAACGGCGAGGTGGGCAATAAATTGCACAAATAGGGGGTGTATGTGCACACTTTTGGACGGTCTCTCCTCAAAGGCAATCACAACGTTGTGCTCGGCTGTACACGCAAAAAGCGACAGAAGTAGTTGTGTGAAAATGAAAAAGAGAGCTTGACTACTCTCTCACCTCTGCAACACCGGGCCAATTGCAGAGCGCAGGGGAAGGGTAGGACACGGCCTCCCAGTTCTGCTATCTGAGACAGGGGCGCCGCTAGACGAGCCGACAAGCACTTTGTTTGAAGCAGACTGAGGCCTTTAAGGGTCCCCCTATTCCAGTGCATTGAATATTTTCGCTAGTTTACTAAAAGGTCGGCGGGGCGCGCAGTCGGTCAGACGGACTGTGCATTTGGGGAACATCCCCACTGGAGTGCTACTGCGCTCATACATTCTGAATGTAAAAGCGAGTGTGAATTCAAATAGATCATTACAAGAATAGATATTATTTTAATATAACAGTAGTTTGAATTTTGAATGAACTTTGTACGAGAGAATGAAGTGTAATGTTTTTCTTGTCTTTGTGCCATCAGCAGCAGCAGCATAATCACTGTAGTCTAGGCTTGAGAAATGTGATGACACACACTAAGAGATTTGTGTGTAATTTGCTTTACGACAATATTTATAACAGGAACTTTGCTTCAATGTGATGAAGTACCTTGGGTTTTTTTTTTGTTTTTTTTCTTTCTGGTATTTAATTCTCTAGACGCTCACGACTGGTTATTTGATCCGTGAGTGGTTTCTCACTTGAATTTCCAGTTAATTTCCAGTATTTATTAATATTGGAATATGACATACAATGTGATTTGATCTGGAATGGCCACCCTTATTGCAGTCTACGTGTAGCTGCTCCCTGACAAAGTGGCTGTCATTTTGGTCCTGTTGTTGAGCTGCCTGTGTGTCTGTCTGTAATCTTACATGTGAACATCTATAAAACACCCGTAGGTATTGCAACTCCGGACAACTGACTTTCAAAAGGCGGACAACATGAAGGCATACGTATACATACGGTGGTGTGACTAAGTGAGTGAGTCTAAGAGGAGCATGAGAAATGGAAGGCGGAGAGTGTGTGTGTATGATATCAGTGTCAGGGTGTGTATGTGTGTGTGTGTGTGTGTTTCTGTGCCCAGCCAGCTGTTTCTCTTAACAACCCCACATGTTTAGTCCATCCAGTGATCCATTCCCTCTCTGGGAATCTCCAGTACCACGGCGAGATCAAAAGGAGCGTTGGGGGGCTGGGGGGGGGGATGATGAAGCGCTACAACCTAGTAGACTCAGCCCATTGTGGGCGCCGGATTCCTCTTATCAACCCGCCGCTGCTCTCTTGACGGGCTGTGTACAAAGAGGGAGAGTGAGGGAAGAGCTGCGCTGGGTGCTTTGAAGAGGGAGGATTACGCCTGGACAATGACACTCACAATAACAAGTCTACCAGGCTCAGCAAGGTGCTGCTTGGGAGTTGACTGAGCAAGTTTCATGTGTTCGGAAAAAATGTGGGATCCCCTGCATGGCGGCCTGGCAGCTCTGCATCTGTACCTCCTCTGCTGCCACCTCTGCACGGACCCTCCTCACATGTTACAGCAGAGGGTCCCAAATTCTTTTTTTTCACAAATATATTGCTAAAGTAGGCTGCCAGTTTCAGCGTTTTTATCCTTTTTACTCTTGCACATAAAGTGCCCAGTGCGTAACATTATTTCATAACCTTCCATGTATATACGCAGCCCGCAAAGTGTGCTGTTGTGTATCTCGGTACATCCTGACCCAACAAGGCGGGGATCATTTCATTGGTCAACACAATTATGACAGGGTTGTCGCACAAAAAACAACAAAATCCGAGAGCAGGGGGGAAAATCTGAGAGCAGGAGCGTACAGAGGGAGCCTGAGTGCGAGGAGAAGGGCTGGGAGCTGGAGCGCAGGGAATCTGTGCGAGCAGCAACACATCTGAGGGCAGGCACACAGTCTGAGCAGAAGCCGAGCCAATCTGAGCGCAAGCAGGGGCTGTTGTGAGTGCGAGGGAAGGGTTTTCAAAATCTGAACGCGAAATCAAGTCGTGCTATCAAATTGAAAGACAGCGCCCTTGAATAAAGACAGGGGGGAAAAAAAAAGCCTAAGAACCGAAGGTCACTCCGTCTCCCCTGACATGGAAACACAACTTCATCCCAGGGTGATGAGCTTCCAGTAGATTGGTACCATCCAAAGACCTCATGCTGCTATAAAGAGATTCATTTTTAATGACAATAATTTAAAAGTAGAATCATCTTTGATTGGGGTTTTATTAGCTTTATCAATTTGTTGTGATGAGTTGCACACACAGTTCTTAGTTCTGTGTATTTTTTGTAATACACTGAAGAAACGTGCACACTTGTTACGCCTAAATTCTCCCTTTTTCACATCACACAAAACACACATTTTAGTCGGCCTTGAAGATTTTCAACCGTTTCTCCGAGCGCACCTCGTTAATTATCAAGGATTTGTCAGCGCTCACAGGTTCCAATCTGATAGAAGTCTGTTTGTTAGGACTTGATGTGACACTGATGCTGTGCTTTTTAAATGAGCCTTTCTGTCAAAGCGCTTCTGTTCAGCAGCCTTTAGACACGGCATGAAAACGTCACAAAACAAAAGTAAAGTTGACAGTCAATTCATCACGCAATGTTTAAAATGATACACGCACAACACTTAACATTTTGACATGACACAACCCCTCACTCTCACAGGCTTTCTGCTCGCATCAAAGTCAGCGTACGCTTTCCCCTTAACCTTTGACCTCTCAGTTCCACATAGAATAGCATAGTCACCCACCGTCTTCTACCGCACCATGCACTGAAGACCATCTCTTAGCCTGCGTCACCTTCTCCCTTTTTTTTGGTTGTTTTTACAATCTGGGTCTTATCATAATTTCAACTGAAGATGCTGAACGTGACACGGCCAGCCACAGCTGCGCAGTGGGATGTACTGGACCACTGGACCAAAGATCAGAACGTTCTGCACCCTCGGCATGGAATACGTTGCAAAATGTCAAGAACTGATCTCGCTAAATGCTTTTGAATCCAAAATGAAAGAATTAGAGAGGTAGATTCCTTCGGATGTCAATGTTTCCAATTTACCTGGTTACACAACTGACTCCTATAAATTTCTCTTTGGAAATGTGAGTTTATTGCATTTTGTTTCCTTTTGTCTGTCTGTAACTGTGTGTTTTTATTGATGCTGCTGACTGTCTTGGCCAGGTCTCCCTCGAAAAAGAGATTCTTTATCTCAATGGGACTTTCCTAACCATAAATAAAGGTTAAAAAAATTTTTTTTTATATATATAAGCCTGTGCTTCAAGATTATTGACAGGATAGACAAGAGAACAAATTTCTGCCACACAGAATTCTTTTTTCAGATTTGTTTCCCCCTAATCTTTGCTTTTTCTTGTAAAATTAAAATGCTGCTTGTTGGCCCTGAGCTGCGGTTGGCACCGTTTAAACGGACCAATCAGACATGCCAGAGGAAATGTGGAGTATGGTGATATTATATGGGGTGTGAGACAAGGGGATGTAATTCTGTGCAGAGGGATGCCTGGTAACCTTACAGGTGTTCAGGCAATCAGTCGTCAAAGAAAACATACAAACAAATTAGAATCCAGGCCCACTGTCTGCCTATTCAACTATGTATATCGCTTTATTTGGCTTAAAGGAGAACAGCTGAAAGACTGAGATGCTAACATGAGGTAGGCGGCTGGCTAATACAGTAGCTCACAGCCGCAAAGGCACACAACAACAGACTCCAAGAAACCGCTGTGCTGTTGCAGCTAGAAGATATTCAAACGTCTGATTAACGCCTGTTTGCCGACACATGAAACTAATGCTTTGATAGTATCCAGTAATCAGTGATGTAATTCTTCCAAAAATAGTAAACAAGCATTGCTTTGGTTTATTAAGATTTTAGGGCTTGGCTGACTACGGCTCTTGTTTATTTTCCAGATGTTTTTTCCAGACTCACTTCTCAAGCAGAATCATATTGTTCATCGTCGTATTTTGTTGTTGTTTTTTTTCCCCCCTATTATTCTATCTGCACTGGTTTGTGACGTTATGAAATATATAATCAAATCTCTTACATAATTTGTCTTCTACAGATTTCAACATGGCCGACTGTCCTCGGCCCTGATAACGCGACGAGTAGCTCCACATGCACTATTCATAATGTGCTTGAATAATTCAGTACGGTGCTGATATCATTCAGTGAGTTCATTTTCAGAGCTGTTGCTTCTGGAGGATGAAGCCAGTTTGGGTGTGCGACCTTCAGCGTGTCTGCAGACTGACTGTAGGTAGACCCAGACAGGTTTCCCAGCACAGCTGCATAGCTAAACCGCTGCACAGCCCTTCAAAGGGCTTTAAGGATTCAGAGCCCACTTCATCAGCTGGACAAGGGAAAGCCCATCTCTTACGGTTATGCAGCATTAAGGAAAAAATGTGGTGACCTTTTACATTTTTTTACTGGGAAAAAAAAAAAAAAACATCCCGTGAGGAATGAGAGGCGGAGGTCGATTTGTGAGTGTACTCACTCTCTGGTTAATGTCCAAAGGCATCACTATCTAATCCTCAGGTCGCATTAAATCCAACAAGCCGAGCAGTCATTTGTGTTTTCAATTATATAGTCGCTGCTGCGGGAACTTTCTGTCTCTTCCTGAGAGACAAAGTTATAACTGCTATATGTTACTATTAGCTGTCTAAACAGATGGTCCCAGAAAGGTATGATACTCGTTTTACGCAATGAATCCATCACTTTCTCTGCAATTTTCCACAAACTTTACATTTCGTCTCCTTTTAATGCATTACGTGACTAACAACATGTGCCACATTCTTTGGTGACATCTTGGTGAAAATCCAGTGAAACTGCCCTCTTTGAGGAGAGGCTTCTGCAGGCCACCACATCAGCTGCATGCTGTAATGCATTATGCTATAACTTGGATCTGAGTACCGTTTTTGTGTGGTGTGCAAAATACCTACTGATTAATTATGCAACTAAGTACAGTAACTCAAGTACTATTTTATACTATTTTACACTATAGTTACTTTACGTGTGAAGATTCTAAATACAAAACCTATGATCATCTTTTAAAATGATGTATTGTTAGAGATTGAGTACATGATGTACTTCAAATGAGCTCTACTTTAACCTGCTACATCAGCACGCTCCTTATTTTACTTAGTAGCAGCACGTGATATGAATACTTCTTCCGGCGCTGATTATTAAGGACATTTAATAATGATGAGCTATGCCACCACACAAGCATGTACATGCATGCACATTTCTATTACTACCTCTGCGCGTGCAAAACATGATGGATGGCGTGTTCGCTGCTTTACTAACCTGCCTGCCTTAGTAATGATCATCTCTGTGCCGGCCTCATGGAACTTCTTCCACAGCTCCCTCTCGTGAAGAACGACCTTGATGTTGTCAATGCTCTGAAAGAGAGCGGGGATCGCCGTTACACTCGGCACAAACCAAGCCACCTCGCCACCACAACCCATTACACATGTCATTTTAAAATATTTGCGTGGAAACGCGCTACAGAGCAACGTAAAAAGTACGTGTGACTTTTCAAATGCACTCCAGACGTCTACTGCATTTTATTGATTGAAGTGTTTCATTTGTTTTGACACGAGATTCATCAAAGTACAATTAATGAAAAGCTGCCTTTTGGTGCTGTTGGTGTGATACGCTCTTTAGTGTAAACAGATGTTTCCGCTGTTCCGTTCGCCACTGAACCTTTGCTAGGAAACAAGTTTTGATTTACACGTTGGAATAGAAAATTCCAATCAACGTGTCATTCCAGTTAATTAAGTTCGAACTCTCCAGAGAATAATCCCCCCCCCCCCCACCCATATTTCAACAACCTATATACTGCCGCCATAAGGTAGACTCAAGGGTCTCCTTGTGTACCTGGTCGGGCTCACTGGAGCTGGGAATGGTGGGAGCTGTGGACAGACCCAGTCGTGACTGGTCGGGAAGGAGATCTGCCTCCCCGCCGGCCTGGACCCGGCTCACACATTCATCCGTCACAGCTGAAGCCTTCTCCTGCAGCATCTCTGCGGGATTAGAAAAATACCCAGCTGTCAGACTCATCAGAGAGAAATGTCCGCTGCACATCAGACCTGGCATGTGACACAGATGCAATATAGACTCTCTGATGCGAATAATACATGTTGTGAATCCCATAGCAACTGTAGAAATGCTCCATTGATCACCTCACTCTTATCCTACGTTCATTTTACCGGGTAATAGATTTTTTACTGAGAATATTAGACAAAGTGATGAATTATGCGACCACGTAAGAATGATGACCTTTGCCCAGGAAGCATTGGATTAACAATACTGACGTGGATTAGTTGATGTTGGCCTTTTTTTATTTTTTATTTCTATTTAACTCATGTTCATCGTGTTATATTTGTTCCAGTCCCATTTTACACATAACTACTTTTTTTTTTATTCAAATACCTCTAAAATATACCCTCATAACCCATAACATTTCATTTGCAACACTCAAATTTAAACTGTCAACTCATTTTGTGTCGACACATTTCCCTCCAGCTCCGTGATAATAAATCTAAAAACCAGCAGAAGATTCCGCCTTTTTGTATGTGCATGCAACAGATAGTTCTATTACATCCTCTGTTTAATGTAAATATATATATCACACATTTTCAACAGGCTTTTGAATGTAAATTGGAATATCTAATATTTAATTGTAGTGTGTAAAATCCCTCCCCTCCCTGAAATGAATACCTGACTTGGCTCTGGGTAAGGTGTTCTAATATAAATGCCATTTCCCACGACAAACCATGTTTTGGCAAAAAAAAAACAACCAAAAAACATACTTGAATTGCATTAATAAGCCAAATTGAAGAATTAAGAATAGTCTGAATGTCAGACGTGGACATAATAAATCCAGCATTTCTTTTTTTTTCTTAGCTCTGCTGCGTCACCATATGTTTGTAGTACAAGAATTTATGTTTCTTCAGCGAAATATTAGGTCATTGGTTTGGATTGGACTTGCTATTGCTGTTATTGGTGAGAAAGTCTGGCAAAGTCGCCTGACGGTGGAAAATAGTAGTTAGAGCGGCTTATTATTAGATGTGGACATGAAGAAATGGCTCGAAACTTCATATTCACTTAACATGTTCAGTTGCCACAACTGAGGGCCGAGTTTCGAAATATTGCTGTTTATTGTTTTATTTGTCTCCCACTCTTCTGACTTCACTGTATATGGAAAGAATTAATTACCACATATTAAGATATGATCAGTGCAAAATCACTTCAACTTCAACTATTTTAGATATTATCGATATAAATACAGGCAATACAAAATCACTATTTAGATTTCAGCTGTTTTAGGATCTGCATCCAATTTAATTTAATATTTAGTCATCGAGCATCAAGGTGGCCAAAAGGCTGACACTGTTTCAGCGTGGACGGCCTTCGTGGCGTCCCATCATGCAATGGGGCAACCTTGACACGTCAGTCCATCTGGGTGTTTTTTTTTTTTTTGTACTCATCTGCTCCGAAGAGGGCACAAAATCCATCCTGCATCTAGAGAATCCCAGCAGCTAGTAGCGGTCTGGTGCGAGCCTCAGCCCATACAGACTTAAAGCTGGTTAGCTCCATGACAGAGAGTCAGCATGCTGTGATCACAGCTGTAATAAAAATGCAACTGAGCGAGCAACTGACACACCTGAAGGGCACATTTGAATTTATTTAAGGAACATGCAGGGCAGGAAGTAAAATCAAACTAGGTGGATTAGGTTGTTGTTGTTTTTTTTAACAGGAAACAGTTGAAAGAATCTGGTGAAACTAAAGTGCGAGTAAAAATAGCGGATGTATTGTCATTATGTTGACAGTCATATGCCCCCCCCCCCCTGTCTGTCACACCTGCAGAACCACTGCACATTGTCATTCACACTGCTTCATAACCCCTCATCTGTGCCTGCGTCTCATCCAGCTGCTGCTGCTGCTGCTGCTGCTCCGAGCTTCACGTCTCGCCTCAGACTCTCGGGGGTGTCATCCAGCTCCAGACTGCAGACACTGATTTCTGAGTGCTACTTGGAACTATTGGTAAGGGATTAACAAACCAGTTGCTTCTGCGTCCAACACATTAACTTTATTAAAAGTCTTCTCGTCTTGCTTGAATTTAAAAGCGTTCCAACACTTCTGACCGACACACTTCGTATTCCCGCTGTAATTTGTCTTTCATTTCATGTTTCAAGCTACCGTATTTTCACACGGACCACAAGTTCTCATCTCTCTCCCATAACTTTATAGTGTTCTCAATTATTTTAACGGCAAACCTTTCGACAAAGAAATGAGGCCAAAACTACGCAGAGTACATCGGATCAGTGTAAGACCTGTTGCTTTCTTCTGCCTGCCCCTGGAAGCCCAGTGCTGCTCATTCCTCGGGGTTGCGTACTAGGGATGTGGCCTGTAAACACAGAGCGGCCACTCTCTTAGCCATGAAAGTGGAGAGGCGGCATCCAGAGTAAACTTATGGAGACATTTGTGAAAGCTAATAAAGATAAGAGCTGACAGGGAAATGGCCACAGAGACTTTTTTTTTTTTTTAACAGTGTGAAACTGGGCCTTTCACTGGTCCTGTTTAACTGAGCAGCACGAGCCAGAACCCTGTTTCTGTTTCTGTCACTCTGGAAAACTCAATCTGAAAAACGACTCAGGGCATGCATTCCCACATACACTTATGCCATGTTGATACCTGTTAACACAATGAAAAAAAAAAAGTAAATAAATGGGAAAAAAAAAGCAGTCCTGTTCTGAAGCGCTGCTAGGGATCACTCCATGGTATTTTTGAATGCATAACGTTGTCTTTAAATGCGTAAAAATCCTCAAGGGAGTCTGGTTTGTGCCTGCTGTTTATACTGTGAGAAATGTCTGCTTTAAATGACTCTGCTTGTAAAACATTACAATGCATTTCAAGAAGAAGAAGACGAAGAAGAAGAAGAAGAAGTAATAAACAGTGTTAGTAATTTTCCTACGCACATGTGGAAAGTCTGGGAAAATCTAAGGGGCTACATTCGAGCATATCCACATTGAGAAAGGCTTCCAAAAAAACACAACTGTGCACCTGGTGCACGTTTGATTACAAATTGAATTGAGTCACGTGGTCTGGCCACTATCAGTGTGCATCATATTCTGCACTGACCATATTATTCAAAACCCTCCAGGAGGCCTGCAGAAAGCACAAAAACAAATATAAGCTGTGTGTGTTGCATATGAAGATGTGTGTGTGTGTGTGTGTGTTAACTGAGACTGCTGCAATAAAGTTCAACCTGCCGCCATTTTGTGTCTGCAGCTCTGATGCATAAAGGCCTGAGCATCACCAGGGAAGACTTTTCAGTCTGAGCGACAAACTATATTAGACGACAAATAAATGAAGCAGGCAAAAAAAACAAAAACAAAAACAAAAAAAAAAACACATTCCAGCATCTCTAATGAGCTGCGTGGCGTTTAATTCCACTTTACTGCAAATCCGCTGCAGCCAACTGAAACACAGGGCAATTTGGGGGAAATCCCCGCAACAACAACAACAACAACAACAAAAAAAGGATCCAATATAGGAAATAGATTCAAGCCGAGGTCTGGCATTTCATCCAACGGCAAACTTTGTAACACAAAGACAAAACGCCACGGCCCCTGTCACAGAAACTCCCACGGGGGGCTTCAGCGCCCGCCAAGGGTGGCTCTCCAGGGAAAACGTGGAAAACATGAACGGGCTAATGGGCCGCTTCAGATTCATTAAGAAACTCGCCCTCCACATTTGAAAAAGATTTTTGAAAATGGGTGTTAAAATGCTCACGCCATTATTTCACTCCGTTCTCACGTGTCAATGCCTGCCAAGCACAGGCCGATATTTAAGCAATATAATTCTAATAAGTTCTAAGTATGTATGATAATAATAATAATAATAATAATAATAATTTGGTGAAAATAAAGTGTGATTATTATCAATTGTTCTGATAGCAAAACTATAATAAAACATAGACTGCATCTGTAAATTAGACCAATATTTTGCAAACTTGATTATGATGTTAATTACATAACGAGAACAATATAAACAACAACAACAACAACAACAACAACAACAAAAAAAAAGGGGCTCAAAGGCAGAAAAGAAGCAATAAGCAAAGGGACAGAAAGTGAAAATGCAATTTGCTGGACCTCTTTCGCCTGTTTCACACTCCCGCTCCCTCCACCGTCCCCTCTGCCCATTACTGTCACATTCAGATCTCCCACATCAGATAGTCTAATTATCGCAGCTCATTTCCCTCTCAGAGGACGACCCCCCCCCCCCCCCCCACCCCCCCCGTCCTCTTAACAGCCCTGCGCCAGTCTGAAACAGACAGCGCTGTTTTACAAGCAAAAGCAGATAATCAGCAGATAATCAATTTACACTGCAGCTAATCAGCAGCACGTTCGGGGCTCTACTGTACCTCACGCAGTCAGCTATCATCTGCTTAAATCCATCCCCGTGCGCCGCAGCCTGTCTTCAGCCTGTAAACAGCGGGGTGTTTCCCTTCCCACAGCGGCTGCACGTGGGGTTTTTTTTATTTTTTTTTTTTAAAACGCGTGTTCTCAAGCGGGACTCTGGTGGCTGCAGCGGCGGCTGTCCGCTGGGAAGTGTCGGCGCGTCGGCCGGTTCGGCTGCCTTAGTGCCTTTCAGCTTCTCCAGCGCCGAGCTGCGTTCTGCGCCTGTGCAGTGCGCTGCTCTGAGCTCTGAGGGGGGAACTCAGTGGGGTGTTTTCTTGGAATCACACACACACACACGCACACACACACACACGCACACACACACACACACACACACACACACACACACACACACACATACTGCTACACGTCTGCATACACACTGTTGCTCAGCCCCCTTGATGTGTGAGAGCAGCAGGGAGAGAGCGACTTGCACCCCTGCCTCTCTCACCGGGCCGGTCCCGACGCTGCAGCGGCGGAGCAGCGCCTCTCAGGCGGACTGTGCATCCTCTGAGCCTCGGTGACATCCGAGTCACTGGGCAGCAACCCTCCCACCACCACATCTGCATCAGTGTCTGTCCAACACTCAGCCAGCATGCGCCTCTGCTACCCATCTCCTGTCACAATCACCTCCCACAGTACCTTGCTTGGAGATTATAGATTATTTGATCATTTCATTGTAATTGCCTGAATGAACTTGTCAATACTAAGCCGCTGTGAGGTGAACCGTCCCCGCGTCATTACTTCAGGTCAGCAGGGTGGACTTAAACCTCAGGAAGCCTTTCATTCAACCCGAATCGATGCTGACACGCTGCCCACTGTTTGAACGTGGGGTGGACGCGGCCACAATGAAAAAACCGCCCACAGCAATTATTGTAGCTGAATAAACATTTTACTTTCACAAAATAACAAGCTTTTTTTTTTTTTTTTACTCGAGATTACAGCGTTTTTTTTTTCCCAAGAATAATTTGCGCCCAAAACACCGGTATCCACCGCACCAGATATCACCTCTGACCGTCTGAGCAACGGTCTGTATTCGCACAACGATAGCGATTCACATTAAATATAAAATACACAATCCGTGCCTCAAGAACGGCTTACACCGTGAGACAGCCTCTGTCGGTCCACAAGAAGTGACGTGCAGCAGCCTGAGGCCCGCTTCTGTCGCTCCATACAAAAATGACCACTGGTTAAAAGGTTACGTGGTAAGCAGCCTGCGAGTGACACCTTTATTATTTGCAAAATAAATCGTTTTTATAGCGTCAGAGCACTTGGGATATAGTTTTGTTACAATATAGAACTTTTTAATGGAACTTTTTTTTAAAAAAAAAAAGTCTTCTTGTCCTCCGCAGTGATCCCAGAGTGTTTATTTTTCCACTTCGTACACACGTTACGGACCCGTTACTAATGTATGAAGTGCTTCAGACACGTATGGTGTCACGTTAACGTTCCTGGATAATTTGTTAGAATGAAACTTTTTTTTTTTTTTTTTTTTTTTTTTTTTATTCGGATCAGTCGGCGCTCTGTGGGTTATTACGCAGCAGAGGGCCCTTGAAGTTTTACTTTTTCTTGTTTCTTCAAATTGCAGGTATATATATATATATATGGATCATAGCCACTCAAAGAATAAATCCTGGTAAAAAAAAAAAAGACACAGTGGAGGCTCATATCAGATCCCTTCGTGCTCCAAATCATCATTTGCTGAACTTGTCCAGCACTCACGGCGGCCTGAGGGTGAAACCTCCTGAAAATGAAAAAAAAAAAATCCACGAATCAATCTTTTCCAGAAACCGGTGCCACCGGTTGTGCCGTGCCACCGGTGCCTTTTTAGTGCAGCGGCTAATAGCCCACCAGCAGCCATCTCTGCTGCTGCGGGCTGCTGCGGGCTGCTGCGCGGCGGCCGCGGCTCGGAGGCCGCGCCGTGCTTGCAGGTGAAATATGCTTCCTGCGGTTTCGCGGTGAATGGAGCAATAAGTCCGCCGCGCGTCTATAAATCAGGTGCCAGCGTGACTCATATATCTGTTGGCGACATGAGCGATTGAACGGCCACTCGTTTGTCATTCGGCCGCGTGTGCGTGTGTGTGCGTGTGTGTGTGTGCGTGTGTGTGTGCGTGTGTGTGTGTGTGCGTGTTCGCAGCTCTGCTCCGCTGCCTTTCCACGCAGCCTGATAGCGCTGCTGACAGACACTCCAATACAACTTTCTCCAGCTAACTGCTGAAAAGTGGAGATTGAGCTGCTGCTGGGTGCTTTATTCTCCAACCTCAAACTATTACACACACACACACACACACACACACGCACACTCTAAACCTCACATCCTCTGCTTAATTTACTCCCATCTAAAGTCGATAAATCACTCATTTTTTTATTCGATTATTTTAACCTTTTTTTTTTTTCCCCCCCCGCGCCGTACATTTCATTTGCGTGTTGATTGAACCACTAGCTGCAAAATGACGCCCGAGGTGTGTTTGGCTGAGTGCACGGAAACTCCTTCGAGAAGCCTTCGTTGTGATGTGCATTTATCTCAGTAAATGTCCTTATTCAGTCAGAGCCAATTAGGCAATCCGTCTAATTAGCCAGAACGCAACTGTACTAAAGGCTGAACTCGTTCAGAGCCTGTGAAGTCCGGTAGATTCAGCACGCAGCTCACAAGGGAGAATTATGGGCCTGATATCGCCCAGCTCTAATAACATCAGAGCATGTGGCAAGTTTCATGGGTAAAACGATATTTACATGCAAGTTACACATAAGGATCAACGAGGCCAAAGCCTGCGGAATTACTGTTGGTGAAGATGAGGGAAACCTGCAGAAATGTGTTTGCCCACAGTAACCAAACTACTTTACATGCAGCAGTGAATCAGAAAAAAGCTGTTGCTCAAATTTGACAAAATGAATTTTTTGACAGGCTACGACTTTGCAGAAATGCACCAGACTCCACAGAAAAATCAACAGTTTTAATAACAAGCAGGGGGGAAAAAAAAAAAAAAAGCCTTCTACTGAGTAGTTCTGGATCAGTGTTAGTGATCTCTGTCCATTCTTACCTCCTGCTTTGCTCTCAGCTCAGCCTGACCTCTGTGCTCCTTCAGTCCCCTCTCCACTGGGGGAATGTCAGTCCTCACTGTGCCAGACCCGAGCAGCACCTCTGCAAGGCAATCAAAAAGTTAGATGTTTTTTTGGGGTTTTTTTTTTTTTTTCCTTCCTTTTTTTTTTTATAGCAGCAGAATTGAGATGAGGTTCTGGAGGAGAATTGAACCTCCACACACCCCCACCGTCACGTGGTCGGAGCAGGAGGAGGTTACAGCTGCAGTCAGTCTGACACCAGTGTTGGACTGGGAAGTATGACTTCCATTTGGTGATCACTGGAAGGGAGACAAACGCCAGTATCCACGGGACTCGACCCTGTCTCTCAAAATTCTTATTTTATACCTAAACCTATAACTATATTTTCATATAACCTTCCATCAGTGTGATAGCTCTAATGTGCTTGTGGGATTTCAGACAAAAAAAACAGTGTTCAAGCAAATACAGTCAGGATGAACTCTATAGGTGTATCCTCCGCTGAATCCCTAACTTCATTGCATTCTATACTACATATTATGTAATGTATTCAAGTGCTAAATATTCAATCAATATTTTATTCACCATAAAAAAGGTCAAATGGTTGCTGTCCATCTGTATCTCCAAATGAGGTGATTTAGAATTTTCAGAATAAACTGTCTCGTCCTTCCTTTTACGTCTTGAGAAAATTCACCTGCTTCTTAAAGTTAAAGAAACAATTTAAAAACTCAAAAAACATGCATTGTCACATACAGCAGCTGGAAACAGGGCTGTTGCTTCAGCGAATGAGAACTAGACATTTTGGAGATGCGTGGCTTTTGACGGGACAACGAAGACATGCAACTTCCTGTTTGTGCAACATTGACAGGGTTGGAAAAGACACATGTTTTAGCTATATGTTATTGAAACATATAAATATGTTATATCAGGTTTTTTTTTTTAATGATAGTTAAACAAGGTGTAGAATATATCAGACCCTGTTCCAGCACAAACAACTAACTAAACTAACTCAATTCCTGGAAATTTGGCAATTGCACAATATTATCTACACATGAAGGTATCTATTGAATAGATTTATTTTTATCTTTCACTGTTGTTGTGTTGACTGTGTTGTTATGATATCACCCAGAGTTGAAAACCAGGTCATTTTCCCGCCTCAGGGCATTGGCACCCGTCTATTTTCAAATTGTGACTCTGCAATTCGCATTTCTGAGAACAAGTCTCCCACATATCTGAACGAAGGGTTCACGTTTGATACATAAACAGTTTTGCTGCACTTACGTTCTGATTTTGTCTGCCTAGAAATGTTGAAATGTCCATTTTCACCCCCTTGTGTACCATCGGTGCTTTAGGCTGCGTGTCTCGGACACCTCTGAGATTGTCAAGCTGAGAACGTGGCTCGTCTTCTAAGTGGTGCAGTGGGTGAACCGCTTCGGTTTCACTCATTTGAAGCGTAGCTGCTGTTGGTGCTGTGGTGGAAGGGGTGGGGTGGGGGGGGTGGGGGTGTCAGATTTACAGTGGTGGGAGTCTGGCCTTTTCTCTCCCTGGCAAGACATTTTCTTGTGTAATTGGCAGTAGGTGGGGAAACGGGGTCTGGCTAATGCACGCCACCACATTTCTTACTCCGTCTGTTCTAGGCCTCCCTGTTTCCTCTACAGTCAAAATGGCGGAGGCTGAGGCTCCTTTCTTGTTCGCTGGATACAGTGTCAGCCCCCTCCCCCCTCCCCATTCTCCACACTGCTTCATTTCTAATCACTGGTTGGCCATTTTCACTCCTGGCCAATGTTGAGTCTTAAGTGGCCGCAGTACGTCACAGACAAGGTGGAGATTTCTGTCTCGGCTCCCCTCCTCAGGCCCCCTGTGCAATATTGTTCATGGCTGACCTCCAGTGCATTGCTCAAGCACGCTTTAGCGCATACTAGGATGGAGTTGTTCTGAACATCGTGTCATATTGGTTATCCCACCCTTTAGCGGTCTGATTTAAAGACGGAGGTGCCTACATTTGGAGCACCTTGAGTGAACTACTTTCCCGTATGTTTTTGTGTGTAAGAAACCTTTAAAGCGACACTCATTTGATATTTCTAGATGAGCAATGGATCAAATGACTAAGCGTAACGTGAAAGGTGTCGCAGCTCTGAACATTTTTGCGTCTTTCAGCTCGTTGTTTTGGTTTTTTACGGCCTACAACTTGACTGTTTTGATTCGGTCTCTCATCAATCTTCTTTCCAGCAGCCGCAGACAGCTTTTTTTTCCTCAAGAAAAAAACCCCTGATAAACCCGCCGTGCTCTACTTTTCCGGCACCAAACAGCAGACAAACCTTGTGAACATAGCGCCATATTTAGCAGCTAAAGAACCAGGTATTTCCCTCAGGAGACCAAAGCAGAGCTAAAAGGAGAGCAAATACTGAACTTGCAACACATTCATCATAACAGCTTTATCAGGTGATAATATGTCAGTGTTGTGTTTTTTAGTTGTTCCTCTGCAAAAATTGACATTTTATAACGGTGGCTACCACTTGAAATGCGTAGTAATAGTTGAAACAATGGGTCCTTGATTCTCATTTCCTTCCGGCATTCATGCATTTTCTTGGCAGAAATGACAACTGCCACTAGCAGCTGTAGCTACCTATCAAATGAAGCTAACGCTAGCTCCATGTTGGTTGAGTTGGTAGACTTTTATTGTGTCCCGCTTGCTTACTTTAAAATGAGATTCTCGTAAAAAGGGGACCTTAAATGTCCTTACAGCGTCGCGCTAACAGACTGAGGCTGCATCTCCCAGGCATCCTCACCAGTTCATGATCCATGTAGAAGACATAGAAATACATCGAAAATGGCCTTGTTCTTGTATCGCAGAGAAGAGCAAGCCAGTCCTAGCATTGAAAGTATGATGAGGGAAAAGGTCAGATGATATTTTTTTTTAGCATACGTTTACTTTAATACTGCTTTAATAACATTGTTTAATTTCTTAGCTCTTTTAATGAAACTTACTGGACCAAGCAGACCATTTAGTAACTTCACCCCGTGTCACAACCCAGGAACACATCCGACCAAAAAAATCCCAACTCAAGGTCCACTTGCTGGCTTTTTTCTTAGCTTTCAACTGCATCACACAGTCTTCATCATCAGATGGAATTTGCTCAGTTGTCACGGACATGGATTCATCCATATCATTTGTAGCACTTCTTGCCTGGGTTTGCTTTAAAGACCATGTGATCCAGTCGAAAGCTGCACAAAGAGCTAGTAAGCGGAGCTTGAGTTGGAATCGTTTTGTCAAATGTCTTCCTGGGCTCTTAGTCAAAAGTCCTGGACGTTATCAAGACTTTGCACGCATAGAAAATGTAATGCTGTGCTTGAATGAAACATTTGGTAAGAAGCTGTTCTGCAGTGCAGGAATCCAGAAATCCCTGAATCTAAAGGGTGAGTCAGTTCAACTGGAAAAGGCCTTGACTTCTAGGAAACAATTACCCCCTTAAAGGGAGGGTTGCTATGTTTTATTTGTTTGGACCTTAGCTTCACGTGATGTGTTGGAGTGTTGTTTTGAATATGTCAGAGACTACATCTTCATTATGTGGAGGGATTAAACCGTGCGGTCACATTAGATCGAGCCCCAAATCCTCTGCGGCCAATTAATGGAAGGGCGGCGGGTTTAGGTTTCTGCAAAGCCATTTAAATTTAGTCACAAACATTGGTTTGACACATTTGGAAGTTGGCTGGGTGTTTCCTCCTGCAGTTTGGGGGAATTCTCCAAATGTAAGCATCTGTGCCTCAAGTGGCAGATATGTGAAAAAAACCCAGAAATCACTTAATTCGCTTGGTAGAATCAATCATATGATAGATGAGTAACAGTCAACTGTTGCTTTCTCTAAAACCTTTTCAAATCATTTCCTAGTTTACCTACAGAACAATTCCCCTTTGTTTACACGCGTGCAAATACGTCCCAAGTCGTGAGAACGGTAAATCTGCCGAAACTATCTGAAAGAGTAGTTCAAGCTATTCGTCCTCAGTGTTGGCACAGATCGGCTCTGCTTACATACTCAACATTAATGAGTGCGAGTATCCGCCGCAGAGCAGTTAACCTACAGCTCAGAGCAAACAGTGAGGTTTGGAGCCACCGAGCTCAATCACACATGAGGGAGAACTAACTCACACTGACTCGACGTCCTCCCGCTTTCCATCAACAGCCGCAGACACGCTGCCGCACTTTCCCCAAACACTGTTAGCATGTGAGAGCTGATGGAGTTGCTGCAGAGGTCACTACACCTCTGCTTCTAGATAGTTCAACCACGACTGGTAAAAGCGGTTCTACCATGTAAAGTATCTGCAATCAGGATCAACCGAAACGCGACTTCTGCACATCTGCAATTACAACCAGCAAGTTGTGTGTGTGTGTGTGTGTGTGTGTGTGTGTGTTGGGGTGGGGGGGGGGGGGGTTGCAAACCTTTAGAAAGAAGACATACATCTTGCTCGGTTTCACTGTCAAAATTCAGTGTCACGTCAAAAATGGTTAATTATTCATCATGCAGTCTCATAGGGGTTTTTTTTGTTTTTTTTTTAAACATTTTTATTCAGTTTTATTGTCTTTGTGCAGAAACAACTTTACAATACATCTATATAAAAACCACAACTGCAGCATATTCTCACAGTCAGGGCAGTAGCTGCCATTCAGGAATCTGAGGTCTGGTTCTCTGTAGTGTTTCTCCCAAGGAGGAGTTATTACAGACAAAAATGAAAATGCTGATCACAATGACTTAGGAGGGTGGAATTTCTCTGGGGGAAATTTTGACTCATGACCTCAGTATTTGTGGCCCCTCCCCACAGTTACTTGTCACCAAATGTGTAGCTGTGACCCTGAACAGAACAAGCAGCTTATTATTACAGTTATTTTTCAATACAAGGAATTTTTTTTGTTTTTTTTTGGGGTTAATTGTGGTGGTGAAGGGTAGGCGCCACAGCTGAGTCCACGTGTTCTGCATTGCTTTAACATGCAATGTGAAAAACAATGAGCTGATGACGTGTCATCACCAGAGCTCCGTGACCTTTGCAAGCGCTCCGTCTGTTCCGATGCGCACAGTATGTACTGTGAGTGGTGTTCGCAACTTCGTGCTTGCCCACTTGTTTGAGTGTTGACATTCCTCTTGACAAATAGCCAGGTGATGGAATAGGTAACAGTGTATCACATCAGTGTTTGCAGCACTCTGCTCCCAAAAAGGCCCAGCTTAAGATTTTTGTGGTGATATTTTAGAGCAAAAATGAACAGAAATGTCTTTTTTTTTTTTAAAAATACCTGAATTAATAAAAGTTTTTTTTTAACCCATACAACTATTGAGCTTGTCTAACAGCAGGGTTACAGCTCCTATAAAACGGCTCCTGTTTATCTGGCCTCCCTCTCTCTCTCTCCCTCTGCTCTACCGCATAAGCTCTGGCGTCTCACTAGTTCCCCGGTGCTTGTATTTAAACAGTGTCATGCCCTTTGTTTTTCAGAGGTAAGCCCCTGGACCCTTTGAAGTGGGCGCCATGTTTGCACTGTGACCATTTAATTCGGAGCGCAGCTTGATGATATTAGTGTCAGGGTCAATTGCTGATTTCAGTTGGACTTTAGAAGCTGCCTGGCTGGCGGTATGTAGGCATCATGTGCTGCTCGGTTCAAGATCTGGTCAAACCCATAGTCTTACTTACACTCACATACACACTCCAGCTCCTCCGGTTCCTCTGATCCCCAAACATGTGACACGGCAGACATGGGACCTGGTTATCCTGCCGACTTCACAGGCCCGAGCCCAACACGGTGGAAGTTGTTGCTCAGACCTCCCATGATGGAACCTCCGAAATCCCTCGTCGGCTTGTTCCTGCTTCCCATATCATCACTACAGCAGCCTTCAGAGTCTGAGTTTTAGTTGTGCCTCAGTGAAGAAATGGCTTTTCCATGTGCATAGAATGTGGAAGTGATATATTTGGACTTTCCCTGCTGCCTTTTATATGGCTTTCTAAAAGCAGATGTAGATCAGAGATGGCTGGCTCCTATTTGACTCTCACTTATTAAACCAAATACTTCAGTCGGGAGGAAGTGGAACCAGTTGGAAGTTAATTGAATATAAACCGAGAGTCTCAGACTGTGAAGTGTTCGTCACTTCTGATCAACAGTTGTTGGTAAGCATGCCGTCATTGTAAGACTGCAGCAACCTCGGACCAGTACAGCTGATGCATTACTGTGTTTTCATGCAAATTTCACATCTTTGTCTTTCTGGTTTCTTTCCTGAAATGTTCAGGTTCTGGCGTTCCCCGAGACTCCCCCTGTTGTTGGACCTTTGTCACTGTAACGTCTCCGTCCTCCCAAATGTAAAACAGCAGTGTATCTTTGCCCGTGACAAACCCATAAAATACAGACACTTGTGACAAGGACAAGCTCGTCCGAATTCTTTTTTACCGTTTCGGCTGGGGTCATTAAAGTTTAAATGGGACTCAGGGATTTGAGGGACTAGTTTTTGTCCCCCGTCCCCTCCGCTGTAGTTTGCCAGCTTTTCTCTGTTGCTGGCGGTAAAAGCCGGCCAGCCATTTGTCCTGCTGCACTTCACTATATCTCTGTTTTTATTGGGTGCGAGTGACTTGTCAGCAGTCATCTAAAATGCATTTCAAAAGACTTTTTTTCCCCCTTTTGCTCAGCCTTTGTTCTCATGGACCAGAGGAGTAGCGAGATAGAACCTTCCCTCGCTGATGATGTCAACATGTGATTCTTCATGTATGTGCTTGCTTGCAGTCATAGCTACAGAATTGTTATTATATATGTATGTATTTGCTTTGATTATATGTTATAAAGTGTAATTACATGAACTTTCCATCAATTTACCGATACGAAGAGACGATATTGGCCATTGACATGGACCTAGTTGAATCTACTTTGAGACCCAACATTAAACATTATAAATATAACAAGGACTGTTATTGCTGAAGGGCTTTTGCATTAGCTTTTGATAATGATATCCTGTATTTTGGTTTCTAATGGCCTAAATGCTGTTCTATTTTTGATTAAACTCACTTATGGAAAAAAATGCAATTTTCTATCTGGTTTTTTGCGCTGATTGCTTTGTGCATGAGGCTTTTCACCCCTACGCGTTACCTGGAAGGCAGGACCTCCGCCACGGCTCCGACGGTGAGTGTTTACTGCTCTTCTTTATCAATGTCAAAAATAACAACAAAAGCAAAGCTTGATAAAAAGGGTTATTTACATGATTTCTTCCAGAATATTCTTGGATTCCCTATTGCTGCAAGCAAGTAATAGTCATATACAGCACTGTTTCTAAAAAATACTAGTTGTCTGCAAGATGGGAAACCCACAAACCGACACAAATCTTCTTTAGATTCAACACTCTTTACGGAAACTGGTCAATGCTTCAACTCATAATTTTGATTCTGTAGAGATACCTCAGTTTGCAAATGAGTGTTTGCAGTTGAGACACAAACACAGGAAGTAGGCTTTGCTTTACTTTGACTGACGACCTGATTCCAAACCGAGCAATTCTTGCAGAGTCGCATTGGTGTTCCTGTGTGCGAGTTTCCAACAGCTTTTTTCTAAGATGAGGTTGTCATCTTTATAAATCAACACACATTGCCTTTCCATACACGGGCCGTGATAAGTCCATGAAGTAGCGTGGTTCATTTCAGCCGGTTGAAATAGAGTTTGTTTGACAAAACCGAGCGACTAAATTGACATGGCTGACAGCGTGTCTTCGGAATGTGCTTGGGGACTGGGTTTGGACTTCTGATGGTTGATCCAGGCCCAGTCAAACTTGGGTCTGAAGGTCCGTCAGGTCATCCCAAAGTGTTCCACTGTGCAGACCTCTCAGGACGTTTCAGGTGGGATTCAAATCAAAGACATTGTTGGGACGTGGTTTACGATTTAGAAGTCTGACATAGGGCTGCAGGTTTGAGACCACATACAAACACTTTCAATGAAACCAAGCACTGTGAGCTGACTGCACGTTTTACTCACCGGGAGTGATGATGAGTCACAGAGGAAGGTGAGCCTCTGCAGCAGTGGGTGAATTGTTTGAACCCTCCCGCTGTTTCGTCAGAAGCGCCGCTGCCATCGACCGCGGCGCCTTTGGCTGGGACAGAGTTGACCCCCGTCAGTTCCTCACTCTACCTGTGAGCGCTCTACTGTGATCGCAGCTTTTTGCCTTTTTTTCGTCACGTTTTGTCTCGTCTGCCCTGATGTTGTGCTTCCGCAGGAGATTTCGGCGTATGGCCCACCGCTCCGAGGACCAATGCTGACGTACAGGATCTGCACTGCATCTCATTTTCCTCTGTGCCACTTTAAACAGCTGCAGCTGATCACAGCCGAACCCCCCAGTCGGTGCTTTGGCTTCTTCAGTGAAGATGCTCTGCGTCTCATGGTCTGCCTTACGTGCTTGCTTTAGAGGTACGTATTGAAAGTGAAATGGGAATTAAGCCGTTTTTTAACCAAAAATACAGGCTGTGTAAATACAGCAGCTTCAGTCCAACATTGCTGGTCACTTGACTTGGTTGTAGGAATATAAAGCTTTGGCTTTTACTTTCCCCAACATCACTCACTAAATTCCCGAATCAGCATGTTTGCAACTGGCCAACATGTCATTTGGTAATAAACAACACTTACACGTACTGTATACCGTCTTAGTTTCTAAAGAAGAAGCAGCATCAGTCAAACTGCAGTCTGAGTATACTGCATGTCTGTGGAGCGGCTCAGAGTTTATCTAAGCAGGCGTGGGTGTATTTTACATGCGTCTGGGCTCGGACAAGTGTTGGTGGGGGTTGTATGTTTTTAGAAGAGCTGGCGGGTTTAGTCTCAGCGTCTTGACTCGGGGGCCCCGGAGTCCGTTCATCATGACAGAGACTGTTAGTCTTTGCTAATCTCCTGTGTTCATCTCAGTGTCAGGCCAGTGTGCGGAGGCCAGGCCTCTTAGTGCCATCAGAGCAAATGATTTCTCCAGGGTCAGATGCGCAGATCCCGCATAGTTCCTCTCTCGCTGTCCTCTTTAAACACGTCCTCGAGGACTCGGCCATGATCAAAAGCCCACTTTCACACAGGCCTGGATGTGCAACAGGCTCCCACTGTGTTTGTGATTTGGGCTTGAAGAGCAGCGGTGCGGGCTCGCTGCTGTTTGATCTAGGACAGCAAAAAAAAAAAAAAAGCCTGTTTCCACACGAGCCTCCGCTGTTTTCCTTTAGCGGTAATGAGTGACAAGATGGAGGTCGCCCAGCATGGCCCTCTCCAGCCACTTCATTAGCTGCCCCGCAGTGTTTGGCTTTCCTCTGATTTACAGCTTTTCCGTTCGACATCTTTCAGTTTGTAATTTGTCTCCGGAGCAGCAGGTCGCAGGAGGATGTACCCTGACACATACTCTTTACATAAAGCTCTTACATGTTATATTTATTCCAAATCATGCTGTAACGCATGCTCGGGAAAAAGCAGGAGTGCGTGCAAATGGGCAGAGAGGTTAAAAACTCTTAACCCATTGAGCATGTCGAAAAAGCAAAAAACATATTTGGTCAGATGTGTTTTTCTTCCAACAGGATAACATCATTTGTTGGACTAACTTTAGGTTAAAAAAAAAAAAAAGAAAAGGTTTGTTAGTATTCACTTTTACTCTTTTGTATGTCTACTTGGCATCAATTCTAAAAGAGTCCCCATTAGGTCTTTATAAGAGCGTATGTTTCACCTTTTCCCTTTTCAGCCCTTCATAAAGAGGTTTATTGGGGTTGAGGTCTGAAATGGAAAGCCATGCAGCTCAGCGCTTCTCGCTCTTTCTTGGAATTGAGCAGACCTGCCAGAGCTTTGATGTACAGTGTGTTTAGGATCAAAAGAATCCTCGTCCACAAGAGATGACACTCCTCTGCTGTGCGGGCTGGGTCCTTTATCTTTGGTCAAGTGTTAGGGTGACAATCAACCCACCCCGCAACAGGCAAATCATCCTGATGCCTGAAACGTTTCCACCGCCGTGCTTGACTTGTCGGTTTCACGCGCTATTGCATTAACCTGTTACGTCCCGTTTGCACCTGCGAACAGTCTGCAACAGAGCTAAACGTTCATCGGAGCTGCAGTGAGCTACAGTTTGCCCAGTTGTCCCCGGTTACTAACTGGAGGTGTGTGTTCTTTGATCAGCTGGTTCTCCGTCTTTGAGGCTCAGATGTAAGCCTCTCTCTGGATGTGCATTTCCTTCTTGAAACTTGAAACTGAAATTACCCACAGTTGGTTGCTTTGATGAGACCAATCTAGCCCCAAATTTGAGCGGACCACAGCTCTTCTAACATCAGAGTGACAAAAAATAACCCAAGGCCTGCGCACTGGCTCCTTCCTGAGCTTTCAGCTGCAACATCACACCCCTACTCGTGGGATGGAGTTTTAGTATGTGATATACTATTATTTCCAGTTTTAGGAAAATGCTAGTAAGTGGACCTTTAGTTAAGATATTTATTTATTAAGACTTTCAAAGCTTTCATGCCTAATCTTTTAACACTGTAACAACCATGTAGGAAATATTTTTCAGCTCTTTAAGCACAATAAGTAATAATAAGCTAGTCATTTTGCATTTGTTATTAGTGATTCACAATGTGTGTTAGAATCAGGCATAAAAGTACGAACTGTACTGTGACTGAGGTGAGTAAACAAGGTATATATATATATATATGTAGAAGTTCTAAATGACAAGTATCAAATTAGCCTTAGACTCTGATAAAGCACACAAACAAACAAACAGTTCTTGGTAATGGACTTTTGACCTCACACATGTATGAAATCTCAACCTCACGCCGTTCCAGTGTGCCCGATCATAATCACAAACCTTGTTTTAAATGTAACAATCTTCTTTATATCAGTCGTTTGTCATTGACGTAGTAAAGATTTCCAATCAGAAGTCACTTCATGTATTCATTTATTCATTTCACATTTTAAAATCTCCATTCCTGACTTTCACATGTCACATGATGTGGATATCCACACTTACTTTATAACTTAATACTGCATTTGGATCATCGTCGACGAGCGCGTTTCCTAAACCCTTGAGCTTTGGTCTAATAAAACATCACAAATATTATCTGCGAAATGCAGTCAGATGTGTGCGATTATCACGAATTGTGTGTTGCTGCAGTCTGTTCTCCTTTAATGGACACTGTAAGCATGCAAACAGTATTTGATGATGCAATGCTCAAACTTTTAAAGTAAGTAAGTGTGCCACCCAGTGGTTGTTTGTTTTGGAAGCAGCACTGGTTGAGGTGTGACCATCTGCTGGTGTCTGGAGCGCTGGACAAACTGGACAGTGCGCCTTATCGGTTCAGAAACATGTAGATACATAATCAGCCTGCGCTGAAATTAAAAAACGTACTGGGAAAATAGTATTTAGCACATCTCTAATGTGAATGTATTATATGACTAGGATGTGTAAAAGTAATAGGAGGAAAGCAGGAGTTCGAGAGGAGCGGCTGCAGCACAGTTAATTCTGTGACAGGATCTGACCCCTGTTGACCTTTAACATAAATAAGTAAACACTTAATAAATCAGTAAATTTAAAAAAAAAAAAAAAAAAAAAAGTTGAGTTCCTGTAAGGAGGATATCATCCAAATGTATGGAGAAGTGGCTACTTGTGATGGTAAACTGACAGCTGGAATATTAGATACAAAGACGTTTGGCAATGCTAAAGATTTCCTACACAACAAGCGTAATATGTGTCAGTGTTAATCCGCATGACACTATTTATAAGACACTGGTCTGACTTCAAACTTCAAAAAAACATCAACATTAGTAGGCAAACGGAACTTTGAATTGAATAAAAAAAAATGTGTGTTATTATACACTTTGAATTGAATAAAAAAATTTTGTGTTGTTATACATTTTAGACAGAGGTCATGGACCTCTCCTCTCCGTCGTCAGTGTCCAGGAGGGGGCGACAGGCCTGCATGCTGTGGAGCTGCAGTTCCAAGCTATGCTGGCTCACACACACACACACACACACACACACAAACACACACACACACGTGCACACTCAGTCATGACTTGTTGCAAAGCGAGGTTTTGCCTGCTTTGAAAGCACCACCATGACAATCAGATTTGAGAGGTGAACGTGACAGTTTCCAGATCGTTTTACGCACACAGTCGCAGACCTTTTCTGGAAAAAGACAAACTTTATGCACAGCATTTCATGGTAAACGTTACTCATCCTGATGTGATTATTGCACGGTTAGTACATTGTTCCTCATTCTACACATGCACACATACGTGTTGAACGTGCAGCTCTGGAGGCCCATGTGAGCTGCCTGTACTCTATTATGAGTGCATTTTATAGGTGTGTTTATTAGGTGTTTTTTAATGGATCTTTTGCACTGCTGATTGGAGTTAATGCAAAACAATCTTCCGCCTTCCCCTTTAGCGTATCTCACTTCACTGGTGAAATGCTGAATAAAATCAAACATTCGCACGTCTGTTTCCTACCCATGTGTGTCTGCGTGTGTTTGTGTGTGTGTTTGTGTGTGAGGTACTGGCTCCTGGAAGTGTTGCAGTGATGTTAGAGGCTGTCCCACTTCTCCTCCCTGCCTCATCCTGATTGGATCCCTCCCGCTCCACTTTGGACCAGTGTGATGGCTGCACCTGAGCCCAGCAGCCAATAGGCCGCCTGCGCTGTCAGTAGCAGAGAGAGAGAGAGAGAGAGAGCAGCCTGCAGAGCTGCAGCATAACAATACACACTCTGTAGACACCATACAGGTTTCTGGGCTGCTTCCCAGCACCAGCAGACCGATAACACAGCGCCGATACTGGCCTTTCATTCACAAATAGAGACTATTTTTTTTTTATTATGATGATATTATGACATTAGATAAACGTATGCATTACAGAATTTTTCCCCTGCAGTCGAAATGTTGTCTTAGACGTGTTTCGCAGCTCAACATGGCAAAACCAAAAAGAAGAAGATACTTCGATGCCTCATGATGCATTGAATATTGGCTTCGAGCTGCTTCAAGCCTGAAACACATCAGTCTCAGCCTTCAAATGTCCCAATCAGTCAAGTGTCCACAGGGATCAGAGGGAGCCTTCTGAGGGTCATCAGCAGTGGCAGAGACGGACCGAGAGCCTGGTGCAGCCTTTTCCTTTCGCCCCCCCATCATACCGGTTTTGTTGTCATCTCATCACAAAGAAAATCAACAGGTTTATGTGAGCAGCACGTATCATTACAAACATATAAAAACCTGAAAGAAAACAAAAAACAAAAAATCATTTGCAGTCATCCGGCTCACTTATTCATTTATTTGAACTAGTCTTGCTTTATTAATAAATAAACAAAACAAAGAATCCCTTCAAAGTAAAAGTCTTTTCCGTATTCTCGGCAAAATGTTCCATTATCTCACCATCATAATATTAGTTTATTCTTATTGACGGGTGGATGTGCCACGCAGCACTTTAACGTCCCTTGCTGGTCGAGCGGGTGCCGACTATTTCACAGCAAAGCAACATTCATCTGTGGAAGAACTCCAGCCGAAAAAGGAGAAACGAATATAAAAACTTGAAGGCAGTAGAATACGTGTGTGTGTGTGTGTGTGTGTGTGAGATGTCTCCTACAGGCCTGTAAGATAAGGAGAGAAGATAGAGGCTTGAGGCCGGCCCTCCGTGATGTTGTTTAGGTTCCACACAGTGTTAAACCCCCCCCCCCCCACACACACACACACACAAAACAACAACCCAGGAAAGGCGCTGTCTGTCTGCCGCGTTGATGGAACGAAACCGCGCAGCTCCTTCTGTTGGCCTACAAAAAGCTCCAACGACTGATCATTGCACAAAGTTGTGAATAATCTTGGCCTTTTTACCCCACGCCGTCACCAGCCATTAGTCATGATCCACGGGGCCTCCACGGGAGCCTATTGATCACTCATTGACTGATTGATTTAGACAAATACTTTTCTCTCCCAGAGTGCGAGGTCGAGCCGCTCTCTCTCTGCTAATTGAAGATAACAGAGTGGCAACAATGGCCCCCCTGTAATAGAACGAGAGTTTTTTTGTGATTATCGCCGCAGAAAGAAAAGAAAATGAAGGAGGAGGAGGAGGAGGAGGAGGAGGAGGAGGGGAGGTGTGTGCGTGTGTGTGTGTGTGTGTGTGTGTGTGTGTGTGTGTGTGGGGGGGGGGTTCTCTAATTAGGAAGCGGGGCGGTGTGGAGGCTGTGGCCGGCAGGCAGGCGACAGGCGCCGGGTCCCGGACAAAAGGCTGTCTGCTGCCCTAAACTCCCCCTGCTTAACCCTTTAAACCGAGACACACACATATACACAGTCACACACACAGTGCTGCTGCTGCTGCATCATGCTCTCACACGGGCCTCAACACACACACACACACACACACACACACACACACACACACACACATTTTGACTGGAGATAAATGTTTGAAACACCAGGATTGTAAATGGAAACAATAAAGAAAGAAAAAAAAAAAACAGAAATTGACATTGTCTTATTATAGTTAGTCGGTTGCTGCACGTTTATTAACCTCCGCGCATCATGACGCGTTTAGCTTATTAAAAAGACATAATATTCAAATTGTTGGAGTCGGTA